>NC_066583.1:170022062-170689562 GCF_024323335.1 Lathyrus oleraceus | reverse complement strand
ATTGGTGATTGTGTGTGTCTTGTACAAGTCATAACAGATAGTAAAATCTCTTTCATGTTGAAAGGGGACTGGAGTACTCTCGATCTGTGAGGGGAACCAGGATATCTCTCTGTGTTCTTTATCTTTTCAGCATTTACCGCATTCATCACTTAGTAATCTCCAAGGAAAGATTATTAAAACAAGATAAAACTGGAAAAAGTTTTATAGTACCTAATTCACCCCCTCTTAGGCTTATTCCTAACTTACATTTGGCATCAGAGCAGGTTATTGGTAACTTGCTCCTTAGATCCAAAAGATGGCTTCCGCAAGCATAAACCCGATTTTTAAAGATGGAGATAGTAGCAACAAACCACCTCTATTTTCTGGAGAATATTTTGACTTCTGGAAAATCCGCATGAAAGCACATTTAGAAGCACAAGGAGATGGTATATAGGAAACCGTTGAAAATGGTCCGCATAATCCTATTAGTGTAGTCAATGGTGTTGGCACTCCGAAGGTTAAAAGTTCATATGATGAAGACGATAAGAAAAGAATACTTAATGAAAAGAAAGCTATCAATATTCTTCAAAGTTCATTAAGTATGGATGAGTTCTTCCGCAGATCTCAATGTAAATCCGCAAAAGAAATATGGGACACTTTAGTGGAGACTCACGAAGGAACCGCTGAAGTTAAAAGATCTAGATTAAACACATTGAGTCAAGAATATGAATTGTTCATAATGCAACCCGGAGAATCCATTATTGCATTAGAAAAAAGATTTGTTCACTTTACAAATCATTTAATTGCTCTCGGAAAGACCTTTACAAATGATGATCTAAACCTTAAAGTGCTAAGATCTTTGACTAGAGAATGACAACCAAAAGTAACTTCCATATCGGAGAAGAAAAGTATTTCTACGATGACATCCGCAACATTTTTCGGAAAACTCCAAGAACATGAACTTGAACTTGGAAGACTAGAAAAGCATGAAATTCAAGAGAAGAAATCCAAAGGAATTTCTTTAAAGGTAGATTCAAAGGAAGATAAAAATTATGGTGCACTAGAGGAAGATGAAAATTTCATGCTCCTTGTTAAAAAGGCTTGATAATTTTTTGGTAAAAATGACAAATCCTTTTATGCAAAGAGAAATAAACATTTCAGGAAAAGGGAGGCTTCCACATCTACGCAAGATGTCACATGTTATGAATATGGAAAGCAAGGTCATATAAAGCCAGATTGTCCGAAACTCTCCAAGAAAGGTGGCTTTAAGGGCAATAAGGAAATCAAGAATAAAAAGGTGTATGTTGCATGGGAAAATAATGAGATAAGTTCCTCATCCGGTTCAGAAAGCGACGAATGTGCAAATTTAGCATTAATAGCTTCACACCATTCCGACGATGAAGAAGATGAGGTTAGTAGCAACTTTTGTCTTTTCGATAGTGATGCACAAGGTGATATAAATGAACTTCTTAAAGAATGCAAAATTCTGTATAAAACAATATCATCTCAAAAGAAAATAATTTCATCTCTAGAAGAAAAAGTCGTGACAATTGAAAAAGATGTTGATGATGAAAAACAAAAGATGATTAGTGAAAAACAGAATTTTGTATGTAAAAATTGTGAATCACTTTCTTTCCAAATTGTCCAATTAAAAAGGATTCTTGAAACGTATGAGAAAGGAAAAATTGGGTTAGAAGGTGTCCTTAGCCAACAAAGATATTCTAATGACAAAAGTGGACTTGGTTATTCAAAGTTTTCCAAACCAAATTCTAGTAAAACTATCTTTATTAAAGCTAATGACCAACCAACCAAAGAGAAAGTGAACAAGCCAAAATATGTTCATCACTATCCTAAAAGAAAAATATTTTCTAAAAGAAATCTTATGTTCCTAGATATAGAAGCAACTTTGAACCTACTTGTTTTTATTGAAGAATAGTTGACCATACTCCTAATGCATGCTATGTTAGAAATTTTAGCATAGCAAGTGGGCATTACGTATGGGTAAAAAAAAGTAACTAATTATGAAGGACCCAAAGCAATTTGGGTACCTAACAAAACTTAATTTGTTTTGTAGGTATGCTTGAAAACCACATCAAATCTTTGGTATCTTGATAGTGGTTGTTCCAAGCATATGACGGGAGACATTAACAAATTTTCAAATCTAGCATTAAAGGCTAAGGGTCATGTCACATATGGTGATAACAACAAAGGGAGAATTCTTGGTATAGGAAAATTTGGAGCACCGCCTTTCACATCCATCGAATATGTTCTTTATGTCGAAGGACTAAAACACAATCTTCTAAGCATTAGCCAACTTTGTGACAAAGGCTTCAAAATCAAGTTCATCAAGGATGAATGCTTGATTGAAGATGGAGTCTATCATGAGGTAAAACTCAAAGGTACGAGAATTAATAATATATTTATGATTTCCCTTGATGATGTGTCTTTGAAAATGAAATGTCTTATGGAAAATAATAATGAGTCATGCTTGTGGCATAAAAGATTCACTCATATCCATACGGAACATTTGAATAAGCTCATAAAGCATGATCTTGTTATTGGATTTCCTAAGATAAAATTAGTAAAAGATAGATTATGTGATGCATGTCAAAAGGGAAAACAAACCAAATCAACTTTCACATCAAAGAATGTGGTGTCCACTACAAGGCCATTACAATTGTTGCATATGGACTTATTTGGTCCATCAAGAACAAGAAGCTTCAGAGGTAATGTATATGCTTTAGTTATTGTTGATGATTTCTCTAGATACACTTGGACTTTCTTCTTAGTGCGGAAAAGTGATGCATTCAAGGCGTTCAAGGAATACGCAAAGCAAATTCAAAATGGGAAGTCTCTATCTATTGCCCCCATAAGAAACGACCACGGTGGAGAATTCCAAAATGCATCCTTCGAAGAGTTTTGTGAAGAACATGGAATATTTCATAATTTCTCGGTACCAAGGACTCCTCAACAAAATGGAGTGGTGGAGATAAAGAATAGGTCACTTGTGGAACTTGCAAGAACAATGCTTAGCGACTCAAATCTTCCAAAGTATTTTTGGGCGGATGCGGTAAGCACGACATGCTACGTAAGTAATAGAATTATTATTAGACCTATATTGAAAAAGACCCATTATGAACTCTTCAAAGGAAGGAAACCAAACATCTCTTACTTTCACATTTTTGGATGCAAATTCTTTGTCCTCAACCATGACAAAGACAATCTAGGTAAGTTCGACGAGAAGTCCGACGAAGGTATATTTCTTGGATATTCTCTTACTAGTAAAGTTTATAGAATATATGATAAAAGAACTTTAACAATTGAAGAATTTATGCATGTTTATGTTTGATGAAACTAACCCCTCCAAAGAGGATATTGTTTTGTGTGATGATGATGATATTGTAGAAGTTCCTCAAAAAGATACTTCAAGTGGAAACAATAATAATCAACCAAAACATCAAGATGAGAAAGATCAAAAAAAGACAAATGACAATGATATACCTAAGGAATGGAGAACTCATCGGGATCATCCAATTGATAAAGTCATTGGTGATATTAGTCAAGACGTTGCAATAAGATTAAGTCTCAAAGATGCATGCTTGAATATGGCATTTGTTTCACAAATTTAACCTTCCAAGGTTGATGAAGCTTTAGGTGATGACCAATGGATAATTTCTATGCAAGAAGAGTTAAACCAATTCAAAAGGAATCAAGTTTGGGAACTTGTCCCTAGGCCAAGTGATAAACATATCATAGGTACCAGATAAGTGTTTAAAAACAAGCTTGATGAGAATGGTATAATTTTTCAAAATAAAGCAAGGTTGGTGGCCCAAGGATACAATCAAGAGGAATTCATTCATTTTAAAGAAACATTCGCTCCGGTTGCAAGATTAGAAGTTATCCGTTTATTACTTCCTTATGCATGTTCATTAAATTTTCAGTTATTCCAAATGGATGTCAAGAGTGCCTTCTTAAATGGATACATCAATGAAGAAGTCTATGTCAAACAATCCTCGGGCTTTGAAGACTTCAAGAATCCTTCACATGTCTTCAAGTTGAGGAAAGCTCTTTATGGCCTAAAGCAAGCACCAAGAGCATGGTATGATCGTCTCAACAACTTTCTTTGTGAATAGGGATTTGAAAAAGGTAAAGTTGACAAGAACATTTTTATTAAGAAAAGAAAAGATAACACTTTATTGGTTCAAGTCTATGTTGACGACATCATATTTGGCTCAACAAACAAAGAAATATGAAGAATTTTCATCAATGATGCAAGGAGAATTCGAAATGTCCATGATGGGTAAGATGAACTATTTTCTCAGACTCCAAATTAAGCAACTAAAGAATGGCATCTTCATCAACCAATCTAAGTATTACAAATAATTATTGAAGATATTCGACATGGATAATTGCAAGGCTATGTCTACTCCAATGGGATTCAGAACTTATGTTGATCAAGATGAATCGGGTGTTTCAATTGATATCACAAAGTATCAAGGTATGATTGGCTCATTGTTATATTTGACGGCAAGCCTTCCTGACATAATGTTTAGTGTTTGTCTATGTGCTCGCTTTCAAGCAAAACCAAAGGAGTCACATCTCATCGCCATTAAAAGGATCATGAAGTATCTCAAAGGGACAACAAATGTTAGACTATGGTATCCTAAAGGTAGTATTTATAATTTAGTTGGTTATTCTGACGCTGATTATGCATGAAGTAAAACTGATAGAAAGAGCACTAGTGGTACATGTCACATTCTTGGAAATGCATTAATATCGCGGGCTTGCAAGAAACAAGCATGTGTTGCTCTTAGCACTGCCGAAGCGGAATACATAGCAGCAGGTGACGCATCCGCGAAAAACAACCGGCGGGAAAAAGCAAACAAACAGAGCCGCCACCGTGCGTTATTTATCCCAAAGGAGGGAAAGGAAACGCTCGAAGTAAACCTGGAAAGGAAATGGTCTTACAACCGGAGATTGCAAGGATCGGGAGTCGGTTACGCAAGGGGAAGGTATTAGTACCCCTCACGTCCGTCGTACTCGACGGGATCCACGCTCAAAAGAATAGAATAAGGTTGTTGATAAAAAACTGCTCAAAGAATGCACGCACACTGGAATAAAACACAGATGGAAGAAGAGGGGAAAGGGGAACAGGCTCGCTAGGATATCGCATCCTATGCCTACGTATCTCATCTAGAATGAGAATCAGAGCTACCGTAGTTCGGCTAACGCACGCCGAAACAAAACACACACAAAGACGCTGAAACATCAGAGCAAACACACAACTGGAAACGGAATGCCAATCGCTGGTCTTACATCCAACTCCACAAGAGAAATAGGAAACAGATAGCCAATCGCTGGGTTTAAATCTGACTCCACAAACAAACAACAAACTGGAAACCGAATGCCAATCGCTGGGCTTACATCAGACTCCAAACACACCCGCAAACGGGAAATCGAATGCCAATCGCTGGGCTTACATCAGACTCCAAACACACACACAAAGCAGAAGGGTTAAAAAAGAAAAAGATTGAACACACAGACTAGAAGGGAGTCTGGAACTCAGACCTAATAGCTGCAATCAAAACACACAAAAAAAAGAAAATGACGCCCAGAGAGATCTCGCACGATCTCCTGCCTACGTACCTCATCTGGTATGAGGATCAGGGCGACGTAGTTCCCCTGAACAGGGAAAGAACTTCTATCCTGACCAGAGACTAGGGAGATAACAAGCTACTAGGGAGACTACGACTCGAGCCTAGAAGTTGTCATGCATACAATCCCTGTGTTGAGGTCTCTAATCCCAACTTGCACAGGAAGCAAGCTAGCCTAAACAACACATAATCAAACACAAGCACAAGAAAGCAAACACACACACTATATGCAAACAAGTGGCTCATACAAGGCTAGGCTTTAGTCAAGGGGTCAAATCAACCTCGACAAACAAGCCAACTGGAAAGGGGTGTTTTTAGCTCTTAACCCTAACATTGAGAGTTAGGGTGAAGCAGATGAAATGGTAGATGAGGGTAAGACCTCATAGCTCTTATCCCTGGCCTGGGAGAGCTTCAGACAATGAAAGTGTGGGAGTCCAGAATGTGGGACTCTACTCCACATGACTGACACAACAAGATCTTGGGTTTTGTATTCAAAGTGCATCAACACATGGTGTGAGCAGGATGAATGACTCAATTGAATAGCAGGGGATGGATTGCACATCCCTTTTATCTGCCAATGCCTCTTCACTTAGGAGGTCTTTGAATGTACAAGGCACAAAGATAAACAAACACAAACATTGCCTCTTAAGGAGGGCTTCAGACAGGTGCCTGCCAAAGTAACATGACAGGTCTTCCAGACTACATGAAGAATAGGGATTATACCTAAGTGGTATGCCAACCACAAGCAAAGCAAAGCAAAGTTCAAATGAACTTAAAGCAACTTAGGTACTGATCGCGACTTTATGAGTCGAATTTGGGGTACAAACTGCAAGTGCACAGTTCTATCGCGTAGTTTTAAAAGATATCGATCCCACAGGGACTTATGAATCGATATACCGTTATCTAAGGTTACTTCGTAAAGCTAAGGTGGATAATGTTTGATCGTTTGGGGAAAAGCTAAAACTAAAAAATTAGAATCTAAATTAAATATCAAATAAACGGATATCGGTATGTAGTTCGTCGTAATTAGGGAATCAATTCTTTATCGGTTTCTTGGTTTTAAAATAAATCATTTCAGTTGACTTTGTTGATTAAAAGTTCTATCTCAAACTCTCGCTCTGTTGAATAAACCATGATTTTATGTTAACGTAGCTGTCACTTATAATTAAGTCAAAAACCATTTTTTGAAAGCAATAAAGTCCGTAGAAACTCTTTTTAAGAAAACACTAACCGTTTAAACACCCTTATCTCAAACTCTCGCTCTGTTGATTTAGGTTATACAATTAAATTCGAATGCTTAACTCTCGTCCTCACATTCAATCTTTAAAAATACTTTTTGGAAAAAATTAGAATTTAATTAACTCTAAAAATTGCTCTCGCCCTGATCTAGAATTAATATCCAATTTACACTGTCCAGTTAAAACCTCAAACTTTCGCTCTATTGATTTTAACCTCTTTATGTCCTTTACTCTCGTATAAAAACTTTGTTATTAAACCTGTAAACTAAGACCGTAAAAAGAGTGATTTTAATTTCAAATTTAATTAAATCGACTTAGTTTTGATCCCTTATTCCGCTTACTCTACATACCGATATCTAGGCGAATTAGCCAGACATGCTAAACAAACTTAAATAATTATCATGCATAAACAGACTCATCTCAAGCAAATAATATAAATAAATAATAAAACAAAGCATTAAACAATAATGAACCTGAATAATTTAAACAGTAGTCTTGAACACTCCACCACAAGCCGGTAGGATTTGTTCTTGAATTCTTCAACTAACCAACAAATTAAAACGAAGGAATAAAAAAACTAGATTCTAACGTAAGGTTAGATCCGGTGAAAAAGTTACACAATAGTTTCCGGTGTGGAAACTATTATGTGAAAATAAATTAAGTGCTAGAGAGGAAAATAGAGTTGCAAGAGAAAACAATAAAAATTGCCAAAGCGGTATGTAAAAGGTATGCTCAAACTGCTGAAGAAAATAAAATTGGAAAATGCCGAAATCTGGAAAAAGCGTGGAAATGTGAAAGTGAGGAACCTCTGTAGGGTTTGCAAAGTTGCTATTTATAATGATGCTTTCCGTAACGGTTTTCAAAGCAGTCCGCGTCAAGGAGTCTTCACGTAACGGATGCATCGCCGTGGAAATAGGATTCAGCGTGTAAACGTGGACTCTCAACGTCTCTGAAGGCAGAAATGTAGGGGGATGGTGTGATGTCCGTCACACCATGTGTGACGCTCGTCACATAAGTGTATGCAGCGTGACGTTCGTCACAGCATCCGTGGCGGTCGTCACAGGCACGACGCCTGTGTCTTCTTTGGGTTGGGCTTGGCTTTTGCTATTTGGGCCTTTTCATTCCTTTTTGCACCCCCTTTTCTTCCCTTTTTTACTTGTGCTTCAAATAAGACACCTGAGACAAATAGAAAGGAAATACCGCGTAATATCTAATAAAATGCAATAAATTGAAATAAATAATAATAGAATTTAATTGTATTAAGTCCTAAAATATGATATAATTTCATGTTATCAAACTCCCCCATACTTAGATCTTTGATTGTCCTCAAGCAAAATTCAGTATAGAACTCGTTAAAGGTTTTAGCCAGACGAAATTTCAAAACACACGTCAATTCGTATTAGGTTGCATGTAAACTTTGTTTAGAGGTAACTTGAGTTAAATCTCGACATAACAACCACCGTCACAACCTAGATAACCCTGCCTTATGCAAATCAGTTCAAGTACACTATGATAGCTATCCTAGTTCCTTTACTCTTATTTCACCCGTTTTCATTCTAGCGAAATCACATTAAGCCCTTTATCTTTTCGCGCACATAGTGGAGTAACCGGTTAATGATTCTGATTCCGTTTTTAGCTTGAAGTTCTGGTACATAAGTCGGATAACTTCGTTATTCAGTCCATTGCAAATTGCGGGGGATCGGACCGTAGTCTGCCCTACCAAGTTCAGTACCAGATACCTGCTGAACCAACTCATAATGGATCTTTCATCTTATGATTTTGTATGATCTGCAACCTTTAGATTAAATGATTTGGTAAGGATCACCTAACTTAATTAGTGCATTTCCTGATATATTTATATTTTTTATGTTACTTTGGGAATCATTCACTTATATTCATCGGCCCTCCACGTAGTTTGCTATTAAGATGGTGCTGACTTCTTGTATAAACTACTCGGGGTTACTATAAAACTAAAAGTTCAAGGGATTGGTATAATAGGTACTTATCCTGATCTAACATGTTGAGGTTTGTTTGGAGTGTTTGGCGGTAGTAGTTTTTGTCTTAATTCGTCTCAAGTTCGATAGAATGAGCAACCTTTATACTTATTGGGTGTGTTAAATTTTTGTTATGGCTCAAGAAAATTGAGGGGAATAGATAATAAGAATTTTTCACACTAGGGACTTGACTTAAAATAAATATATATTATAATAATAATTTTTTTTTTCATAATAAGAAAGGGAAATAACAATGAAAGGGAAAGTACATACTTGAAAAAGAAATGGAAGTTGAGAGAAAAAAAAAGGAAGTAGAAAGAACAAGTTTCCCCCCATACTTAAATTAAACATTGTCCCCAATGTTTTAAGGAAATGAAATACAATAGGGAAAGGGAAAAGAAACTACAACTAAGGCTGCCTTCCGCCTCTTGTTCTTGGGCCTGGTGATCTCTGACATAAGTCTAAGTTGTCGAACCTGCTAAACAACTCAGTGAACCGCTGATCGGTTATGTTATTCCTTTCTGCCTGCTGTTGTTGCATTTGGCGCATTAGTTGCATCATTTCGAGATTATGAGCTTGCATACCATCAATAGCATCCATGATGTCGTCGTTGGTTGCAGGCCTTCGTCGTCGACGACGTGAGGATGGGCCAGATTGTTGTGCAGGAGTAGGATCACCTTGTTCCATGTCTTCAAACTCGTCTTCGGGTGGGTTTGTATGCGAAGGCTCGGTAGCTTCGGGAGCATTCAGATCATAGAGGTGGCGGTTGGGATTGGTGACATCGGTTAGGGAAATGTTGGGGAGAACAACGCTTGGAATAGCCTGGTTGTTCACCATAAGATAATATCCTCCGCCTACTCTGTTCTTAATCAGGCGGCTGGATCGACAGTAGGCTATATCCATAAATAGGGGAGGTAAAGCTTCTAAAGTTTGGAGGCGGTCCCCTAGGTTTAAGCCTAGTGCTATGGTGGTTATTAATCCACCAATGACAAAGGGTTGACGGCCTCTAGCATATAAGGTGCGGATATGATGAAATAGAAAAGAGGCAGGGTTTACCTTAGCCTGCGGTTCGAAGACGCACTCGAGGAAGAAAAGTTCCTTTGCGTTGACCTTGTTGTTGTTTGGTCTACCAAAAACTGTGTTCTGTAAAATGCGGATAAAATATCGGATTGTTGGATTATGTATGTGGGAAAGAAGGAGTTCTTCCCAGTTGTAGGCATCTAGACCGGATATTTTCTTAAAAAGGGTGAAAACGGCAACTGTGTTCCAGTTTAGGTCGGGAGGGATTCTGGAGTAGACTTGGCCTTCTGTGGAGAATTGTAGCATGGTACTCAACTGGTTTTGGGTTAAGGAGTACTCGGTGTTGAACATACGGAAGGTCGCGGTACCGGTTAAGAATTCGTCTTCACCGGCGGGAGTGGTGTATGCGTATGAACTTAAGAATTCTAAGGTTAGGGAGGGTTAAGTGGGTTGATTATGCGTGCACAGAAAGGTTAAGTCGGCTTGACGGAGCATCCATTCGATGCCTTGGAGTAATCCTAATTGTTGTAAACAAGTAAAGTCAGGATACTTGGTGGAGACGACGCCTCGCTGTTGGAAACGCTCGTATTGCTCCCTTTGATAATTTTCATTTGCGGTTCGGAAGATGATATTTCCGAAATTCTGGTTACCCGCCATACTGATGGATGAACTGAAAGAGGTAAATTAGAAAGAAAAGAAAAGTGTTTGATAGAAGAAAGTGGTTTGTGGTGAATGAAGAAGGGTTTGGTGGGTATTTATAGGAAAAATTTTGGAAGTTGGAAAAATAGGTGGTTGAAAAGTGAATAATTGTGGGTAAATGTGAATAAATGGGGAAGGTAAAAAGTTGAAGGGGTGTAACGTTCGTCTCCAACGGCTCCTTAACGTTCACCTAGTCTGAAGGGCGTTACGCTCGTTACAGGTGCATGACGGGCGTCACAGGTACTTAGTGTGACGTCCGTGACAGAATGTGTGACGCTCGTCACACTGTCTGTTTGGCTAATGTTCAGCTAGCGTCCTTCAGGTAGGTTATTATATATGATTATTTTTTTTTGTTTGTTATGCTACTGATTGATTTATTCTGCAATTTAATTTCTCCTGCATGCTTATTCTACTTTGTATAATAATAAGTCATAGGTAGCAACAGTAGAGAACATAATAGCTATTGCATAATAGAATTAAATAAATAGCTTCAATAAAATGATCATAATGTAATATTGAAAAAAAAACAAAAAATGCGAAAGGGAAACAAATGCGAACATGAATTCAAATAACATTAATGAATAATCTAACTTAAAACTAAATAACTAAGAAAATAATTTCTATCCATCTGCACGATCTCTGGCCGGAGGAGCAAAAGAGTTAACATGGTCTAGCAACTCGTGAAACTAATTTGTCACACTGCTCATGTATCCTAGAACTTCGTGTCTCATTTCAGTAAACTCTTCTCTGAGGGCGTCTTGTTCTGACATCAAGGCTTCAATGGCGGTGTTATAATCAGTTCCGGGCATATGATGTCGGAGGTCGGATATTTCTGATTCTTCGGTTTGAACAGGCTGAGGAGGAGGGTCAATATCATAATAGCCAGATGGTGTCTGAGGGTCAGATTCAGCATAAGGGATCTGGTCATCACAAATCTCATAGTCCTGGATGGATTCAGTGGATCTAGCAGGAGAGGGTGTCGCGTTCAGATTGTAGAGCCAGTTACTGCGGTTATGAACATTAGTCCTGGGATTGGGTAAGGTGAATAGGCAAAGAACTTGGTCATTAATTATAAGCTCGAACTCGTCAGACCCTTGGTTTGCTATAAACATGGCATTGAAGAGGAAGGGTATACTCATAGTAGTAATGCCACAGAAGGGGCTTAAGTCAAGCATAGGCTGACGTAATCCAATAGCATTACCAATCATGGTTATTAAACCGCCTACTCTAATAGGTGCTCGCTCATCTTGGATAAGGTGGTCTAAAATTGCTAGCATAAAGGTGACACCGTTTACTGGACGGTTCTGGGAAGCACAGAATATGATGAAGAGTTTATCACGTGAAACTGAAGTACTGTATGGCTTCTGTCTAAATAAGGTGTGGGTCAGGATCCTATGGAAGTAGCGGAGGGCCGGGTTATGTATGTTTCCAGAGAGAAACTCATGTTCCTCGGGATCATCATTTCCAGTCAAGCTACCCCAAAAGTGTTCGAGTTCTCTATATTCAAAAAGTTCTTCCTGGCTCACTGTGAATGTATCAAGGGAGGTAGGGAAACCCAAAAGGTTGGTAAAGTCTCTAATATTAAATTGGTACTCCATGTTGAACATTCTGAACTGGATAAAACCTCTGCTAATTCCTTTCCCATGGTTGGGTAGATAGATTAGGGAGCTAAGGAATTCTAGTGTTAGTCTCCGGTAGGTGACGAAATGTCGTAGGATAGGAGATGTTTCCCACCCTATCTGATTCAGCAAATACAGGACACTCTCTCTTAGTCCAAGGGCAGTCATAGCCCAGTCATCAGCATATAAACTAGGTAGCATCTCTCTCGTGGCTATTTCTTCAAATTTTAGTTTGTGAGCCATTCCTCTGAATTTGATACCCATACGGTCGATTTGTCCCATCTGGTTAGTGTTAGCTAGAGAAAAGAAAACATGAGTTTTAGTCAGGTTTTGGCCAAATGCCGAAAGAAAAGAAAAGTTTTTAATAAATTAATATAAATTAAGAATGAATACTAAACAGAAATTAAAAGAATGATTAAGGGAAAAAAAATAGAAAAAAAATAATAGAATAAGGAAATAATAAAATATTTGTGGGTTGTCTCCCACTAAGCGCTTTGTTTAATGTCGCAAGCTCGACATAAAAAAACAATCAATTACAATCTATAATTTCTGGAGGCATTTCGTCTAAGTGTAGGATTTGCGAATCTTCGTTGGTTTCCGCACAGTGATAGTGTTTTAGACGTTGCCCGTTTACGGTGAACGGTTCTGTGGATTTTCCTTTAATTTCTACCGCTCCACTGGGAAAGATGTTAGTGATATGAAAAGGACCCGACCATCTGGATCGTAGTTTTCCCGGAAATAACTTTAGCCTAGAGTTAAATAAAAGGACTGTATCACCTTGCTTGAAGATTTTCCTTGATATGCGCTTGTCATGCCATTGTTTTGTTCTTTCTTTGTAGATTCTGGCATTTTCATAGGCGTCTCTTCTGAGTTCCTCTAATTCGTTTATGTCAAGGATTCTCTTTTCGCCGGCGGCCTTATAGTTAAGGTTCAGATTTCTAATAGCCCAATAGGCTTTATGTTCTAATTCTACCGGGAGGTGGCAGGATTTTCCATAAATGAGCTTAAATGGGGTCGTCCCTATGGGGGTTTTATAAGCAGTTCGATACGCCCATAAAGCTTCTGGTAGTTTTAATGACCAATCTTTCCTTGAGGTGGCGACTGTTTTTTCTAATATTTGTTTAATCTCTCTATTGGACACTTCCACTTGCCCACTGGTTTGCGGGTGGTAAGGTGTCGCTACTATATGCCTTACGCCATACTTAAACAGTAGTTTTTCGAGTACGTTGGATATGAAATGTGATCCACCATCACTGACTACTATTCTTGGGATGCCAAATCTCAGAAATATTATATTCTTAAAGAGTCTAGTTACTACTCGGGTGTCATTTGTTGGGGAAGCTATAGCTTCGATCCATTTTGAAACGTAGTCTACTGCCACGAGTATGTATTTGTTACCGAAAGAGGATGGAAAAGGTCCCATGAAGTCTATTCCCCACACGTCGAAAACCTCTACTTCCAAAATACCTTTTTGTGGCATCTCGTCACGTCTAGATATGTTTCCTGTGCGTTGACATCTGTCACATTCCTTAATAGCCGCATGTACGTCCTTCCATATACTTGGCCAATAAAAAGCGGATTGTAGGATTTTAGAGCAGGTCTTGGATGTACTTGCGTGTCCACCATAAGGAGCGGAGTGGCAGTGTTGGATTATATTTTCTACCTCTTCTTCGGGTATACATCGACGGAAAATACCATCGGGGCCTCTTTTGAAAAGTAAGGGATCATCCCAGTAATAGTGTTTTATGTCATAGAAGAATCGTTTCTTCTGCTGGTAGGATAAAGTAGGTGGAATTATTCCGGCAGCTAAATAGTTGACGAGATCAGCGTACCATGGTGTAACAGATATAGCTAAGGTGGTTTCTACTCGCTTGTCAGAGTTATTCTCTTCCAAAGTAGCTATAAGTTTATCGTACGAGAAATCATCATTAATTGATGTTCTTTCCGGTTCAAGGTTCTCAAGTCTAGAGAGGTGGTCAGCTACTACGTTTTCAGTTCCTTTCTTGTCTTTGATTTCCAAATCGAACTCTTGTAGCAACAAGATCCATCTTAGGAGTCTAGGTTTAGCATCCTTTTTTGTTAAGAGGTATTTGATAGCAGCGTGGTCAGTGTAAACTATTATTTTGGCTCCGACTAAGTAAGAACGAAATTTATCTAGCGCAAACACAACTGCTAGGAGTTCTTTCTCGGTTGTGGCGTAATTCATCTGTGCTTCATCTAGAGTTCTACTTGCGTAATATATGACATGAAGCTTTTTATCCTTTCGTTGTCCTAAAACAGCACCTACAGCGTAATCGCTGGCATCGCACATTATTTCGAATGGTTCATTCCAGTCGGGTGTCTGCATTATGGGTGCGGAGATCAATGCTTGCTTAAGCGTTTGAAATGCTTCTAAACAGTTATTGTCGAATATGAATTCAGCATCTTTCATCAATAGTCCGGTTAAAGGTTTAGTTATTTTAGAGAAGTCTTTGATGAATCGTCGGTAAAAACCGGCGTGTCCTAAGAAGCTTCGTACTTCTCTCACGGTTTTAGGGGGTTGAAGGTTTTCGATTACCTCTATTTTGGCTTTGTCTACTTCAATTCCTCTATTTGATATAATGTGTCCTAAAACAATTCCTTCTTGTACCATAAAGTGGCATTTCTCCCAGTTAAGTACTAAGTTTACTTTTACACATCGCTCAAGAACTCTTTCTAGGTTCTCAAGGCATTCTTCAAAACTTTGTCCGCATACAGAAAAGTCATCCATAAATACTTCCATGATGTTTTCGAGAAAATCGGCGAAAATTGCCATCATGCATCTTTGAAAAGTTGCAGGAGCATTACACAAGCCAAATGGCATTCGTCTATAACGAAGGTACCAAAAGGGCACGTGAATGTTGTCTTTTCTTGGTCATCAGGATGAATTGGTATTTGAAAGAAGCCTGAGTAACCGTCTAGATAACAGAAATGTGAATGTTTTGCCAATCGCTCTAGCATCTGGTCAATGAATGGTAAAGGGAAGTGATCTTTTCGGGTTGCTTTGTTTAGTTTCCTATAGTCAATGCACATTCTCCATCCCGATTCGATTCGTTTGGTTATAGTTTCTCCTTTTTCATTTTCAATGACTGTTATACCACCTTTCTTTGGTACTACGTCTACAGGACTAACCCATTTGCTATCAGATATAGGATATATAATACCTGCCTCTAATAATTTGGTTATTTCCTTCTTCACTACCTCACTCAGGATCGGATTTAGTCTCCTCTGGTGTTCTCTAGAAGTTTTACAGTCTTCTTCTAGCATGATGCGGTGCATACAAATAGAAGGACTTATTCCTTTAAGATCGGTGATGTTGTAACCTAGTGCGGTTGGATATTTTCTTAAGATATGCAGGAGTTTTTCTGTTTCGAGTCTTCCTAGGTCAGCATTAACTATCACAGGTCGTTCAAGTTCTAAGTCTAGGAATTCATATCTCAGATTCTTGGGAAGTGTTTTCAGATCTAGGGTTGGTTTCTTAAGGCATTGCGTAGGGTCCGGTGTTATTGCTAAACATTGGTTAAGTTTGTCTTCTACAGGACAGTCAGATGATTTGTCCTTTTCTAACTCTGTTTCTTTTATGCATTCATCGATGATATCCATGAAGTAACATGTATCTTCTATTGCAGGTGCTTTCAAAAATTGGGAAAGAATGAACTCAATTTTCTCTTCTCCTACTTCGAAGGTGAGTCGTCCTCGTTTTACGTCTATGATTGCACCGGCAGTTGCTAAGAACGGTCTTCCCAGTATAATGGGTGTAATATCATCTTCTCTAATGTCCATAATTGTAAAATCAGTTGGGATGTAGAATTGACCTATGCGCACTTGAACGTTTTCAAGAATTCCTACAGGATATTTGACGGAACGATCTGCTAGTTGCACAGACATTTTGGTTGGTCTTAATTCTCCCATTTCCAGTCTCTTGCATATGGATAAAGGCATAACACTAATTCCGGCTCCTAAATCGCATAAGGCTTTGTCGATGACAAATTTTCCTATGTGACAAGGTATAGAGAAACTACCCGGATCCTTGAGTTTAGGAGGCATGTTCTGGATTATAGCGCTACATTCGGCAGGGAGTGTAACGGTTTCGTTATCTTCAAGTTTCCTTTTATTAGGAAGAATTTCTTTTAAGAACTTGGCGTTTGAGGGCATTTGCGTAATAGCTTCTGTAAACGGGATTGTAACGTTTAATTGTTTAAGGAGGTCAACAAATTTTTTAAATTGGCCCGCATCTTTGGTTTTAACAAGCCTTTGAGGGTAAGGGACAGGTGTTTTATAAGGTGGTGGAGGTACATAAGGTTCCTTCTTTTCTATGGTTTCCTTATTACTCTCTTCCTTTTCCTTAGGTCTATTTTCTTCCTCAGTTGACTTTTTAGGGTTTTGGTTTCCTATCCTTGGATCAGATGGTCCTTCCACTTCCGTTCCACTTCTCAGTATAATTGCATGAGCGTGGCTTCTCGGGTTAGGTTGGGGTTGTCCAGGAAATGTACCAGTTGGGGCAGCAGTAGGCGCTTGTTGTTGAGCTACTTGTGATATTTGTGTTTCTAGCATTTTGTTATGGGTAGCCAAGGCATCTACTTTACTTGCTAGTTGTTTAATTTGTTCACCAGTGTGTACATTCTGGTTTAAGAAATCTTTATTGGTTTGTTATTGAGAAGCTATAAAGTTTTCCATCATGATCTCCAAGTTGGATTTCCTAGGGGCGTTATTGTTATGTGTAGATGGGTTCGGCTTCTGATATCCCGGAGGTATAGCTGGGGCTTGATTTGGAGACTGTCCAGGTGCGTACAAAGCATTATTACTCTTATATGAAAAGTTTGGATGGTTCTTCCAATTTGAGTTATAGGTATTCGAGTAGGGGCTTCCTTGAGCATAGTTTACTTGTTCTGCTTGGATTCCTGTTAAGAGTTGACAATCTGTAGGAGTGTGACCTTGGATTCCACAGACTTCGCAATTCTGAGTTATAGCAACCACGGCGGTTGGAGGTGATACATTTAAACTTTCAATTTTCTGGACCAGAGCATCCACTTTTGCATTAACATGATCAAGGTTACTTATCTCGTACATGCCGGTTTTCGTTTGAGGTTTTTCCACCATTGTTCGTTCGGTTCCCCACTGATAGTGGTTTTGGGCCATGCTTTCGGTAAGCTGGTAAGCATCAGCATAAGGTTTGTTCATTAGTGCACCACCTGCAGCGGCGTCTATTGTTAACCTTGTGTTGTACAAGAGACCATTATAGAATGTGTGAATTACTAACCAGTCTTCTAAACCATGGTGTGGACAAAGTCTCATCATGTCTTTGTATCTTTCCCATGCTTCGAAAAGAGACTCGTTATCTTTCTGTTTAAATCCATTTATCTGGGCTCTTAACATAACTGTTTTGCTTGGCGGAAAATATCGGGCAAGAAAAACTTTCTTCAACTCGTTCCATGTGGTGACAGAGTTGGAAGGGAGAGACTGAAGCCATCTTCTAGCGCTATCTCTTAATGAGAAAGGAAAAAGACGAAGTCGAATTGCCTCTGAAGTGACACCATTAGCTTTAACAGTATCAGCGTATTGGACAAATACGGATAAATGAAGGTTTGGATCCTCGGTAGGATTTCCAGAGAATTGGTTCTGTTGCACTGCCTGCAACAATGAAGGTTTGAGTTCGAAGTTGTTTGCTTCGATTGCGGGCGGAGCAATACTTGAATGCGGCTCATCTTGTGATGGAGCGGCGTAATCTCTAAGAGCACGAGCTGGTTCTGCCATCTCGGGTATCGAAGGGAAAATGTTTTTGAAATCAGGAAGTTCGACAGGAGGGAGATTGTTTGCAGCACGATATTCCCGAATTCGTCGTAAGACTCGGAGATATAGTTCGATATCGTTGATTCGTAAATAGAGCGGTTCGCCTTGTGAGCGAGTGCGTGGCATACAAATCGACGATAGAAAGAAAAGAAAAAGAAACCTTAGTCTCTACAGCGTAACGGAAGAGTTACGATATCGACTAAACAAAAGTCCCCGGCAACGGCGCCAAAAACTTGATCGCGACTTTATGAGTCGAATTTGGGGTACAAACTGCAAGTGCACAGTTCTATCGCGTAGTTTTAAAAGATATCGATCCCACAGGGACTTATGAATCGATATACCGTTATCTAAGGTTACTTCGTAAAGCTAAGGTGGATAATGTTTGATCGTTTCGGGAAAAGCTAAAACTAAAAAAAATAGAATCTAAATTAAATATCAAATAAACGGATATCGGTATGTAGTTCGTCGTAATTAGGGAATCAATTCTTTGTCAGTTTCTTGGTTTTAAAATAAATCATTTCAGTTGACTTTGTTGATTAAAAGTTCTATCTCAAACTCTCGCTCTGTTGAATAAACCATGATTTTATGTTAACGTAGCTGTCACTTATAATTAAGTCAAAAACCATTTTTTGAAAGCAATAAAGTCCGTAGAAACTCTTTTTAAGAAAACACTAACCGTTTAAACACCCTTATCTCAAACTCTCGCTCTGTTGATTTAGGTTATACAATTAAATTCGAATGCTTAACTCTCGTCCTCACATTCAATCTTTAAAAATACTTTTTGGAAAAGATTAGAATTTAATTAACTCTAAAAATTGCTCTCGCCCTGATCTAGAATTAATATCCAATTTACACTGTCCAATTCAAACCTCAAACTTTCGCTCTATTGATTTTAACCTCTTTATGTCCTTTACTCTCGTATAAAAACTTTGTTATTAAACCTGTAAACTGAGACCGTAAAAAGAGTGATTTTAATTTCAAATTTAATTAAACCGACTTAGTTTTGATCCCTTATTCCGCTTACTCTACATACCGATATCTAGGCGAATTAGCCAGACATGCTAAACAAACTTAAATAATTATCATGCATAAACAGACTCATCTCAAGCAAATAATATAAATAAATAATAAAACAAAGCATTAAACAATAATGAACCTGAATAATTTAAACAGTAGTCTTGAACACTCCACCACAAGCCGGTAGGATTTGTTCTTGAATTCTTCAACTAACCAACAAATTAAAACGAAGGAATAAAAAAACTAGATTCTAACGTAAGGTTAGATCCGGTGAAAAAGTTACACAATAGTTTCCGGTGTGGAAACTATTATGTGAAAATAAATTAAGTGCTAGAGAGGAAAATAGAGTTGCAAGAGAAAACAATAAAAATTGCCAAAGCGGTATGTAAAAGGTATGCTCAAACTGCTGAAGAAAATAAAATTGGAAAATGCCGAAATCTGGAAAAAGCGTGGAAACGTGGAAGTGAGGAACCTCTGCAGGGTTTGCAAAGTTGCTATTTATAATGATGCTTTCCGTAACGGTTTTCAAAGCAGTCCGCGTCAAGGAGTCTTCACGTAACGGATGCATCGCCGTGGAAATAGGATTCAGCGTGTAAACGTGGACTCTCAACGTCTCTGAAGGCAGAAACGTAGGGGGATGGTGTGACGTCCGTCACACCATGTGTGACGCTCGTCACATAAGTGTATGCAGCGTGATGTTCGTCACAGCATCCGTGGCGGTCGTCAAAGGCACGACGCATGTGTCTTCTTTGGGCTGGGCTTGGCTTTTGCTATTTGGGCCTTTTCATTCCTTTTTGCACCCTCTTTTCTTCCCTTTTTTACTTGTGCTTCAAATAAGACACCTGAGACAAATAGAAAGGAAATACCGCGTAATATCTAATAAAATGCAATAAATTGAAATAAATAATAATAGAATTTAATTGAATTAAGTCCTAAAATATGATATAATTTCATGTTATCAGGTACCTGTGTAAACCACTAAACAAATAAGTACAGTATTCAGACAAACAGACAACAGTCAACAACACAAAGACAATCCAACATGCACTATGAGTAAGCCATAAGGCAAACACTCAAATGAATTATCATCAAAGCCTACAAAACAAACAAATGTTTGCCAACAATAACAAATGACCAAGCTCAAATGAAGGAGCAACATCAATCATGGAGATGCATACTTGAACCTGAAATTCACAACTCAAATGTAAGTCCAAACCACTAGGTCAAAGCCTAGGGTCAAAGGTGAAGAAAAAATTCAAAACAGGAGCTGAAATTCAACACAATGCAACTTCAAACACATATTAACATGTCCTAAAAAGGACCAAGCCAAAATCATCAAGCAAGTCCATGTAATAAGCAAGGGAAGTCAAAGACAATTTCAAAGCATACATTTGGACATTGAGAATGAAAATTCTAAATCAAAACAGGAATGATTCAAATAATTCTGGAAAAACTCATGAGCATTCAACACATCCAACATGATCATCATACAAAAAATCAGAAGCATCAAAGATCAATTGGCATGGAAATGAAATTGCACAAGTTGATCATCCCATTGTGTGACACAAATTGTCACACTTAAAGTACATGTGCCAAAAACAGTTAAGATAATAGCAAAAAATGCCAAATAAAATCACATAAATCCCTCATCATGCCAAGAATAACCATGCAAAGTTTCAAGGCATTTGGATCATGTATGAGTACTTTATGATAGGAAGAATGAAGCAATGTCACAAATGCACCTTGATCAAATAACAATTCATCAGTCAAAATCCATAAATGATAAAATCAGGAAAAGCACATGATAAAATACTAGACATTTCATGGATCATGTGGAAAAAAACCTGGCTTCATTTGGATCATTATTCCATTAATTATGATTTTTGGAAGTTCATATATGAAATGAAATAAAAATTGAAGTAACATAAAAAAATATAAAAAAAGAATTAAAGAAATTCCAAACGCGTCCCAAAACGACGTCGTTTTGGATTAATGGAATAGAAATGAAAAAAATGATGCAGAAACGCTGGAGCATGGAATCGAAGGGAGGACCTTGGATCAAACGCGTCCTGGGTGTGTTCTTCATGCTAGAACCCTTGCGAACCAGAGCGGACGCTAGGGCGTCGCTAAGATGAAGATCTTCATCTTCCTCACGAAGATGAAGATGAACAGTAACACAGTCCAGAAACTTTTTTCCAGAAATTTCCAGAATTCAAAAATTCATACGCCATTGGATTCGTCTTGTCCTAAGGAACTTAAATCCACCATTAATTCATGCCAATTCCTCATCAAACGTGCAAATCGAAGCAAAAAAAGTTTGATGTTCAAAACTTCAATTACACATAACTCACTCAATAATGCACCAAATCATGTAAAATTTAGCTCAGATTCATCAGCACTCAATGTTCTACAAGACTATACACATAAAATAGATAATTAAGAGGATCAAAAACGTGACCTCTTGAAGAACAGTTGTTGAATTCTGCAGATCCAAGGCCAAGCAAGCATGCAAATCCACTCCTAATCACTCGTGATGAAGCTTTATGAAGATTTTGAGGCTTGGAACTGTGTAGATCTTGCTTAAATCTCAAATGCCATGGTTATGTTCTTGAGCTCCACATGCACAATTCTGGTCCAATCTTGAAGATCCAATGCTTGATTTGTACTAAATCCACCCCAGGGAGCAAGAATATGCAATAAAATTGGTATGTTATGTGGTGAAAATTTGAATTATGATTAGGAGAAAATTTTGGAGGGAGAGAAAATTTTGAGATCTAGATCTAGAATCCTCCCAAATTCTGTTATGATTATGAATATATATGCTCCACTAATCACATCCAAATTGTCATTAGGCAAGGTTTAGTTGAGATTAGCAAAGATAGGGTGTGTGACCAAAAATGACAATTTTTGTGGTGCATGGCAATTCCAAACGTGAACAGTACCATTTGCATGGCCACATTCACTTAAAATCCTATAATTAACACAATGGCAATGGTAGTTTGTGCCCATGATGCACCAATTTTAAATTTATAAATTTCCCTCCAAAATCTACATGGATAAGCAAATGATCATGTGAAGTATTTTCATGTAATGTGATGAATGATTTGGAAATTTCATGTCATGAGAAGAATTTTACAAAAAGAACCACTCAATTTGGAGTTATGAGTCAAAAGATATGCTCTTTTGAAGTTTCAAGCACCCTTGGCAATGATTTGATCATATCTCCTCAACCATTCATCATAAATTCAAGATCTTGGACTTTTTGGAAATGGGAGAGAGAGATCTTCAACTTTAGTGTTGGACAAAACTTCATTTGAATCTTTTTTGATGATGCAAGATCAAATTGAATTTGAACCAAAAACTTTCCATTTTTGGAAACTTCCAATTACAGGTCACTTTCCATTTTTGGAAACTTTTGATCTGACCTCCAATTCTTCAAGATATGCATTTGAAATGATTAATAAGCCTCTTTTGAACATGAATGAGATGTTGAAACTCATTTGTCCACCTCCTAGCCCTTAGTTCTTGCACAGTTGACTTTTATGGTTGACAGATGACTTGAACATGCACAGATGATTTTGAGCCTCAACCACTTGATGAAATGGCTCCAAAATGAAACCCTAGCTTATACAAGCTCAATAAAATCATATGATGATCTCCTTCTCAAGAAAGACCTCATCTCCTTGAAAATCCCTGACTGGTAGAATGCAACTGATTGGGGTTGACCAGAGGTCAAAACCCTAATCCCAAAGAATCTGAGCATAAACAATGAGCCTTTGAGGAAGACATAACCATGATGATGATGATGTACCCTTGCCAATAAGATAATGCTCAACCTCCTTGAGGGACCAAAAAAACCCTAATTGAATCACAAACCCTCAGATGGCTAGTGATTAATCCATGAGACCCTCAGGCATGAATCTCTTAACCTCTCTATCTTCTGAGAAAGATTTAGGAGGATGACTTGTTTATTTTCACATGATATGAAATATGCAATGTCTAATGTCCTAAAAAATGAAATGCAATATGCTAAGCTAGTCCCAAGAGAGGAGGGCAAATTTTGAGGCGTTACAGCTGCCCCTATTCAATCCACTGTGAACCTGTCGATATGAACAGCCTCGGCTTTTAGATGATCAGGGTGAAGAGTGGTTGAATACCAAAAACAGACGAACAATTTACGCTCCGCTGGGGATTATTATCTTTTTTTTGCTTTTCTTGAACCCCACAACTTTCTGCTTGATGAATCTCTTTGCTTTTCTTGAACCCCAAACAAATATTTTTTTTCGCGCGGATGATCCCGGATCACCGCATTTGAACCCCGACAACTTCATATTACTCTTGTTTGCCAAATCATGAACCCCGTTCTCCATTTTCTTGTGATAATTCCGTTGGCAATACCGGAAATAACACCAACCACCACTCTGATGGCGACATATCAGACGGTATTCGACCAGACATTTACCAATGACTGGGAAGGAACTCGACGTCTACTGACATCGAACAATGATGTTTACTGACACCAAAGAAAAGATACTCGACCAGACATTTACTGATGCTGGTAAGGAACTCGACGTTTACTGACATCGAACAATGATGTTTACTGACACCAAAGAAAAGATACTCGACCAGACATTTACTGATGACTGGGAAGGAACTCGACGTTTACTGACATCGAACAATGATGTTTACTGACACCAAAGAAAAGATACTCGACCAGACATTTACTGATGACTGGGAAGGAACTCGACGTTTACTGACATCGAACAATGATGTTTACTCACACCAAAGAAAAGATACTCGACCAGACATTTACTGATGACTGAGGAACTCGACGTTTACTGACATCAAACAATGATGTTTACTGACACCAAAGAAAAGATTCTCGACCAGACATTTACTGATGATTGGGAAGGAACTCGACGTTTACTGACATCGAACAATGATGTTTACTGACACCAAAGAAAAGATACTCGACCAGACATTTACTGATGACTGGGAAGGAACTCGACGTTTACTGACATCGAACAATGATGTTTACTGACACCAAAGGAAATATACTCGACCAGACATTTACTGATGATTGGGAAGG
This sequence comes from Lathyrus oleraceus, assembly GCF_024323335.1. Taxonomy (NCBI): domain Eukaryota; kingdom Viridiplantae; phylum Streptophyta; class Magnoliopsida; order Fabales; family Fabaceae; genus Lathyrus; species Lathyrus oleraceus. Next base: position 170,665,445 of record NC_066583.1, on the reverse strand, counting down.
AACTCGATGTTTACTGACATCGAACAATGATGTTTACTGACATCGAACAATGATGTTTACTGACACCAAAGAAAAGACTCGACCAGACATTTACCAATGACTGGGAAGGAAACCGACGTTTACTGACATTGAACAATGATGTTTACTGACACCAAAGAAAGGATATTACGGGGATCGACACGACACTTACCGGTATTGCAGGGATGACATCTCCATATGTCAAAACCAGGAAGACGCTTGCCGGGGACCAACTGGGGAATGCCGTTGATCCAAAATCACGATGCTGAACTCCTCAGAGTAACACCTTCCAACTTCCATCTCGCACGACAGAAATTCTTCCTCCAATATCGCACTACTGGGGAATACCATTGACCCAACGTCACGATGCTAAACTCCTCAGAGTAACATCTTCAAACTTCCATCTCGCACGACAGAAATCTTCCTCCAATATCGCACTACTGGGGAATACCATTGACCCAGCGCCACGATGCTGAACTCCTCGGAGTAACATCTCCACCACCCGGCGAAACCAACTCTCAAACGGTAACCACGGCTTGAGGTTAGCTGACGCTTGTAATGCTGAGGCTGATCTTCCAACCAAATAAACCGATTCTCAAACGGTACCCACGACTTGAGTAGCATCTTCACCAACCGGCGAAACCAAATCTCAAACGGTAACCACGGCTTGAGACTAGCTTATGCTTGCAATGATGATGCATGATTTTTTAGCGTAATTCTCCATAATCATGGAAATGCTACGCCATTAGGTATGCAATATGTGATAACATGAAATTATATCACATTTTAGGACTCAATTTAATTAAATTATATTATTATTTACTGAAATTTATTTCAGTTTATTAGATATTACGCGGTATTTTCTTTCTATTTGCCTCAGGTGGTTTATTTGAAGCACAAGTAACAAAGGGAAGAAAAGGAGGTGCAAAAAGGAATGAAAAGAACCAAATACCAAAGACCAAAGCCCAGCCCAAAAAGCACAAGCGATGTGCCTGTGACGAGCGTCACAGAGGCTGTGACGAGCGTCACGCCTTGCACACTCCTGTGACGAGCGTCACACATGGTGTGACGGACGTCACACCATTCTCCTATATTTTTGGCTTCAGAGACGTTGAGTCCTATTTGCACGCCGGATCATTTGCCACGACCTCTGACCATTTGACGTGGAACACTCTTGGAAACGGTTACAACATGACCAATATAAATAGAACCTTACGGAAAACCTAAGGGGGTTCCAGATTTTTTCCACGCTTTTTTTCAGCTTTCGCTTTTTCGCATTTTTTCTTTTCCAGTAGCTTAGGCATATTTTTACAGCAATACTTGTACGAGTTTTATATTGTTTTCCCTTGAAATTTCTATTTTCCTTTTTAGCATTTAGTTAATTCTTTTTCGCACAATAGTTTCTACACCGGAAACTATTGTGTACCTTTTACCGGATCTAACCTTACGTTAGAATCTAGTTTTTTTTATTCCTTCGTTTTATTTTTCTGCCTGATTGAAGAACTCAAGAACAGATCCAACCGGTCTGTGGTGGAGTGTTCAAGACTGCTATTTAATTATTCAGGTTCTTTATTTATTTGTTGAATTTGTATATGCTTGTTTTTATTATTAATTTTTGCTGCTTGCCTGTGATGGATCTGTTTATGCATGTTATTTATTTAAGTCTATTTAGCATGTCTGGCTGATTTATTTAGGTATCGGTATGTAAAGTAAGCGGAATGAAGAAATAAAAACTAAGTAGGTTTAATTAAGTTTAAAATTAAAATCACTCTTTTTACGGTCCCAATTTACACGTTTAATAACAAAGTTTTTGTACGAAAGTAAAGGACAAAAAGAGGTTAAAATCAATACAGCGAAAGTTTGAGGTTTTAACTGGACAGTGTAAATTGGATATTAATTCTAGATCAGGGCGAGAGCAATTTTTAGAGTTAATTAAATTCTAATCTTTTCCAAAAAGTATTTTTAAAGATTGAATGTGAGGACGAGAGTTAAGCATTCGAATTTAATTATATAACCTAAATCAACAGAGCGAGAGTTTGAGATAAGGGTGTTTAAACGATTAGTGTTTTCTTAAAAAGAGTTTCTACGGATTCTACTGTTTGCAAAAAGTGGTTTTTGACTTAACTATAAGTGACAGCTACGTTAATATAAAATCATAGTTTATTCAACAGAACGAGAGTTTGAGATAAAACTTTTAATCAATAGAGTCAACTGAAAAGATTCATTTTAAAACCAAGAAACCAACAAAGAATTGATTCCTTAATTATGACGAACTACATACTGATATCCGCTTATTAGATATTTATTTTAGATCTTATTTTAGTTTTAGCTTTTTCCCCCAAACAATCAAAGTATTACCTGCCTTAGCTTTACGAAGTAACCTTAGATAACGGTATATCGATTCATAAGTCCCTGTGGGATCGATATCTTTTAAAACTACGCGATAGAACTGTGCACTTGCAGTTTGTACCCCAAATTCGACTCATAAAGTCGCGATGAATATGCTATGCTTATCTAAATGATGAATGCATAAAAAGTATCCCCCTCAAGGGACTCTTCTGGGGAGCTCGAAGCACTCTGCTGAGGAACTCGATAACACTCCAACCTCCACCCTGCTGGGGAATAGCACCGCTGCTGTGGAAAGGACCACCCTCACCGGGGATGACCTCCGCTAAACCCTGATCCGTTTGGGGACTTCGCTGGGGAAGAATCCACCAACACACTCTGCGGGGAAAACAACAATCTTCGACTTGCTGGGGAAATAACAATCCCGACACTGCTTGGGGAAATTGCAACCTTCATTCCTGACTGCTGTGGAAACACCGATCCTGAACCCGCTGGGGAGATAACAATCCCGACCCTGCTAGGGGAAATAAGGAAAGTCCGGCACAGAACACCTGTCGACTTGTCAAACCCTGGTATTCACCATCTAACCACAGTGTCAGCTTTCCACTTTTGAGAGCTCCCAGACTCGTCTGGACTTTTCTGATTCATCACCTTGTATTCTCGACTTCTCCGTACTCCACGGAGATCGAACTCCCTGGATTTATACAAACTTTCCAGTCCTCAGACTTTGAAGAGTCTTCTTGATTAATCCTCCAGGATCGTCGTCATCCTTCGCCGTCTTTTCACCATTCTTCAATTCATTCGTCCCTGATTGGACTCCACGGGGATCTTTTGTCAACAGGCTTCACATCATAACCTGCAAGTGAGTGAAAATATCTAACAGCACCTGCAAAATAGATTGTTAGATAAAAACGTGCCCCAGGCGTGCCAAAATTTCAACACTTGGGTCACTCAACCTTCCGAATAAGATTTCAGGCTTTCAATCTTATAAACATGCATTGGAAGGGACCAGTATGTCTTAAAATGCAAAGATTCTTTATCAAAAAAAACTGGATGTTTTTGCAATCAAAGCGGTAATGAAAACAAAAACAAAATTATTTGACTGAATATGTATTTTATTGATTGAAAAAGGGTGGCTCAAAACCGAGCAATACACAGGAAGCAATTCCTGAAAAGAGGTAATTGCACACAAAAGGAAAAATCTATCCTAATGGCAATGTGAAAACCGTGATCTCATCGAGTTCCAACTCGGTTACACCCCATATATCCTCAAGACTCTCCGTGCTTTCTGCCTTCTGAACAAGACGCTTCCGACTGATCCCTACCGGGGATTATCCATGTCATATCCAAAGTGTAAACGATCATGCTGGACGCAGTTGTTCGTTTCATTCCCTCTTTTGTCTGGACCGCCCTTTCGGGTTTTCAGTCCACCGGGATACCCTTTTTTGCCCAAGTGGCCCTTGTGGGGTTTTCGACTTGCCGGGTGTACAGTTTTTTCTCTTTTTATCCCTAATTTTTGTCCGAACCTTTTTCATTCATTTTTTTTGTTCGCCGGGATGCCCTTTTTTGCCTGGACTCTTTTATTCTTTTCGTCCAGCGGGTCTCTTTTTACGAAGTATCTTTTAACTGCGTCCGCATTCGCAGGGGATGAAGACTCCTCGCCATCCATGGTCGTCAACAACAAGGCTCTTCCAGAGGAAACCTTCTTGACCATGCTGGGGATTCATGATTGGGTGTCCACTTGCCCCGACGATCGTTCTGAAGAAGAAGGATCATTTTCAACACCATATCTCCTACATGGTACACACGAGGTCGCACCTTTCGGTCAAAAGCACGCTTCATCCGCTGCTGATACAACTGCCCATGACAAATGGCCGCCAGCCTTTTTTCCTCAATCAAGCTCAACTCTTCATACCGAGTCCTTACCCATTCAGCCTCTTGCAATTTCACGTCCATCAGGACTCTTAAAGAGGGAATCTGAACCTCAACCGGTAACACGACTTCCATTCCATACACAGGTGAGCAAAGCGTTGCCCCAGTAGATGCTCACACCGAGGTTCGATACCCAGGATACCGGCTTCGTACTCAGCCACCATTGTTGGTGCGTTCAAATGTTATCCGGGAAACAAAAGGAATGTGGGATCCTTTCGGCGTAACCAAAGCAACACCAACTCATACCATTCACGCTAACAACCCCATCAGACATCAGAATCCGTTCGGATTCAGGGTCAGGCCCCTCCTCCGGGATCGGTTCCTCATAATCTTTCGATTTAAGAACCTCGATGTCCTCATCAGGGAAAACATCATTGGTTGATAATCCTCAATGGGTTGCTGGGCGAGGTAATCAGACAATACACTCCCCTTTATTGCTTTCTGAGAGGTGTATTGAATATCATGTTCAATCAAAATCATTTGCCCTCTCGCAACCCGTCCGGTCAATGTTGGCTTCTCAAATATATCCTTGACCAGATCCATCTTGAAATCCACAAAGTGGTATGAACCAGCATATACTGTCTCAGTCGGCGAGCAGCCTATGCCAAAGCACATCAAGTTTTCTCAAGCAGTGAATATCTTGTTTCACGGTCGGTAAACTTTTTGCTAAGGTAGTATATGGCATGCTCTTTTCGACCAGACTCATCATGCTGCCCCAATACACACCCCATAGACCCCTCGAGGACCGTCAAGTACAGAATTAACGGTCGTCCCTCCACAGAAGGCATCAGAATCGGAGGCTCCTGCAAATACTCTTTTATTTTTCGATGCCCCTTGGCAATCATTACTTTACCTGACCGTTTGATCATCATTTTTTTTCATAACAGCTTGAGTGGGTTCCCACGTGGCTGTTAGATGAGATGTGAACCGTGAAATGCAGTTCAATCTACCTAAGAGACCACAAACCTCTTTTTCTGTTCTCGGTTCAGGCATTTCTTGTATTACTTCTTTTCTCTCTTCCTTTTTTTCTTTTCTTTTATTAGCAGGATCAACCTCAATTCCTCTTTCGCTCACAATAAGCCTCAGCAACTCACCGGACCGCACTCCGACAGTGCATTTATTCGAATTCAACCTCAGTCTGAATTGTCTCAATCGGTCAAACAACTTGGCCAGATCTACCGAATGCCCCTCTTCTGTTTGGGACTTTGCTATCATGTCATCAACATAGCATTCGATTTCATGATGAATCATAAACAAAGGCACCATAGCTCTCTGATGCGTGGCACCGACGTTCTTGAGACCGAATGGCATCACCTCCGCTCTTGACACTCGCCTCCAAGGCAGCCCCAACCTTTATTTCCTTTTAGACCTCCTCGGTGCCCCGATTAACAACTTCAACTCGCTCCTCGTGCGGTTGAATCACCTTCTCCTCTTGTTTCCGTAACCTGGTTAATCTTCCAGCAGATCACGATCTTCTTCGCTTTCTTCTTCGGCATGATAGATCGGATTGTCGAAGTCATACAAAGGTGTAACCAAATTGTTATCAATGAGATCAGGAGAATAGTCGCATCTACATGAATGTGGATTCATGCATTGCTTTTGAGGTCGGAACGAGACAAATCAAAAGGAAGAAAAATGAAAATAAACATTGCCATTTTTTATTTTTAAAACTGCAAAAATAAATGAAAAACAGGGAACACCGCTTTTAATGTGAAAAACATCCATTTATTAATGATGCAAAATGTTGCACAATGAAACACATGAGGTGGCCCTTACAATGGACCATTACGTTTCGAGCAAAACGTATGGCTTTCATGCAAACAGAATTGAAAAACAGAAATACTACTCTTCATGTAGAGTGACAGTGATGATCTTTTCGGCCTTCCAGTCCTGGATCTCCATCCCTGGTACGCACGGTTTTATCCACTGATCAAGCTCGCAGTCACTGTCAGTCTCTTCACCCACCGCACAGACGTGACCTGAATCTTCAGCAATTTCACCCACCATCACCTGACCATGCGCCGACATGGGATTATCATTAACATTCGGAGATGGTGTGAAATTGATGGCCTTGGAGTCTACCAAGTCTTGGACAACATGCTTAAAGGCTCTACAACCCTCAATATTATGCCCTGGTGTACCAGAATGGAATTCACACTTGGCGTTCTCATCATAGTTAGGGGGGCTCTGATCTGGCCTTACCGGAGCCATCGTCCTCGGCTGAACCAACCCAAGATCCATCAACTTCTTAAACAGAAAAGCATATGTCACGGGTGGCCTATCAAACTGACGATCAATCCCCTTTCCTCTCAGTTGGTACCCAGCTCTCTGTGCTCTCTGTTGAGGTGGCTGACGTTGCTGTTGTACCGATTGATTACCAGCAGGAATGGTTACCGCAGCAGTGTGCTGGTAGTAACGATCCCTACCGTGTCCCCTTTGGGCATACACAACACTCGATTCACCCTCATTCTTGCGCTGACCGTTCCCAAATGGCTTCTTTACTCCAGATGACAGAGCATTTCCCTGTATTTTCCCCATTCTCAGCCAACTTTCTATTCTTTCCCCAGCCACCACTATATCAGCAAAGTTGGTAATCGGGCATCCTACCATTCTCTCTACAAACATCCCCTGAAGGGTACCCATAAACAGATCAGACATCTCCCGGTCTACCAATGGTGGTTGAACTCTGGCAGCTAGCTCCCTCCACCTTTGCGCGTATTCCTTAAACCCTTCATTAGGCTTCTGAGACATACCCTGCAGCTGCGTACGGCTAGGAGCCATGTCAGCATTGAATTGATATTGTTTAAAGAAAGCATCTCCAAGATCTTGCCAGCTCTTGACATCAGACGACCTTAATTTGGTGTACCATTCCAAAGACCCCCCAGACAGACTGTCCTGGAAGAAATACATCCAGAGCTTCTAGTCCATTGTATAAGCAGAAATCTTTCGAACGAATGCCTGGAGATGAGTTTCCGGGCAAGAACTCCCATTATATTTGTCAAACGTGGGCACTTTAAACTTTTGTGGGATCACAATCCCCTCAACTAGCCCCATGTTTGTCATGTTAATAGCCCCAGGAGTAGCATGGCTTTCCAGAGCCCTGACCTTCTCTGCTAGCACCTGAATTTCCTTGTTTGGCGGCGGAACACCGTACTGACCAAACTGTTCATTCAGCACATAGAACTGATCTTCCTCTCTATCCTCCTCAGCCCCAAAGAAAGGAGGAAACTGATCATCCTTCAGATTATTGCCCATAGGACCTGGTATACCGCCTACAGCGAAACCAAAACCTCCCCCATTGTTGATCACTACACCAGTAGTAGTCTTCCTTCCGGGGTCACCACCGTCCCTAGAACCACCAAGACCATGGTTGGAAACACCCTCATGATTATTACCACTGTTGGCAGCAGAAGCCCGCTCAAGCTTCTCCACTTTCTCAACCAACGCCTTCTGCCCCAAGGCGAACCCTTGCATAACATTGATCAGCTCACTCATCTTCTCTTTCAGTTCGAGAATGTTTGCGTTGGATGTATCCATCAGTTGGGGTCTGTTGCGCCTAGTAGGGTATCTGTGCGGACGAGCTACATGCAAAGGAATGATTCGGCGTGCGCGAGCAATGATTCCTGAGATAACCAAACACGTTAGATACTGACACCTGCAAAACAGAAGACAGGTTATTATGACTCACGCATGAATATAATATCTATCCATATGAGGAACACTCTGTCCTTCGATTCTGGCTTCATTGAGACGGATAATAATTTGACAATAACATTTTGACATCAGGATGTCTCTCAACCAGAATCTCAATTGAGAATGTACCCTGAGTATGGATAGACATGAGTTAGATGCGGATGAATGCAAAATATGGATGATGTAGATGCATGTATGCAAGTCACTGTGCCATCCTCCAAGTCATCTGAACATCAACTGTACCGAAACCCCGGTCTCTGAACTGATCCCAACAATCTGAGGTACTGATTAACCACAAATCCGACTTAGGAGTTCCGAAATAAACGGAACTAAAGGATATACCACCATCATCACAGAGAAATCACTGAACTGATAACCACAAAATTATCTGAATCAACCCAGGGAATCCTGAAATAAACGGATCCCCACTGATAAATACCGTGGACAGAACTCCGGCGCCTCGGAAATAAATATCAATAACTGCACCAAAAGTCACCATCAGACCATGCATCTGTAAGAATCAAACCCTCCCCTCATAGGTGAATTCTAACAAGGTCATCCTAAGGCGGATAATGGTCTCCACAATCGGGCAAAGATACTCAACGGGTTTGCCCTTTCGGGTGTGCCGTTGCAGCTCTCATAAGATCGTCTAAACCAAAGATCCGGGAAAGAACGGTCACCGAAGTCAATAGCTCAAAAGAGGTAACCCAACCAAAGTGGAATACTCCACAACGGAAGAGCTCTCTCAGAAGAACCTCGTCCGGCTTGTGGTATGTCACGTCACAGCAACATGCCCAACCAACATGTGAGGAACGTGAGACCACACTAATCCTAGGTGTATACTCGGGCCTGGGTTTTAGCCCCACTCGGAACACCCACCCCAAATCAGAGGAACCAACCTGTACAGAGTCCAGCACAATGATAATATGATGCATGCAGACATATATGCAAATATATACAGTCACAGTATAATAATCATAAATGCAATAAATAAAGCAATAAAAGCAACCAAAACTATCCTAGAGAGCGCTAGGACTGACTCGCCTAGGGAAGATGGACCAGCAAGAGGTCAACTTCTTTCCCCAGCAGAGTCGCCAGTTGTCGCATCCGCGAAAAACAACCGGCGGGAAAAAACAAACAAACAGAGCCGCCACCGTGCGTTATTTATCCCAAAGGAGGGAAAGGAAACGCTCGAAGTAAACCTAGAAAGGAAATGGTCTTACGACCGGAGATTGCAAGGATCGGGAGTCGGTTACGCAAGGGGAAGGTATTAGCACCCCTCACGTCCGTCGTACTCGACGGGATCCACGCTCAAAAGAATAAAATAAGGTTGCTGATAAAAAACTGCTCAAAGAATGCACGCATACTGGAATAAAACACAGATGGAAGAAGAGGGGAAAGGGGAACGGGCTCGCTAGGATATCGCATCCTATGCCTACGTATCTCATCTGGAATGAGAATCATAGCTACCGTAGTTCGGCTAACGCACGCCGAAACAAAACGCACACAAAGACTCTTAAACATCAGAGCAAACACACAACTGGAAACGGAATGCCAATCGTTGGTCTTACATCCAACTCCACAAGAGAAATAGGAAACAGATAGCCAATCGCTGGGTTTAAATCTGACTCCACAAACAAACAACAAATTGGAAACCGAATGCCAATCGCTGGGCTTACATCAGACTCCAAACACACCCGCAAATGGGAAACCGAATGCCAATCGCTGGGATTACATCAGACTCCAAACACACACACAAAGCAGAAGGGTTAAAAAAGAAAAAGATTGAACACACAGACTAGAAGGGAGTTTGGAACTCGGACCTAATAGTTGCAATCAAAACACACAAAAAAAAAAGGGCGCCCGGAGAGATCTCACACGATCTCCTGCCTACGTACCTCATCTGGTATGAGGATCAGGGCGACGTAGTTCCCCTGAACAGGGAAAGAACTTCTATCCTGACCAGAGACTAGGGAGATAGTAAGCTACTAGGGAGACTACGACTCGAGCCTAGAAGTTGTCATGCATACGATCCCTATGTTGAGGTCTCTAATCCCAACTTGCACAGGAAGCAAGCTAGCCTAAACAACACATAATCAAACACAAGCACAAGAAAGCAAGCACACACACTATATGCAAACAAGTGGCTCATACAAGGCTAGGCTTTAGTCAAGGGGTCAAATCAACCTCGACAAACAAGCCAACTAGAAAGGGGTGTTTTTAACTCTTAACCCTAACATTGAGAGTTAGGGTGAAGCAGATGAAATGGTAGATGAGGGTAAGACCTCATAGCTCTTATCCCTGGCCTGGGAGAGCTTCAGACAATGAAAGTGTGGGAGTCCAGAATGTGGGACTCTACTCCACATGACTGACACAACAAGATCTTGGGTTTTGTATTCAAAGTGCATCAACACATGGTGTGAGCAGGATGAATGACTCAACTGAATAGCAGGGGATGGATTGCACATCCCTTTTATCTGCCAATGCCTCTTCACTTAGAAGGTCTTTGAATGTACAGGGCACAAAGATAAACAAACACAAACATTGCCTCTTAAGGAGGGCTTCAGACAGGTGCCTGCCAAAGTAACATGACAGGTCTTCCAGACTACATGAAGAATAGGGATTATACCTAAGTGGTATGCCAACCACAAGTAAAGCAAAGCAAAGTTCAAATGACCTTAAAGCAACTTATGTACCTGTGTAAACAACTAAACAAATCAGTATAGTATTCAGACAAACAGTCAACAACACACAGACAATCCAACATGCACTATGAGTACGCCATAAGGCAAACACTCAAATGAATTATCATCAAAGCCTACAAAACAAACAAATGTTAGCCAACAATAACAAATGACCAAGCTCAAATGAAGGAGAAACATCAATCATGGAGATGCATACTTGAACCTGAAATTCACAACTCAAATGTAAGTCCAAACCACTAGGTCAAATCCTAGGGTCAAAGGTGAAGAAAAAATTCAAAACAGGAGCTGAAATTCAACACAATGAAACTTCAAACACATATTAACATGTCCTAAAAAGGACCAAGCCAAAATCATCAAGCAAGTCCATGTAATAAGCAAGGGAAGTCAAAGACAATTTCAAAGCATACATTTGGACATTGAGAATGAAAATTCTAAATCAAAACAGAAATGATTCAAATAATTCTGGAAAAAATCATGAGCATTCAACACATCTAACATGATCATCATACAAAAAATCAGAAGCATCAAAGATGAATTGGCATGGAAATGAAATTGCACAAGTTGATCATCCCATTGTGTGACACAAATTGTCACACTTAAAGTACATGTGCCCAAAACAGTGAAGATAATAGCAAAAAATGCCAAATAAAATCACATAAAACCCTCATCATGTCAAGAATAACCATGCAAAATTTCAAGGCATTTGGATCATGTATGAGCACTTTAAGATAGGAAGAATGGAGCAATGTCACAAATGCACCTTGATCAAATAACAATTCATCAGTCAAAATCCATAAATGATAAAATCAGGAAAAGCACATGATAAAGTACTAGACATTTCAAGGATCATGTGGAAAAAAACCTGGCTTCATTTGGATCATTATTCCATTAATTATGATTTTTGGAAGTTCATATATGAAATGAAATAAAAATTGAAGTAACATAAAAAATATAAAAAAAGAATTAAAGAAATTCCAAACGTGTCCCAAAACGACGTCGTTTTGGATTGATGGAATAGAAATGAAAAAAATGATGCAGAAATGCTGGAGCATGGAATCGAAGGGAGGACCTTGGATCAAACGCGTCCTGGGCACGTTCTTCATGCCAGAAGCCTAGCGAACCAGAGCGGACGCTAGGGCGTCGCTAAGATGAAGATCTTCATCTTCCTCACGAAGATGAAGATGAACAGTAACACAGTCCAGAAACTTTTTTCCAGAATTTTCCAGAATTCAAAAATTCATACGCCATTGGATTTGTCTTGTCCTATGGAACTCAAATCCACCATTAATTCATGGCAATTCCTCATCAATCGTGCAAATCGAAGCAAAAAAAGTTTGATGTTCAAAACTTCAATTACACATAACTCACTCAATAATGCACCAAATCATGTAAAATTTAGCTCAGATTCATCAACACTCAATGTTCTACAAGACTATACACATAAAACAGATAATTAAGAGGATAAAAAACGTGACCTCTTGAAGAATAGTTGTTGAATTCTGCAGATCCAAGGCCAAGCAAGCATGCAAATCCACTCCTAATCACTCGTGATGAAGCTTTATGAAGATTTTGAGGCTTGGAACTGTGTAGATCTTGCTTAAATCTCAAATGCCATGGTTATGTTCTTGAGCTCCACATGCACAATTCTGGTCCAATCTTGAAGATCCAATGCTTGATTTGTACTAAATCCACCCCAGGGAGCAAGAATATGCAATAAAATTGGAATGTTATGTGGTGAAAATTTGAATTATGATTAGGAGAAAATTTTGGAGGGAGAGAAAATTTTGAGATCTAGATCTAGAATCCTCCCAAATTCTGTTATGATTATGAATATATATACTCCACTAATCACATCCAAATTGTAATTAGGCAAGGTTTAGTTGAGATTAGCAAAGATAGGGTGTGTGACCAAAAATGACAATTTTTGTGGTGCATGGCAATTCCAAACGTGAACAGTACCATTTGCATGGCCACATTCACTTAAAATCCTATAATTAACACAATGGCAATGGTAGCTTGTGCCCATGATACACCAATTTTAAATTTATGAATTTCCCTCCAAAATCTTCATGGATAAGCAAATGATCATGTGAATCATTTTCATTTAATGTGATGAATAATTTGGAAAGTTCATGTCATGAGAAGAATTTTGCAAAAAGAACCACTCAATTTGGAGTTATGAGTCAAAAGATATGCCCTTTTGAAGTTTCAAGCACCCTTGGCAATGATTTGATCATATCTCCTCAACCATTCATCATAAATTCAAGATCTTGGACTTTTTGGAAATTGGAGAGAGAGATCTTAAACTTTCATGTTGGACAATATTTCACTTGAAGCTTTTTTGATGATGCAAGATCAAATTGAATTTGAACCAAAAACTTTCCATTTTTGGAAACTTCCAATTACAGGTCACTTTCCATTTTTGGAAACTTTTGATCTGACCTCCAATTCTTCAAGATATGCATTTGACATGATTAATAAGCCTCTTTTGAACATGAATGAGATGTTGAAACTCATTTCTCCACCTCCTAGCCCTCAGTTCTTGCATAGTTGACTTTTATGGTTGACAGATGACTTGAACATGCACAGATGATTTTGAGCCTCAACCACTTGATGAAATGGCTCCAAAATGAAACCCTAGCTTATACAAGCTCAATAAAATCATATGATGATCTCCTTCTCAAGAAAGACCTCATCTCCTTGAAAATCCCTGACTGGTAGAATGCAACTGATTGGGGTTGACCAGAGGTCAAAACCCTAATCCCAAAGAATCTGAGCATAAACAATGAGCCTTTGAGGATGACATAACCATGATGATGATGATTTACCCTTGCCAATAAGATAATTCTCAACCTCCTTGAGGGACCAAAAAAACCCTAATTGAATCATAAACCCTCAGATGGCTAGTGATCAATCCATGAGACCCTCAGACATGAATCTCTTAACCTCTCTATCTTCTGAGAAAGATTTAGGAGGATGACTTGTTTATTTTCACATGATATGCAATATGCAATGACTAATGTCCTACAAAATGAAATGCAATATGCTAAGCTAGTCCCACGAGAGGAGGGAAAATTTTGAGGCGTTACAACAGGTAGCTGTTGTGCTCAAATACTTTGGCTTAAGAAACAACTTCGTAACTACGGACTCGATCTTGGATGCATTCCTCTACGTTGTGACAACACAAGTGCGATAAATATTACAAAGAATCCGGTCATGCACTCAAGAACCAAACATATTGACATCCGCCACCATTTTCTTCATGATCACGTGCTTCAAAGAGATGTCAAAGTTACATTTATGGATACTCATAATCAACTTGTCGACATTTTTACAAAACCTTTGGCACGAGAACCTTTCTACAAAATTTGGAGAGAACTTTGAATTTTGGATGAAAAAGACACATAGATTATTCAACTAAGGTTATGTTACTTTAACAATCAAAGGTGCACATACGTTTCTAACTCGTCTATTTACTTTTACAATTTATTTCATGGCTCTCTACTTCTACTCCCTTCTTATACATGATTCATTGTGTGTAATATGCATGAAACTTTGTTAAAAATATGTTTGTTTTAGTTTATTTCACTGGGTAAATCGATTTACCCATGATGTAAATCGATTTCCCCATGAAACAGTAGCACTATTTTTTTATATTTGGCTCATTTTGAACTGGGTAAATCAATTCACCCATAATGTATATCGATTTCCATATGGAACAGTGGCATTGTTTTTCGTTTCTAGCATATTTTGAACTGGGTAAATCGATTCCCCCCTGAAACGTTTCTTTTTTGTGTGTGTTTTATGGCCGTTTGGTAATTGATTTACCTGTGGGGTAAATCGATTTACCCCTGCGCGTTCAGACTTACTTAGTGTTTTCTTTTATTTTGGTTGGTCCAATCACTCCCTTCTCTCTCCCATTTAAAAGCCAATTTTTTTTCCAAAACCTCACTTTACCCTAGCATCCAAAATCTGCCTCCTTTGTGCTCTCACCTCAAAATTTTCATCTTCTCCAAATCACCCAAAACCTCCATTAAAACTTATCTCCATCATCTCCAAACCTTTACTCATGGCATCAGAACTGAAGAGGAAAGATGGAGCTGCTGGAAAAGGAAAGGAAAAGCTTTATCCTCATCCATGGATGTTCAACATTACTTCAAAGACCACACCTAGAGGAATTGGAGAGATATCAAAAGTTTTATCAAAAGAAGACAGTTCAAACTCCCTAATACGGTGATCTTTCTTTCTTTCCTAAATAATGTTTTAATTTTCAAGATAAATTAATTTCTCTAGGATTAGGGGCACTTATCACTTCTTCTGGACGTTACTATCCAGATTTAGTGAGAATGTTTTATTGTAACTTGTGCATTGAGAATGGAAAATTTGTTACACATGTTAGAGGGAAAAAGATTGCCTTGACCCCTAACAGACTTGGTCAAATTTTGGACATTCCCTCAGGTGGTCACATGTTATATGATCCAGAGGATGAAGAATGGAATGATTATAATAAAAGAGAATTTTATTTCGGATCGAGTAAGATATCAGAAGGAGAATATCATGAAAAAAGGGTTGAATCACATGGTGGGGAAGAACCACCAAAGGATTTTTTGAGTGCTGGAAATTTTTCCATCAATGATAGAGTGCTACATTATGTCTTGGTTTATATTATAATTCCTAGAAATTCCAATCATTGCACTATTACCGATATGGAAATACAAGCCTTGTATGCTATTAAGAATGACATTACGCTTAATTGGTCACATCTCATTCTTCACCATATGATGTCTCACACCACCAAGCTTAAGTCTCTTCCATGGGCTTGATTCATCACTCACATTATGGAACATTTTAATGTTGATTTTGATGATGTTGAGTATTGTTTTATGGATATAAGATTTCACAAGATCTCTATCAAGAATGTGGATAAGCGGATGGGTTATCGGTAGAATCTGGAAATAAAGTCGGTTATGTTTATTGGTGGCAATAATGAAGGAAATGAAGATATTCCTCAAGAATGAGATGGTGGTGAAGATGTTCCTCCTCCAAATGGTCCTCCTCCAAGTGGTCCAAGTAACCAAGATATCTTTGACTTCATGACAACTCAATTTGCCAACCTTAACACCTCCATGAATGACCAATGGACTTCGGCAAATAATCAAATTATGCTAAATCATGAAGCCACCACCAACCCCATAAACCTTCTTCAAACCGATATGAATCAACATTTCTCTTATCTCTCTACTCACAGCTCAATATCCCTCCATATGATCCAAATAACCCGGCTGCTCCCGCTCCTACGTATACGACCATTCAACAACAATTTCCATACCAAGGCAACAACTACAACAACACCAACAATGATATGGACCAACCTTAGTGTGTCATTTTGTGTGTATTGTTTTTGTTATATGTTGCTTATAGCATACTTGTTTTCATTATGTTTAATTATGTCTATTATTTGAACTATTTTGATGTAAGGTACACCCTACCATAACTTTGTTCGTTTTCATTACTTATGATTTCAATTTTGGAATGCATTTGGGACTGTTTTACAAGTTATGATGTATGTTCTATTTTATACTTGTCTTGATATTATCTTTCACCCATCTTTCCCTTCTTTTTGATAATGTCAAAAGGGGGAGAAATGTGTTATGAATTATTCTTGTATGCTTGTGAATTTCCTAAGGTACAAATGATACAAATCTTCTTCAAGATGATCAAGTCAACATGATTATAAGCTTCACAAATTAAGGGGGAGTTATACATCTTAGGGAGAGAAATTTTCTTTTCTGGAAATTGCAACTCATCAAAGAGGATTATTAGTCATCATCAAAAAGGGGGAGAATGTGAAGTCAAGCTTCTCTATGATGAATGTATTTTGATGAAGACAAAGCTCTAAGTAATAAGAAGGCAAATATGTTACTCAATGATAAAGCATCTTTATTCAAGAAGTTAAGCTATTACATTTCAAGAGGGTACAATGAGAATATTTACCTTCACTAAAGTCTTAGATACTCAAGTATTCATACATTCATTGCATAACCTTTCCTAGTGCATGGAAAATGACTTAGGCTTTAATTTATCACTTTCAAACTGGATAAATCAATTTACCTATTAGGGAAATCGATTTACCACTGAAGCCTACACATTTTTTAAATGCAAAGAATAATTTTTTCAACTAGGTAAATTGATTTACCACATAGGCAAATCGATTTACCACTGAAGCATTACTTTTCCAGAAGCAAAAATTTAAGTTTTTGAACTAGGTAAATCGATTTACCTATTAGGGAAATCGATTTACCACTGTAAGTTTTTGAAATATTTTAAACGTTGCAACAGGGAAATCGATTTACACACTATGTAAATTGATCTACCACTGTGCGTTTTTAAAAAATCAGTAGCTTTTCAAACACCTCTTCTTGCACCACTTCATGGAATCATTTCATTTCATCTTGATAATTGTTCATGATTTTTTCCAGAACATTACCATGTTTCACTAGAGGTGTTATGCACATATAAATACATGATCTTTCAAATTCAAACTTTACCTCTTCCAATCAAACTCTTAGAATTTTCAGAATTCACATTTCTTGTTATCAACTTTCATTCAAGATATTTTATGCATATTTTCATATCATTCAAACCAGAAAATACTTGAGCATCTAACATCTTTCTGTTTGTGAATTATTGTAATTGGAAGAGAAGATCAAGTAAATTGATATATCACTTAGTGTGATCATTATACTACAAACTTTACATTCAAAAACCATTATTGTAATCCATATCTTATTTTTCAGAGTTGTTGAAAATAAGATTGTTTGTTTTGTAAACACCTTGTTGTCTAGGATTGTTGGAAGCAAGAGAGTTGAGTTTGGGAGGATTGCTCTCATATCAACTTGGTGAATCACAAGAGGTTGTTCTTGGTGATTGTATCTGTCTTGTACAAGTCATAACAGATAGTAAAATCTCTTTCGTGTTGAAACGGGACTGGAGTACTCTCTATCTTTGAAGGGAACCAGGATATCTCTTTGTGTTCTTTATCTTTTCACCATTTACCGCATTCATCACTTAGTAATATCCAAGGAAATATTATTAAAACAAGACAAAACCGGAAAAAGTTTTATAGTACCTAATTCACCCCCCCCCCCCCCCCCCCCCCCTCTCTTAGGCTTATTCCTAACTTACACCATTATCTCCTAAGGCTGCAACATCTCAGAAAGAAGCTGAAGAGTTTTTGAGGATAATTAAGAAGAGTGACAACAAGGTAGTCGACCAATTAAAGTAGTTCCCTTCCATAATATCAATGTTGTCATTATTACTTATCTCGGAAGCACATAAGGACTCGTTGATGAAGGTTTTGAGCGTTACACGTATTACCAAGGATATTACGGTGGATCAATTTAATGGTGTAATAGTAAACATTACTACCGGTAATATCTTAGGATTTATTGATGATGAGCTACCCTTAGAGGGGGAAAATCACAACAAAGCTCTACATATCTCTTTGAGATATGTAGACACATTAATTCAAGAGTTTTAGTGGATATAGGTTCTTCTTTGAACATTATCCCTAAAACTACTTTGATGAAGTTATCCCTGGAAGGAGTTGGTATGAAGCCCAAAATTTTGATAGTAAAGACATTTGATGGGTCAATGCGAGCAATAATAGGGGAAGTGGACCTGCTAATCAGGATTGGTCCAACCGCGTTCACTATTACATTCCAAGTAAAGGACATTCACCCTGCATATAGTTGTTTACTTGGAAGGCCTGGGATACATGCGGCAGGAACATTTACGTCAACATTGCATCAGAAGTTGAAATTCATCACGAATGATAAAATGATTGTGATCAGAGGGGAGGAGGATATACTAGTCAGTCATCTGACGTCCTTCCGATACATTGATATTGAGGGCAAAATTATTGAAACACCCTTCCAGTCTTTGGAAGTGGTAAATGGGTTGACAGTCTAACAGACGTCAGAGCTACCAAAACCTAAGTTATTAATGGCCTCTTGGCAAGGAGTTAAAGCCATTATAGAAACTCGTAACGCCCAAGGCTGGGGCAAGTTGGTGAAGGTACATGGAAAGAAGGAAACTTTTGGGTTATGATATCAACCATCCTTGGATAAAGCAAATGATCAATCTCGTAAAAGGAAAATTTCTCCGGTGGAAGAGACATTCACTAGTGCCAGCCATATCTTTGGTGGTCAGGTGACAATGATCTATGAATAAGCATACAACTAGGTGATGTCCAGTTGGATACTCCAAGCAAAGCCCCGCGAGGAGTTGAAAAATTGGAAGGTTGTGAAAATTCCCCAAGTCTTTCATTATCAAAAGTAATTTTACGGTTTTTATCAAAACCATATGCTCTTCCTAAGGCATAGTGGCATGCTGTAGGGCCTCAATTGTTTTAAGAATTTGATTATCAAGAATGAAAGACAGTTTGCATTCAATTGTGTTATTTTTCCTTTCGCATTTTCCTTTATAAAAATGGCAATTTTTTACGCACACACTTTCTAAATAAACTGCATAGATAATAACATGAATACACACCATTAACACCATTGATAACGATGTTGCTATGATCTTGTATGACTTTGATTGTCCAATTAACCAAGTCGAAGATGAAGGTTGGGAAGATTATGAACTCCCTAAAGAGCTAGCCAAACTACTCAAGCAAGAGGAAAGAGTCATCCAATCGCACCAGAAAGACATCAAAGTTATCAACCTTGGAACCGAAGAGGACACGAAAGAAGTGAAGATATGTGTCGCCTTACAAGATGCAGTAAAGACAATACTAGACGTATTCGCTTGGTCATATCAAGATATGCATGGGTTGGATACTGACATCGTTGTGCATAAGCTGCCACTAAAGGAAGAATATCCTATTGTCAAACAAAAGCTAAGAAGAACTCGCTCAGATATGGCCCTCAAGATCAGAGATGAAGTAGAAGGAGTTCGACACTGGTTTCTTAGCAATAGCCAAGTACCCATAATGGATTGCCAACATTGTGTTAGTACCAAAGAAGATTTGAATAGAGCGACTCCAAAAGACGATTTCCCATTACCTCACATTGATGTATTGGTCAATAACACGACCCAGTTCTTGGTGTTTTCCTTCATGGATGGTTTCTCCGGGTATAACCATATCAAAATGGCCTCGGAAGACATGGAGAAAAGAACATTTATTACCCCTTGGGGGGCCTTATTCTACAAAGTGATGCCTTTAGGATTGAAAATGTTGGAGCAACATATCAAAATGCAATGGTGACTCTCTTTCATGATATGATTCATAAAGAGATTGAAGTATAAGTTGATGATATGATTGCAAAATCTCAAACCGAAGAGGATCATATTACCACCCAGTCGCATCCCTATATGCATTTCAATACAATCATATCATGAAAAGAATTCCCACCCACAGGTGGATTACCATATAAATATCAAAAATTGCATAACATAATATGAATCAGGATCTAAGATCAATTATAAGTATCCAGGTCATTCTGCAGCCGAGTCGGCGGTACCACTCTGAGTGTGTTCCTACCCTGCATGTGCTTTTATGGATTATTACCCAGCAAGGCATCCTTCAACTTCGTGTTGATAATGATATTCCCCAGCGTTTACGCTATTTTTTCTCCCCAAGCTGAAAAAGTATGCTAGGAGCTTTTTCCCTTGCAGAGCTTTGCCAATAGACCTTCTCCCGATGGAGTCTTTTCTGGATCATTTTTTCAAATGGATGAACAGGTTACTCTGTTAATTCTCACATACTCTCCTTTTTTATTTAATTTACTGCTATATTAATTCTCAAAGAGTTCCAAGCGATTATGTTGTTCGTCTTAACTGTTAATTCTCAGAAGGGCTTAATTATATTTTGTGAAGCTTGATCTCTGATAGTTCTCGGGGCATCTTCCAGTTGTTTTCTCATTAGATACTTCTCTCTTAATTCTCAGAGGGCTACGATGATATTTTGTTGAGTATCTTAGTTGTTAATTATCAGAAAGGCTTAATTATCTTTCGTAGAGTGTTGGTTTCTGTTAATTCTCGGGGCATCTTCCGGTTGTTGTGTAACCGGTTGAGGCTTTGCTCTGTTAATTCTCAAAGAGCCTCATTTTTCTCTTACATAATAATTTCTCTATTAATTCTTAGAGGATATCCTGTTTGTTACCTACCAATTATTTCAAAAATTTACTTTCAGTAGTGCTCCTTTTTACCATTCATATTTATTCTCGACTAGAAGTTTCCACGTATGTATCAAAGGATATTTCAATGAAGCAAAGTTAAAATTTTGCTCTGTTAATTCTCGGAGAAAGTTTTCGGATGACATTAGTTGAAGACTCATTTATCAGTTCTTGGAGGATCTTTTAATTAGTTGTTAAAAAGAAATGGTATATGTTAATCCACGGAAAAGGGTTTTAGTGATGTTTAGGCGAAGTCTTCTGTGATAGTCACGAGGAAACTTCTGATGGTTATCATTTTGCATTCCATCTATTAAAATCAAAAAGTGTCTTTTAGTGTGGCTATTTGAAAGTATGCTTGATTAACTTTCAGGGAACTTTAAGAATGATGATTAATGGGAAGGTTACATCATTAGTTCTTGAGGGATCTTTTTGATGATTGTTATTTAAAATTTCTCCTTGTTGGTTCATAAAGAATTTTTCAATGATTGTCAGTTGCATGTTTTTTATTTCAAAAGAGTTTGTTTGTACTTGCTTAAGTTGAAGGTTTTCTTAGTCAATTCTTGAAGGACCATTCAAATGATGATTATGTGGGAGGTCACTTGGTTAAGTCTATAGGGGTCTTGCATTGACTGTTATCTTGAAAGGTGTTGCTGATAATTCCTGGGAATTATTTTCAATGATCACAAGTCTCATTGTTTCTTGTCACGCATATTCAAAAAAACATAAGGAAAATTTATTTCCATCCTCATGTGTTAAGATGAAATAAATCTCTATACTTCTTGGAAAACCTTTTGAATAACGGTTAGCAAAAAGATCACTGCATTAGCTCTTGGAGGGTTTTCTGATAGTTTGTTAGTTGGAAGTGTGTTTCTGTTAATTCTCGAGGATACCTTTTTGTATTTGACATTTTAACTTCATTAGCTCTCAGAGGAACTTTTAACGGGTGAAACTCAATAGCGGTCTTTGTTAAGAACAAGTCAATTATCATTTCTTGACATAAAGTCATTATCAAAGGGTGAAGCCTTGATTAGAGTATAAAGGTAATCCTCTGTATCCCTAACAAGGTTAATTCTTCATAAAATCACCCTATATTTTGTTTCCAAAGACAAAATTTTGGGGTCTTTTTCGTATCTAACTGACTTCTACCTTGAAAGCATGAACACTATGGCAGTTCATCTTACTAAGTTTAAGGCAATTAGATATGGGCAACTGTCATACCCTAAATTTGTCTCACTTATTTTTGCATTGCATTATTTTTTTTAGTATGTTTGTGTCTGCATACACGTGATCATTCCATTTGGTCATGAGTTGTCATTAGTTTGAAAGGCATTCATCTACATACATTTGACTTATTGACCTTGATGACTTTTCCTTACCTTTTACATTAGTTCAACAAGTTCTCTGTATCATTTTTATCCATCGGCATATTATTGGATTGAAAGTCAAAGGCCAAGATTTGAAATTTGGTTGGTTTAACTTTCATTGGTAGTTCATTTGTATTGCATTTATTTTCATTTTTTTATGCACCCATTAGCATATAGTTGATAATGAGACAAAAGTCAAGAAGATTGACTTTTGTCTTTGACCCTTTTATTACTAATTACATCTCATCTTGTCTTTTTGTTTTTATTTAGCATTGAGTTTGGTTTATTATTTGGTTAAGTTTGTATCAAGGATATTTTGCATTCCCATAGCACATGAAAAGATTAATTGTTTCATATAAGACCAATTATATTCCTCAATTAATATAACTTTGAATTTCTAGCTAAATTGATTATTTTACATTAGCATTGGTGTACTAAGTACATATTTTCTTACGGTACTTATACTACATACACATTATATTCAGAGCCGGTCCTGGCTTTTTAGAGGCCCGAGACAAATAATAAAAATGAACCCCTAATAAAAAATACAATTTTTTTAAAAAGAACAACATTGTATTCGTCAAATAAAAATATATTATTACACTCACTTCTCTACCAAATCCTTGTATTCGTCAGCGTCGACATTAGCTATAATTTCTTCCTCCTCCAACCTGAATATTGCGAAAACATTTTCATAAGTCTAAATAAATAGTATAAATTGTATAAGGATCAATCTTAATATAGTTAATCATAAGTGAAAATTACCAAATTAAGATTATAAGCTAGCTATGGTAGAAGTCTTAGACAAAAGAATATCCTTATATAAGCAAGAATCTTGCAATGACCACACCTAAATACAATAATGAATTTTTTAAGAAAATAATATTCATAAACATTGAAAATGAAAAAAGATCATCATATCATAAAGTTATAGAAGATTGTGTTAATCTATACATATCACGGTGCATAGGACTCCACTAGAACATCTTTTATTTCATTTAAAATAGTCTTATCAAAGTTATCCGGGGAGAAAACTACCACACTAGATGGAAGAGAAAATATCTTCACGATGGTACCTACATTAACAATTTTATACTAATGGTAACATATAAAATATTGGCACTAACAGAATGAAGTTTAAAAACATTCAAAATGATATGAAGAACATAATAGATGACGAACTACCAAGGAAATTTATATTTTAATAGTGACACTCTATAAGACATGAATTAAATTGAAAAACAACATGAGATGGTTAGATTATACTGCTAATTATTCATAACATTACTCAAAATTCTAAAACCAAGTAATTGCAAAAAAACATATATGAAATAATGAAATTAACAAAGAAAGAACGATCTTATGCTAAAGATTCTTGAAAAAGCATACAAGAATCTTCTATACAATTCACATCAATATCTTTTTCCATGTTTACAAAACCAGCAAGAGTTTTAACGATATGCGAGTCTTCAACATCGTACATGACATTGACACATCAATAACCATGCAATAGTAATTAAAAAAGTATAAGGAGGATTGAACCCACAACTTTTACCACCATGTTTAAAAATCAACCATCTACCACTTGACCAATGACAAACTTATGTTTATTTTTCATTTTATAATTTATTTAATATAATATTTAATATATATTTTTCTTTTTTAAAACAAAATGAAACCCATTAATTTGGAGGCCCTGAGCTAAGGTTCGTCTTGCTCAAGGTCGACCCTGATTACATTACATATGCACCCTTGTGCATCAAAATACATGAAATAACAGAAAATATGAATGACAAAAGAAGCTTCATGTGTTTTTTCCCATCCATGAGCGCCAAGTTGCAACAAGCTTCAACATCAACATTGCATTCCTTGCCTTCACTTCATCAAACTAAACCAAGCCTTTTCATCATGCTATTCATGGTATATCAGTGCTCATCAATCACCATCACATATCACTACGTTAGAAAATGTATATAATAGCGATTTTTTGGCCTTTAATAGCATTTTTAAAAGCTATTAAATTCCCCGCTATTATAGGTTTGCAACCTATAATAGTGTATCTGAAGCGTTATTAAAGGAATAGTTTTTAATATTGCTCTTTTGAAAAGCGCTAACATAGCCTTGTTGGATGCATCTTTTATATACAGGAATTAATAGCATTTTAACAAAAAAATGCTATTGTAGACCTTCCATGTAATAGCAGTTTTTATGAAAGTGCTATAGTAGAATCCTATCTTTAATAGTGTTTTCTAGAAAACGCTATTAAAGACTTTTTTTCATAATAAAAAACATAATGGAAGGTTTTGTAAGTTATTATTATAGAAAACACACTCATAGTTTGAAACAAAATAAATAACAAACGAAACTTCATTTAGTTTCCAATTCCAAATATCAATTTCTAGTCTAACAGTATAAGAAATACAAAAGACATCTAACAACACTCTTCAAAATGATTAAAAGAAAGTCAAAACTAATGTACTACCCAACACCACCCTTCGCATCTGCAGCTAATGGAGCAACCAACACCATCCTTCAAAACAAAACTACCATTTTATTTTTAATTTATATTATAATTAAAACTTGAGTTGTAAAAGATATAATAAGGATCAAAACCTGATAGCATTCATAATATATTTTTAGGAAGTTTGATTTCTTGCGGTTACACTCTCGATTTTATCGTGCGATGTTTGATTTGTCTCTAGGTCAATATGCAAGAAGACAAATAATTGATTCTTCATTCAACATTTTGACAATGAGTTTCTTACATGCATTGTGAGATGACATGTTTCTTTTTTAACTTTTTAAATGACTGCATAATTAGGTGAAATTCAAATTGAAAACAAAATGAGTTACATTCTTATAATGACATGCAATATATATCATGGAGGACCATGAGAAAAACATAAAATACTCTTCTATAAATAGAAAAGGAAAACATCTACATCTCTATAACCATTTCCTTTGTCATAATTAGTGACACTAGTTACACGACAATTCTAGAACTGGACTAGCTTCAAGACCATGTCTCCAACATGGCTACTGTGTACTGGAAAATCATCATAATTATTGAAAAAATATCAATCATAATCTTTATTACCTATTTCCCTTCATCAGAATCGTCACTACCATCTTTGCTTTCTTGAAAAGATATCTTAGTGAGGTAAAAAGACTAGGAGAAAACCCAATTTCTACAATATATAACAAAACAGTGTTATATTGTTTTTGCATCATATTCACACCTTAGTGAGGTAAAAGGACTAGGAGAAAACCCAATTTACACAAACAGGGAGAGGTTCGTCTTAAAAAGAGCCATTTCATAATATTAATATATAATCAACAACAATATCAGTGTTCCATTAATTATTTCAAAATGAAATAAAAAAATGTTAAATGAATAGGATGTTACCAATCGAAAATTCCAAAAGCCTATTGGATCCAAGGTCAATATAGAACAAAATCTGAACCTGGAATATTATCGATGGTTGTAGATGGTTATAGGGTTTCAATGGATTTCTGGGAACAAATAAATCAATATGTAACCTCTGAGTTCTTTCTAGTTTTAGGTTTAAACTGATTTTCATTACCTCTGAGTTGTTTAATCAATTTTAGTTTTAGGGTTTTTGAGTTTTGTGAATGAGGCTGAATTTGACAGAGACAGGAATAAAGGGTGGTATAGGTGAGCTCGTTGGTGGAAGAAAAGGGTTCATAAGTTCTGAGGAGGAAGAAGTTGTGTTCGATGAGGGAAGAAGAAGCTGAGTTCAACGAAGGATAAATAAAATTTGGTTGCGAAGACTATCTTCTTTTTCTTTAAGGGTTTTATCGATATTTTCCCTTTCCTTCTGTTAGGAATAAATAAAACTTGGTGGCAACTCTATTCGAATCATTATTATCCGCGAGTGCCTCCCGAAGGATCGTGCTTTTTGAGATCGACACATTGACCTCTCACTTTGATCTTGTTACCGTAGTTACTCAAGAATCCAACAATCTTGAAATCTTGAAATTGTAAGATTTGGTTGGTTCGTTGGAGGCACACGAGTTAAGGATTTTCGAAAGGAAAAAGGTTAAAGATTCGATAAAATCACTGCAGGCCCAGACATGGAAGAATCATGATGGTTCCAACAAGTTTAAGGGCAGTGGATACAAGAATCATAGCAAAAAGTCTTGGGTGACCCTTAAAGGCATAAGGTTGATGATAGGGCTATTGAATCCTTGAAAAGAGGATAAGGAACTTCATATTAGAAAGACAAACATAAGAAATAAAAGTGTGCAATGTTATAACTGTGAAAATGGGGTCACTTGGCCAAGAATTGTTGGTACAAGAAAGACAATGGAGTGACAATAGGCAAGGGTTATGAATAAGGAAACATTTCACGTCAAGATTCAGATGATTTTGAAGGTATGGTGCTTATGGCTGCAGCCGTAGATAAGCATGTTTAATCTAAGATCTTTTTCATCGACACAGGCTACTCGAATCATATGACTGGTCGAATGGTGTGATTAGCAGATTTTGACGAGTCAAAGAAGAGTAAGGTCAGGCTTACAAATAATGGCTTGTTGTAGGCATAAGGTACTGGTAACATAGTTATTCAAAGGCAGAATGGAGCAAAAGCTATGATCAAAGATGGAGTTTTTTCCACCTTTAAGAGATTCAAAATGTTTGTTGAAAACCATAGTGAAAAGAAGATCA
Source organism: Lathyrus oleraceus (assembly GCF_024323335.1). Classification (NCBI taxonomy): domain Eukaryota; kingdom Viridiplantae; phylum Streptophyta; class Magnoliopsida; order Fabales; family Fabaceae; genus Lathyrus; species Lathyrus oleraceus. The sequence continues at coordinate 170,638,519 of NC_066583.1, read as the reverse complement.
AGGTTCTATGAACATATCGTGGTGGTGAATACACATCTAAGATATTTGAAGAGTTCAGTGCATAACTTGGTATTGATCACAAGGTAATCGCTCGTTACACGCCTCAACATAATGGAATAACATAAAGAACAAACTTGACCATATTGGATATGGCGAGATGCATGTTAAAACAAAAGAACATGCCAAAATTCTTTTGGGGTGAAGTAGTCAACACTATTGTTTAAATTCTGAACATGCACCCTACCAAAAAACTGAAGAACAAGGTTCCTGAAGAAGTATTGAGTGGAAAATGGCCATTAGTGAGTCCTATGAAGGTGTCTACCTCTATTTGTTACAAGCATGTTCTTGATTAAACAAGAAGGAAGCTTGGTGATAAAAGTGAACCTATGATCCTTGTAGGATATCACAGGATTGAAGCATACAAGCTATTCAATCTAGTAAATAATAAGATTGTGGTGAGTCGAGACATTATGATTGATGAGAACTCTTCTTGGGACTGGAATTCAGGTGATGAAACTAACAAGTCATTTATGAGTTATGAAATTGATGAAGAAAGTAGTGAGCATAGAGAAATTCCAACAAATGATGTTCCAGTCACAATCGAAGTCGAAGCAGACAATAAAGAGGGTGTGTCTAGCACAAGCCAAAGACATCAAAGAACCAAAGTTCTCCCAACAAGACTTCAAGAATGTGAAGTTGTGGATGATGATAAAGTCACACCAGATGGAGATTTGGTTCATTTTTCTTTACTTGCAAGTGTTGAACCAATAAACTATAGTGAGGCCTTAAAGGATAAATAATGGAAGGAAGATATGGTCGAAGAGTTACAAGATATTGAAAGAAACAATACATGGGAGCTAGTCAAATTGCCAACACACACAAAAGCTATCAAAGTGAAGTGGGTGTTCAAGCCAAAGCATAATCCTGATGGGTCAATTGCTAGACATAAGGAAAGATTAGTAGCTTGAGGTTTTCTTCATAGAGCAAGACTCAGCTACTCTAAAGTATATACAGTTGTAACAATATTGGAAGCTTTCTGGTTGGTGGTAGCCTTGGCATGCAAGCAAGGATAGTTGAAATTTCACTTAGATATGAAATCGGCATTTTTAAATGGCCCCTTAGATGAAGTCGTGTATGTCATACAACCTCCTGGTTTTGTGATACAGGAGGAAGTAAGCAAAGTGTACAAGTTGCATAAAGCCCTTTATGGTCTCAAACATTCACCTACGGCATGGAGCAAAAATATCGACCCATATTTACTGGATCTGCGATTCATCAAATGCATCTATGAGTATGGTGTCTATGTACAAATCATGGCATAAGATATAATCATCATCTGCTTATATGTCAATGACTTTCTAGTAATTGGTAATATCATGAAGAGCATGTCAAAGTTCAAATAATTGATAAAGAGCGAATTTGAAATGTCGGATCTAGGAAACTTGTCGTATTTCCTAGGCATGGAATTTATAATTACCAAGAAATGTATGGTGTTGCATCAAATGAAGTACATCAAATAAATACTCAAGAGATCCATGATGGTTTATTCAAATCCCGCATCTTCACATGTCAAACCAAATCTGAAACTAGAGAAGCATGGAGAGGAGGACAAGGTCAACTTCACTTTTTTCAAACAAATTGTAGGATCTCTGAGGTATGTGTGCATTAGCATGCCTGATATAGGTTTCTCAATCGGATTGGTAAGCAGATACATGGATGAACAAAAGGTGTCACACATGAAGGTTATAAGAAAATCTTGAGATATCTAAAAGGATCAATAAACTATGGAATTTTATTTCCATGAGATTCTGAAAGCAAAGAAGCTATGATTAATTGTCATTCATGTGTTGATTGGTATGGAGATAAGGAAGATTGAAGAAGTATAACTGGTTATTTATTTCAAGTGTTTGGTGCCTCAATCTCATGGTGCTCAAGAAAGAAACTTGTGGAGGCATTATCATCATGTGAGGCTGAGTATATAGTAGGCTCTTATGTTGCTTGTTAAGCAACCTGGATCAGATATGTGTTGGATAAGATGGAGATCAAAGTAAAGAAACCGACAATAAGTCATCCATCAATCTTGCAAAGAATCCAGTTCTGCATGGAAGGAGTAAGCATATTGAAGCTAGATTTCACTTCTTGAGGGATAAGGTAATTCAAGGTGAACTTGAAGTAAGGCATTACTCAAGTGAAACACAGTTGGCCGGCCTTTTCACTAAAGGATTCAAGATCGACAAATTCCTAACTTTGAGAAAGAAATTAGGAATAGTTCAAATCAATTATGATTAGCTTGTGTTTAGTGTCTTACCATAATTTTATCCCTAAATCAATAACTTGATGCATTAATAAGACATTTGCATCATCTACATATCATAGCATGCATTTCTTTTAGCATGATGCTTAAAAAGTCGAACAAAATAAAGTTTTGGTTTTATAAACAAATCGGTTGAATTGATTTTCAAATGTGCGTAAAATTAGCGGGCGAAAAATCTAAAGATCGGGCTTGCAGTTGTCAGTTATTGATCTACGATTTTCATAGTTTAACCCAGCGTGATCGTTAAATTTATTCAATCTCGTTTACATTTACATTTTGAACAGCCTGAGCCTTTTCAATCGGGCGCTGCAAAATTTGATCTTAAACTTTGTATTTTCCGAAACTTTATTTTGCGTAGATCATATTAACGCATTCATTTTATTTTTTCGCGCATTTTTGCACCTGATTTTTATTCATTTTTATTCGTTTTATTTTTTATTTTTTTATCAAAATGTCAACAAAAAATAAATGGAGACAGATAATTAATCAATTTGATTTTATTTATTTTTATTTTAAAAGAAATTTTAATTTTGATCTTATCTTCATTCCCACAAGATATCTAGAATAAATACCTAAGGGGTGTTTTAGGCATTTTAAAATTTAAACCCTGGATTCTTTTCACTATATAATATTGTGGTTGGCCAATTGAGGAAAGACACAATGACACTCAGACAAAACAAGTGGCACCCTCATTTGAGATCCATCATCTCTCGTTTTAATGTTGTAACAAAAAAAAAGAGCAAAAATGTTACAGGAAAAATGTTATTCACTCAATGAAAGCACCACCCTCCATCACCTTTTCCAATCATCTCATATTACAATCTCTCTCCTAAATAGAAAGAAAGAAATAAAAAAACAAGGTTGCATGACAGTCTCATTGGGGCGTCATTGAAATGCTATATGCAACTAAAGTAAAGCCACATCCATACTTGGAAAGATTTGGCCATGACATTCCTGAAGCATTACCAATACAATTTAGACATGACTCCCAGTCGCGTGCAATTTCAATAGATATCTCAAGAGAGCAACGAATCCTTCAAAGGATATGCCCAACGAAGAAATTGAATCCAGTGCCCCTTCCATACCTACCAGGCTTTGACGCCAACACCTGATGTTACTTCCACGCCGGTGCACCAAGACATTCTGCTGAGGACTATAAAGTACTCAAAATAAGGATACATGATTTTATTGATTCCAAATTGATTTCATATATGCCTAAAGGCCTTCATATCAACAACAATCCTTTACCTTGTCATTCGGGTTCATCAGTCCATGTTATGGAAGAAATTGCCAAGGATATGTGTTGAGATGATTATCATACCGGTCTCGATGAACATGAAGACCTCCAACTCTAAATAAGGCTAGCCCAACATTGAATCAAGCACGAGAGAGTTTCCTTTGTATTGATGATCATTTGACCATTTCATTGTTTTACATTTTTAGAATTTTTCTTGTTTATCAAGTACTTATTTGCTTTTAAGCATTGTTGTTTTTTATGGTAATATGAATGAAGTGATTATTCCTTTTCTTAATAAATCATATTGTATTCACTCATTTTCCATTTATATCAAAAACAAAAAAAGATTTCTCCCGTTCATTTTATTTATCAAACTGTTGTTTTAGTAAAGATTGGAGGTGTGGCGGTAAATTCATGATCATCAAGCTATGGATAAGCTAGAGATCAAATAACAAGAGTCGCCACCGCGCTTTTATTGTTTCCAAGGGAAAAGGGAAAAAGTACAAACAAAAACCAAAAGTAAGAAGTTTTCAAATCAAAACTAATAAAATGTCAGAGATTACAGGTAAGGGGGTTGGTTACACAGAGGGAAGGTGTTAGCACCCAAAGTGTCCTAGGTACTCCTAGGGAGCCCTTTTTGTGTGCATATGTATTTGGTACAAAATGATGTTTACAAACAAATAGAATGAGGGGATGAGAAAAAGAATTCACTAATTATATTTTTGTGTTTGGCAAGACCTTCGGTCTTGTGCCTACGTACCAACATAAAAATGAGGGATTAAAACCTCGTAGTTCATGATACAAATTTAAAAGTGGATGTATTGCTTTTTTTGGAAGTTTAAGTCAAGTATAGTTAAGTTCATTTACAAGTTTGGTTTAAGAAAAGAAGTTTGAAAATGCAATGGCATAAGGCCAAAGTTTCTATCTTTTTGCAAAGTGGTCAAAGTTTGGACCAAAATGAGTTCAATCAAAGAAGATTTTGAAAAGGGAGGGAGAGATTTTTAAATTAAAGAAATGGGGAGTAGATGAAGAGATTAATCCTATGTACAAAATTAAAAGTTAAGAGTTGAAAAGATCTGACCAAATGGGTAGCAATCCAATAGACAAGAATGTCAATAGAAACTCAAAATTCCCTTGGACATTTAGAATCAAGCAACACACAAATGCACAATTATATTATATTGAAGAGAAAAGGCATCAAATAAAGATAGCCACATCCAAGCTTTAGCCACTCCATGATCTTCTTCAAATTAGCCCATGTAGCAGATGAATTCCACAAGTCATAGGTTCAAAATAACAGCTTCACAATGATAATGTTGCAGATGAACTCAGAGGGATATTGAATGATGTATCAGATGAAGTCTCAAATTGCAAGCACTTGGTTTCTCCATAAGTTGGCATTGGCCAAGTCCTTTAGCATATGAATGTTTCCTAAGTTCTAAGTCCATTTGTCCAAGATCAAGCCAACAGTCCACACAAAAGTTTTTTAGGGTTTTTGTTGTTATTATGTACATTAATGGTCAAAGACCACACAAACAAGCAAAGTATATACAAATAAGAAATATCACACAATATGGTCCAAGTGGACAAAGTGAAAATTGTATTAACCTAAACAATTAGAATGATATGAACAATGGAAAATGAATAAAGGCAAGAATTAAATGACATTAAAGTAAATGGCTTGAAATTAAAAGTTAGTTGTTAATGAGTTAGAAGTTAGTATTGTTTGCTTTTGTTTTTCATTTTAAGACATTCTCTGAACCATGCCAACACATCACCAGTGTCCAAGGGCCGATCATCTTCTCCGGTGACCCTGGCCGGACTGGTTCACTCATCACCATCAAGAAAATGAAAAGGGAGGACATGATCTGAAAGAAAAAATGGCGTAGAGCACGAATTTGACCTCAATTTTAACTAACTCCACATATATAGAAAGATATGAGGAGTTGAATTTTGAGGTGTGTCAACTGAGTTGCTTCGATTTGACCTCTAAGCAACTCAATCTTCTTGCTTACATTGGTAGGACTTCAGACAACCAAGGATCCAAGAGAATTAAGTGGAATTAAGAGAGAATCGAAGAGATGAAATTTTCTGGAAAATACCTTCAATGTAGGTCTGGATTCAACTGTTCTTGCTTTGGCTTGTGCTTGATCTTGTTCAGGATGCTTGTAGGAGTAGATTAGAATGCACAAAAGGTCTTGGATCCCTGGAGTTTTGAATCTCAAAACAGTGAGAATTCAACACAATTTCCAATGGAAATTCTCAGGATTATCCTCTCAAATGGAAGGGTTATGGGTTTAAGATCAAAGCTGGCGCGAATGTGTGTTGAATTCTGAGCATATGGAGCTCTATTTATATCAGGATCATGTGATATTTGCACCTTCAAAGTGACTTTCCAAAATTGGCAATAGGTGATGCATGTGTGCATGGGCGTGTATAGGCCTATGAAATCATTCCATTTGATCCATAATTGAATGTGAGTAAATCTGAAATCAACTTGGGAGGCAAGGCAAATGTATATGAAGACTTGAAGTTTGATCTTTGCCAATTGATGATGCAATGTTCATGCCATGCACAACCCTAGCAATTCTTGTCCAAAATGGAAGAAATTGAACTTTTTGGAAAGGTTAGATCAAGAGGAACAACTTTCATGTTCAATACTTTTCCATTTGAAGCTTGTATCATGATGAATTTTGAGGTGGAAGTTTGGAAATTTCAACATATCAAAAAAATTTCTAAGTGTCAAACCATATATCTCAATATTCCACCTTGCTTAACTTTTTATGTGAGCTTAAAATGAGAAAAGTGTCTTCATAAAACTTGTAGCTCTTTCAAATACCTTCAAAGTGGTCACCAGTTTCATATCATTTGGATTTGAAATGATAGATTTATGCATTTATGAAGTTTGGAAAAATCACTTGTTCAATGGTATAGGTCAAAAGTGACCTATAATGTAACCTCATATCACATGCTCATAAAAGTTGATTTAGCTCTAACTCCAAACACCAAAGTTGAAGTAGACATCTTGAATTTGATTGTGAAACTTGGAAATCTTTCATATCATAAAAATTGAGCAAGTTATGTCCTTGGGAAGTTGACTTTCAAATTAGGGTTTAGACAAAATGACCTATAATGTTTCAACATAGAAAATGATTTTCCAAGCAAAACTAAGTCTAGGTCTTAAGATGAAAATTGTTTGGAATGTCATTTAGAGTAACGTTTCTCTTGGAATCATTTTAATATGGTGAAAATTGTAGGAGATAGGGTCTAGGGAGACTCAGTTTTGATTAGATGAATTCATCTGGCCAACCACCCTCAACCAACTTGCTAACTTGCAATTCTTTTGACTTTCTAGGCTCATGGTAGATCATATATGCATAAGATGAATTTTTTTAAGTTTACCTTGAGAAATTTGATCAATTGGTGGGATAGCTTGTTGGAGAAGTTACTCTAGATACCCAGTCAAACTAGGGTTTCCAAGGCAAATCACCCTCAAACTCTTGAAGAAAACTTGATCAATATAACATATAGGAATCAATGGAACTCATATATGATTCTCATAACCACTCTTGGATCAATTCATGGTTGTGCTCTTTGTCATGAGGGTCTTAAACCCTAGATATGAACTTGATAGATCAATGGAGATCATGCCCTACCTAAAAAAGATTTAGGCAAATGCAAAGACATATTTTTGTATTTTGGTTAGTAAAATGATAATATACAAGTATGATACAATCACATAGTGCTTGGTGATCTCTCCCAAAACAAACCCAATGAAGGAGGGGTAAGGAGGATGCCAAGGTATGATCCATACGCTAATGCTTATGATGAAATTACATGAGAGATCTTAGGGTCAAAATTGGGGTCTTACAGGAGGCAGGAGGATGAAAATGAAATACCTGAACTTATTGCAGTATGCTTTCAATGAAAACTTTGTTGATGATGTAAGGCATTGTTTCAAATACCCAAACATCGAAGAGATAAGGAGTTAATCCCTAGTCCACCACTTTGAGCCTAGAAGTTGGTGTTTCTTTCATAATTAAAAACCCTTAATCTTAACCTGGTGAAGGATAGTTGTGTTCAGATAGTTTGACTATGCATTCAATATTCAAGAGAGATCAGTTTATCTACACACCTTCCAAAAATAGGTTCGACCACATGCTCCTCTTCGCACACATCCTGAAGTGTCGAAGAAGTTGTGAAAATCCAAAAAGTTTGTAGCAGTTGTTCCTCAATAACCAATAAAAAGGTGTAAGACCCCAATTTTGACCCTAAGATCCCTCATGCAATTTTATCATATGCATTAGCATTGGGATCATACCTTGGCATCCTCCTTACCCCTCTTTCATTGGGTTTGTTTTGGGAGAGATCACCAAGCACCATGTGATTGTATCATACTTATATATTATCATTTCACTAACCAAAATACCAAAAATATGTCTTTGTATTTGCCTAACTCTTTTGTAGGAAGGGCATGATCACCATTGATCTATCAAGTTCACATCTAGGGTTTGAGACCCTCATAGCTAAGAGCACAACCAAGGAATGATCCACAATGTCTATAAGCATCATATATGAGTCCCAATGATCTTTTCATGTTATTTTGATCAAGATTTCTTCAAGAGTTTGGAGTTGGTTTGCCTTGGAAACCCTAGTTTGTCTGGGTATCTTGAGTAACTTCTTCAACAAGCTTCCTCATCAATTGATCAAATTTCTCAAGGGTCACTTCAAAATTCATCATATTATGCATATATGATATATCATGAGTCTAAAAAGTCAAGAGAATTGCAAGTTAGCAAGTTGGATGATGGTGGTTGGCCAGATGGATTCATCTGACCAAAACTAGGTCTCCCTATACCCTATCTCCTACAATGTTCATCATATGAAAATGATTCCAAGAGAAAAGTTACTCTAAATGACATTACAAACAACTTTCATGTTTAAGTCTAGATCTAAGTTTTCTTGGAAAGTCATTTTCTATGTTGAAACATTATAGGTCATTTTGTCTAAACCCTAATTTGAAAGTCAACTTCCCAAGGCCATAACTTGCTCAATTTTTATGAGATGAAAGATTTCCAAGTTGCAAAATGAAATATAAGATGTATACTTAAACTTTTATGTTTGGAGTGAGATCTAAATCAACTTTTATAAGCATGTGATATGAGGATATATTATAGGTCATTTTGGACCAATACCATTGAACAAGTGATTTTCCTCAACTTCAAAAATGCATAACTCTCTCATTATAAATCCAAATGATGTAAAATTGGTGACCATTTTGAAGGTCTTTGAAAGAGATACAACTTTGATGAAGTCACTTTTCTCATTTGGAGCTCACATAAAAAGTTTAGTAAGGTGGAACGTTGAAGTATATAACTTGACACTTAGAAAAGTTTCCAACATGTTAAAATTTCCAAACTTCCACCTCAAAATTCACCATGATACAAGTTCCAAATGGAAAAGTGTTCAACATAATAATTGTTCCTCTAGATCTAAGCTTTCCAAAGAGTCCTAATTCATTCATTTTGAATCAAGTTTTCTAGGGTTGCACATGTTATTAACATGCCTGCATCAATTGGCAAAATCAAAACTTCAAATGATCATTTAACATTTCCTTGCCAATCAAGATTGATTCAGACCTTATTTCAGTTAGTTTTGGACCTTAGTGCATTGCTTCATAGGCCTGTACATGCCCATGCAAGCTTGAACATGACATTGCCAAATTTGGAAGAAGTTGCAAGTGTGCAAATAACACTTGAATTTGTTATAAATATAGACTCTCTGGGCTCATTTCAGGGGATCCTTGCGAGCCAGCTTTGCCTCCACTCTTCAAACCCTCGCAATTCAAAGGAAAACCTGATAATTTTCACTTGAAAATTGAGTTTGAATCTCACTGTTTGGAGATTCAAAAACTCCAGAATCCAAAGCTTCTTACCATTCCTAATCCACTTTTGCAAGCTATTGGAGTAATATCAAACAAGAATTGAAGCAAGAGAGATCAAGTTCTACACAACATTGAAGGTATTTTCCAGATTTTTTCTTCTCTTTCATTCTCACTCAATTCTCATCAATTCTCTTGAATCTTTGGTTGTCTGAAGTCCTACCAATGTAGGCAAGAAGATTGAGTTGCTTTGAGGTCAAATCGAAGCAACTCAATTGACACACCTCAAAATTCAACTCCTCATATCTTTCTATATATTTGGAGTTAGTTAAAATTGAGGTCAGATTCGTGCTCTACACCATTTTTTTCTTTCAGATCATGTCCTCCTTTTTCATTTATGTCATGGTAATGATTGGACCAGTCCGGCCAAGGTCGCCTCAGAAGACGACCGGCGTTTTGCTCCGACAATGATGTGACATGGTCCTGAACCATTGATCCAGTTTAAAATGTTTTAATCACAAGCGTTGGTTTGGATGACCAGTTGTGTGGCATGCTGACTAAGTTCCATCATGGAACACGCGTTTGTGTCCACTTGATTTGCCACCTCAATTAATGAGGGAGTTCAAGTGGTCCACGTTTTTTTGTATTTTCTGATTTTCATTTTATTCCATTGATTTTCATTAATTCATATTAATTTTAATATTGATCCAAAAAATATGAGAGTTTCACCAAAAATATTTAAATAAAATCCTCTTTCATATTTTGAATTAAAATTATTTTTTGGATCATTATAAATATTTTTCATGATTTAATTGATTTTGTGATTATTTTTAATGGTTTAAAAATACTTTTAAGTTTCCAAAAATTCGGAATTTTTTTCTCCAAGGTCCTTTGACCTTGTTTGACCTATGATAAATCTCATAGCCATTTCTTTGATGTTTTGATGAGGTTTTAGGATATTGACCAACCATATTTAATTTAATGCATTATTTTTAGTATTTTTAAATTGAATAAATGCCAAATAATTGTGTTGAGCCATTTTGATTGACTTTGTAAGTTTGACTTGTGTTGTTGGGCTTTGGTCAAGGTTGATTTGACTTTGCTAGGTTAAGATCATTGGATTTAGGGGATTGATGGAATGTACATTCCATCTCCCAAAATGAATGAATGATCTTAATTTGGTAAAAGTCCTCCTTTGTCCAATTTGAGTTTGATCTATTTTCCTTCCCTCTTCATCTCATTCCCATTCTTTATGCATTCATGTCATGTACCTATGATATCTCTACATCCTAAGGCTAGTTGATTGCAAAATCAACATAAGTATGGATGAAATCAGGCCACCACTTTTGCATATTCTTTTTGTGTGTGGTATGTTTCATGAGCTTAGTCCATTATACTATGTCTCTAACATGCATTAACACCAAAATTCTATTGCCCGACCTCAAATAGTTGTGACTTCTACATAAGTCTAATTATGATTGCTTAACATAGTGCTAAATTTTGACACAAAAGGCATAGAATTCTAGTTAGTGAGATTGTAAGTCTCCCCTCTTTCATGGTATTGTGTGGAAACTTGGCCTTTTTTCCTTCCTTTGGAAGATGTCTTGGTTCAAGGATCCATGCTTGTGATAAGTGGATTGAGTGTTCTCCAAAGAATGACTTAAAAATAAAAAAATAAAGCAAAAGCAATACTAACTTCTAACTCATTAACAACTAACATTTAATTTCAAATCATTTACTTTAATGAACCTTATTTTTTAAGCCTTATTCATTTGCCATTATTCATACGATTCTAATTGTTTATGTTAATGTCATTTTTACTTTGTCCACTTGGACCATATTTGTGTGATATATCTTGTTTGTGTATATTGTGTTTGGTTGTTTGGTATTTGACCATTAATGTACATAATAAGAACAAAACCCCTAAAAAACATCTTGTGTGGACTGTTGGTTTGATATGAGACAATTGGACTTAGAATTTAGGAAACACTCCCTATGCAAAGGACTTAGCCAATGCCAACTTTCATGTAACCAAGTGCTTGTAATTTGAAACTTCATCTGATACATCATTGAAGATCCATTTGAGTTCATTTGCAACATGATCATCGTGAAGCTGTTATTTTGAACCTGTGACTTGTGGCATTGTGGAATTCATCTGCTACATGGGCAAATTTGAAGAAGATCATGGAGTTGCTAAGCTTGGATATGGCTATCTTTATTTGATGCATTGCTCTTCAAGTTGATATATTGTGCATTATTTGTTGCTTGATTCTAATGTCCAAGGGAATTTGGGTTTCTATATGACACTCTTGTCTATTGGATTGCAGCCCATTGGTCAAATCTTTTCAACTCTCAACTTTTAAATTTGTGCTTAGGATTAGTCCCTTCATCTCCTCCCCATTTATTTAATTTCAAAATCTCTCCCTCTTGTTCTTAAAATCTTCTTTGCTTGTGCTTGTTTTCTAAACTTAGACCATATTGCAAATTAGAAACTTTGGCCTTATGCCATTGCATTTTCAAACTTCTTTTCTTAAATCAAACTTGTAAGTAGACTTAACTATACTTGACTTAAAAATTTCAAAAGCCAAAAAGAACTAACTCATTCAAACCATTTTTAGGCCTCTGTGTCTTTCAAACTTAATTTTTTTTGTTAAAAAGAAATACATCCACTTTGAAATTTATATCACGAACTACGAGGTTTTGATTCCTCATTTTTATATTGGTACGTAGGCACAAGTCTGAAGGTCTTGTCAAACACAAAAATATAATAAATGAATTCTTTTCTCATCTCCCCATTCTATTTGCTTGCAAACATAATTTGTACAAAATACATTTGCACACAAAAAAGGGTTCCTTAGGAGTACCTAGGACACTTTAGGTGCTAACACCTTCCCTCTGTGTAACCAACCCCCTTAACTGTAATCTCTGGCATTTTATTAGTTTTGATTTGAAAACTTCTTATTCTTGGGTTTTGTTCATACTTTTCCCTTTTCCCTTGGAAACAATAAAAGCGTGGTGGCGACTCTTTTTATTTAATGTCTAGCTTATCCATAACTTGATGATCGTGAATTTACCGCTACAGAAATTAAGTGGCGATGCTGGGGAGTAGTCTCCAGTGGGTTTAGCCTACTTTTTTGTGTGATTATAATTGTATATTTGATGTATGTATATTTGTTTGTGTGATATAATCTGTTTGTTGTGCTTGGTGATCTCTGAGTGGTGAGATAAGTTCTAACCCGAACTTGAGTGCAATTAAGATAGGAGGATGGTATAGTCATGTTCGACTTGTGTGGAGTAGTCCTTAACAAGTTGACTTGAGACCCATCTGCTCAGTGGAGACCTTTTTGGATTTGGAAATGTCACACAAGTATTTGTGGTTAGGCATTACTATCTCAGATTTGGGGTCCGAGAAGCTGAGGACCGTAGAACATTTACCCCCTCTTGGCCTATTTAGGACGTAGTGCGGAGACTGTTCAAGTGTAGACTTGATAACAGTTGTTACGCGATACTACACTCAGATGAGTTTCTCTTGAGAATATTATGGGTTGATGAGTCAGTCATCCTAACCTATAATATCCGATAGATGGAATTAAGACTCTGGGAAATTTTTAGAACATGATCTACGGGTTTTTATCCTTAGTTAACTCCTTTGGGATGGTTCTTACCCAGACTCCATGCTCGTGACTTACAACAAACCCTTGATTCTTGGTTGATCCAATCAAGTCTTGTGAATATCAATGGAACTTGGGTGTTGATAAGGTGTAAACCATAATCCACCAAAATGGATGATTGATCTTGACAATGACTTGATTTATCCCTTGACCTTTGTTTGTTTGCCTTGTGTGTGATCCCTTATTTGTGATTGTTGCATTCATGCATTCATGCGCATTATAACATTCATCACACGAAAATTTCAAGGAACTGAGGTATTATTTGCAAATATTTTCAGACCATGGATTGTGGACGAAGTAATACTAAGAAGTACAGTTTCAGATGTCCCAACTTGAAAGAGTTAAGGAAGCTAGCATCTTTTGATTAGATCCCTTGGACTTCAAACAACGCCATGGGAAGCTTTTGTCTATCATATCTGCTAATGTGGTTGAAGGATTCTTGAGTGTGTTGGTTCAGTTCTATGATCCTCTCTACTGTTGCTTCACTTTTTCGGATTATCAGCTTGTGCCTACATTGGAGAAGTATGCCCATCTTTTGGGAATGCCTGTTTCTAACAAAGTGCCCTTTAGTGGATTGGAAGAGATTCCTAGATCTCATCTTATTGCTGAAGCTCTTCACTTGAAGAAGTCTGAGATTGAGCCTCATTGGGTGAAGAAAGGAGGATTGTTTAGGTTAACTTCTGAGTTCCTCATCAAGGAAGCTACTGCCTTTGCTCAAGCCGGTAGTGTGGACGTTTTTGAAGCTATCTTTGTGTTTCTCATTTATGGATTATCTTTGTTCCCTAACATTGACGGTTTTATTGATGTTAACCCCATTAGAATCTTCTTGATTGGGAATCTTGTGCCTACTTTGTTGGGTGATATGTACTTCTCTTTGCATCTAAGGAATTCTAAGGGTGGTGGAACTATTGTCTATTTCATTCCTCTTCTGTACAAGTGGTTTATTTCGCACTTGCTTCAGACACCTGCTTTTATGGAGAACAAACAATGTCTACGGTGGTCTTAGAGACTTATGTCTCTCACTAATGATGATATAGTTTGGTATGATCCTTCTTTGAGCAGTTTGGAGATTATTGATAGTTGTGGTTAATTCTCTAATGTGCCTCTCATTGGTACACAAGGAGGAATTAACTACAACCCTGCTTTGGCTCGTTGTCAACTTGGGTTCCCCTTGAGAGACAAACCTAATAACACTTTGTTAGAAGGTCTTTTCTATCAAGAGGGTAAAGATCTCTAACATTTGAAGCAGAAGATTGTGCATGCTTGGCATAATGTACATAGGAAAGGAAGATTTGAGCTTGGTCCATGCAATTGTGTAGCTTTGGAAGCTTACACTCTTTGGGTGAAGAAGAGGGCTTTGGAATTGAAGATGCCTTATCCTTGTGAAAGACCTATGTCTATGGTTGTGGTTGAGCCATGAACTCTCCCTAACCAAGATGTAGAGGAGTTGGAAGACGCATTCCCCAAGAAGCATGAGGAGTTGCAGCTTGAGTCTAAGGACAAAGATGCACTTATTGAGCTACTTGAAGACCGGGTGACGAAGAGACAGAGAGAACCAGAGGTTTCATCTTCCTCTAGTATGCCTCAGCCTTCTGTTGCTTGGAAGAAGATTATCGATTAGCTTATCCTCGAGAAGACTCAGATGAGGGCTTCTTTTGAGTCAGAGATCCGACGCATTCGAAGGAAGTACGCACCTACAGCCAAACCTTCTGACATTTTTGTTAGGGATCCTTAGGATGACTAGTCTCCTTTTCTCTTGTATTTTTCATTTGGTTTCTGAAATTGTACTCAGTGTAATCCTTCCAATTATATAAATAAAAGAGATTTTTATGGTCATATCAAATTGTTGCAATTAATGTTAAATGTATATATATATATATATATATATATATATTATATATATATATATATTATATTATATATATATATAATATATATATATATATAATATATACAAAGAATATAGTAAGTTCCTTGAAAATAAAAAACAATCAAGCATTGCATTTCATGCATCATTTGCATATATATATATATATATATATATATATATATTATATATATATATATATATATATATATGCAAATGATGCATGAAATGCAATGCTTGATTGTTTTTTATTTTCAAGGAACTTACTATATTCTTTGTATATATATATATATATATATATATATATATATATATATATATATATATATATATATATATTTGCAAATAATATAGTAAGTTCCTTGAAAATAAAAAACAATCAAGCATTGCATTTCATGCATCATTTGCATAAGCAGGATTCTCTTTTGCCAGATGTCTCATTGGTGTTTCTTCTGTGCTTCAGCCAAGCTGACTCATCAGTACATGTAAGACCCTAATTTTGACCCTAAGATCCCTCATGGCATCATATCATTGCTCATTGCATTTTTCCTCAAGGATCATAACATCTTGGCTCTTTTACCCTAGGGTTGGGACTTTTGTGAGTTGGTTTGAGACCACCAAGCATGCTTGAATTGTATATTATTGCCTTTCTTAAATTTTTTACTAATCAAAAGCATAAAAATATGTCACTAACATCTTTTGTTTTGAAGCTTAAGCAGTCATGTGATTCAAGGCTCCTAGGAGGACCCTATGCCCCTTGAAGTGGCCAGATGAAAGTAAAAGCAAGCATGACAATGGTTCCCAAAGCTCTCAATCATCATATATGCCTCCCAAGTATCTCAAGTTTTCAATTTGATCAAGATAAACCAAAGGGCTTGAGGATTGTTTCCCAAGGAAACCCTAATTCAATTGTGCATTGACTGTGCCTTGCTCATGAAGCAACCTCAACCTATGATCAAATACAATCAAGGGAAGTTATTTCATTCATCATTTTATGCATATATGAGCCTATGTGAGTGTCCTCAATCATTTACTCATCAAGATTTGAAGTTTGGCTTTGAGAAGTTGATCAGTCAAATCATCTGACTATTTTGAAATCCATAGAGACCTAACTTTGGATGTGTTTGTAAATGAAGATGACCCTAAGGGAAACACTTTTCCTAAGAACCATATGAACAACTTTCATGTTCATCAAAATTCCATTTGAAACTTGGAAGGTCATCATTCATTTCAAAACATTATAGGTCATTTTGACTGAAACCCTAATTTTGGGTCAACTTCCCAAGGACCTAACTCCTTCATTTTTTATGATTTTGAGATGAGACCAAATGAATTGTAACGTTTAAGATGTCTACTTAAATTGTTATGTTGGACAAAATTTTATAATCCTAAAAGAAACACATGTGATAATACAAAACATTATAGGTCACTTTGGACCAAAGCCATTGAAATGTGAAAAAGTCCAACTTCAAGTGCCCATAATGTTCTCATCAAAAACCCAAATGATGAAAAATTTAAGTCCAAATTGATTTTCTTGAAAATATATACAACTTTGATGTTGAAGGTTTTGTCATTTGAGGCTTTCATCATTGAAACCGAAGGGCTTGAAGTTGATCATTTTTGGCAGAATTTTCAAATACATGTTTTGTACATTGAACTTCATGGCCAGTTTTCAATACTTTCCAAACTCCATATGAATTTTTGTTCAACATAACATTTGTTCCTTATGTCAATACCTTTCCAACCATTACCCGCATGCTTATGTTTGGATTTTCCAATTGGCATTTTCGAAGAGGTGAAGCTTTATGATCAATTGTGCATAACATGTTAAAATTCCATTCACAAGCTAATACATTGCCATCTGCACGTCCAAACCATCTCATAATCATTTCAGCTTGCATTTGCAATGGATTTTGGGCCTCACATGTGCCTGTACAGGCCCATGCATGGAGGACCCATGTTCATGCACACACGAGTTCTTCACATCCTTGCATCAGTTGTGGCTATAAATAGAAGCTTCATTTCACTCAATTGGTAACTTGGAGGCGCCTGAAGCTCTGCTGAACTGATTCCCCAACCTTTCACTAAAGGAATTCTGAAATTTCAATTCTCTTTTCAAGCTTAAATTTCAACTTCCTTGGTTGATCTTTAGCTTCTAATTCCTTAGCCTTGCTTCATTGTTACTTCAAGATCAAGCTGCAATCAAGAGTTGGATTGGATTTTGCTCACAAAAACTGCTCTACAAAGGTTTATTCTCCAACTATTTTCCTTCTAATCTCTTTGAATATTGTGCATTGCTTGGTTTGGTTGGCATTTCTGAAGTCCTCGTGTGAGAGGCAATTGATTTGTGGTATTAATTTTGAGAATTGGTTAACTTCATATTGAACACCTCATTTTTCAACCTCAGATTTCTTCCTCCATAAGAATCTTGAGAAGAAACTAAGGTCACAGGGGTGATGTACATCACCCCAGCTTTCGAATGGTATATGGGTCGCGTATTTTAGTTGAGGTTTCAAAACCTGCAACTGGTGGCCGGAAGAGGCCTTCTCACCAGAGAAGACGGTGGATTCCACCACCGTCCCCACACGTCCAAACCCTGGACATTGGATGATGAGTCTCATATCTAGTCTTGGTTGTTAAATGGTATGACTTATTTTAATGATGAATGCCACGCTGTTGACTAAGGTGTACCATACGCGCGCGCTTCTTGTTCCTTGGATCAGCCACGTCAATTAATGAGCGATGATCCAAGCGCTGTGGATTTTTCTAATTTCTGAATTTCCATTTTATTTTCTTTTATTCCAATTATTTTCAAAAATTCATAACTTCTTTATTTGGAATCACAAAAATATGGGACCAATTGCAAAATAATTCTCTTAAATTCTAGTTTCATAAAATGATTTTTAATTATTTTTGTGATTCCACTTAATATTTTTTGTGAATTATTTCATTTCTGATTGTTTTTAATTCATTTAAAATACTTTTTGATATTCAAAAATGCCAAAAATATTTTCTTAACATCTTTGGATGATGATGAATCTATGAAAAATATTTTCATCAATTTCTTAATTGATTTGAGATTTATTGGAGATTTTAGTCCAATTATGTTATTTTTCTTCATTTTTAATTGTTTAAAATTAGTTTCTGTTTTAAAAAAATGTTGAGAAAATTTGTCAAACTATGTTTGACCATGTTAGACATATGATGATCCAATTGGACTTATCTAAGTTGATTTGAAATGGATTTGAAGTTTGACCTTTATTTGTTCATTTTATTTTATGCATTATTTAATTCTAAAAAATACCAAAAATATGTTTGACTTTTCTTGACCTCTAATATTCATTTCACTTCTGTTTACCATTGGTTGATGATGATTCTATTCATGTTTGATCAATGTGTTTTGGTTAGGTCTTTTGAATTCCAATTTTGTACATTCCATTTCCATCTTCATCTCTTCTTTTTTTCTTTTGACCAATGAGTTAATGATTTGTGGTTAGCCTTGACATATAAAAGGCTTAACCTTCTTTGATCCAAATCAAATTCATCTTGATCAAAGATCAAGTGAATTGCTTTGTGTCCAAGATAGGTTGCTTCTTGGTCAAGCAAACTACCTGAAATCCATACAAGGTCATTCTTCTTTTCTTTTGGCATGGCAAGTTGTAGATGCTTGGCTTACTAGTCATGGTCTCTAACTTGTGTTTATTTGCCTATAGTTTTATTAACCGGCCTCAGATAGGTGTGACTACTACATTAGTCCACTTACGATTGCTTAACATAGCGCTAAATTTCCTTATGGCACACTAACACTAACTACTAATTACTAACTTTTAATTCAAGCATTTAATTCTTGCAATTTACTTTAATGCAAATTTAAATTTCTTGCTCATTTATTCATATTGTCTTTGCCCTTTGCTCACTTGAGCTCATGTTTATGTTTATGCCATTTGCCTTTTGCTCACTTGAGCACATTATTGTGTATATACTATTGCCTTGTGCTTGTGTTGTTTTTGTTTGTGTGACCCAATGAAAAAGGAGAAAGGACTTAGAATTAGGACCTTACCTATGCTAAATGGAGTTTCAAGAGCAACTAGGCCTCATGCTTTTAGAATGCTAAATATGTTGAAGAGCAACTAGGCCTCATGCCTTTAGAATGCTTAATCTTGAAGATGAATTGAAAGGACCCTTATTCTAAACTCACTCTTGTCCATTCTTATTATTGCACTGTGGAACTTTTTGATTTGTGTGTTCTTGTGTGATAGGGATACCAAACTTGAGCTAATTTGAAGGACCATTGTCATGAGCATCCAAAATGAGAGAGACAAATCCAAATGGGAGGATCCTAGGAGCTTGATTGAATATTTGCTTGATTGCTTGAGTTAATTGCTTATTGCTTACTAAGTCCAAAGGAAAGGAGCAACTTGGATCATCTTTATGATCTCAAGAAGGGAACTCCAAGGGTTTTATTTGTCTTCCCTCATCTTTGCATGTTTAGGACCTAGCCCTTCTCTTCTTCTCTCCACTCTAACCCAAGCCAAACTTATTTTGTGCAAACATTGACATTGTTTTCAAAACTAGAAACCTAGGCATTATGCCTTTGATTTTTCAAACTCTTTTCATAATACTTATTTAGAATTGAACCTTAAGTCAACTTTGACTTCTTTTTGTGAATACTTCTAATTGGTCAATCCCAACTCACTTCAAATTCTTTTGTGGTTCCAATGGCCACCTTTGCCAAAGCTTTTCATAAACATTAATTATTAGGTTTGAGTTATCATAGTGGTTGATGTAAACCTCACCTTATCCTTAGTGATTGGACTATAAGTCTTCCATACCTATTATAGGGTGGATCCCTCACTAGTATGTTGAAGCTCTCCTCACATGGTAGATTGTGGTTTAGGTTGAGTTTTCTCCCTTTGATAACAAAAGACCTTAAGGCTTTTGACCAATAAATTCACCAACTTATTTTGAGATTTTTACCCCGAATTACGAGGTTTTGATCCTACCTTTGTGATGGTACGTAGGCAATGGGTTTATCGATTCAAACAACAAAATTGTAAATAATTTCTATATTCTTTTCTCATCTCCCCAATCATGTTTGCACAAATATTTTCACAAATACCAACCTACCATACAACATTTGCAAAAAGGGCTCCCTTAGAGTACTAAGGATGTTTTGGGTGCTTAAAACCTTCCCATTGCACAATCAACCCCCTTACCCAGATCTCTGACATTTTTATTAGTTTTTTATTTGATAAAACTTCTCGGTTTTTGTTCGCTTTCTAACCTTTCCTTTGGATAAATAGAAGTGCGGTGTTGACTCGAATTGTATGATTTACTTTTGATTTAGTCAATAAATCTAAAGGTAACGAATACCCCGCTACAGAAAAGTAGCGACTCTGCTGGGGAAACAATCTCTGGTTGGGTTTAGCCTACTTTTTGCCTTTGTTGTATTGTATGTTCATATTATCTGGTGACATATTTTTGTGCAAATTTGGGATGACTGTATTGTTTGTAATGTATGAATTGCTTGATATATCAATTGCTTGTGTGCTTGGTGGTCTCTTGTGAGATGAGTTCTATACCCGATTTTGAGTGCACTTATGATAGGAGAATGGCATAGTCTTGTTGACTTGTGTGGAGTTATTCCTTAGCAAGTTGACTTGCAACCCCATTCACTTGGTGGAGGTTTTGTTGGGATCAATAATGTCACACGAGTAGTCATGGTTAGGCATTACTCTTTCCAATATATGCCTTAGAAGCCAAGGACCTTAGATTACCTAGCCCATCTTGGCCTATTTTAAGACGTAGTGCAAAGGTCGTTCAAGTGTAAGATTTGATACGATTGTTACGCGATACTACACTCATAAGAGTCTCTCTTAAGAATATTTTTGGAGTACGAGTAGTCGTTTATCCGATAATATCCGAAAGATGGGATGATGACTATGGGAACCTCTTTTAGAACATGATTGTCAGGTTTAACACTCCCTTTGGGTGGTTCTTAACCGAGACTCCATGCTCGTGACTTGCAACAAACCCTTGATTCGCGGTTGATCCGTTCTCGTATATCCTTAATATCAATGGAACTTGGGTGTTGATAAGGTGTAAACCATAATCCACCAAAATGGATGATTGATATTAAGGATAACTTGATCCATCCCGTGACCTTTGTATGGTGTGATTTGCTTGATCCTTGAGTGTGATTGTTGCATCCATGCATTCATGCATTCATACACATCCATATCATCAATAATGAGAAAATTTTCAAGGAATTTAAGAGGTCTATTTGCAAATTTTCAGACATGGATAAGCAAAGAAGGAATACGAAGAAGTACAGTTTCAGACAACCCGACTTGAAAGAGTTAAGGAGTTTGGTATCCTATGTATTATATCCCTTGGAGTTCAAAGCTCGCCATGGGAAGCTTCTGTCTATTCTTACTACTCAGGTGGATGAAGGTCTGATGAGTGTGTTGGTGCAGTTCTATGATCCCTTGTACCGTTTCTTCACTTTTCCGGATTTCCAGCTTTTGCCTACACTTGAGGAGTATGCTTATCTTGTGGGTATACTTATCCTAGATCAGTTGTCATTCAGTGGCTTGGAGAGGGTCCCTTCTTCTCAAGAGATTGCTGATCTGTTGCATATAGATGAATCTGTTATCGGTGCTCATATGACTACCAAAGGTGGAATTCGAGGTCTCCCGTCTGATTTCCTCATCGCTCAAGCTACTTTGTTTGGAAAGGCCATGAGTGAGGATGCCTTTGAAGCCATATTTGTACTTCTCATCTATGGGCTAGTGTTATTCCCCAACATCGACAATTTTGTGGATGTGAACGCCATTAGGATTTTCTCTACTCTTAATCCCGTTCCAACTCTGTTGGGTGACACTTATTTCTCTTTGCATATGAGGAAGGCAAAGGGTGGTGGTATCATTGTGTGTTGTTTGCCTCTGTTGTACAAGTGATTTATTTCGCACTTGCCACAGACGCTCGCCTTCAAGGAGAACAAAGGATGTCTACGGTGGTCCACAAGACTTATGTCTCTCACTAATGATGATATCTTTTGGTATAACCGTGTGTATGATGGTGTGCAGATTATTGACTCTTGTGGTGAATTCTCCAATGTGCCTCTTCTTGGTACATGTGGTGGAATTAACTACAACCCTATTTTGGCACGTCGTCAGCTTGGGTTCCCCTTAAAGGAGAAACCTATTAACATTTTGTTAGAAGGAGTGTTCTTTCAAGAGGGTAAAGATCCCCAAAACTTGAAGGGCAGGATGGTTCGCGCTTGGCGCAAGATTCATAGGAAGGGAAGGAAAGAGCTTGGTCCGAAGAATTGTATTACTTTGGAACCCTACACCTCGTGGGTGAGGAAGAGAGCCTCTGAGTACCGCATGCCCTATGATTACCCGAGACCTACACCTATGGTTATGGTTGGGCCTCAACCCTCCCTAACCAAGGAGTAGAGGAGTTGAGAGATGAAGACCGTTCGCGTGCTTGGGTCCTTGAGCGAGAGGAGATACTTCAGCAACTCAGAGATAAGGATGCTTTGATAGAATTTCTAGAGCATCAGGTTATTGACGAGCCTGATGATGTGGTTACTTCTCTTCTTCCTCAGTCATCCAGGTTTTGGAAGAGAAAGTATGATCGGCTCGCCAAGGAGAAGGCAGATATGGAGGCAGCCTATGAGAGAGAGGTGAAGAGGCTTCGTGCAGCTTATCTTCCGGTCTCGAGAGCTTTGGACGGTTGTTTATAGGGTTCCATAGGATGTTCGTTTTCCTTCTCTCTTGTATTGTATTTGGTTACCAAGATTGTACTTCTTTGGTGTAAAAATTTTCCAGATATTATTGATATGATTATTCCATATATGTCTAAATGATTAATATTTACGAATAGATCTCTATAAAGTTCCTCTGATTAAAAATAAAATCATATGCACACGCATTGCATGCATCATGTGCATAAGCAAATTTTGTTCAGGGCTTCTTGATCAGTGGTCTAACTCTGTGTTCTTCATTTATTTTGAAGACAAGCTAATGCACCAGTACTACACTAGAGCCAACTCTTCAAAGCTAATGGATCACCTCGAGCAAGAAACCAGGGAACTTAAGGAGGAAGTGGCTAGGTTGACTGCCCTGATGGAGTCATTCCGGGCCGCCCAAAGTCATTCTTCTCCAACGCCTTCAACTCCTCCCCTACTTTTGCTTCTCTACCGGCATCTAGCCCGGTCCTTGCTGTGCCACCTCCAGTTGTGCATAATTTGCCGAGAGTTGATGACACCATTTATCACTCTAAGCCATCTGAGGGCCCAGATTTGTACAAGAAAATGGATGCTATGAATGACCAATTCCTTGAGCTGCGCAAGCAACTAAAAACTCTAAGAGGGAATGACCTCTTCGGTAAATCTACTGCTGAGCTGTGCCTCGTGCCAAACGTCAAAATTCCTTTCAAGTTCAAAGTGCCTGACTTTGAAAAGTACAAGGGAAACACTTGCCCGCTCATCCATCTTGTGATGTACGCACGCAAGATGTCAAATCAGACCGACAACGATCAACTCCTGATCCACTATTTCCAGGACAGCCTGTCCGGTGCTGCATTAAGATGGTATATGGGCTTGGATAGTGCGAACATTCGCTCCTTCAACGACCTTGGCGAAGCTTTCGTCAAGCAGTACAAGTACAACGTTGATATGGCCCCCGATAGGGAACAACTGAGGGTTATGTCCCAGAAGGAGAAGGAAACATTTAAGGAGTACGCCCAGAGGGTGGCGTGAATTGGCTGCACAGATTGTGCCCCCGCTCGAAGAGAAAGAAATGATGAAGATCTTTCTAAAGACTTTAAGCTCTTTCTACTACGAGTGGATGATCACTAGTGCTCCCTCTGACTTCACCGAGATGGTGAACATGGGGATGCGGCTAGAGGAAGGAGTCAGGGAAGGACGCCTGACCAGAGAAGAAGGCTCTTCTGCCAAACGTTATGGAGCGTTTGCCAAGAAGAGAGAGGGAGAGGCACATGCTGTGTCTTCCCATATTAAATAAAGAAGACCCTCTATGAAGAGGAAAACTGTGCGCCCAGCCTATAACCAGCACCAGGTGGCTCATATAGCACCTGCCTTCAGGGAAAATCAACATTATCAACATCAACAACAACAACATCAACAGTATCAACAACAACAACATCGTCCACAACAGCAGGCCTACCAGCCTCGAAACAACAACTAAACCAGCACTAGCTATGATAGGAAGAGGGTCACTTTTGATCCAATTCCCATTACTTATGCAGAGCTATATCCTTCACTGATTGAAAGGAAGCTGATCACTCCACGTGACCCACCTGCTGTACCGACCAACCCTCAGTGGTGGTATAAGCCCGAGCTTCACTGTGTTTATCACTCCGGTGCTCTCGGGCATGATGTGGAGAACTGTTACCCTCTCAAGCCCAAGGTTCAGGACCTTGTTAGAAGTGGTATATTGTTTTTTGAGGACGTAGGTCCTAATGTTAAGAAGAACCCATTTCCCGAGCATGGGAAGGCTATAGTTAATATGGTTCAGGGTTGCCCTGGCAAGTACAAGGTCCGATATGTCACCCATATCAGACAATCGTTGGTCGAGATGCATAGACTGTTATGTTGATACAATCACTATGAGCATGACCATGACAGTTGTCGTGTATGCACTATCAATGAGAGAGGATGTCGCCAAGTCAGGAAAGACATTCAAGAAATGTTGGATCAGGGTGTGATTGAGATACTTCAGAATCGTGATGAAGATGAAGTTAATGTTATATCACCTGTATTCAGGATGCTCAAACCTAATGTTGTCAGATATGATGGCAGCAAGAAGAAAGCTTCTCCTACTCTCGTTATCAAGCCAGCTGGCCCGGTTCCATATTCTTCAGACAGAGTTGTTCCCTATAGATATAATGCGGTTGCATTAGAAGATGGGAAGGAGGTGTCGTTTCCCTCCACTTCTGTTACGAGTATTTCTGATGTCAGTGGTATGACCCGCAGTGGTCGTGTTTTCTCGGCGCCGCCGAAACCCCGGGTTGACATGAGAAGAACTGATGATGTTGATAATTCTGCTAGTCCTATGGGGATTTCTTCTTCTTCTTTGAATCCGACACTTATTGTTGATAGACCTGCCGCTGTTGCTGGAGCTCCTGTCCCTGTTGGCCAGAATGGCATATTGAGAGAGGAGTGTGATGAGATGTTGAGGCTCATCAAGAGGAGCGAATATAATGTTGTAGATCAGCTGCTTCAAACTCCATCAAAGATATCTGTGTTGTCTTTGTTGATGAATTCTAAGCCACACCGCGAAGCTTTGCAGAGGGTGTTGGATGTGGCATATGTGGATCACGATGTCACAATAGAACAATTTGATAGCATTGTTGCAAACATAACTGCTTGTAACAACTTGAGCTTTTGCGATGCTGATCTTCCCGAGGAGGGAAAAGACCACAATTTGGCTCTACACATTTCAATGAAGTGCAAGGATGATGCCTTGTCTAATGTGCTGGTAGATACAGGATCATCGCTGAATGTGTTGCCAAAATCCACTATGGCGAAACTTTTATACCAGGGGCCTCCCATGAGGCAGAGTGGAGTGGTAGTCAAGGCTTTTGATGGATCCAGAAAGACTGTGATTGGTGAGGTTGAACTCCCAATCAAGATCGGACCTAGTGATTTCCAGATCACTTTCCAGGTCATGGATATCCACCCATCATATAGTTGCTTGCTTGGCAGACCATGGATTCACGAGGCAGGCGCCGTGACATCCACCCTACACCAAAAGTTGAAGTTCGTCAAGAACAAGAAGTTGGTGGTGGTAGGGGGAGAGAAGGCTCTCTTGGTAAGCCATTTGTCTTCCTTTTCTTACATAGATGTTGAGGATGAGGTTAGGACGTCGTTCCAAGCCTTGTCTATAGTTGAGCCTTCTAAGAAAGGAACTTCTTCATTTGCGTCCTACAATGATGCGAAGTTGGCCATTGAGCATGGTGCAACTACTGGTTTAGGACAAATGATTAAGCTGGAACACAATAAATCCCGGGCTGGCATAGGGTACTATTCAGGCACTTTTAACGAGCGCGGTTTGTTTCAGAGTGGTGGTTTCATCCACACAGTCAAAGACCAAGAGGCAGCTGCTATAGTGGAAGATGATGTAGAGGAAGATTCTGGCAACTTTGTCATCCCTGGAGGAGTCTGCAATAATTGGGTCGCTGTTGATGTTCCAACAGTTGTCCATAAGTCCACGTAATGTGTTCACTTTTGTTTGAAAACCCTTCTCCCATGCCAAAAGGAGAAGTGATGACATTGTTGGCACATTAATACAATGATATTCATTCAATAATTACATGTTAAATGTTTGTTTTTCCAAATTATTTTCACTTTTTGCTTTTTGCATGAAATTGGTGATCACAAAAAACCCTAAAAAGAGAATAAAATCAATCTTTTCATCTGCATAATGATTTGCCTTGTTTGAATTCTAAAATCTCTTTTATATCCAAAATCCTTATGCAGGTTGATCAAACCCATTGAACATAATGATCCAACACCATCTCCCAAATTTGAGTTCCCTGTATTTGAGGCTGAAGAAGATGATGTTGAAGAGATTCCTGATGAGATCACCCCTCTACTTGAGCACGAAGAGAAGATCATTCAGCCACATCTTGAGAATCTGGAAACAGTCAACTTGGGGTCTGAAGATTGTGTTCGCGAAGTGAAGAATGGGGCACTCCTTGGAGAATCTGTAAAGAAGGGGTTGATCGAGTTGCTACGAGAATACGCCGACGTCTTTGCCTGGTCATATGAAGACATGTCTGGTCTGAATACTGATATCGTGCAACATTTCCTGCCTTTGAAGCTTGAGTGTGTGCCTGTGAAGCAAAAGCTCATAAGAACTCATCATGATATGGCAGTGAAGATTAAAGAAGAAGTTCAGAAGCAAATTGATGTTGGGTTTCTGGTGACTTCTACATATCCTCAATGGGTGGCCAATATTGTGCCCATGACTAAGAAAGATGGAAAAGTCTGAATGTGTGTGGACTATAGAGACTTGAACAAAGCTAGTCCGAAAGACGCTTTTCCTCTACCACATATTGATATGTTGGTAGATAATACAGTTAAATTCAATGTCTTCTCATTTATGGACGGATTTTCTGGTTATAACCAGATTAAAATGGCACTCGAGGATATGGAGAAGACAACATTCATCACACCTTGGGGAACATTCTGTTATCGAGTGATGCCCTTCGGTTTGAAGAACGCCGGAGCCACGTATCAACGTGCTATGACTACCTTGTTTCATGATATGATGCACAAGGAGATCGAGGTATATGTTGATGATATGATTGCAAAGTCGAGAATGGAATTTGAACATGTAGAGCACTTGTTGAAGCTTTTTCAGCGTTTGAGGAAGTACAAACTCCATCTGAATCCGAACAAGTGTACATTTGGAGTACGTTCCGGCAAGTTATTGGGCTTTATTATCAGCGAGAGAGGTATTGAAGTTGACCCTACCAAGGTCAAAGTAATACAAGAGATGCTTGCGCCCAAAACTGAGAAGCAAGTCCGAGGTTTTCTTGGCCGCTTGAATTATATTTCCAGATTTATATCCCACATGACTGCCATATGTGCGCTAATATTTAAGCTCCTTCGGAAAGATCAGCGTCATGATTGGACCGAGGATTTCCAGAAGGCCTTTTACAGTATCAAAGAGTATCTGTCTAAGCCTCCGATTCTGTCTCCGCCTGTGGAAGGGAGACCCTTGATTATGTACTTGACAGTTCTTGAAGACTCTATGGGTTGTGTATTATGTCAGTAAGATGAATCAGGGAAGAAAGAATATGTTATTTACTACCTCAGTAAGAAGTTCACCGATTGTGAGTCTCGATACTCAATGCTTGAGAAGACATGATGTGCTTTGGCTTGGGCTGCTAAGCGCTTACGCCAGTATATGTTGAATCATACGACTTGGTTGATATCCAAAATGGATCCAATCAAGCATATGTATGAGAAGCCTGCTTTAACTGGGAGGATTTCCCGTTGGAATATGTTGTTGTCTGAGTATGATATTGAGTATCAAGCTCAGAAGGCTATTAAAGGTAGTATCTTGGCTGATCACTTGGCACATCAACCAATCGAGGATTATCAGTCTGTTAAGTACGACTTCCCAGATGAGGAGATTCTGTATTTGAAAATGAAAGATTGCGATGAGCCTACGCTCGATGAAGGGCCAGAGCCTGGTTCCCGATGGAGCATGGTATTCGATGGCGTTGTAAATCAGTATGGAAATGGTATTGGGGTAGTAATTATTACTCCTCAGGGCACACATTTTCCTTTTACAGCAAGGCTAACTTTCAAATGCACGAATAATATGGCGGAGTATGAGGCCTGTATTATGGGTTTAGAAGAGTGTATTGATCTTAGGATCAAACATCTTGATGTTTATGGTGATTCGGCCTTTGTTGCTAATCAGATTAAGGGTGAATGGGAGACGAATCAGCCTGGCCTCATCCCATATAGAGATTACGCGAGGAGGATTTCAACTTTCTTTACTGAGGTTGACTTCCATCATATTCCTCGAGATGAGAATCGGATGGCAGATGCGCTTGCTACACTTGCTTCGATGATTATGGGGAAATTCTGGAATGAAGTCCCCAATATTACTGTGATGCGCTTGGATAGACCAGCTCATGTATTTGCAGTTGAAGAAGCGAAAGATGATAAGCCATGGTATTATAACATCAAATGTTTTCTTCAGAGTCAGATTTACCCGCCTGGGGCATCTGTTAAAGATAAGAAGACTTTGAGGAGATTATCTGGCAGTTTCTACCTCAATGGTGATGTGCTTTATAAGAGGAATTTTGACATGGTTCTGCTCAGATGCGTGGATAGACACGAAGCAGACCTGTTGATGACTGAAGTCCATGAGGGTTCATTTGGTACTCATTCCAATGGACATGCCATGGCAAAGAAGATGTTGAGAGCAGGCTACTATTGGCTGACAATGGAGTCTGACTACTGCAAATACGTGAAGAAATGCCACAAGTGTCAGATTTATGCGGATAAGATTCATATTCCCCCAACACTTCTGAATGTGATTTCATCACCATGGCCGTTCTCTATGTGGGGAATTGACATGACTGGCATGATAGAGCCAAAGGCGTCCAACAGTCACAGGTTTATTCTCGTAGCAATTGATTACTTTACCAAGTGGGTTGAAGCGGCATCATATGCAAACGTGACAAAGCAAGTGGTTGTGAAGTTCATCAAGAATCAACTTATATGCCGTTATGGTGTGCCAGATAAGATCATTACTGATAATGGATCTAACTTGAACAACAAGATGATGAAAGAGCTGTGTAGCGAGTTCAAGATTGCACATCATAATTCTTCTCCTTATAGACCCAAGATGAATGGGGTTGTTGAAGCTGCTAATAAGAACATCAAGAAGACTATTCAGAAGATGGTTGTTACGTATAAAGATTGGCATGAGATGCTTCCATTTACTTTGCATGGTTATCGTACATCTATCCACACTTCAACAGGGGAAACCCCTTTCTCTCTTGTTTATGGCATGGAGGTTGTGCTCCCCGTGGAGGTTGAGATCCCATCAATGAGAGTCTTGATGGAAGCCAAGTTGACTGAGGCTGAATGGGTTCAGAGTCGTTATGACCAGTTGAATTTAATAGAAGAGAAGAGATTGACTGCCATGTGCCATGGTCAGTTATATCAGCAAAGGATGAAGAAAGCCTTTGATAAGAAGGTTAAGCCTCGTGTGTTCCGAGAAGGTGACCTTGTGCTCAAGAAAGTCTTGTCTTTCGCACCCGATTCCAAGGGCAAGTGGACTCCAACCTATGAAGGTCTATATGTTGTTAAGAGAGCCTTTTCAGGCGGTGCTTTGATACTTACAACTATGGATGGGGAGGATTTCACTCGTCCTGTGAATTCAAATGCAGTCAAGAAATACTTCGCCTAAAATAAAAACATAATAGCTCGCTAAGTTGAAAACTCGAAAGGGCGACTTAGGCAAAAATGAGCGTCTCGGTGGATTGAAAACCCGAAAGGGCGATCCAGGCAAAAGTTAGAGACATGAAAAATTGAATATATAATCCGCTAGATTGAGTACCTCACCTTGGGGAAATCTAGGAAAAAATTAGGGATATGGCAAGTAACTGCATCCTGACAAGACTTTGTTCTACAAGCTGTCATCTGTCAGAAATTCTCGCTCAGTCATCAGCAACTGAAGCTTCAGATACATTTGTCTCCTCCATGAGCGCAGAGAAGGTAATACACCACCAAATCCCCCAGAGAGTCTGGAGTTTTGGTCTCGGTCTTCTAGCTCCCCAGTGAGTCTAGGCCTAACATCTGTACTTTATCAATTATATGGTTGTCATCCCTTGTATGGACTGACCTAAAATCCCTTATAAAGTGATAAAAGTTGATATGCTATCTTTTTGAGGAAGTTGGTCTTCCCTCATTGTGGTTGGAAATATCCCGCAGAGTGAGCAAAAGTTCCTAGCATGAGTGGAAATTTTCAAACCAGTTGGTTTGTAGATTATCCCCAGCGGATTCGCATACAAATTTTCCCCAGCAAGTTTGCTCCCTATTATGACTTTTGTCCCCTGTGGAGTCAGATTTTCCTGAGTTGAAATATACCTTTTAGGTTTTTCTTAGATGTTTGGATGATTGATACCTCTCACCTTTACACTGGTCTTAAATATTCTTTCTCCCTGAGCGTGTTGTTCTCTCACCCTTATACTGGTGTCTTGATCACACGTCTCTTTGAGTTTATTACCTAATAGCCGGTAATACCTCATTTGTTGCTTCCTCAGTTGAGTCCTTTGTGGATATCCTCGTCTGAGTCCTGAGTTTTTATCCGAAGTATCCTTTGTGGATAATTTTGCTGTATTGGCATATTCCCCAATACATGCATCTTTGCGTCAGCTCGAGTCCTTCCATTGATTTATTTTCATGGAATCCCTTCGTGTCTCCCAACAAGTTTTCAAAGTCGTGACCTGCTCACGCATTTTACCCTTTATTTCTCCCCCAGAGTCTCTGTCCCATTTATAAGTGTATTACTCCTATGGATTTTCAGTTCCTCCTTATTTCTTTCCCTTTGTGGACATATATCCCCACAGAGTATTAACTTTTGCATGCATACATTTGCATCATAAGGTCTCTTAGGGACCAAAATTCGTCTCTTTGTTATTATTTAAGCCCATTGTATCTCGTCGAGACGAAGATTTTAACCTTCATATCTCCGGATAGAATGACCTTAAATAGGGGCATCTGTAAGACCCTAATTTTGACCCTAAGATCCCTCATGGCATCATATCATTGCTCATTGCATTTTGCCTCAAGGATCATGGCATCTTGGCTCTTTTACCCTAGGGTTGGGACTTTTGTATGTTGGTTTGAGACCACCAAAAGCACAAAAATATGTCACTAACATCTTTTGTTTTGAAGCTTAAGCAGTCATGTGATTCAAGGCTCCTAGGAGGACCCTATGCCCCTTGAAGTGGCCAGATGAAAGTAAAAGCTAGCATGACGATGGTTCCCAAATCTCTCAATCATCATATATGCCTCCCAAGTATCTCAATTTATCAATTTGATCAAGATAAACCAAAGGGCTTGAGGATTGTTTCCCAAGGAAACCCTAATTCAACTGTGCATTGACTGTGCCTTGCTCATGAAGAAACCTCAACCTATGATCAAATACAATCAAGGGAAGTTATTTAATTCATCATTTTATGCATATATGATCCTATGTGAGTGTCCTCAATCATTTATTCATCAAGATTTGAAGTTTGGCTTTGAGAAGTTGATCAGTTAAATCATCTAACTATTTTGAAATCCACTGAGACCTAACTTTGGAGTTGTTTGTCAAATGAAGACGACCCCAAGAGAAACCTTGTTCCTAAGACCCATATGAAAAACTTTCATGTTCATAGAAATTCCATTTGAAACTTTTAAGGTCATCATTCATTTTAAAACATTATAGGTCATTTTGACTGAAACCCTAATTTAGGGTCAACTTCCCAAGGACCTAACTCCTTCATTTTTTATGATTTCGAGGTGAGACCAAATGCATTGGAAATTTTAAGATGTCTACTTCAATTGTTATGTTGGACAAAATTTCATAATTCTAAAATAAACACATGTGATAATACAAAACATTATAGGTCACTTTGGACCAAAGCCATTGAAATGTGAAAAAGTCCAACTTCAAGTGCCCATAACTTTCTCATCAAAAATCCAAATGATAAACAATTTAAATCCAAATTGATTGTCTTTAAAATAGATACAACTTTGATGTTGAAGGTTTTGTCATTTGAGGCTTGCATAATTGAAACATAAGGGCTTGAAGTTGATCATTTTTGGCAGAATTTTCAAATACATGTTTTGTACATTGAACTTCATGGCCAGTTTTCAATACTTTCCAAACTACAAATGAATTTTTGTTCAACATAATATTTGTTCCTTATGTCAAGACCTTTCCAACCATTACCCACATGCTTATGTTTGGATTTTCCAATTGGCATTTTCGAAGAGGTGAAGCTTTATGATCAATTATGCATAACATGTTAAAATTCCATGCACAAGCTAATACATTGCCATCTGCACGTCCAAACCATCTCATAATCATTTCAGCATGCATTTGCAATGGATTTTGAGCCTCACATGCACCTGTACAGGCCCATGCATGGAGGACCCAAGTTCATGCACACACGAGTTCTTCACATCCTTGCATCAGCTGTGGCTATAAATAGAAGCTTTATTTCACTCAATTGGTAACCTGACGGAACCTGAAGCTCTGCTGAACTGATTCCCCAACCTTTCACTAAAGGAATTCTGAAATTTCAATTCTCTTTTCAAGCTTAAATTTCAACTTCCTTGGTTGATCTTTAGCTTCTAATTTCTTAGCCTTTCTTCATTGTTACTTCAAGATCAAGCTGCAATCAAGAGTTGGATTGGATTTTGCACACAAAAGCTGCTCTACAAAGGTTTATTCTCCAACTGTTTTCCTTCGAATCTCTTTGAATATTGTGCATTGCTTGGTTTGGTTGGCATTTCTGAAGTCCTCATGTGAGAGGCAATTGATTTGTGGTTTTAATTTTGAGAATTGGTTAACTTCAGATTGAACACCTCATTTTTCAACCTCAAATTTCTTCCTCCATAAGAATCTTGAGAAGAAACTAAGGTCACAGGGGTGATGTACATCACCCCAGCTTTCGAATGGTATATGGATCGCGTATTTTAGTTGAGGCTTCAAAACCTGCAACTGGTGGCCGGAAGAGGCCTTCTCACCGGAGAAGACGGTGGTTTCCACCACCGTCCCCACGCGTCCAAACCCTGGCCATTGGATGATGAATCTCAGATCTAATCTTGGCTGTTAAATGTTATGACTTATTTTAATGTTGAATGCCACGATTTTGACTAAGGTGTACCATACGCGCGCGCTTCTTGTTCCTTGGATCAACCACGTCAATTAATGAGCGCTGATCCAAGCGCTGTGGATTTTTCTAATTTCTGAATTTCCATTTTATTTTTTTTATTCCAATTATTTTCAAAAATTCATAACTTCTTTATTTGGAATCACAAAAATATAGGACCAATTGCAAAAAAAATCTCTTAAACTCTAGTTTCATAAAATGATTTTTAATTATTTTTGTGATTCCATTTAATATTTTTTTTGAATTATTTCATTTCTGATTGTTTTTAATTCATTTAAAATACTTTTTGATATTCAAAAATGCCAAATATATTTTCTTAACATCTTTGGATGATGATGAATCTATGAAAAATATTCTCATCAATTTCTTAATTAATTTGAGATTTATTTGAGATTTTAGTCCAATTATGTTATTTTTCTTCATTTTTAATTGTTTAAAATTTGTTTCTGTTTTCAAAAAATGTTGAGAAAATTTGTCAAACTATGTTTGACCATGTTAGACTTATGATGATCCAATTGGACTTATCCAAGTTGATTTGAATTGGATTTGAAGTTTGACCTTTATTTGTTCATTTTATTTTAAGCATTATTTTAATTCCAAAAAATACCAAAAATATGTTTGACCTTTCTTGACCTCTAATCTTCATTTCACTTCTGTTTACCATTGGTTGATGATGATTCTATTCATGTTTGATCAATGTGTTTTGGTTAGGTCTTTTGAATTCCAATTTTGTACATTCCATTTCCATCTTCATCTTCTTCTTTTTTCTTTTGACCAATGAGTTAATGATTTGTGGTTAGCCTTGACATATAAGAGTCTTAACCTTCTTTGATCCAAATCAAATTCATCTTGATCAAAGATCAAGTGAATTGCTTTGTGTCTAAGATAGGTTGCTTCTTGGTCAAGCAAAGAACCTGAAATCCATACCAGGTCATTCTTCTTTTCTTTTGGCATGGCACGTTGTAGGAGCTTGGCTTACTAGTCATGGTCTCTAACTTATGTTTATTTGCCTATAGTTTTATTGACCGGCCTCAGATAGGTGTGACTACTATATTAGTCCACTTACGATTGCTTAACATAACGCTAAATTTTCTTATGGCACACTAACACTAACTACTAATTACTATCTTTTAATTCAAGCATTTAATTCTTGTAATTTACTTTAATGCAAATTTAAATTTCTTGCTCATTTATTCATATTGTCTTTGCCCTTTGCTCACTTGAGCTCATGTTTATGTTTATGCCATTTGCCTTTTGCTCACTTGAGCCCATTATTGTGTATATACTATTGCCTTGTGCTTGTGTTGTTTTTGTTTGTGTGACCCAATGCAAAAGGAGAAAGGACTTAGAATTAGGACCTTACCTATGCTAAATGGAGTATCAAGAGCAACTAGGCCTCATGCCTTTAGAATGCTAAATATGTTGAAGAGCAACTAGGCCTCATGCCTTTAGAATGCTTAATCTTGAAGATGAATTGAAAGGACCATTATTCTAAACTCACTCTTGTCCATTCTTATTAATCCACCTTCTTTTTGTAAAATATTGTCAAGAGAAGAGAAGAATGAGAAATGGGGTTTCTAGGGCACAAAAATCACCTCTAGCAAGAAAACAAGTAAAAAGATGATAAAAAAGATCTGAGAGAGGTGTTCCAAAAAGTAGCCCATACTACTTATAGAAATGGTTGCTAAGCTGTCATGCTCGCTAGGCGAGCAGAATGGTTCGCCTAGCGAGCCCTAAAATAAGTCACCAGCAGAGCCTGCGTCCAGAGGAATCATTCCAGACAAGTTTGCATTTGTTCGCTAGGCGAACAATCCTTCGCTAGGCGAAGCCCTCGCTTCTCTCATTCGCTCCAGCGAGTCTTGATGTTTTTGCTATTGGAATTGTTCGCTACCTGCTCGTTGAATGCTCGCCTAGCGAATACTTAGCTACTTCCCTTGCCACAACGAATTTTAATCTTTTTGCTACTGGAATTATTCGCTACCTTCTCGCTGGATGCTCGCTTAGCGAGTTTTGATCTTTTTTTGGTTCTGTCCAAGGTATCATGGGATAATATGGGTTGGTTAATATAGGAATGAAGTTTATGTCCGTATTTGCGGATTAGTGTCATCATGATTGTAGCACCTCAAATTTGCACCCCCCATTTGTACATTCATTTCATTTTTAGGTCATTAATATTGCATTAACATTGCATGTCACATTGCATTTCATCAATCAAAACTGGCATCAGAAGAAGTCAACTGTGCAAGAGACCAAGCATTTACATGAGATGAAGGCCCTATGGTTGTTCTAGAGAGCTTGCATGACCCAAGGTTCATTTTGAAGCAACTTGACCAAAGGCTAGAGGCTCAAAAGTCATCACTACATGTCCAGGTCATCTGGGGCCCATAAAAGTCAACTGCAAGTCAACTGAGGCTAGGAAGTGGAGAAATGGTTTGAGACACTTCATTCATGTCGCAAAGAAGGTTATTCAACATGTCAAACATCTGCCTTGAAGATTTTGAAGCCAGATCAAAAGTTTCCCAAAATGGAAAGTGACCTGTAATTTCAAGTTTCCAAAAATGGCAAGTTTTTGGACCAACTTCAACTCAACTTTCCAACATCAAAGAAGCTTCAAATGAAATTTTGTCCAACATGAAAGTTGAAGATCTTTCTCTCCCATTTCCAAAAAGTCCAAGATCATGAGCATCTGATGAATGGTCAAAGAGTTATGATCAAATCATTGCAAAGTGTGCTTGAAACTTCAAATGGCCATATCTTTTGAACCAAGACTCCAAATTGAGTGGCTCTTCTTGCAATATTCTTCTCTTGACCTCTAATTTCTAAATCATGCATCATATTACATAAAATCTCATCACATAGTCATTTGTTATTTCATGACTTTTTTGGAGGGAAAATGGCAAATTTAAAAATGGTGCATCATGAGAACTTTCCACCATTGCCAATGTGTTTGAAAAAGGATTTTGAATGAAAATAATCAGCTACTTGGTACTGTTCACGCATGCATTAGCCATGCACCTCCAATTTTCAAGTTTTGGTCATAACACCTTATTTTCATTAATTTCAACTAAACATGATTAACTTTTAATTAAATTGAGATTAGGACATCATATAAATAGAAACCCTAACAGAATTTGAGATTAACTTGATCATTTCACCATTTTCTAGATCTAGAAATTTTTGCCTCCAAAATTTTCTCCTAAGCTTAATTCAAATTTCTTCAACATAGCACCTTGTTTTAATTGAAGAATCATGATTAGTGAGGGTGATTAAGTGTGATTTCAGCTTCTGTTTGAGGAATTCGAGCCAGAATTGTGCATACAAGTTCAAGAACATAACAATGGCAATTCAGAATTAAGCTAGATCTACACGTTTCCAAGCCTCAAATTCATCATGAAACTTCATAACAAGTGATTTGGAGTGGATTTGCATGCTTGCTTGGCCTGGAATCTGTAGAATTCAAGAACTGATCTTCAAGAGGTCACATTTTCGATCACCTTAATTCTCTGTTTTATGTGTATAATATTGTAGAACATTTGATGCTGATCGATCTGATATAAATTTCGTGCGATTTGGATAAGAATTGAGAGAGATATGCTTGATTGAAGTTTTGCATGTCAAACTTTTTTTGCTTCGATTTACATAATTGATGATGAATTAGCATGAAATATTGTTTGATCTATGTTCCTCATGATGTAGCCGTTCCATTGATATAAAAATTTTGTGAATCTGAAAAAATCTGGAAATTCTGGAAATTCTGGTATGAACTTCATCCTGTTCATCTTCATCTTCGTGAAGAAGATGAAGATCTTCATGTTAGCGTCCGATTTGTGACCGTCACAGGCCGTCGCTAGCTGCGCTAGGGTTTTCCAGGTGAAACGGCTGCGTTTCACATAGGCGCGCATTTCTTTCAAATGTGGACCAAGCTTCGATTCTGGCTGGCAGCGATATTTTAAATAATTCCTCATGTTGCCTTTCCCTCCATATTTCACCTATATGCTTCATTTTGATTTTCATTTTTATGTCAACTTCTAAAATTCATATAAAATTGAAAAATGCTCCAAAAAATGCCTGGTTTTTTGCTACTTGTTCCTTAGAATGTCTAGAATTTGATGATGTTAAATTTGGAAGTTGTGCATGGCTGGATTTTGGATTGTGCTAGACTTTGTGAACATGTGTACATTTGTGACCTTGCTCCATTCATCTTATCATGAAATGCTTGATTTTAATCCACTGGACATGAAATTTTACATGATGATTCTTGACATATTGATGGATGTTTTAGGCTTAGTTTGGTATTTTTCTCATTTACCATTTCTGTTTTATGCATGTGTTTGCATGGTGTGACAATTTGTGTCACACATTTGGTTGTTCAACTCGTGCAATTTAATTTCCATGCCAAACGATCTTTGATGCTTCTGATTTTTTGTATGTTGATCATGTTGGATGTGTTGAATGCTCATGAATTTTTCCAGAATTATTTGAATCATTTCTGTTTTGATTTTGAATTTTCATTCTCAATGTCCAAATATGAGCTTTGAAATTGTCTTTGACTTCCTTTGCACATGAAATGCCTTTGCTTGATGATTTTGCTGTGATCCTTTTTTGGACATGTTAAGATGTGTTTGAAGTTGCATTGTGTTGAATTTCAGCTCCTGTTTTAAATTTTTTCTTCACCTTTGACCCTAGGCTTTGACCTAGTGGTTTGGACTTACATTTGAGCTTTTAATTTCAGGACCAAGCATCCTAATTCCATGGTTAATGTTGCTTCATCATTTGAATGTTGATATTTGCTTTTGATTGCTAACATTTGCTGTTTTGTAGGTTGATAATAAGTCACTTGAGTTTGCCCTATGGTTTATGTGTTGTACATTGGGATTGTCAGTTTGTTATTGACTGTTGTCTGTTTGTCTGAGTATTGTACTGATTTGTTTAGTTATTTACACAGGTACCTAAGTTGCTTTAAGTTCATTTGAATTTTGCTTTGCTTTTGCTTATGGTTGGCATACCACTTAGGTATAATCCCTAATCTTCATGTAGTCTGGAAGACCTGTCATGTTACTTTGGCAGGCACCTGTCTGAAGCCCTCCTTAAGAGGCCATGTCTTTGTTTGTTTAATTCTGTGCCAAGCAGGTTAAGTCCTCTTAAGAGGCAATTGGCAGATAAAAGGGATGTGTAATCCATCCCCTGCTATTCAGTTGTGTCATTCACTTTTCTCATACCATGTGTTGATGCATTGTTAATAAGAACCCAAGATCTTATAGAGTAAACCATATGTGGAGAAGAGTTCCTTCATTCTGAACTCCCACACTTTCTATTGATTAAAGATCTCCCAGGCCAGGGATAAGAGCTATGAGGCATAACCCTCATCTCCATTTCATCTGCTTCACCCTAACTCTCAATGTTAGGGTTAAGAGCTCAAAACACCCCATTCCAGTTGGCTTGTTTGTCGAGGTTGACATGACCCTTTGACTAAAGCCCAGCCTTGTGTGAGCCAATTGTTTGCATATAGTGTGTGATACTTGTATTTGTGTTTGCTCATGTGCTGTTTGGGATAGCTTGCTTCCTGTGCAAGTTAGGATTAGAAACCTCAACATAGGGATCGTATGCATGACAACTTCTAGGCTCGAGTCGTAGTCTCCCTAGTAGTATGTTATCTCCCTTGTCTCTTGTTAGGTTAGAAGTTCTTTCCCTGTTAAGGAGAACTACGTCGCCCTGATCCTCATACCAGATGAGGTACGTAGGCAGGAGATGAGCTGATCTCTTTGGGCGCCCTTTTTCTTTTTCAACCCTTTGTGTGTGTTTGGTGTCTGATGTAAGTCCAGTGATTGGCAATCGGTTTCCTGTGTTTGCCTGTTTTTGTGGAGTCTGACGTAAGTCCAGCAATTGGCAGTCGGTTTCTTGTTTGTGTTTTGTTTGGCATGCGTTAGCCGAGCTACGAGTGCTCTGATTCTTCTCTGGTTAGAGAAGATACGTATGCATAGGATGCGACATCCTAGCGAGCACATTCACATGCCCCCGAACTACGTCGTTTCTGATGT
This sequence comes from Lathyrus oleraceus, assembly GCF_024323335.1. Taxonomy (NCBI): domain Eukaryota; kingdom Viridiplantae; phylum Streptophyta; class Magnoliopsida; order Fabales; family Fabaceae; genus Lathyrus; species Lathyrus oleraceus. The sequence goes on along the minus strand of NC_066583.1, from coordinate 170,599,064 downwards.
TTGTGTCTGACCGACTACGTAGGCCCAGGATGCGATATCCTACCGAGTCTGTTTCTTCCGTCTTTCATCTTTGTTTCCTTCCAGTTTTGTGCAGTGTTTGAGCAGTTGTCTAGCAACCTTTCTTCTATTCTTTCTGAGTGTGGATCCCGTCGAGTACGACGGATGCGTAGGGGTGCTAATACCTTCCCTTCGCATAACCGACTCCCGATCCTTGCATCTCTGGTCGCGAGACCATTCCTTTCCAGGTTTACTTCGAGCATTTCCTTTCCCTCCTTTGGGATAAATAATGCACGGTGGCGGCTCTGTGTCTTTCTCCCGCCAGTTTTTCGCGTAATGCGACACGACTCTGCTGGGGACTCTAGAGAAGTTGACCTCTTGCTGGTCCATCTTCCCTAAGCGAGTCAATCCTAGCGCTCTTTAGGATGGTTGTGGTTGCTTTTACTGCTTATTTATTGCATTCATTTTTATTATGCTGTGATTGTATATACTTGCATAGATACTTGCATGCATCATACTGTCATCATATTGGATTTTGTACAGGTGGGTTCCTCTGATTTGGGGTGGGTGTTCTGAGTGAGGCCCAATACCCAGGCCTGAGTATACACCTAGGATTAGAGTGGTCTCATGTTTCTTCACATGTTGTACGACATGATGAGGAGACGTGTCACCACAGCCGGACGAGGTTCATCTGAGAGAGTCCTTCCGGGTGGAGTTATTCCACTTAGGCTGGGTTATCCCATTTGAGCTGTTGACTTTGGTGACCGTTCTTGCCCGGATCTTTGGTTTAGATGATCTCAAGAGAGCTGCAACGGCACACCTGGAAGGGAAAACTCGTTGAGTATCTTTGCCCGATTGTCGAGACCATTGTCCGCCTTAGGATGACCTTGTTAGAATTCACCTGTGAGGGGAGGGTTTGATTCTTGCAAGTACAGGTTCCGTCAGTGATTCTGTGATGGTGACTATGGTTCAGGTGGATTTATGGGTCTTTATTTCTGGACGCCGGAGGTTTGACCTTGGTATTTATCATAGGGTTCCGTTTATTTCGGATCCCTAGGCTGAATTTGAGGATACTTGCTCAGATGGTGACTTGGTTCTGAAGTATGGGTTCTAGATGACCTTGGGTTCCAGATGATTTGGATTTGTGGTTTCCGGTGCCGAGTTCATGCCGAAGTTTTGATCTTGTGCCGTGTGATACTCAGCCAGCCTGCCATGGCTTCATCATTTGCATCATAGCATGTCTATTTTAAAAAAAAAATATAAAAAAAGGGAAGTTAACCCGCATATGTATATCCTTTTCAGGATCATTCATGATAAACAACATACGCATCATACGCATCATACACATATCATTCTTGCATTACAGGTGTTCTTGAACAAGACTTCTCACTCGGGTTCCCGTTTTAGGCAGGATTGCTGATCAACGTCCGCACCGCTACGCTACCAAACTAAATCAACAGAGGAATATGGATCAAGTTCAAGCTGAGTTGGCTGAGATGAGGGCTAACATGACCCAATTCATGACCATGATGCAAGGAGTCGTTCAAGGGCAAGAGGAGTTGCGTGCCTTAGCCTAGAGACAAGAAGCCGTGATTCCGCCTGCCAGTCGTAACTCGCCAGAAGGAGTCCTTGTTAATAACGCTGCTACTGCTACTATTCCCGTCAATGACTATGATGTGGGTGATGAGTTGAGGGGTATCAGAATTAATGGACAGCCTCTTGCTGCAGAGACTGTTAATGTCAGAGCAACCTGTGCTCCGGTTCGCCATCCTGCTCCGCTGGTTGACAGGCAGGAAGATATGTTCACCCTGCTCAATGATGAAGACGATGGGGGAAGAATTGAAGAGAGGGATAGAAAGGTTGATGCCCTAGCTGAGAAGATCAGAGCCATGGAGTGTCAGAACTCTTTGGGATTTGACGTGACGAATATGGGTTTGGTTGAAGGGCTGGGAATTCCTTACAAGTTCAAAGCGCCTTCCTTTGACAAATATAATGGCACTTCTTGTCCTCGCACCCATGTGCAGGCTTACTACAGAAAAATCTCTGCATACACTAACGATGAGAAGATGTGGATGTACTTTTTCCAGGATAGCTTGTCTGGAGCTTCCTTGGACTGGTACATGGAGCTGAAGAGGGAATCCATTAGAAGTTGGAGAGATCTGGGTGAAGCCTTTTTGAGGAAATATAAGCATAATATGGACATGGCTCCGAGCCGAACGCAGTTACAGAGCTTGTGTCAGAAATCAGGCGAGAGTTTCAAGGAGTACGCCCAGAGATGGCGTGAATTGGCTGCAAGGGTGCAACCTCCGATGTTGGAGAGGGAGTTGACCGATATGTTTATTGGAACTTTGTAAGGAGTGTTTATGGACCGTATGGGGAGTTGCCCGTTCGGTAGTTTCTCTGATGTTGTTATCTGTGGAGAGAGAATAGAGAGCCTTATTAAAGCAGGGAAGATTCAGGATGCTGGTTCTTCGTCTTCGAAGAAACCATTTTCTGGGGCACCCCGAAGAAGGGAGAGTGAGGCTAATGCCATACACAGTCGAAGAAATATGAACAGAGGGCATTACCGTCAGGTTGCTGCTGTGACTATTCCAGCACCTCAACATCAACCTCAGCAACAACAGAGACAACACCAACATCCACAACAACAACAACAACAGCAACGTCCATTTCAGCCGAGACAGAGAATGCCGGATCGTCGTTTCGACCCATTACCTATGACATATGCTGAGTTGCTTCCCGAACTGCTCAGGTTGGGGTTTGTTGAATTGCATACTATGGCTCCCTTGACGAAGATACCTGCTGGGTATGATGTCAACGTTCGTTGTGACTTTCATTCCGGTGCACCAGGGCACCATATTGAGAACTGTCGGGCTTTTCATCATAAGGTCCAGGATTTGATTGATGCCAAAACAATCAACTTTGCTCCTGTTCCGAATGTTGTGAACAACCCTATGCCTCAACATGGTGGGCCCAGGGTGAATAATGTGGAAGATGGGGAGGCCTTGGGTTTGGTAGTTGATGTTGAAGATATTCAGACGTCGCTGTTTGTCGTGAAAGAGCGTCTGTTGAAAGGGGGAGTGTACCTGGGCTGTGATGAGGGATGTGCAGATTGTGTTAATGCAGAGAATGGTTGTGACAAGTTGAGGAATGGTATCCAGGGACTGATTGACGAGGGTTGTCTGCAGTTTGCTAGGGCTGTGGAAGATCGTGGAGTGGTGTCAACTGTCACCATTTATTTTAAACCGTCCGAAGGTCCTGGACGTGTGCCAAGAACTGTCAATGCACTAGTAACTGTCAGTGCTCCTGTGACTATATCTACACCAGTAACTGTCAGTGCTCCCACTACTATTGTTGCTTCTGGAAGAGGGTATGTTGAGAATAGTAGGGTCGTTCCGTGGAAGTATGATAACGCTTACCGCAATAACAGAAGGGCAGAAAGTCAGACCAGACCGGTAAATCAGACTCCTGTAACTATTGGTTTGCCAAGTAGAGCTCCAGTGACTGTTGGTCCTGCTGTGGACAATGTGGGGGGACCTGGAGGTTTTACAAGAAGCGGTCGTCTGTTTGCACCGCAGAATTTGAGAGATAGCAATGCTGAGGCTCTTGCCAAAGCAAAGGGAAAGCAAGCTGTGGTTGATGAAGAACCTGTACAGAGGGAAGCGCCTCAGGGGTCTTTTGAGAAAGACGTGGAGGAGTTTATGAAGATTATTAAGAAGAGTGACTACAAGACTGTAGATCAGTTGAATCAAACTCCGTCCAAGATTTCTATCCTCTCATTGCTTTTGTGCTCTGAGGCACACCGTAACGCCTTGCTGAAAATGTTGAATCTGGCTTACGTGCCTCAAGAGATTTCCGTCAACCAGTTGGAGGGTGTTATTGCGAATGTGAGCACAAGGCACGGTGTGGGGTTCACAGACTTGGATCTGACGCCTGAAGGTCGTAACCATAACAAAGCACTGCATATCACCATGGAGTGTAAAGGCGCAGTGTTGTCACATGTGTTGGTGGATACTGGCTCTTCGTTGAGTGTGTTGCCCAAGAAGACTTTGAGCAAGATTGATGTTGAAGGGGTTGTCCTCACTCCAAGCGATCTCATTGTTCCTGCTTTTGGTGGATCCAAACGGTCAGTTTTTGGTGAAGTCACGTTGCCAGTGAAGATTGGCCCGGAGGTATTTAACATCATCTTCTATGTGATGGATATTCAACCAGCATATAGTTGCATATTGGGGCGTCCCTGGATACATGGGGTTGGGGCCGTTTCGTCAACTCTCCATCAGAAGCTGAAGTATGTATGGAATGGTCAGATAGTAACCGTGTGCGGCGAGGGGGACATTCTGGTGAGTCATTTATCCTCTTTCAAGTATGTGGAGGTGGATGGCGAGATCCATGAAACTCTGTGCCAAGCGTTTGAGACCGTTGCTATTGAGAAGGTGGCTTTTGCCGAGCAGAAGAAGCCAAGTGCCTCAATTGCGTCATACAAGCAGGCTATGGAGGTTGTCAACTCGAGCAATGCAGAAGGCTGGGGCAGGATGGTTGATTTGCCTGTCAAAGAGGACAAATTTGGTATTGGCTATCAACCACTGCAGGCAGAGCAGGGTGTTCAAGATCAAAAGGGGCCGAGTACCTTCACCAGCGCTGGGCTGATGAATCATGGTGACGTGTTTGCAACCGGTAGTGAAGATGGTGACAGTGATTATGATGTGGACAACTGGGTGCGCCCGTGTGCTCCAGGGGAGTCGGTCAACAATTGGACGGCTGAAGAAGTGGTCCAAGTTACTCTTCAAACAGAGTAATTTTCTTTTGTTTTTCATTTTGCACAAAACCCTACGTTCTGCCCAAGGCGTAGTGGTTCATTGTCGGGCCTCATAATGTTTTCAATGATATCATTAATAAAGGACGTTTTGCAAACAATTTTGTGCTCACTGTCTTTCTTTTTATTTTTTGCATCTTTTAAAAACAATAAAAATGGCAATGTTTTTGTTTTTTTGTGACTTTATTGAACTCTTTTTTCTAAAATAAAGCATTAAACATGCAGAATTGATCTTACGGACTCCACTATAAACAGTTCTGTTATGGCTCAGTGTGATTTCAATAATCCCATCTACCAAGCTGAAGAGGAGAGTGAGGAAGATTGTGAACTCCCCAAGGAACTGGTCAGATTATTGAAGCAGGAGGAAAGGGTCATCCAACCTCATCAGGAGGAGTTGGAAGTTATTAATCTTGGAACTGAGGACGCCAGAAGAGAGATCAAGATCGGGGCTGCTTTGAAGGAAGATGTCAAGAGAGGGCTGATTGAGATGCTGAGAGAATATGTAGAGATATTCGCCTGGTCGTATCAAGATATGCCTGGGTTGGATACAGATATTGTGGTGCATAGGCTACCTCTCAGAGAAGATTGTCCTTCAGTCAAGCAGAAGCTTCGCAGAACTAGTCCTGATATGGCTGTCAAGATCAAGGAAGAGGTTCAGAAGCAGTTGGATGCGGGTTTTCTGACAGTTACCAATTATCCCCCGTGGGTGGCCAACATTGTTCCCGTGCCGAAGAAGGATGGTAAAGTCAGGATGTGTGTCGATTACCGGGATTTAAACAGAGCAAGTCTGAAAGATGACTTCCCACCTCACATTGATGTATTGGTTGATAATACTGCTCAATCCTCGGTTTTCTCTTTCATGGATGGATTCTCTGGTTATAATCAGATTAAGATGGCGCCAGAGGACATGGAAAAGACGACATTCATTACACCTTGGGGCACGTTCTGCTATAAGGTGATGCCATTTGGGCTGAAGAATGCTGGTGCTACCTATCAGAGGGCTATGACGACTCTCTTTCATGACATGATGCACAAAGAAATTGAAGTGTACGTGGATGATATGATTGCGAAGTCGCAGACAGAAGAGGAGCACCTGGTAAATTTGCAGAAGTTGTTTGAAAGGCTGAGAAGATTCAAACTGAGGCTGAATCCAAACAAGTGTACGTTTGGAGTGAGATCCGATAAGCTGTTGGGTTTCATTGTCAGTGAGAAAGGGATTGAGGTTGATCCAGCGAAAGTCAAAGTTATTCAAGAAATGCCTGAACCGAGAACTGAAAAGCAGGTTCGTGGGTTTTTAGGGAGATTGAACTACATTGCACGGTTCGTATCTCACCTAACTGCCACGTGTGAACCGATATTCAAATTGCTAAGAAAAGATCAAGCAATCAGGTGGAATGATGACTGTCAGAAAGCTTTTGACAAGATAAAAGAGTATTTGCAGAAACCTCCAATCGTTATACCTCCAGTTCCTGGGAGACCTCTGATAATGTACTTGTCAGTGACTGAGAACTCGATGGGGTGTGTATTGGGACAGCATGATGAGTCTGGTCGAAAAGAGCATGCTATATACTACCTTAGCAAAAAGTTTACCGACTGTGAAATAAAATATTCACAGCTCGAGAAAACTTGTTGTGCTTTGGCCTGGGCTGCTCGCCGACTGAGACAGTATATGTTGAACCATACTACCTTGTTGATTTCTAAGATGGATCCAGTGAAGTACATCTTTGAGAAGCCGGCTCTCACCGGACGTGTTGCTCGTTGGCAGATGATTTTAACAGAATATGATATCCAGTATACATCGCAGAAGGCCATCAAAGGTAGTATTCTGTCAGATTACCTCGCCGAGCAACCAATCGATGATTATCAGCCGATGATGTTTGAATTCCCTGATGAAGACATCATGTATCTAAAGATGAAAGATTGTGAAGAGCCTCTTGTCGAGGAAGGACCGGATCCTGATGACAAGTGGACATTGATGTTTGATGGGGCTGTAAATGTGAATGGCAACGGTATTGGGGCAGTACTCATTAACCCTAAAGGTGCTCATATACCTTTTTCTGCCAGACTGACTTTTGACGTAACCAACAATGAGGCTGAGTATGAGGCTTGTATCATGGGGATTGAAGAAGCCATCGATCTGAGGATCAAAACTCTTGACATATATGGAGATTCCGCTCTAGTGATTAACCAAGTTAATGGAGATTGGAATACTCATCAGTCGCATTTGATTCCTTATCGAGATTACACCAGAAGGATCCTGACTTTCTTCAAAAAGGTGAAGTTGTATCATGTACCCCGAGATGAGAATCAGATGGCTGATGCCTTGGCTACTTTGTCTTCGATGATCAAAGTCCATTGGTGGAATCATGTGCCACATGTTGCGGTGAATCGACTCGAGAGGCCTGCGTATGTGTTTGCAGCCGAGTCCGTTGTTGATGAGAAGCCGTGGTACTTTGACATTAAGAATTTCCTCAAGAGTCAGGAGTATCCTGAAGGAGCGTCAAAAAATGACAAGAAAACCCTGAGAAGGCTAGCTGGAAGCTTTTATTTGAATTAGGATGATGTGTTGTACAAGAGGAACTTTGACATGGTTCTGCTCAGATGCGTGGATAGACACGAAGCAGACATGTTGATGCAAGAAGTGCACGAGGGTTCCTTCGGTACCCATGCTAGTGGTCATGCAATGTCCAAGAAGTTGTTGAGAGCCGGTTATTATTGGATGACTATGGAATCCGATTGTTTCAAGTACGCTCGGAAGTGCCATAAATGTCAGATCTATGCTGATAAGGTGCATGTACCACCAAGCCCTCTGAATGTCATGAATTCGCCTTGGCCATTCGCGATGTGGGGTATAGATATGATTGGGGAGATTGAGCCTACTGCTTCTAACGGACATCGCTTCATCCTGGTTGCGATTGACTACTTCACCAAGTGGGTGGAAGCAGCTTCCTATGCCAATGTTACCAAGCAAGTGGTTGCCCGATTCATTAAGAAGGAAATCATCTGTTGTTATGGGGTTCCTGAGAGAATCATTACTGATAATGGTTCGAATCTCAATAACAAGATGATGAAAGAGCTTTGTAAAGATTTCAAGATTGAACATCACAATTCTTCTCCTTACAGACCAAAGATGAATGGTGATGTAGAGGCGGCGAACAAGAATATTAAGAAGATTGTGCAGAAGATGGCCGTGACATACAAGGATTGGCATGAGATGTTGCCTTTCGCTTTGCATGGGTACCATACCTCAGTACGTACGTCGACCGGGGCAACCCCTTACTCCCTTGTGTATGGTATGGAAGCAGTCCTGCCTCTTGAAGTGGAGATTCCCTCTCTGAGAGTCTTGCTGGACGTCAAGCTTGACGAAGCTGAGTGGATTCGAACAAGGTTTAACGAGTTGAGCGTTATCAAGGAGAGGCGGTTAGCGGCTGTGTGCCATGGGCAGTTGTATCAGAGAAGGATGAAGAAAGCCTTTGATCAGAAACTGCATCCTCGAAGCTATCAGCCAGGTGATTTGGTTTTGAAGAGGATCCTTCCTCCCGGTACAGATAACATGGGAAAATGGACTCCGAATTATGAAGGTCCGTATGTTGTTAAGAAGGTTTTCTCCGGTGGTGCCTTGATGCTTACAACTATGGATGGTGAAGATTTCCCGTCCCCTGTTAACTCAGATGTAGTCAAAAAATACTTCGCATAAATTGACCCGCTGGACGAAAAGAATAAAAGAGTCCAGGCAAAAAAGGGCATCCCGGCGAACCAAGAAAAAAAGAAAAAGGTTCGAGCAAAAGTTAGGGATAAAGAATGAAAAAATATGTACACCCGGTAAGTCGAAAACCCGCAAGGGCGGCTTAGACAAAAATGGGTATCCCGTGGATTGAAAACCCGAAAGGGCGATCCAGCCAAAAGAGGGATTAAAGCGAAGACTACAGTCTGAGTTATCTGTACTTCATCGCGCTTCAGTGTTTACCATCTCGAAGGATGTGATCGGTCCAATCATTCTTCTCAGAAAGCAAGGGGTTTGGGAGGAAATTGATGATCTGTGAGTCATAATAGAATTGGGAAATAGTGGATGTCGTGTTCACATTGCCAATAGGATAGTTTATTTCCTTTTGTGTGCAATTACCTCTTCCTAGGAATTGCTTCCCGATGTATTCGCCTTTTCAGGCCCATTTTCAATCAATAAAAGTCGTTATTCAGATAAATTGCTCGCTTGTTTTTATTTTACTGTTTTGTTTGCAAAAATGTTCGAATTTTTGATAAACATTGCATATAAAAAACATGAAGGCTAGGCAATAATGTGCAGAAAGATAAAACATTTGAAAATCATTTTGAATGTTGAGTACACTTGAGTGCATCTTGTCCATACAATCCCCTGGAGCATGTATGTCTCGCTGTCTTGCAGGTTATTACCTTTGATTCCTGGCTGAAGCAGCAAGCCACGGTTTGTTCAGAGATGTTTCCCCACTGTGCAGTAGTGTGAGAGGTTGGGTGGTCTAAAGCAAGTTCAGGACTTGTCTCCTCAGCATATTCCAAGATCAGGGATTCCTCAGCAGGGTTGAGGATGTTTCCCCAGCAGGTTGGAAAGTGGCTATTTCCCCAAGCAAGTCTGAAAGCTATTAGAAATGTTCTTCCCCGGCAGAGGCGTCTGTGGGTAGTGTATCCCTCAGCAGCAGGTTCAAAGGCTATTCTATCCCCAGCTAGTCTGAAGACTATTAGTCCCCACTGAGTCTGAAGGTTGCCATATCCCCAGCGGGGGTCTCTATGGTTAGTTTGTTCCTCAGCAGTCGGATTTGAAGTACTGTAATCCCCAGTAGGGTCGAGTTTGCAGTTCCCCAGCAGGGTTGTGATTGTTTTCCCCAGCAACTTTGTGTTGATCGTTTTCCCCTGTGAAGTCCCCAAGCGGATCATGTTCGGTGAAAAATGTCCCCAGTAGAGTTTATCTTCCCCGTGGGTTAGTAAGTTATCCCCAGTAGAGGTAAGCGTCGGTTGTTTCCCCCAGCGGAGTCCCTAAGTGGATTGAATTCAGTGAAAGTTGTCCCCGGTGGGATTTATCCTTTCTCCAGCAGCAATGCTATTCTCCAGCACGGTTGAGAGGTTGGTGTGTTCCCCAGACAGAGTCTCCCCAGTTGACTTGGTTTCTCTACCGTCCCCAGAGTATCAGATCAGCGAAGCACCCCAGCAGTGCGTCTCCCCACAGAGTTGGAGAATATAATCAGAATTGTGTGCTCAGTAGAGCAACCATTTCTCCCCAGCGGGAGTTTTCTTAATTCTGCATTTTGCATGTAGTAATCATTGCATCCTCAAATCGCGTAGCATTTCCATTCAATATGGAGCATTACGCCATAAAAACTCAAACATATGCATACATGTGTTACAATAGTTTGGATCATATCCCCAGCAGAGGCAGACCATTGTTCAACGTCTGTACGACACATTCGCTACAGTTGCTCCTGATAGACAGCATTCAAGATTGATAATCCCCCAGAGAGGTTTATTTCCTCACCCGTCAGCGAAAGGAAAGCTTGACTCCCCGGAGTAGTCCACGGCAAGTGATTGGCTGTGTCTCGACATATTGTAGGTGTCGTCCTTGTGATACCGGTAAGCGTCATGTCAACGCCCGTGTGTGTTCTTTTGTTGATTTCGGTAAACATCATCTTTCGATGTTGGTAAACATCGAGTCTCATCCCATTCATCCGTTGATGTCTGGTCACCTCTCCGTTGGTATCGGTAAACGTCGAGTTTCTCCCATTCGTCCGTTGACGTATGGTTGAGTCTTCCCATTCATCTGTTGATGTTTGGTCACCTCTCCGTTGGTGTCGGTAAACGTCGACTTTTTCCCATTCGTCCGTTGACGTCTGGTTGTATCCTTCCCATTCATCCGTTGATGTTTGGTCACCTCTCCGTTGGTGTCGGTAAACGTCGAGTTTTTCCCATTCGTCCGTTGGCGTATGGTTGAGTCTTCCCATTCATCCGTTGATGTCTGGTCACCTTTCCGTTGGTGTCGATAAACGTCGAGTTTCTCCCATTCGTCCGTTGACGTATGGTTGAGTCTTCCCAGTCATTCGTTGATGACTGGTCACCTCTCTGTTGGTGTCGGTAAACGTCGAGTTTTTTCCATTCGTCTGTTGACGTCTGGTTGTATCCTTTTCCCAGTCATTCGTTGATGTCTGGTCACCTCTCCGTTGGTGTCGATAAACGTCGAGTTTTTCCCATTTGTCCGTTGACGTCTGGTTGTATCTCTTTCTCCCATTCATCCGTTGATGTCTGGTCACCTCTCCGTTGGTGTCGGTAAACTTCGAGTTTTTCCCATTCGTCCGTTGACGTCTGGTTGTATCCTTTTCCATTCATCCGCTGATGTCTGGTCACCTCTCAGTTGGTGTCGGTAAACGTCGAGTTTTTCCCATTCTTCTGTTGGCGTCTGGATGTATCTCTTTCTCCCATTCATCTGTTGATGTCTGGTTGAGCCTTTCTTATTCGTCCTTTGGCGTCTAGTCGTGATTTCTCTTCCCATTCATCATCTTTCGATGTCTGGTCGTGGTTCCTTTTTCTGATAAAAATCAAAATCCCCAATGGAGTCTTCGGTAAACGTCTTGTCTGGTCCAATGATAAAGATCCAAATACCCAGTGGAAGCTGCCATTGGTGAACATTCTTTTCTTTGATCGTCCATCGCAGAGTGCAAATTTCTACGGTTCTTTGGTATTCAATCCTTGTGTACCTTGAAGGTTTGACAGTCGTTGCTCTCATCCGTTCAAGTTCCCAGTTGATTGAATAGGGGCAGCTGTAGCACCTCAAATTTGCACCCCCCATTTGTACATTCATTTCATTTTTAGGTCATTAACATTGCATTAACATTGCATGTCACATTGCATTTCATCAGTCAAAATTGGCATCGGGAGAAGTCAATTGTACAAGAGACCAAGCATTTCCATGAGATGAAGACCCTATGGTTGTTCTAGAGAGCTTGCATGACCCAAGGTTCATTTTGAAGCAACTTGACCAAAGGCTAGAGGCTCAAAAGTCATCAGTACATGTCCAGGTCATCTGGGGCCCATAAAAGTCAACTGCAAGTCAACTGAGGGCTAGGAAGTGGAGAAATGGTTTGAGACACTTCATTCATGTCCCAAAGAAGGTTATTCAACATGTCAAACATCTGCCTTGAAGATTTTGAAGCCAGATCAAAAGTTTCCCAAAATGGAAAGTGACCTGTAATTTCAAGTTTCCAAAAATGGCAAGTTTTTGGACCAACTTTAACTCAACTTTCCAACATCAAAGAAGCTTCAAATGAAATTGTGTCCAACATGAAAATTGAAGATCTTTCTCTCCCATTTCCAAAAAGTCCATGATCATGAGCATCTGATGTATGGTCAAAGAGTTATGATCAAATCATTGCAAAGTGTGCTTGAAACTTCAAATGGCCATATCTTTTGAACCAAGACTCCAAATTGAGTGGCTCTTCTTGCAATATTCTTCTCTTGACCTCTAATTTCCAAATCATGCATCACATTACATAAAATCTCATCACATAATTATTTGTTATTTCATGACTTTTTTGGAGGGAAAATGGCAAATTTAAAAATGGTGCATCATGGGAACTTTCCACCATTGCCAATGTGTTTGAAAAAGGATTTTGAATGAAAATAATCAGCTACTTGGTACTGTTCACGCATGCATTAGCCATGCACCTCCAATTTTCAAGTTTTGGTCATAACACCTTATTTTCATTAATTTCAACTAAACATGATTAACTTTTAATTAAATTGAGATTAGGACATCATATAAATAGAAACCCTAACAGAATCTGAGATTAACTTGATCATTTCACCATTTTCTAGATTTAGAAATTTTTGCCTCCAAAATTTTCTCCTAAGCTTAATTCAAATTTCTTCAACATAGCACCTTGTTTTGATTGAAGAATCATGATTAGTGAGGGTGATTAAGTGTGATTTCAGCTTCTGTTTGAGGAATTCGAGCCAGAATTGTGCATACAAGTTCAAGAACATAAAAATGGCAATTCAGATTTAAGCTAGATCTACACGTTTCCAAGCCTCAAATTCATCATCAAACTTCATAACAAGTGATTTGGAGTGGATTTGCATGCTTGCTTGGCCTGGAATCTGCAGAATTCAAGAACTGATCTTCAAGAGGTCACATTTTCGATCACCTTAATTCTCTGTTTTATGTGTATAATATTGTAGAACATTTGATGCTGATCGATCTGATATAAATTTCGTGCGATTTGGATAAGAATTGAGAGAGATATGCTTGATTGAAGTTTTGCATGTCAAACTTTTTTTGCTTCGATTTACATAATTGATGATGAATTAGCATGAAATATTGTTTGATCTATGTTCCTCATGATGTAGCCGTTCCATTGATATAAAAATTTTGTGAATCTGAAAAAATCTGGAAGTTCTGGAAATTCTGGTATGAACTTCATCCTGTTCATCTTCATCTTCGTGAAGAAGATGAAGATCTTCATGTTAGCGTCCGATTTGTGACCGTCACAGGCCGTCGCTAGCTGCGCTAGGGTTTTCCAGGTGAAACGGCTGCGTTTCACATAGGCGCGCGTTTCTTTCAAATGTGGACCAAGCTTCGATTCTGGCTGGCAGCGATATTTCAAATAATTCCTCATGTTGTCTTTCCCTCCATATTTCACCTATATGCTTCATTTTGATTTTCATTTTTTATGTCAACTTCTAAAATTCATATAAAATTGAAAAATGCTCCAAAAAATGCCTGGTTTTTTGCTACTTGTTCCTTAGAATGTCTAGAATTTGATGATGTTAAATTTGGAAGTTGTGCATGGCTGGATTTTGGATTGTGCTAGACTTTGTGAACATGTGTACATTTGTGACCTTGCTCCATTCATCTTATCATGAAATGCTTGATTTTAATCCACTGGACATGAAATTTTACATGATGATTCTTGACACATTGATGGATGTTTTAGGCTTGGTTTGGTATTTTTCTCATTTACCATTTCTGTTTTATGCATGTGTTTGCATGGTGTGACAATTTATGTCACAAATTTGGTTGTTCAACTTGTGCAATTTAATTTCCATGCCAAACGATCTTTGATGCTTCTGATATTTTGTATGTTGATCATGTAGGATGTGTTGAATGCTCATGAATTTTTCCAGAATTATTTGAATCATTTCTGTTTTGATTTTGAATTTTCATTCTCAATGTCCAAATATGAGCTTTGAAATTGTCATTGACTTCCTTTGCACATGAAATGCCTTTGCTTGATGATTTTGCTGTGATCCTTAAGAGGCCATGTCTCTGTTTGTTTAATTTTGTGCCAAGCAGGTTAAGTCCTCTTAAGAGGAAATTGGCAGATAAAAGGGATGTGTAATCCATCCCCTGCTATTCAGTTGTGTCATTCACTTTGCTCACACCATGTGTTGATGCATTGTGAATAAGAACCCAAGATCTTATAGAGTCAACCATATGTGGAGAAGAGTTCCTTCATTCTGAACTCCCACACTTTCTATTGATTAAAGCTCTCCCAGGCCAGGGATAAGAGCTATGAGGCATAACCCTCATCTCCATTTCATCTGCTTCACCCTAACTCTCAATGTTAGGGTTAAGAGCTCAAAACAACCCGTTCCAGTTGGCTTGTTTGTCGAGGTTGACATGACCCCTTGACTAAAGCCCAGCCTTGTGTGAGCCAATTGTTTGCATATAGTGTGTGATACTTGTGTTTGTGTTTGCTCATGTGCTGTTTAGGATAGCTTGCTTCCTGTGCAAGTTAGGATTAGAAACCTCAACATAGGGATCGTATGCATGACAACTTCTAGGCTCGACTCGTAGTCTCCCTAGTAGTCTGTTATCTCCCTTGTCTCTGGTTAGGTTAGAAGTTCTTTCCCTGTTAAGGGGAACTACGTCGCCCTGATCCTCATACCAGATGAGGTACGTAGGCAGGAGATGAGCTGATCTCTCCGGGCGCCCTTTTTCTTTTTCAACCCTTTGTGTGTGTTTGGAGTCTGATGTAAGTCCAGCGATTGGCAGTCGATTTCCTGTGTTTGCCTGTTTGTGTGGAGTCTGACATAAGTCCAGCGATTGGCAGTCGGTTTCCTGTTTGTGTTTTGTTTGGCGTGCGTTAGCCGAGCTACGAGTGCTCTGATTCTTCTCTGGTTAGAGAAGATACGTATGCATAGGATACGACATCCTAGCGAGCACATTCCATGCCCCCGAACTACGTCGACTCTGATGTCTGTGTCTGACCGACTACGTAGGCCCAGGATGCGATATCTTGCCGAGTCCGTTTCTTCCGTCTTTCAGCTGTGTTTCCTTCCAGTTTTGTGTAGTGTTTGAGTAGTTATCTAGCAACCTTTCTTCTATTCTTTCTGAGCGTAGATCCCGTCGAGTACGACGGATGCGTAGGGGTGCTATTACCTTCCCTTCGTATAACCGACTCCCGATCCTTGCATCTCTGGTCGCGAGACCATTCCTTTCCAGGTTTACTTCGAGCGTTTCCTTTCCCTCCTTTGGGATAAATAACGCACGATGGCGGCTCTGTGTCTTTCTCCCGCCGGTTTTTCGCGTAATGCGACAATGATACCCTTAGTTCACTCAGTTAGTACATATCACTGCATCCCGACTTGAACTTAGAATTTCTACCTGAAGCACTCGTTTACACCGGTTTTTCTTTCATGAGCCTTATAATGTTTTGCTTGAGGACAAGCAAAGGTTTAAGTGTGGGAGAGTTTGATAACACTAAAATTTACGTATTTTCGACTCCGATTTCACATGCATTCTAGTTGTTTTATTGTTATTTTGTTGTGTTATTACTGTGTTTTCCTTTGTTTTCAGGTTTTTACTTTAATCGGAGCCCCGATAGAGAAAAGGAGTGAAAAAGGGCTAAAAACCCTAAAATTCAGCATTTTGTGCTTATGGCATACCTAGTGGCGGGCGCCACAGACCAAGTCATGACGTGTCAAATTCAACTTCCCTCAACTCCCACGTTTTCCCACTACTTCCACTAAGGCGCCTCACTTTGGCCTTGTGGCGGGCACCATGGCCTTGTGGCGGGCGCCACAAGAGGAAAAACGGTTCCCTCCTATTTTCAAGTTGAAGGGCATCCAAGTCATTTCCATCTTTTTACTTGCTTATAAATAGAAACGCGAATTCACTTTTACAATCATCCAAACTTAGAACAAAGGCAAACTCAGAAGCAACTTTGTTTCACTTAGGCATATATTCAGTATTTTATAGTGGTAATCGCTTCGCATTGGAGTGTTACCACATTTGTGTCATCAAGTCTGTGATAGAGTCTGTAATCGAGTTTGGAGCACTTTGGAAGAAAGTTAATCCTGCCGCCATTTTCTTTTCCGCATTGCAATTTACTCATCCCTCCGATTGGAGCAGGTTTTTATTTCTTGTCTTTACTTTATTTATTTCCCGCACTCGCTTTTACTTTATTTATTTCCCGCACTCGCTTTTACTTTATTTATTTCCCGCACTCACTTTTACTTTATTTATTTCCTCGCACTCGCTTTTACTTTATTTATTTCCTCGCACTCGCTTTAAATTATTTATTTCCTCGCACTCGCTTTAAATTATTTATTTCCCGCACTCGCACTACTTTTATTTACTTTCCGCACTCGCACTACTTTTATTTACTTTCCGCACTCGCACTACTTTTATTTAAATTAATGCACTTTTATTTTACCATGTCTAACTAAATCTAAAAGGTTAGAATGTAAGGATCGTAATTGAACCGATAATCCGTACAATTGTTCGTAGAAACACTTAAGGGCTATTTTAAACTTCAACTTAAGTTTTCCCGCACTTCAAATCCGTTGGGTAAGATCGAAAGCCGTCCAACGTCTTTATAAACTTAATTGTTTTTAACTATTTCAAAAACAGCGAAAGCGCTTTGTTTAGTTCATTAGGAGTTTTTAACATTAAGAAGAAAAGAGATTTTAAAACTATTTTCGGACGCATTTATAAGTTTAGAGTCTGGTTCGTAAGAACCTCTTTTGGTTAAGAAGTCCAGGTTATAATACTTTTCAACTTAGTCAAGATACTATATTTCTTAAAAATAGGTTTACTACTCTAACGCAATGCGCGCCTTTTTATAAGTGACAATAAGAGGGTTTGATTATGGAGTACAACTCGGTTCTGAATACGCGAAAGCGACAGTTCCTGTTAAATTAGTTCTTTTCAACGTAGGAAACATTGCCCATAAGTAGTTCTATTAGCAAGTACTTGGATTATCAATTGGTTACGTGAATTACATTCGACCCTGTCTTTATTAATTAAATCTATTTAAATACTTTACTTTTCATTTCACACTACAAAAAACACCTATTTTGACTGCCTTTGATAAATACCATAACAACAGATAACGATAGCTTGACACTTGGTCTCTGTGGATTCGACAATCTTTTATATTACTCTGACGCGTTCGTATACTTGCGAAAAGCACCGCATCAAGTTTTTGGCGCTGTTGCTGGGGACCAATTTCGTCAAATTTCATTTTCCTGTTGTTATATCATTTAGACTTAGGTTATTTCCCGTCGGTCAATGCGAAGAACTCGCAGTACCGGAAGTTTAAGCTTAGTAAACCCTCTGGAGGAACCTGAACGTTACGCTCGCGCACGTTTATTCTTTCATAGAATTAAGAGAGCTATGGCCGAAGATCAAAACCAAAGACCTCTTAAGGACTTCGCTCAACCATCTAACGAAGAACCTAGTTCTAGTATAGTAAACCCAATCATCCCAGCCAATAATTTTGAACTTAAACCATCCCTATTGCAACTAGTGCAACAGAGACAATTCGCGGGTCTCGCTACCGAGAACCCTAACCAACATCTAAAGATATTTCTTCAATTAGCAGATACTTTTAAAACCAATGGAGCTTCTCCTGAGGCAATACATTTAAGACTATTTCCTTTCTCCCTCAGAGATAAAGCCCTATCATGGTTAGATTCCCTTCCACCCAATTCTATTACGACTTGGGATAACCTTAGAAGAGTTTTTCTTGCTAGATATTTTCCCCCGAGTAAGACCGTCGTTCTTCGAAACCATATAACTAGATTTACCCAAAACCAAGGAGAATCGTTGTTCGAAGCTTGGGAGAGATATAAAGAGTTGTTACGAGCATGCCCACATCATGGTTTAGAAAACTCGTTAATCATTCAAACCTTCTATAATGGACTTCATTATAACACAAAGATGACCATCGACGCTGCCGCAGACGGTGCTCTGTTGAACAAACCTTACCCTGAAGCTAGTGCCCTCATTGAAGACATGGCCCAAAACCATCAATCATGGGGAGTCGAACGAGCGACAATTGAGAAGAAGGAAGCCCAAGGAGGAGTGCATGAACTGAGCTCTATAGACATGATGCAAGCTAAAATGGACGCATTAGCCCTCAAAGTCGAGCATATGTACACGAACCCGAATACTGTAGCCGCAGTTTCATCGGATTGTGAGATATGTGGAACCCAAGGACACAATTCTGCAGAATGCAGTCTATTGAACGAAACCCACTCCGAGCAAGTGAACTACACCCAAGGGAACCCATACTCGAATACCTATAATCCTGGATAGAGGAATCACCCGAACTTCTCCTATAAAAACAAAAACCCTATCCAAAATAATGCACCTCCGAGACCTAGTTATCAAGCCCCAAAATCAAATCAACATATGCAACCTATACCACCAAAGCCGAGCCTTGAGAAAATTATGGAAAATTTTATCACCGCTCAAACCCAACAAAACAAGGAGTTCATGAACCAAAGCATTCATGTTAACGAATTGATTACTCAGTTAGGAACCAAGGTTGACCAAATAGTTACTCATACCAAGATGCTTGAAACCCAGATCTCTCAGGTAGCTTTAAACCAAGCCCCTCAGACTACACCTGGAGGACAATGCCTTGGACAACCTCAACAAAATCCGAGAGGACAAGCCAATCTCATTATCCTACGAAGTGGGAACGCTTATGATGAGCCACCAAACCCAAGATTGAGTGAACCCGAAACTTCTAAGGAATGTACCAAACCCCCGGACAAAGTAAAGGAACTAGAGGAATCTGAAAACCAGGAAGGTCGAGAGAAAGGAGAAGAACCTAAAGATAAAATTTACGTACCACCCCCGCCATATAAACCACCTATACCATATCCGCAAAGACTCAAACAAACCCAGATCAATAAACAGTATCAAAAATTTATTAAAGTTATAGAAAAACTTCATGTAGAAATCCCTTTCACAGAAGCCATCACCCAAATACCTTCTTATGCAAAGTTTCTGAAAGACATCCTTACCAACAAACGTAGACTTGACGATCCGAAGCCTGTGGAATGTAATGCTATTTCCGAGGACAAATTAGCAAAGAAAGATAAAGATCCTGGAAATTTCTCCATTCCTTGCCTTTTAGGTAATCATGTCATCGATAAAGCTTTTCTAGACTTAGGAGCTAGTGTAAGCTTAATGCCTCTAGCAGTTTGTGAGAGGTTAAACTTAGGAGAGTTACAACCCACTAAGATGTCACTTCAGTTAGCCGATAGATCTGTTAAATATCCGATAGGCATTTTAGAAGATGTTCCTGTTAGGATAGGTCAACTATTTATCCCTACTGATTTTGTCATCATGGACGTCAAAGAGGACAATGATATACCAATCCTTCTAGGTAGACCATTATTATCAACTGCAGGAGCCATAATAGATGTCAAGAAAGGAAAGTTGACATTTGAGGTAGGTGACGAGAAAATAGAATTTATACTTTCGAAATTTCTTATGGTACCTGTGATGGGAGACTCGTGTTATGCCTTAGATATCATTGATGAATGTGTTAGAGAATTAGAACAAAAAGAAATTATAAAAAAAATTAAGTTACCATCAATCCCCATAAAGGAAGATGATGACTTTAAAGAACCTTACATCGATGATAACCTTTACGAATGTTTATCCCTTACCCCAGATCCTATGCCATGCCCTAAGAAACCAACCTTAGAACTTAAGGAACTGCCTAAGAACCTGAGATATGAGTTCCTCGATGAAAAGATGAACTGTCCAGTTATAGTTAGTGCTACCTTGAGCCATGAGGAAACGAACCAACTTTTAGACGTTTTACGAAGACATCCCTCAGCCTTAGGATATAATATCTCTGACTTGAAAGGTATAAGCCAATCCGTATGCATGCATCGGATTTCGTTAGAAGAAGATTCAAAACCCTCAAGGGAGCATCAGAGAAGAATAAACCCTATAATGAGTGATGTTGTTAAGAAGGAAGTTCTTAAGTTACTTGAGGCAGGTACAATATACCAGATCTCGGATAGTAAGTGGGTGAGCCCTGTGCATGTAGTACCTAAAAAGGGAGGCATCACAGTCGTGCAAAACGATAAAGGCGAACATGTAGAAAAACGTTTAGAAGGAGGATGGCGGATGTGTATAGATTATAGAAAATTAAATAAAGCAACTAGGAAGGATCATTTCCCTTTACCATTTATAGACCAAATGTTGGAGCGTCTAGCCAGACACACTTACTTCTGTTATCTAGATGGATACTCTGGATTCTTCCAAATACCTATTCACCCCGAAGACCAAGAAAAAACTCCTTTTACATGCCCTTATGGAACTTTTGCCTACAGACGAATGCCTTTCGGCCTCTGTAACGCCCCAACTACTTTCCAACGCTGCATGATGTCAATATTTGCAGATTACCTAGATGGTATCATGGAAGTGTTTATGGAAGATTTCTCGGTTTGCGGATTCAATTTTCACAATTGTCTTGCTAACCTTGAGAAAATCCTGGAGAGATGCGTGGAGGTTAACCTCGTGCTAAATTGGGAAAAATGTCATTTCATGGTGACCGAAGGAATAGTTTTAGGACATATAATTTCCGAAAAAGGTATAGAGGTAGATAAAGCTAAAATAGAAGTTATAGAAAACCTAAAACCACCAAAAACAATCAGAGAAGTCCGAAGCTTTCTTGGACACGCTGGATTCTATCGGCGTTTTATTAAGGACTTCTCCAAAATCACAAAACCTTTAACCGGACTTTTAATGAAAGATGTTGAATTCATTTTTAATGAAAAATGTAATGACGCATTTAATCTTTTAAAGCAAGCATTAATCTCTGCACCCATTATGAAACCGCCCGATTGGTCGGAACCTTTTGAGATAATGTGCGATGCTAGTGATTATGCAGTTGGAGCCGTTCTAGGACAAAGAAAAGATAAAAAATTACATGCCATTTATTATGCCAGTAGAACCCTAGATGCTGCCCAACTTAACTACGCAACAACCGAAAAAGAATTACTCGCTGTAGTTTTCGCTATAGACAAATTTAGATCTTATCTAGTAGGAGCAAAAATTATTGTTTACACCGATCATGCTGCCATTCGTTACCTATTAAGTAAAAAAGATGCCAAGCCCAGGTTACTCCGATGGATTCTATTACTACAAGAGTTTGATTTAGATATAAGAGATAAAAAAGGCACTGAGAATGTAGTAGTCGATCACCTTTCTAGGCTAGAACATCTAAAACCTGAACTAGTACCCATAAATGAAGATTTTGCCTATGATAGACTGATCGCTAGAGTAGAAACCGTTGAAGATAATAACCTAGATCCTTATGAGCACCCCCAAAATTCCTTAGCAACAAGTAACGTACCCTGTTATGCAGATTTCATTAATTACCTAGCTGCTGATATAGTACCCCCTGATCTTGACTACCACCGCAAGAAGAAATTCTTCCACGATGTGAGAAACTTCTATTGGGACGAAGCGCTCCTTTTCAAAAGGGGTAAAGATGGAATTTTTCGCCGTTGCGTTCCAGAAGAAGAGGTAAATAGTATTATCGAGCATTGTCATTCTGCATCTTATGGTGGACATGCGAGCACCTCTAAGACATACGCCAAGATTCTTCAAGTTGGCCTATTCTGGCCTACCATGTGGCGTGATGTCTATGCTTACATTATTAAATGTGATAGATGCCAACGCACTTGAAACATTTCAAGACGTGATGAAATTCCCTTAAGAAACATTCATGAAGTAGAACTCTTCGACGTATGGGGTATAGATTTCATGGGACCCTTTCCACCATCCTTAGGAAACAGGTATGTTTTAGTAGCTATAGACTATGTGTCTAAGTGGATTGAAGCTATAGCTGCACCCACAAACGACACTAGGGTAGTAATAAAACTATTTAAAAACTATATATTCCCTAGATTTGGAACACCACGTTTAGTCATAAGCGATGGAGGATCACACTTTATATCGAGAATATTTGACAAAATTTTAAGAAAATATGGAGTTAGGCATAGATTAGCAACACCATACCACCCACAGACTAGTGGCCAAGTAGAAGTATCTAATAGGGAGATAAAACAAATCCTAGAGAAAACTGTTTCTATATCTAGGAGAGACTGGTCTCAGAAGCTTCAAGAAGCATTATGGGCCTATAGAACCACTTTCAAAACCCCTATAGGAACTACTCCTTACCAACTAGTCTATGGAAAATCATGTCACTTACCATTCGAGTTAGAGCATAAGGCCTATTGGGCCATTAAAACTTTGAATTTAGACTACCTAGCCGCTGGAGAAAAGCGTACCCTAGACATTCATAAATTAGAAGAACTTAGGCAGACAGCCTACGAAAATGCAAAAATATATAAAGAGAGGACAAAAGCCTATCATGACAAAAGAATAGTAAAGAAAAACTTCAATGTAGGCGATTCTGTTCTCCTTTTCAACATTAGGTTACGACTCTTTCCTGGAAAGCTACGTTCAAGATGGACTGGTCCTTTCGAAGTATCCAAGATTCTGAGATCAGGAGCCGTAGAAATCAAGAACCAAACATGTATTCCATTCATTGTAAATGGACAAAGACTGAAGCTCTACGAAGGAGGAGACATTCCAGCATACTACTCAAGCCACACCCTGATTGATCCACCGATTCCTACTACTACAGGTGTATAAATTCTGATCGTCAAGCTAATGACGTTAAACAAGCACTGCGTGGGAGGCAACCCATGGTTTTTCTTTTCATTTTACTTTTTTCGCATTTATTTACATTTATTTTTATTTTTATTTTATTTTATCTTATTTTGCATAGAGACTAAAAATTTGAATGGTTTGCATTTTCAGGATCACTTTCTTAACTTTTACAGGATGCAGGGTTTTGATGACATGCACGTTCCCTATAGAGATAATGCTCAGAGGGAGCGCTACATTGCTTTGTATCAGCGCCCTATGGCACCCACACGTTACCCTGATCAGCACTGTATGGAGGCACTGGGTATCGAACCGAGTATCAGATTCCTAAACCACCAACTTCACTGGGACGAATTTGCTGATGACTTGAATAACACATACAGGAACCTGACTTTGGAGTTCCTGAGTTCATTCGACTATGACCCATATTCTGGACCAGATGGGTATGCTGCTTTCAGACTTTTTGGAGTTGAGTACTCCTTCAGCCAGAAAGAGTTCGGCGACTTATTGGGCTTCCAGACCACTCCTGATGCTATCCCGGAGACACCTATGGGATATTTTCTGGGTAAGGAGGTGGAGAAGTTTTGGAGTGATATATCAGGTGGCGGAAGCCAGGATCCATCTACGCAGTTATCTTATGTCATACATAACCCAACCTTCAGATATTTTCAAATGATATTAGCACATTCCTTCTTGGGAAGACAGGATGCAAAGACACTACTGAGTGAAGAGGAGATCTTCCTATTATTTTGCACATCCCAGTCTCGCCCAGTAGCATGTGGGAACTTTTTATTGAATAATCTCAGCGGTATCTCTAGATCCACCGAAGGAGTCATCCATGTTGGTGGAATCATCACACAGATTGCTGTCGCTTTAGGTCTGTCTCGCAAGCTGTCACATCTTCGGATCTACTGTGGACACACTACCATTGACATCGATTTCTGTTTGACCAGAGGATTGATGAGGAGAGCCTCTTTCCACCCATGTCAGTTCCGATTGCTAGTCGACAGTGAGGCTATCCATTATTTCACACTGCTAGACCCTATGATGACCAGTGTGCATGATCCAACGAATTTGAGTTATGCTCTAGAGGGCCAGGGAGAGACCGTCGAGGCACCCGACATACGCACCCAGATTGCTGAGTGCCGTAGAGAGATTGCAAAGCTTAGACAGGAAGTGGCGGACCTAACTTTACAGATAGGAGTGTCTAATCTCACCCATGCTACTGAAGCCGATTGTCTATATCAGGAGATCGTAGAGCTCAGGCAGGAGATAGCCGTGCTCCGTGGATCCACTCAGGCATACGACACCCCTAATACATGATCTCACCATTTCATTTTATTTCTCTTTTATATATTTATCATATTTGCATTATCTATTTTATATTATCGCATTTAGAATATTATATAAATCACTACTATACATTAGTATTTCTATTTTTATCTATATATGTTTTATATTTATTTTATTTGCATTTTAATTTTTCAGTTATTTATTTATTTATATTTAATTTCTATTTTTGTTTTTGTTTCAGTTTCACTTTTTCCGTTTTTTTTTACTTTTATAAAAATTAGGCAAGTCGAAGAAACTAGGAGAATCACAAGACAAATGCTATCCAGACCCCTCAAAGCCAAAAGACAAGAGAAGCCCAAACCAAAGAACCAAAATCTGGCCCAGCCAGATTTGGCCTTGTGGCGCCCGCCATAGGACCTGTGGCGCCCGCCACAGCGTCTGTAAATGGTCGGGGCAGACCCCTTTTCTTCACCATTTTTGCAACTTACAACCTCCAAAACCCATTTTTTCACCTTGGAAAAAAGTCCTTGAACCCACAAAAAGCTCATACTTTCCTAACCTTTATACCACACAAATCATTAATCCACTTTCCATTTTCGATTTCATCCGCCAGATTTTGTAAAAATCCAACCTTTCACCAACCACTTCATCTTCTTCATCCACTTTTCAAGAGCATTCAAATGGAGTTCAACGGATTCATTCTTCGAGGAGGGAAACCGGGGGAGAGACAAAGAAAAATCATTGAACGGTTGCAAAATCGGGAAATCCTCCCGACAAGGTATGTTGACGAAAATTGTCTTTATACTTTAGGTATCTACCATAGCATTTCCATTTATTAGACAACTTAGGCTTGCATAATTTCTTTATCAACAAAGAACCCACCTATGAGCGGTTGACAATCGAGTTTTTAAGTTCCTTAATTTATATTGTCAACCCTAACACTGCTAGCACAGTCGGTACTGTCAAATTTAGAATGTTTGCTGTTGAATACCAATTCAGTACCGATGAACTAGCCAGCTTGTTAGGGATTCCTCATGGGGAAGGTGCTATTTGTGAGGCCCCTTTGGATTCTGAATAGTCTGTTGAGGTATTTTCCTTCTGGGAGCGTTTATCAAACACTTCCATAAACTCTTTTGAAGGAGTTCTTGCCTCAACTATCCATAACCCGGCCATCAGAGTTTTTAGATATCTGTTGGCATGCACTATTTTTGTCCGAGAGAATCCAAATAAGGTTAACGCTAGAGAGCTTCTATATTTGCAAGGAAGCCTCACAAATAGGAGAATTAATTCGGTTCCATTTATGCTCGCCCATATGATTTTAACTCTGAATAAGGCGGGACCAATTTCTTTTGGTGGATTGATTACGTCTATTGCTCGGGCACTTAACCTGAACAATGAGATGGCTACCCTAGACCCCTTACCTCCTCGCACAATTAACTTAAAATTTCTGAGAGACATGAAATTGTGCCGTTCAAGGAGAGAAGGAGGTTATACACTTATGATTCATGGTGTAGCCATCCCATCTGTTATTCTACCTTGCACTAGACGTACAGATATACGTGATGAGAGGAATTGGACCTACGATTTAGATGCTCCACCTGTTTTGGGTCCTCTTCCTCCTAACATTCCTGATGAGGTGGGACCAGACACTGATGATGAATATGACCGGAGAGAGAGATCTCCCGTACCCCATGTGTCCTCCCATCATCCTTCACCACCACACACCGCACCATCTTCTTCTTCTGCAGGTACCACTCCTGGCTTCTATATTACAGAGGGGTGTGGCGTGACCACATGGCTAAAGAGCAGAGGCGAGATGACCTACTCTCTACCATCCAACAACAAATGGCGGACAACATGAGCTTTATGCAAGAGTCACAGCGGAGGACAGACAGGTACTACGAGACCATTCTACAGTCTATGCTTGCGATAACAAATACACAAGCCCGTCAACAACAATACCACCAGCAACACATGGCACTCGTCGAAAACACTCAGGGTACCATTTTAGGTCACCTTCGAGAGGTGAGGATCGCTCAGGATGCCCTGCAGGCGAGGATGGATCAGAGAGACCGTCGTCGTACCCGATCCCGTCGTCCACCTCAGGATGGTGGTCAGCAATAGGTTTCCAGGTAACTCTTCCCTTATCTTATTTCGAAACATTGGGGACAATGTTCGATTTAAGTGTGGGAGGAGCATTTATCGTTTTCCTTTTATTTTCAGTTTTATTTGTTGTTTTTAGACTGTTTATTTCCTTTTAGTTGTTTAATTTCCCTTTTAGTTGTTTACTTTTCTTTTTAGTATAATGCATGAGTGTGACGAGTCACCGAATATAGTAGATCTTTAGTATAATCTAATCTCCCCATACCTTTTAGCCCCACCAAAAAAAAAAATTGCAAAAGAAAACAGTGTTATTCCGAAAGTTTTCAGGTTTTAAAGACATGTTTTTAGTAAGGATGCGATGACTTGGGAGAACTTTGCGAAACATCAGTATTATTTTAGCACCATAGACTTCGTAAATATAGGAATCATTTCCCGAAACCCCATATACCATGGCCTTAATCATCATTTCCATATAAGTCCTCAGTAGTTTACCTCAGCAGTCAGTTCCGGCCTACGCATCCTCTACGTAGGGGACCGATGCAAATAAGTGAATGATCCAGAAAAACAAAAAAATAAAAGAAAGCAAAAAGGCAACTCCGGTATAGGTGACCCTCACAAAGTCATTTAAACCAAAGAATTGTAAAAAATTGCTACAAAAAGAAAAAAGAAAAAGAAAAAGAATAGTAGTACCCACTACTAGTTGGTTCAGAGGTATCTGGCACTGAACTCGGTAGGGCGGATTACGATCCGATCCCCCACAACTACAGTTGGGTCCAATAAAAGGGTTTACACATGTTTATGTGCCAGAAACCCCAAGCTCAGATCATAATCACTAACAGGCCACTCTACTATGAAGCATGTACGGATAACGGGCTTAATGTGATTGCACCTGAATGAAAAGGACACAAAAAGAGATGAAGAGGCAGGCCTAGGTATCGTGGGATAATATGGGTTGGTTAATATAGGAATGAAGTTTATGTTCGTATTTGCGGATTAGTGTCATCATGATACCCTTAGTTCACTCAGTTAGTACCTATCACTGCATCCCGACTTGAACTTAGAATTTCTACCTGAAGCATTCGTTTACACCGGTTTTTCTTTCATGAGTCTTATAATGTTTTGCTTGAGGACAAGCAAAGGTTTAAGTGTGGGAGAGTTTGATAACACTAAAATTTATGTATTTTCGACTCCGATTTCACATGCATTCTAGTTGTTTTATTGTCATTTTGTTGTGTTATTACTGTGTTTTCCTTTGTTTTCAGGTTTTTACTTTAATCGGAGCCCCGATCGAGAAAAGGAGTGAAAAAGGGCTAAAAACCCTAAAATTCAGCATTTTGTGCTTATGGCCTACCTAGTGGCAGACGCCACAGACCATGCCATGACGTGTCAAATTCAACTTCCCTCAACTCCCACGTTTTCCCACTACTTCCACTAAGGCGCCTCACTTGGGCCTTGTGGCGGGCGCCATGGCCTTGTGGCGGGCGCCACAAGAGGAAAAACGGTTCCCTCCTATTTTCAAGTTGAAGGGCATCCAAGTCATTTCCATCTTTTTACTTGCTTATAAATAGAAACGCGAATTCACTTTTACAATCATCCAAACTTAGAACAGAGGCAAACTCAGAAGCAACTTTGTTTCACTTAGGCATATATTCAGTATTTTATAGTGGTAATCGCTTCGCATTGGAGTGTTACCACAATTGTGTCATCAAGTCTGTGATAGAGTCTGTAATCGAGTTTGGAGCACTTTGGAAGGAAGTTAATCCTGCCGCCATTTTCTTTTCCGCATTGCAATTTAATCAGCCCTCCGATTGGAGCAGGTTTTTATTTCTTGTCTTTACTTTATTTATTTCCCGCACTCGCTTTTACTTTATTTATTTCCCGCACTCGCTTTTACTTTATTTATTTCCCGCACTCGCTTTTACTTTATTTATTTCCCACACTCGCTTTTACTTTATTTATTTCCTCGCACTCGCTTTAAATTATTTATTTCCTCGCACTCGCTTTAAATTATTTATTTCCCGCACTCGCACTACTTTTATTTACTTTCCGCACTCGCACTACTTTTATTTACTTTCCGCACCCGCACTATTTTTATTTAAATTAATGCACTTTTATTTTACCATGTCTAACTAAATCTAAAAGGTTAGAATGTAAGGATCGTAATTGAACCGATAATCCATACAATTGTTCGTAGAAACACTTAAGGGCTATTTTAACCTTCAACTTAAGTTTTCCCGCACTTCAAATCCGTTGGGTAAGATCGAAAGCCGTCCAACGTCTTTACAAACTTAATTGTTTTTAACTATTTCAAAAACAGCGAAAGCGCTTTGTTTAGTTCATTAGGAGTTTTTAACATTAAGAAGAAAAGAGATTTTAAAACTATTTTCGGACGCGTTTATAAGTTTAGAGTCTGGTTCGTAAGAACCTCTTTTGGTTAAGAAGTCCAGGTTATAATACTTTTCAACTTAGTCAAGATACTATATTTCTTAAAAATAGGTTTACTACTCTAACGCAATGCGCGCCTTTTTATAAGTGACAATAAGAGGGTTTCATTAGGGAGTACAACTCGGTTCTGAATACGCGAAAGCGACAGTTCCTGTTAAATTAGTTCTTTTCAAAGTAGGAAACATTGCCCATAAGTAGTTCTATTAGCAAGTACTTGGATTATCAATTGGTTACGTGAATTACATTCGACCATGTCTTTATTAATTAAAGCTATTTAAATACTTTACTTTTCATTGCACACTACAAAAAACACCTATTTTGACTGCCTTTGATAAAAACCATAACAACAGATAACGATAGCTTGACACTTGGTCTCTGTGGATTCGACAATCTTTTATATTACTCTGACGCGTTCGTATACTTGCGAAAAACACCGCATCACCTCGCTCGCTTAGCGAGCTTGCTTATGTTTGCTTTCTTTCTTGTTTCCTTTGCCATCTCTCTTGTGCCTTAGTTTTCTACTCTTTCATGCCTAATTCCTGCACAATAACACACAAATTAAAGGTATCAAGATCATTTCACATAGTATTGCAAATCAACAAAAGCAATGGCGGTTTCGAACACTTTTTCGACAAAAAGGAGTGAAAGATGCCCACATTTGATAGCTCAAATAAGCAAACTTGGGCATCTAACAACTCTCCCCAACTAGATTCTTGCTTGCCCTCAAGCAAAGTATGCCTCTTGAAGGACAAGAGGATTTGCTTAAAGAAAAAGATTTCTCCGAAATCGGATAAAATGGCTCAAACACAAGAGAATCAACCAGACACAAGTTCCCAATGGTAAGAATAACACAATACACAAGAACTAAAGCCTTATAGCAATGCAAAACATGTTTCAATCCACAACAATGTTATCCTGAATGAATCACCCTATATCTCCTCTTCGAATAAGGATTGAAGAAATTACGCGTTTGCAACCGCGGGGACAATTTCACTCTCCAACAAACAATGCAAAAGTCAATTCAATTCATACAATGTCTACAATTATAAATGGAAATGCAGAAGCACGAAGATCACTAAGGTCTTTTCCGGTTGTAGCTTGGTCAGGTTTACAAACAAGGGTCATATCTAAGGCCATTGAAAACGAACTTGTCGACGCAAAAGAGACATTCACTGTACAAGCTATTCACACATCTCAACTTCGTTCCACTTGTTTCTCATTTGAAACCTTCACAACTCTTATTTCACAACTCAATTTTATTTTTCACTACTTTTCTTCCAAGCAAGCATTCATTTTCATTTTTTTTCTTTTTCTTTTCACATCGTATTCACAAAACAGATGTTTCTCTTTTCTAATTTTTTTTTCAATGCTTGCTCGGTTATTCAATAGTTGTGGCACCTACCGATTCTCATTTTCGTTCTCCCCAACTTATCTTTTACTCACTCCAAGTGAATGCTCTTGACTTTTTACGGCAAAAGAACAATTATAAAAAATTTTAGGGTTTCAAGAAAAAAGATTTTGACGTCTCGCCTTATTTCAAGCTGAGATTCAACTATTTAAGCTCAAAGGGGTTCACGAATACTCTCTGCTCACGGGTAAGTTGTATTTGGAACTGGTTGTGCTCGAAAGAAAACAAGTGCCTTGATCATTTCTAATTGCTTCCACAAATTCACAATAATAAAAGACAAAGCATGAATCAAATGAATCAACACAATTTATTAGAATCCAGCATTTTAGTGTACAATGAAGGTTTCCTCACAATTTGTGGTTCTAAGCCCTAGGTGAATCATTCATTCAATTATGTTGCAAAAAGAACAATATTCAATTACGGAAAGAGTAAAGTTCTTAATGCATTCTAAAATTCTAACCGGAGGTAACCATGTACCTTAGCATTATTCGCTTGTTTATTTTTATCATCGCCATCCAAGCTCGGATGCACCTTCATTGGATACTTCTTTGAGGAGCAACCAATCTAGAAGGTTTGACCCTCAACAACAAAAAATTTATTAAACAAAAGAAATTCAAACCAAACACAATAATTTAAAACATAAACAACAACCATCACTTCAAAGTGTTAAAATGTGCGTGGGGGACAAAACACCCCAAAAAGTACATAACCAAAATACCAAATATCTGAAAATACAAGAAAATAAAACATAACATAAAAAAACTTAGTCCTCATAGGACTCAGAACTCTCTTCACTACCAGCCTCAGAACCGGAGCCATCATCATCATCATTAGCATCATCAGCGCCACCAGAACCATCAACACCAGCACCCGCCCCCTCTCCGAAAATAGGCATGCCCTCAGGCCAGCTAGCATGTTGCAGGAACTGCTCACGCGTCATCATAGGATGCTCTCCAGAAGGGTCACATACCTGCAACTGTAATAACTGCATAGTGTCATATATATCAATCATGGCGCGCTGAGTCGCCGCCATCCAATCCCAATTTTAATTGCAAACAGCTTGCTGGAAAGGATCAAACCCCTGAGAAAAAGCACCAGGCCCATCAGCAGCCCCGGTATCATCAGCATCTGTACTACCTCGGAAGTTCTTCGGCTTACAGTACTTGGCCACATATTGATCGTCGATTGCGGACGGAATCCTTACCTGACTGCGGGAGGGTAGCTTCACCCTCGACTGTTGGCACAAAGCCATGATGAGACAAGGAAAAGCAAGGGGGCAATTAACTCGCGCCCCCGACTTCAGCCCGCTCTCAACCACGGACTTCATCTCAATCGCAATGATTCGCGCCACATCGATCTGTACATTAGTTAGAATACAGTGGACCAAGTGTGCCACTGGGATCGGCACGGTCGACGTGTGTGACTTGGGCTTAATGTTAGTCAGAACCAGCATCAAGATCAGCTGAGCCAAGGGAATCATATCCTCCTGATGGTACCTCACAGGAACCCCAGATGGGTTCACCTCAACCGACTTTCCCTCAAACAACAGGCCCGCAGAAATAGTATCAGTGTCCCTGTGGAGCCTCAGATCTCTGTGGTATGCATCCCTCTCATTAACTCCCAGATGGAGCGGTTCACCAAGCACTCGGTTAATAGCATCCCTACCAAAAGCGACCTAACGTCCTGACACTCTTGTAGTCCAAGTGAAAGGCTCGTCGTCATTTGGCAGCGCGTTCGCACAGAACTCGCGCACTATCTCAATATCATAGCTTTCGAGTGGAGAGATCAACTTGTCCCATTTCTTGCTATTTATCAACCCTACAAATGTCTGATATTCGCCTTGTGGGTTGATCAAAAACCTCTTCTCAGGTAAGATTTTCCTTTTCTCCAACGCCACATAACGTGCGGCTTGCTTCGGCCCAACGAATTTATCGGTGTCAAATTGAATTGGCACAGTGCGGGAAGTGCTCCCGACCTTTCTCTTTTTTGCGGCACTTGACCTGGATGCCATCTGTAAAATCATAGAAAAGAAATAGCACACAACCACAAAACAGATTAGAGATCAAAACAGAAAAACCAGAGACTGTCATGGTCGCTACAGCTTCGCTTAGCGAGGACCCAACGAAGATTCTCTACGGGTTCGCTTAGCGAAGTGACAGCGAATGCTCGCCACAGATTCGCCTAGCGAAGATGCTAGCGAATGTTACGGGATTCTGAGTTCTCCACTGTTAACAATCCAATTTCAGAAAACCCAAAGTCTAATGATACCCATTCCAGAAACAAAGTAATTTAACATTCTAGGAATCGTTCTAAACATACATGCAAACCTAAAATTCAATCTCCCAAATTCAACCCTAATGACTCATCCTTCAGAATTTACAACATTGAAAGCACAAAGGATTGGAGACAGAACAAACCTGATTGAAGAGGTTGATTGATTCTGAAATGCAACAGTTAGGGTTTGCACAAGGATGATTCTCAAAGTATTTGTGTGAGATGGAAGTGAAAAGTGTGAAAGTGAGAGTGAGTTCGTGACCCTATATTCAGACTAAAACAAAATAAATGGGTTTTGGGCCCAAATGAGTGGCCCTCTGAAAAATAAATGGGTTTCTGCCATGCAACGTTTGCCTAACGATGAGCTAGCGAACGGCTCGCTACTGTCTTCGCCTAGCTAGCAGCTAGCGAACATGACAGGATCTTGTTTTTTTCAAAACAGCACTGCACAGCACAATTCAGCAAGGTTCCACCACTTTGAACACCAATACCACACAACACAAAGCTGTAAATACTTACAATGTTGGGGTGCCTCCCAACAAGCGCTTGTTTAACGTCGGATAAGCTCGACGGTTCGAGATGCTCACAGAGGAGCATCCAAGCAGATTGCACAGCTCTCGTGATCCACAAGACCGCCAAGATAAATCTTCAAACGTTGGTCGTTAACCGTCCAACTATCTTTCTTCTCCAAGTCCTCAATGACAACAACTCCATACTCTTTGACTTCTTTGACACGATATGGCTCGGACCATTTAGATTTCAATTTTCCGGGGAATAGCCTCAACCTAGAATTGAACAAAAGGACCAACTGTCTGGGCACAAATTCCTTCTTCCTAAGCTTTTTGTCATGATACTCTTTCACCTTTTCTTTGTACAACCAATTCGAGTGATATGCGGTATTACGCATTTCTTCCAACTCAAGCAATTGCACTTTTCTTTTTTCACCGGCCAAATCCTTATCAAAGTTGAATAATTTCAGAGCCCACAAAGCTTTGTGCTCCAATTCGACCGACAAATGGCAAGTCTTACCAAATACCAATTGAAAAGGAGTTAGCCCAATTGGAGCTTTAAAAGCGGTACGGTATGCCCATAAAGCTTCATCCAATTTTTGCGACCACTCTTTTTTAGAATTCGACACGGTTTTTTCAAGAATTCTCTTAATCTCAAGATTAGAGACTTCGGCTTGACCGTTTGCTTGTGGGTGATACGGAGTCGCCACTCTATGTGATGCACCGTAATGTTTCAAAACGCTTTCCAACGGTGCATTACAAAAGTGCGACCCTCCGTCACTAATCAACACACGGGGGGTTCCAAAACGGGAAAAGATGTTTTTCTTCAAAAAATTTATTACCGTTTTAGCATCCGCCCGAGGTGAGGCAATTGCCTCAACCCACTTAGAAACATAGTCAACCGCCACAAGCATATATTCATTACCATATGAGGGTGGGAATGGTCCAACAAAGTCGATACCCCAACAATCGAATACTTCAACCTCTTGGATGTTTTGGAGAGGCATCTCGTCTCTCTTACCAATCCCACCACTTCTTTGGCAACTATCACAACTTTGCGCATGGGCATTTGCGTCTTTGAAAATAGTAGGCCAATAAAATCCTGACTGAAGGACTTTAGTGGCCGTTCTTACCCCATGGTAGTGTCCGCCGTAAGGCGAGTTGTGATAATGCCAAAGAATGCTTTGCGCTTCATCGCCAGTAACACACCTCCTCAAAAGGTTATCACCACCCAATTTAAACAAGTATGGGTCATCCCACACGTAGTACCTAGCATCCGAGAGAAATTTCCTTTTTTGGTTCGAAGTTAGGTCGGGAGGCACCAAACCACTAGCCTTATGGTTCGCAAAGTCCGCAAACCACGACCTAACTTGAACTTTGAAAAGTTTTTCATCAGGAAACTCTTCCCGGATTTCCTTCTCGGAAGCGGTAACCTCCACATTAACTAAGCGAGATAAATGATCCGCCACCAAATTTTCCGATCCTTTCTTGTCTTTGATTTCAACATCAAATTCTTGCAACAAGAGGATCCAACGGATGAGCCTTTGCTTCGAGTCTGGTTTGGTGGGCAAATATTTAATCGTCGAGTGGTCAGTATACACTATGACCTTGGAACCAATAAGATAGGACCTAAACTTTTCAAGCGCATACACTATCGCAAGTAATTCTTTTTCAGTGGTGGCATAGTTAACTTGAGCCTCATTAAGAACTTTACTTGCATAGTGTATCGCATGAAAATTTTTCTCTTTTCTTTGGCCTAATACCGCTCCGATTGCATAGTCGCTTGCATCACACATGAGCTCAAAATTTAAATTCCAATTTGGAGCGACTATAATTGGAGCGGTAACCAATTTTTCCTTTAAAATTTCAAAAGCTTGTAAACACTCATCAGTTAAAAGAAAAACTTGATCCTTAGCTAGCAAGTTACTCAAAGGCCTAGCTACCTTTGAGAAGTCTTTGATAAAGCGCCGATAGAAACCGGCGTGCCCCAGAAAGCTTTGGACTCCCTTCAAATTCACCGGAGGAGGCAACTTTTCAATCACTTCAACTTTAGCACGATCAACTTCAAGCCCACTTGAAGAGACTTTATGGCCAAGCACTATCCCCTCGGTCACCTTGAAGTGGCACTTCTCCCAATTAAGAACAAGATTTGTCTTCACACATCTTTCAAGAACCGTTTCCAAGTTGTCCAAGCATAGACCAAAGGAACCACCAAATACGGAGAAGTCGTCCATAAAGACTTCCATTGTTTTCTCGATAAGGTCGGCAAAAATAGCTTGCACACATCTTTGGAAAGTCGTCGGTGCATTGCACAACCCAAAGGGCATTTTACGGTATGCGAAAATTCCAAAAGGATATGTGAAAGCCGTCTTTTCATGATCAGCCGGGTCAACCGCAATTTGGTTATACCCGGAATAGCCATCTAAGAAATAATAGTATTATTGCCCAGAAAGTCTTTCTAGCATTTGATCCATGAACGGGAGTGGAAAGTGATCTTTTCGAGTTGCGGTATTCAACCTCCTATAATCAATGCACATACGCCACCCCGTTGCCACTTTTGTCGGGATCAACTCATCCTTTTCATTTCGAATCACGGTAATGCCACCTTTCTTCGGAACCACATGTACAGGACTAACCCATGGGCTATCCGAAATCGGGTAAATCATTCCCGCATCCAACAACTTAACAACCTCCTTTTTAATAACTTCCTTCATAGTAGGATTTAAGCGACGTTGCGGTTGAGATACCGGCTTAAAGTCCTCTTCCATTAAGATCTTGTGCATGCAATAGGAAGGACTAATTCCTTTGAGATCGGAAAGAGTCCAACCCATGGCTTCTTGATTCTTTTTCAAAACATTGATCAAACGGGCTTCTTCATTCTTTGACAAAAGATTGCTTATGATAATCGGATTTGCTTCGGTCTCGTCGAGGAATGCATACTTCAAATTAGAAGGTAACATTTTCAATTCAATCGGCGATTTTTCTTCATTAACCTCCTTCTTCAATACTTCCTCCTCAACTTCCCACGGATGTAAGTCTTTTAGACTATCAAGTTCCCTTAGGCATTCTTCAAGAGCTTGCTCTTCTTCAATTGTGAAAACTTCAAAGGAGTCATCAAGAGCTAACTCCATAGGAGATATCTCATGAATATGTTTAGAAACTTCAAAAGTTGCCTCTTCGATCACATCAATGCGAAAGCTATCACGACTATCCTTTGAATGCTTCATGGCTTCGAATAGATCAAAAGTAACTTCTCCATTTTGGACCCTTACTTTCATCAAACCGTCGTCAACGTCAATCATCATGCGTGCGTTTTTCATGAACGGTCGACCAAGAATAAGCGGAGCATCATCATCCTCTTCCATATCAATCACAATGAAATCAATCGGGAAGAAGAATTTGTCAACTTTGACCAATACATCTTGGGCTAACCCATGAGGATGGGTAGTCGACTTATCGGCCAATTGCAAAGTCATCCGGATGGCCTTCATTTCAATGTTGCCAAGCCTCTTCACAATAGACAATGTTATTAGATTAATGCTTAAACCCAAATCAATTAGCCCTTTTTCGACATAGAAATCACCAATTGTAACCGGCAAAGTAACTCGTCCCGAGTCAACCTCTTTTCTCGGAAGCGTCCGTTGAATGATTGCACTACAACTAGCATCTAGGACAACTGTCTCCGATTCCGTGTACCTCCGCATTTTAGTAAGTATGTCTTTCATGAATTTCGCATACTTAGGCATTTGCTCCAATGCTTCGGCAAACGGAATGTTCACTTGAAGTTGTTTGAATATATCCATGAACCGGGCGTAATGCCGTTTATTCTCCCTCTTAGATGGAGCATGTGGATATGGAAGGTTTTGGATTGGAGTAGCGCCCACTACCTCCTTTCCTTTAGAAACTCTAGAATTCCTCTCTCTTTTATTTTTTACTCCCTCCACCTTCACTTCATCACTCTTATTTTTTTCAACTTCCACACTTTCTTTATTTTCTACTTCACCATTTTTTTCATTCTTTTCAACTTCTTCCTCACTCCACTCCCCAACTTCAACATCAATGCTATCCTCTATTTTTTTCTCCTCATCTCTTTTTTCACTCTCACTAATCAACTCCCTTCCACTTCTCGTCGTTATCGCTTTACAATTCTCTTTTGGATTCGTTTGCATGTTCGCCGAAAAAGATGGTCCGGGTTGTTGTTCTGCTAGTTGTTTAGCAAGTTGACCGACTTGAGTTTCGAGATTTTTGATTGCCGCATCGTTTCTCTTTTGATTAGCCATCGACAATTGCGTAAATTGTGTCAATGTATCTTCTAACTTTGAAGTCACGACCGACAGTTGTTGAGGTTGGTAAGGATTTTGACGGCTAGAAGTACCACCCCCATAACCTTGGTTATGGTGATAGTTAGCCCTTGGTTGGAACCCTTGATTCCCTTGAAAGTGTTGTTGTTGATTTTGAGGATGTTGTTGATACAGTTGTTGTTGTTGTTGCCTTGGTTGGTAGTCTCGTTGGTTCCCCATGTAATTCACATCTTTGAACCCGGGAGGTGGACAAAACCCGGTGTCATGATCACCCTTGCAAAGCTCACAACAAGCTATTTGTTTAGCTTTTGAAGGCTCTCTCAACTCTTTTATTTGTTGAGTTAAGAGTTCAACTTGTTGTGAAATGAGTTTATTTTGGGCAAGAATAGCATCGTTTGTCCCAAGTTCAAGCACTCCCGGTTTCTTCAAAGTGTTGCCTCTACTTTAACTTTGGAGGTCATTTAGAGCCATACGGTTAATGATATCAATAGCTTCATCGGCGCTTTTAGACAACAAAGAACCACCCGAGGTAGCATCCAATAAAGTCTTGCAATTAGGTTGAAGGTCATTCTTGAAAATGTGGATTTGCGTCAATTCGTCAAAACCATGCCCTTTGCACTTTTGAAGCATGGATTTAGATCTTTCCCATGCCTCATTCAATGATTCGTTGGCTCCTTGCGAAAACACGGAGATAGCCGTTTTGGATTCCATGAACCGGTTGTGGGAGAAAAATCTTTCAATGAACTTCTCTTCCAACACGTTCCAATCCGTCATGACTGCAGGTGTTTGATCCAAGTACCAATCTTTGGCTTTGCTGAGCAAAGCATGAGGAAATAGTCTTTTGAACAACGGTAGCTCTTGAGCTTGATCAACTCCGGCTGCCAATGTTATCTCGTAAAATTTGGTGAGAAAAGCAAAGGGGTCTTCATGGTCCATTCCGGTGAATGGACTTTCGTATAGCAAGTTAAGAGTCTTCATCTCGACTTGCCTTCCCTGGTGGTTGGCAAACTAAGTTATATTCCTCGGACTGTTGACACATGGTGTGGAAGCGGGCGGTGGTGGTGGTGGATCCATGATAGGTGTGAAAGGTGGTGGGTGTGTTGTAGAAGAACCTTCTCCTTGTTCTTGTCGTTTTCTAGCTTGTTGCCTCCTTCGTCTCGTTCTGCTATTCAGTCTCCTTGCGGTTCTTTCGATCTCGGGATCAAAAAGAAGTTGGTCCTCAGGAACCTGCCCTCGCATAAAACGAAAGCTGCAACTAAACCAAACAAATTAACAAGTGTAGCACCTCAAATTTGCACCTATCATTGTACATACATTCTCATATTAGGTCATAGCATAACATGGTCCACTGCATAGCATTGCATTGTCCCATCTGCCTCAAGTGCAAGTCATCAGGAGAATTAGGTCAAACTGATCAGGAGATCAGTCAACCAAGCAAGCAAATGTGTTTTTCATTGAGCCAAGGCCCTAGGTTTGGTTCAACATGTTCACATGACTTGGGGATCCATTTGGAGTGTTTTGGTCAAGGTTTGATGTTCAGAAGTCATCAGTCATGGCTCAGTTCACCAGAAACCCTAAAAAGTCAACTGTTGGTCAACTGTCCATTTAATCAGTGATTTGATGGTGGAAATTGGTTTAAGAGGTCTCATTCATGTCCATATAGTCCTCATATATCATGTCAAACACCGTCATGGAAGAATTTGAAGCCAGACAAGAAATTTCCAAAAATAGAAACTGGACCTGTAATTGAAACCTGCCAAAAATGGAAACTTCTTGATCCCAAACTTGCATCATGATACAAGCTTCAAATGAATTTTTTCCCAACATGAAAGTTGAAGATCTTGTTCTCCCATTTCCAAAAAGTCCAAGAACTCTCAATTCCCATGTATGGTTGGCAAGTTATGATCAATTCATTTTCAAAAATTCTTGAACTTCAAAAGGCCATATCTCTCAAACCATTTGGCCAAAATTGGTGAGGTTTTTTCCAACAAGTCACATTTGACCTCCTCTTTCCAAAAATGCAACCATCATTCACCAAAACCTCTTGGATCAAAATGGCATTTTTGGACTTGCATGAATTAATTTCAAGTGAGGTTGAAAAATGAGTTTCAAAATTAACCACTTCCAACCAATTCTACCAATCAAATATGTTCAGAAATCATATTTTGGACATGTTCAAGGCCCATTTTCGTGCAGTACACACACCCATCACCAACTTGCTTGAAAATTGGCAAAAGGACACTTTTCACCAACTCCATTCCACTTTTTCATGAACCTTGATTAGTACCATTAAACAGAGTATATATTCATCATTTTATCTCTGAAACAAACCCTAGCAGCCACAGAAAGAACAGAAAAAAACTCACTCTCTCAAAATCTCATCTCTTGCCATTTTCAAAATCTGTCAACAATTGTCAAAGAACTCAACATTGCCTTGCTTAATACAACATCTAACCACCACCTTGAGCTTGTTTCCACCTTCATTTCACAACTGGAAGGCCATTTCCACGACTGTTTTTGCTAAGCTCCATCAATGGCAGTTCAAGGTTAAAGCCATTTCAAGCTATCTCGAGCCAAGCCAACTTCATCATTCAACTTTGGGAAACTTGAAAAGCATCTGTTTCATCACAAAATAGCCAAACAACCCTTGAATCTCAACTGTTTTGCAGATTTGGTGAGTTTTCGATTTCCACTATTTACAAAACTATGATATGCTTTAGCTAGGTCTTGTTGTGCTGGTCATTCTGAAACTTAAACCACTAAAAATGGTTAAGTATGCTGAAAGTTACATGGATCTAAAGTTTGATAGTTGAATATGTTTTTGATTCGATTCTTGATGTTTAGCTCAAATTACTGAAAATCAAGCCTGGATTTGGATTGTGTGATGTTAGACGATTCTAATGTTATGCTTAATTCCCATTTCTGGGATTTTTGTTCATCATTGATGATGAACATCACTGTAGCAAAAACCCTAAAATGCTGCCCAGATTTTTTCGCGTGTGCATGTCGTGGTACTGTTCCAGCCCCCATGACCAATAGAAACATTTCCTGCCTTTGCCCTAAACGACCGTGTTTCAATTAGTGACCCTGGGAATTACAAAATTGCCACTGGCGTGGCATGTGACATATTGAAATATGTTATTTTTTCATTTTAATTTCACTTTTGATCACAAACTTTGAAAAATCATAACTCTTTTGTTATTAGTCCAATTTCCATGGGATTTTTTGCATTCTTTTCATCATGATCTCTACTTAATTGTCATATTTTTTCCAGATTTTTGTGATGAATGCATTTTATCTGGCATTATGGTTTGTGACATGGGCTCATATTTTGTACACTTTGCCAAAACATTTGTGAAATGGTGATACTTTATCCAATGGCTCCCAAATTTTTTGTGCTTAAACTAGACACATTCATGGTGATTTTGGTTTAGAGTTTGTGAATTTATCTTATCTGGTTGTTGAGTTATGATTTTTTGAATTAGGGTGTGACAATTTGTGTCACACCAATGATGTGCAACTTGATGATTTTCATTACCATGCTTCTTGACCTCAAATTGATGTGAATTTTTGCATGAACCTACTCTTGTATGTCTAGTTTACATGTGAATTTTCTTGGAATTATTTGTGGCATTTCCTAATTGTTTGAGATTTTCTCCCCTGTTTAGTCATATGTTGACTTTTTGTGACACATGTTCCCATATCATTTGTGAAATTCTCATACTTTATTAGATGGACATGAAATTTGACATGAGATTAGTAGACATCTCAAGCTTTGCCATGGTTTTAGTCCCATTCATTTCTCATGTGCTATCACTGATTTATGATTTTTTGAAGTTGATACATGTTTGGTTGACTTCTTTGAGCATGTTCAAAATTGCCTTGCCTTTCTGATTTTCATCGACTATCTTCTACTTGTCCAAATGAGATGAAATTTGACATGCATACCATGCTATGGGTTGTGATTGACCATGATTTATTTGGTGATTTTTGGAAATGTTTAAGATTGCTTTTGAGCTAAGTCTTGCTGTTGACTTCTATGAGCTTCTAAATGCCATGCTTTGACCTAACTTGTTCATGAAATGATGATGATGATTGATATGATTGTGGAACCAATTGAGTTTGTTTCTTGATTGTTTAAATATGATTTTGATTGGAGTTCATTCGCTGTTTTGACTTTCTCATCCCCTTTTGACCCTAGGCTTGTCCTAGTGGTCCTGTTACTTATGTTTGAGCTCATTTTTTCAGGTTAAGCAACAATTACCCAATGAGACCAATACAAATTGATTGAGTGTGCTTGTTTATCATTACTAACCTATTGGTTTTGTAGGTTGCTTGGCTCACATGCCTTGAGCTTTGTGCATTGCACATTTATCTGCTTGTGTTGACTGTTGACCTTGGTTTCATTTTGATTTAACTTTGACTTGTGTACTAATGTTGTCTGACTGGTTTCAGGTACTTTTAGTTGCCTTTTGTTCCTTGTGAACTTTTGCTTTGCTTTGCTTGATAAGCAATTTGCATTGAGGT
Source organism: Lathyrus oleraceus (assembly GCF_024323335.1). Lineage (NCBI taxonomy): Eukaryota > Viridiplantae > Streptophyta > Magnoliopsida > Fabales > Fabaceae > Lathyrus > Lathyrus oleraceus. The sequence continues at coordinate 170,557,444 of NC_066583.1, read as the reverse complement.
ATACCTTTCTATCTTCATGTAGTCTGGAAGACCTGGCCTGTTACTTGGCCAGGCACCTGTCTGAAGTCCTTCTTAAGAGGCAATGTTTGTGATTGTTTACATTTGTCCTTGTACAGAGTCAAAGACCTCCTAAGTGAAGAGGCATTGGCAGACACAAGGGATATGCAATCTATCCCCTGCTATTCTGTGTGTCATCTGCTTTGCTCACACCACTGTGTTGATGCATTGCAGATACAAACCCAAGATCTTGTACAATTGTACAGTTGAGTCAGTTTCAAATGTGTAGAGGGGTTCCCACTTTCTGAACCCACACATTCTTGTCTTAAGCTCTCCCAGGCCAGGGATAAGAGCTGTGAAGTCTCATCTTCACTCACCTTTCATCTGCTTCACCTTAGCCCCTCAATGGCAAGGTTAAGAGCTAACACTACCCAGTTCCAGTGGTTTGTTTGTTGAGGTTGATATGACCCCTCGACTAAAACCTAACCTTGATTGAGCCCATTGCTTGCATATAGTGTGTGCTACCTGTGCTTGTGTGTTTGTTTGACTTGCTTCCTGTGCAAGTTAGGTTTGCTTTAGCTTGCTTCCTGTGCAAGTTAGGTTAGGTGTGGCTTGCTTCCTGTGCAAGTCATGTTTAGGATAGGCTTGCTTCCTGTGCAAGTTAGCTAGAAACCTTAACTTAGGGATGATTTTGCATGACAACATCTAGGCTCGAGTCGTAGTCTCCCTAGTGTTGTGTCTCCCTTTGTTATCTGGTTAGGCTAGTCCTGTGTCCCTTCGTAGGGGAACTACGTCGCCCTGATCCTCATACCAGATGAGGTACGTAGGCAGGAGATGAGCTGATCTCTCCGGGCGCCTGTGTCTTTGTTTTGCCTTGTTGTGTGCTTGGAAGCTGATGTAAGTCCATCGAGTGGCATTTGGGTTCCAGTGTGGGTTTGTTGGTTCGGATGCTGATGTAAGTCCAGTGATTGGCATTCAGGCTCCACGTTTGCCTCTTTGTGTGTGTTTTGGTTCGGATGCTGATGTAAGTCCAGTGATTGGCATTCAGGCTCCACGTTTGCCTTTGCCAGTGTTTGTTTGTGTGTGCGTTAGCCGAGCTACGAATGCTCTGATTCTCCTTCGTCCAAAGGAGATACGTATGCATAGGATGCGATATCCTAGCGAGCATGTGTCGTTTCCCCAGTCCGAACTACTTTGACTATGATGTCTATGCCTGATAGACTAAGTAGGCCCAGGATGCGATATTCTGCCGAGTCAGTCTCTTTTGTTTTCTTGTGTCTCTTTCAGCCAGTTGTGTGTGTGTGAGCAGTGTTTTAGCAACCAATTTCCTTCCTTCTGTGCGTGGATCCCGTCGAGTACGACGGATGCGTAGGGGTGCTAATACCTTCCCTTCGCATAACCGACTCCCGATCCCATTTCTCTCTGGTCGCGAGACCATGCTTTTTCCAGGTTTACTCTGAGCGTTTCCTTTCCCTCTTTTGGGATAAATAACGCACGGTGGCAGCTCTGTTGTTCTTGTTTTCCCGCCGGTTTTTCGCGTGATGCGACAACAAGCACAAGTCAAAAATCAGAAGTTAAAAATTCAGCAACTATTGCGATGCTCGCAATATCAATTCACAATCCCCGGCAACGGTGCCATTTTGTTGGAACAGGGATAGAGTATCGGGATTTGTTATCGTCTCCACAGGGATTATGTGATATTGCTGCCGTTTGACAGTTGTTAAGTTCTTAACTTATAGTAACAAGGGGGTTTTAGTTTTCGGTTACGGTAGCTTGCATAAAAAGTAAGAAATTGCGGTAAAAGTTTTGGTTTTACGATTTGAGAAAGATTGTCAAAGTTAGGGTTCGACAATTACTTTGCATGCATATGTTCGATCAAACAAAACTCATAAACTCCATTAGATGATAAACGCATTCACAAAGTCCTCCCAATGTGTTTATTTCTAACACACATTGTGGTTTTTCCCATTTTGATCCATTGTTGATTTCTCACACAATCTATCAAAATGACAACTTTTAGGTTTAACTTTTTAGTGAACAAACTCATTCAATACTATCTCTAGCTAAAGAACAAGGATGGATGAAAACCTAGGTCAAGAGTTGGAAAACACCTTTCAATCATAAACCAACACAAAGAGTTATCAATAAAACAAGGTTTTCACCATACATTCATCATCAAAGAGTTTACAAATGAAGATCAACCCATATACATACAAAGCTTATGATCATCTACATCTAACCTTGACAAAATGAAAGACTTAACTACTCATTTTCATGGTAGCTTGAACAACAAGTTTCGGAATAAGGTTAATCAACATCCGAGTCAAAGAATCGAGATTGGATGGGAATCCACCTTCTTTTTGTAAAATATTGTCAAGAGAAGAAGAAGAATGAGAAATGGGGTTTCTAGGGCACAAATATCACCTCTAGCAAGAAAACAAGTAAAAAGATGATGAAAAAGATCTGAGAGAGGTGTTCCAAAAAGTAGCCCATACTACTTATAGAAATGGTTGCTGAGCTGTCATGCTCGCTAGGCGAGCAGAATGGTTCGCCTAGCGAGCCCCAAAATAAGTCACCAGCAGAGCCTGCGTCCAGAGGACTCATTCCAGACAAGTTTGCATTTGTTCGCTAGGCGAACAATTCTTCGCTAGGCGAAGCCCTCGCTTCTCTCATTCGCTCCAGCGAGTCTTGATGTTTTTGCTACTGGAATTGTTCGCTACCTGCTCGTTGGATGCTCACCTAGCGAATACTTAGCTACTTCCCTCGCCACAGCGAGTTTTGATCTTTTTGCTACTGGAATTGTTCGCTACCTGCTCGCTGGATGCTCGCTTAGCGAGTTTTGATCTTTTTTTGGTTCTGTCCAAGTCTGGGAGTGTTCGCTGGCATCTCGCTGCGTGCTCGCCTAGCGAGTACTTCGCTACCTCGCTCGCCTAGCGAGCTTGCTTATGTTTGCTTTCTTTCTTGGTTCCTTTGCCATCTTTCTTGTGCCTTAGTTTTCTACTCTTTCATGCCTAATTCCTGCACAATAACATACAAATTAAAGGTACCAAGATCATTTCACATAGTATTGCAAATCAACAAAAGCAAGGGCGGTTTCGAACACTTTTTCGACAAAAAGGAGTGAAAGATGCCCACATTTGATAGCTCAAATAAGCAAACTTGGGCATCTAACAATTGTGGAACTTTTTGATTTATGTGTTCTTGTGTGATAGGGATACCAAACTTGATCTAATTAGAAGGACCATTGTCATGAGAATCCAAAATGAGAGAGACAAATCCAAATGGGAGGATCCTAGGAGCTTGATTGAATATTTGCTTGATTGCTTGAGTTAATTGCTTATTGCTTGTTAAGTCCAAAGGAAAGGGGCAACTTGGATCATCTTTATGATCTCAAGAAGGGAACTCCAAGGGTTTTATTTCTCTTCCCTCATCTTTTCAGGTTTAGGACCTAGCCCTTCTCTTCTTCTCTCCACTCTAACCCAAGCCAAACTTATTTTTTGCAAACATTGACATTGTTTTCAAAACTAGAAACCTAGGCATTATGCCTTTGATTTTTCAAACTCTTTTCATAATACTTATTTTGAATTGAACCTTAAGTCAACTTTGACTTCTTTTTGTGAATACTTCTAATTGGTAAATCCCAACTCACTTCAAATTCTTTTGTGGTTCCAATGGCCACCTTTGCCAAAGCTTTTCATAAACATTAGCTATTATGTTTGAGTTATCATAGTGGTTGATGTAAACCTCACCTTAACCTTAGTGATTGGACTATAAGTCTTCCATACTTATTATAGAGTGGATCCCTCACTAGTATGTTGAAGCTCTCCTCACATGGTGGATTGTGGTTTAGGTTGAGTTTTCTCTCTTTGATAACAAAAGACCTTAAGGCTTTTAACCAATCAATTCACTAACTTATTTTGAGATTTTTACCCCGAACTACGAGGTTTTGATCCTACCTTTGTGATGGTACGTAGGCAATGGGTTTATCCATTCAAACAACAAAATTGTAAATAATTTGTATATTCTTTTCTCATATCCCCAATCATGTTTGCATAAATATTTTCACAAATACCAACCTACCATACAACATTTGCAAAAAGGGCTCCCTTAGAGTACTAAGGATGTTTTGGGTGCTTAAAACCTTCCTGTTGCATAATCAACCCCCTTACCCAGATCTCTGACATTTTTATTAGTTTTTGATTTGATAAAACTTCTCGGTTTTTGTTCGCTTTCTAACCTTTCCTTTGGATAAATAGAAGTGCGGTGGCGACTCAAACTGTATGATTTACTTTTGATTTAGTCAATAAATCTAAAGGTAACGAATACCCCGCTACATTACAATACTCGCGCCAATCACTCCAAAGTTATGGAACATCTCAAGCAAGAGAATAGAGATTTGAAAAAGGAGATCGCCCTCCTGACTGCCATGATGGAGTCAGTTCTAGCTGCACAGAGTCAGTCTTCTCCAACACCTGCAACTCCTCCTCCTCAGAAGACTGTTATTTCAGAGGTGGCTACCTCTACTGTTCCTGCAACTGCCGCTCATTTCGCGCCTGCCATGCCTGTCGGATTCCCGTGAGGAATGCCTTCGAACTTCGTGCCTGAGGGCTTTATGCCCATATTTGCTTCTATGCCGACATCTAACCTGGTCATGTTTGTGCCACCACTTGTTGTGTACACCGTGCCTCGAGTGGAAGACACCATTTATCATTCCGAGCCGTCTGAGGGCCCGGATGTATATGAGAAAATGGATGAGATGAAAGATCAATTTCTTGAGCTGCGCAAGGAGTTGAAAACCTTGAGAGGTAAGGATCTATTTGGGAAGAGCGTTGATGAATTGTGTCTGGTGCCGAATGTGAAGATTCCGGTGAAATTCAAAGTGCATGACTTTGAAAAATATAAAGGGAACACATGTCCGCTTAGCCATTCGGTGATGTATGCCCGCAAAATGTCCACCCAAATAGACAACGATCAGCATTTGATCCACTACTTTCAAGAAAGTCTAACCGGCTATGCGCTAAGATGGTATATGGGGTTGGATAGTGCAAGCATCCACACTTTCAATGATTTGGGTGAAGCATTCGTAAAGTAGTACAAGTACAATGTTGATATGGTTCCCGATCGAGATCAGTTGAGATCACTGTCTCAGAGGGACAAGGAAACGTTTAAGGAGTATGCGCAGAGGTGGAGAGAACTCGCTGCTCAGATCAACCCTCTTTTAGAGGAAAAGGAGATGACCAAGATTTTCCTGAAGACCCTTAGCTCATTTTACTATGAGAGGATGATCTCCAGTGCCCCCAGTGATTTTACCGAAATGGTAAATATGGGGAGAGGCTAGAAGGAGGTGTCAGAGAAGGACGATTGTCTAAGGAGTAAGTATCGTCCAATAAGAGGAACGACAACAATTTTGGTAAGAAGAAAGACAGTGAAACCAATGCAATTTCTAGTGGGGGACAGAGAAGGCCTCAAATCAGAAGAAGTCAACCATCCCGTCAACATCATCATCAGGTATCATCAATAATTCATGTGTTTTCAGCAAATCAGTCAACACCAGTTCAACAACAACAATGTCAACAACAATAACAACCACAACAATGAACAAACACCTACAACAACAACAATACCAACAGTCATCAACAACAGAACTTTGAAAGGAAGAAGGTCTCTTTCGACCCGATTCCGATGACCTATGCAGAGATTTACCCATCGTTGGTTCTCAAGAACCTACTCCAACCAAGAAATCCTCTGCAAATACCTAAACCACTTCCGTGATGGTACAAACCAGACCTCCATTGTGTTTTTCATCAAGGAGCACCCGAACATGATATTGAGAACTGTTATCCACTCAAATATGAAGTCCAGAAGCTAGTGAAAAGTGGAATGGTGTCCTTTGAGGACCGTGCACCCAACGTGAAAGCTAACCCATTGCTTGCTCATGGAAATTCATCTGTCAATATGGTAGACGGCTGCCCTGGAGAGTTTAAAGTGTTCGTCGTCTGAAGGTCCTTGGTGACGATGCATAAGGATATTTGCTTGGTAAGAGGTTGTAAGAATGACCATGATGGTTGTGCTATCTGCAATGTTAATTCAAGAGGTTGTGAGATTGTGAAAAGAGACATCCAGCGGTTGATGGATGAGGGTATGATTCAGACTATTCAATCCCGAGACATAGATGACGATGTTAATGTGATTGTTCCTGTGTTCAAGAATCCCGAGAGAGTGGTGATTTAGTATGATAGCAGCAACAGTAATAATATCAGCCAAAGATCGATATCGCCGTTGGTCATACGGTTGGCGGGTCCAGTCCCGTACGCATCCGATAAGGCTAATCCTTATCAGTATAATGCAACTATGGTGAAGGATGGTCAAGCGGCTCCATTACCTACGACCAATTTTGTCGTGAGCATTGTTGATGTTACTAAGGTGACCCGCAGTGGTCGAGTGTTTAGGCCAGTATTCCCAAAAGATATGGAAGATTCAACAGTTGGTAAGAAGGTAGAAGTGCCCGCAGTAGATCTGGTTAATACTTTAAAGCGTTAGTATGGTGAATCCAACAATTTGAAGACTAATGATGATGATGAAGTGCTTAGGCTGATAAAGAAAAGTGAGTTCAATGTGGTGGAGCAGCTGCTCCAAACCCCCTCAAAGATTTCAGTACTATCCATGTTAATGAATTCTGAAGTGCACAGAGAAGCATTGTAAAGAGTTCTAGAACAAGCGTTTGTGGAACATGATGTTATGGTGGATCAGTTCGATCATATTGTAGCTAACATCACTTCCTGCAACAACCTCAGTTTCTGTGATGAAGAACTTCCTGAGGAGGGTAGGAATCATAATTTGGCTTTGCATATCTCGATGAATTGCAAAGATGACGCTTTATCCAATGTGCTTATTGACACCGGACCTTCGTTGAATGTGCTGCCAAAGTCAACATTATCAAAGTCGTCATACCAGGGAGTGCTTACGAGATATAGTGGCATAATTGTCAAAGCTTTCAATGGTTCGCGCAAGACAATGATAAGTGAAGTGGACCTTCCGGTGAAGATAGGTCCGAGTGATTTTCAACTTAATTTTCAAGTAATGGATATCCAGCCGGCGTACAGTTGTGTGTTGGGAAGGCCATGGGTCCACGAGGCATGAGCTGTTACCTCCACGTTGCATCAGAATCTCAAATTTGTAAAGAATGGCAAGCTTGTCATTGTTGGTGGGGAGAAGGAACTGTTGGTTAGCCACTTGTCATCTTTCTCTTATGTTAAAGTTAAGGATGAGGTTGGAACTCCGTTCCAAGCCTTATCTATTGCTGCTGAAAAGAGAGTTGGGGCACCTATGTCCTCATTGAAGGATGCAAGGAAGATTGTTGAAGAAGGAATTGTTGATCAGTGGGGACGAGTGGTAGAGGTCTCCAACAATAAGAATAGAATAGTTATGGGTTTTCAGCAAGGGTTGTCAGCTACTAGATTAGAGGATATGCAACTTAGCTTCCGTAGCGGAGGGTTCATTCATGGCAATGAACAATACTTAGCTGTTGTGCTAGAGGATGACAAAGAGGAAGACTGCACCAATTTTGTGACGCATGGAAAGGCTTGCAACAATTGGACTGTTGTTGATATTCCTATTATTATGCATCAATCTAAGTAATTGATTTTATTTGTTTTCAAAAAAATACTTCTCCTATGCCTAAGGGAGAAGTGAAACATTGTTGGGCATTTAAAATTTGATCATCAATAAAATTTAATTATATTCATCCACATCTATGATGTTTTGTTTTTACTTTTTTCTTTATTCTGAAAATGGTAATCACAAAAAACATAAATAAAACAATATAATTGTCCATCTGCATAATATTTGGTCACAAATTCACTTCTCTAAAATCAAAATATCAAATCATTATGTAGGTTGGTTTCTAACCCCATTGAATACAATGATCCTTCTCCTTCTCCAAATTTTGAATTACCTGTGTTTGAGGCCGAGGAGGAAAGTGACGAAGAATTGAGTGATGAATTGTCTCGTCTTCTTGAGCATGAAGGAAAATCCATTCAGCCATTTGAAGAGCAGATTGAGTTAGTCAACTTGGGTTCCGAGGATGATGTGAAGGAAGTCAAGATTGGGGCTCGAATGTGTCCAGATGTTAGGCAGGGGTTGACTGATCTTCTCCAAGAGTATTCAGATGTGTTTGCTTGGTCCTATCAAGACATGTCTGGTTTAGATTCTGAGATAGTGGAGCATAGATTGCCATTGAAGCCGGAATGCCCACCAGTCAAGTAGAAGTTGAGAAGAATGCATCCTGATATGGCAGTGAAAATCAAAGAAGAAATGCAGAAGCAGATTGATGTCGGTTTTCTTGTGACCGCTGAGTATCCATAATGGGTGGCCAATATTATGCATGTGCCAAAGAAAGATGGAAAAGTCCGCATGTGTGTTGATTATAGAGATTTGAATAAAGCCAGTCTGAAAGATGATTTCCCTCTGCCACACATTGATATGTTGGTAGACAATACTGCTAAATTTCAAAGTCTTTTCGTTTATGGATGGGTTTTCCGGATATAATCAGATCAAGATGGCACCCGAAGATATGGAGAAGACCATATTCGTTACACCCTGGGGAACATTCTGTTATAGAGTGATGTCTTTCGGTTTGAAGAATGCTGGTGCAACTTACCAAAGAGAAATGACTACTCTTTTTCATGATATGATGCATAAAGAGATTGAAGTTTATGTTGATGATATGATTGCTAAATCCATTGATGAGGAAGAACATGTTGAGCATTTGTTGAATATATTCTAGCGTTTGAGGAAGTATAAACTCCACTTGAATCCTAATAAGTATACTTTTGGTGTTCGTTCTGGTAAGTTGTTGGGCTTTATTGTCAGCGAGAAGGGTATTGAAGTTGATCCCGCCAAGGTCAAAGCAATACAAGAGATGCCTGCGCCCAAAACTGAGAAGCCATTCAGAGGTTTTATCGGTCACTTGAATTATATGTCAAGATTCATTTCACACATGACTGCCACATGTGCGCCTATATTCAAGCTTAATCGTAAAGATTAGTCTTGTGATTGGCCCGAAGATTTCCAGAAAGCTTTTGATAGTATCAAGGAATATCTATTTGAGCCTCCGATTCTGTCTCCAGCTATTGAAGGAAGACGATTGATTATGTATTCGACTGTTCTTGAAGATAGTATGGGTTGTGTTCTTGGTCAGCAAGATGAGACTTGAAAGAAAGAATTTGCAATTTGCAATTTACTACCTCAGTAAGAAGTTCACCGATTGTGAGACTTGGTATTCTACGCTAGACAAAACTTGTTACGCATTGGCTTGGGCTGCTAAGCGTCTGCGTCAGTATATGTTGAATCATACCACTTGGTTGATATCCAAAATGGATCCAATCAAGTATATATTTGAGAAGCCTGCTTTAACTGGGAGGATTTCCCGTTGGCAAATGTTGTTATCAGAGTATGATATTGAATACCGATCTTAGAAAATAATCAAAGGCAGTGTCTTGGCTGACCATTTGGCTCACCAACCAATTGAAGATTACCAGTCAGTGCAATATGATTTTCCTGATGAAGAGATCTTGTACTTGAATATGAAGGATTGTGATGAACCATTGCTTGAAGAAGGGCCAGAGCCTGGTTCCCGATGGGGCATGGTATTCGATGGAGCTGTTAATCAGTATGGTAATGGCACTGGCGCAGTTATTATTACTCCTAAAGGCACTAATTTTCCGTTTACAGCTAGACTGACTTTCAAGTGTACAAACAATATGGCAGAATATGAAGCTTGCATTATGGGGCTTGAAGAGGCCATTAATCTCAGAATCAAGCATTTAGATGTCTTTGGAGATTCAGCTGTGGTGGTGAATCAGATCAAAGGTGAATAGGAGATGAATCAACCCGGTTTAATACCGTATAGAGATTATGCGAGGAGGATTTCAACTTTCTTTATAAAGGTTGAGTTTCATCATATCCCTCGAGATGAAAACCGAATGGTAGATGCTCTTGCAACGTTGGCGTCAATGATTGTAGTGAAGTATTGGAATGAGGTTCCCAATTTGACTGTGATGTGTCTTGATAGGCCAGCTCATGTGTTTGCTGTTGAAGAGGTCAAAGACGAGAAGTCGTGGTATTACGACATCAAGTGTTTCCTCCAAAGTCAGATTTACCCGCCTGGGGCATCTTTGAAAGATAAGAAGACTTTGAGAAGATTAGCTGGCAATTTCTACCTGAATGGTGATGTATTGTATAAGAGAAACTTCGATATGGTTTTGCTCAGATGCTTGGATAGACATGAAGCAAACCTATTGATGATTGAAGTCCACGAAGGTTCCTTTGGTACTCATTCCAATGGACATGCAATGGTGAAGAAGATGTTGTGAGCAGGTTACTATTGGCTGACAATGGAATCTGACTGTTGCAAGTTGGTGAAGAAATGACATAAGTGTCAAATATATGCGGATAAGATTCATGTTCCTCCGACATTGTTGAACGTTATTTCCTCCCCATGGCCCTTCTCCATGTGGGGAATTGATATGATTGGCATGATTGAGCCCAAAGCTTCGAATGGACATCGTTTCATTTTAGTGGCAATTGATGACTTCACAAAATGGGTTGAAGCAGAATCATATATGAATGTAACCAAGCAAGTTATTGTAAGGTTTATCAAGAATCAGATTATATGCCGTTATGGTGTGCCAAGTAAGATCATTACTGATAATGGATCGAACTTGAATAACAATATGGTGGAAGCTCTATGCAAAGACTTCAAGACCGCACATCATAATTCTTCTGCCTACAAACCTAAGATGAATGGGGCTATTGAAGTTGCAAACAAGAACATTAAGAAGATCATTCAGAAGATGGTTGTAACGTACAAGGATTGGCATGAGATGCTCCCATTTGCTTTGCACGGTTATCGTACATCCATCCGCACTTCAACAGGGGCAACCCCTTTCTCTCTGGTATATGGTATGGAAGCAGTACTCCCTATAGAGGTTGAGATCCCCTCATTGTGCATGCTCATGGAAGTCAAGTTGACTGAGGCTGAATGGTGTCAGACCAGGTTTGATCAACTGAATTTGATAGAAGAGAAGAGGTTAACTGCCATGTGTCATGGTCAGTTATATCAGTAGAGGATGAAGAAAGCTTTTGATAAGAAGGTCAGACCTCATGTGTTCAGAGAAGGAGACCTTGTGCTCAAGAAGATCCTATCTTTCAAGCAAGATTCTAGGGGAAAATGGACTCCTAATTACGAAGGCCCATATGTTGTTAAGAGAGCCTTTTCAGGCGGTGCTTTGATTCTTACAACTATGGATGGTGAAGAGTTCACTCGTCCTGTGAATGAAGATGCAGTCAAGAAATACTTCGCCTAAAAAGAAAAGAACAGTTCGCTAAGTTTTAAACCTGAAAGGGCGGCTTAGGCAAAAATAAGCGTCTCGGTAGATTGAAAACCTGAAAGGGCGATCCAGGCAAAAGTTAGAGGCATAAAACAGAAAAGAATTATCCCGATAAATTGAGTACCCCATCTTGGGGAAATTTATGCAAAAATTAGGGATTATGGCAAGTAACTGCATCCTGTTGATCTTCAGATTTGAAGACTTTGTTGAGCACAAAGGTCGACGATGATCCATCATCCCCAGTAGCGGCCAAGAGCACAATGGATATCAAGAGTGGGTGGAAGGATTAGTGGTCATTTGTATTCAATGTAACCATTTTCCATGAAAATTACCATTTTCAACTTTGTAAAGATCTATGGAGTCTTGTCATTTACAGACTACCATTCTATTAAATAAAGTTGAGCTTTTATCCAATTGTTTCTACTCTTATTTATTTCAGCAAAATAGTTTTAAATTTTATTATGATCATTTTTTAAAATTAAAGTTTTAATCAAAACACGTTTTCTTAAAAAAAAGTAATTTTAAATAATTGATTTCATTTAAAAGGAATATCAACAATGGTTCGAAAGCAGTAAGCCCTAAATGTGGAGCAGTATTGGTTCTCCCCAAGCAGTAGGCGCAATTTCTCTTTCATCCCCGACAACAATATTCAGCTCTCGACGTTTGTTGATTTCTCCAGACGATTGACTATTCTTCATACCCCAATAAGGTAGCCAACCGAGTTGGTTGATTAGCCCCATGCGGAGTGTTTCTTCCCTAGTCGAGTTTATGATTATTCCCAACTGAGTGCAGACATTTCGTTTCGACAATTTATGTGATTTCGGCGGAACGATGGTTTCCTCATCAGTCGCCATCAGATTTTCTTCCAGTCAGAGTCTCCTCCTAGTTCCTGAGCAGCTATATGCGTTTGTTCCCCTGCAGGGTTGTCTCCCATTTGATACGGTGTTGACCTAAAACTCCCCACAGACTCGATAACAGTTTTCCTCAGCAGATCGCCTCTTTGCCCGACTAGGTTTGAGTCTTTGGGATGTTTATCTCTCTTTTCTCCAGCAATTGTTTCCCTCTTTTGTGGATTGATCGAGAATTGTATCGATGCTTCAATTCTGCGACACCCTTGTATCCTTTGCAGTCATTTTGTCAGCATAATCATCATATATACATATACATATACATATACATATATGTCGCATTACGCGAAAAACCGGCGGGAAAAGAAAGAAACAACAGAGCCGCCACCGTGCGTTATTTATCCCAAAAGAGGGAAAGGAAACGCTCGAAGTAAACCTAGGAAAGAACATGGTCTCGCGACCAAAGAGAATGGGATCGGGAGTCGGTTATGCGAAGGGAAGGTATTAGCACCCCTACGCATCCGTCGTACTCGACGGGATCCACGCACAATAGGAAGGGAAAATGGTTGCTAAAAAACGCTGCTCACACACACTGGCTGAAAGAGACAAAAGAAACTGACTGAAACTGACTCGGCAGGATGTCGCATCCTGGGCCTACTTAGTCTATCAGGCATAGACATCTGAGTCGAAGTAGTTCGGACTAGGGGAAAACATGCTCGCTAGGATATTGCATCCTATGCATACGTATCTTCTCGGACGAGAGAAGAATCAGAGCATTCGTAGCTCGGCTGACACACACACAAACAAACAAGACACAGGCAAACGTGAAGCCCGACTGCCAATCACTGGACTTATGTCAGCATCCGAACCTAAACACACCCACACTGGAACCCAAATGCCACTCGATGGAGTTACATCGGCTTCCAAGTACACAACAACACAACAAGTTAATAGGGAGTCGGGGACTCGAGCCTATAACTGTCAAGCACACACACAAACAAACAGACAACAAACTGCTAAGGAGTCAGGCACTCGAGCCTAGCAAATGTCAAACAACTCACACAAAAAGAAAAAGGGCGCCCGGAGAGATCAGCTCAATCTCCTGCCTACATACTTCATCTGGTGTGAAGATCAGGGCGATGTAGTTCCCCTACGCAGGGATAAAAGATCTAGCCTAACCAGATAACAGAGGGAGACACAACTCTAGGGAGACTACGACTCGAGCCTAGATGTTGTCATGCAAAGTCAACCCTAAGTTAAGGTTTCTAGCTAAATGGCACAAGGGCCAACCTATCCTAGACATGACTTGCACAGGAAGCAAGCCACACCTAACCTAACTTGCACAGGAAGCAAGGGTCTCGATTGCAACTAGGGCAAGAGAAAGGGGAGGTCTCAATCGCAACGAGGGCGAGAGAAAAGGATTAGTGTTAGTTGTTAGTCAAACTCGACAAGACATCGCATCTCGTGCCTACGTATCTCATCTGGACATGAGAATCAGAGTTGCCGTAGTTCGGCTACGGAGGGACAAAGGTCTCGATTGCAACTAGGGCTAGAGAAAGGGAAAGTCTCGATCGCAACGAGGGCGAGAGAAAGGAAAAGGCTCGAGGGCGAAAGCAAACAAGGATTAGTCTAAACTAAACCAAACTTGCACAGGAAGCAAGTCAAACAAACATACAAGCACAGGTAGCACACACTATATACACACAAGGGGCTCACACAAGGGTTAGGTTTTAGTCGAGGGGTCATATCAACCTCAACAAACAAACCTCTGGAAATGGGTGATGGTGCTCTTAACCTTGACATTGAGAGCCAAGGTGAAGCAGATGAAAGGAGATGAGGGGTGTGCCTCATTGCTCTTATCCCTGGCCAGGGAGAGCATTTGACAAGAATGTGTGGGTTCAGAAGGTGGGAACCCTTCTACACATTTGATACTGACTCAACTGTGCAATTGCACAAGATCTTGGGTTTTTATCTGTAATGCATCAACACAGTGGTGTGAGCAAAACAGAATACACACTGAATAGCAGGGGATAGGTTGCTTATCCCTTGGTTCTGCCAATTGCCTCTTCACTTAGGAGGTCTTTGACTCTGTACAAGGACAAATTAAACATACACAAACATTGCCTCTTAAGGAGGACTTCAGACAGTTGCCTGGCCAAGTAACAGGCCAGGTCTTCCAGACTACATGAAGAAAAAGGAATTATACCTCAAGCAAGTTGCTAAATAGCAAAGCAAAGCAAGTTCAAAGAACTTAAGCAACTAAGGGTACCTGAAATAGTCAAACCAATCAGTATACAGTTCAACAGTTAAAGCAAAAGGAAAAGAATCAACAGTCAACACAGAGGGACCAATGTACAAGACTCAAATCATACGAGTCAAGCCACCTACAAAACCAAGAGGTTAGACAATGATATTCAAGCAAGCTCAATCAAAAGAAATTGATCTCATTGGTCATTTGGTGTTCAACCTGAAAACATAAACTCAAAAGTGAGTACCAGGACCACTAGGGCAAGCCTAGGGTCAAAAGAGAATGAAAAAGTCAAAACAGCAAGCAATGCCCAATCAAAACCAAGTTCAAACATATAATGAGCAAACCCAATTGGTTTCATGTTCATATCATGCATCAACATCATTTCATAGGCAAAAGAAGGCAAAGCATTGCAAATGAAAGTTCATAAAAGTCAACAGAAAGACTTGCATCAAAAGCAAACATAGATAATTCAAAAAATTACCAAATAATTCATGCTCAATCACAATCCACATAATGACATGCATATAAAATTTCAGCTCATTTGGATCATGGGAAGATGGTCAATTAAAATCAGAAAGTTAAAACCATTTCAAGCATGCTCAAAGAAGTCAACCAAACATGTATCAACTTCAAAAAATCATAACTCAATGACAACAGATGAGAAATGAATGGGATCAACACCATGGCAACGCTTAAGATGTCTAGTATGCACATGTAAAGTTTCATGATCATCCAATAAAGTATGAGAATTTCCCAAATGGAATGGCAAGATGTATCACATAAAGTCAACATTTGACTAGACAGAGGAGAAAAATCTCAAACAATTAGGAAATCGCATGATTAATTCCAAGAAAAATCACAAGTCAACTAGACATACAAGAGAAGGTTCATGCAAAAATTGAGGTCAATTGGAAGTCAATAAGTATGGATACAAAAATCAGGAAGTTGCACATCCATGGTGTGACACAAGTTGTCACACCCTACTTCAAAAATTCACAACTCTCAAACCACATAAGATAAAATCATGATCTTTACATCAAAATGAACATGGATGAGTGTAGATTAAGCACAAAAAAATTCAGATCAAATGGATAATGCATCACAATTTCACAAAAGAATTGGCAAAAGGTATGAAATATGCATACATGTCAAGAAACCTAATGCCATTAAAAATCCAGCCATCCAAAAAATCAATAAAAATCATGATAAAAAATTAGACATTCATGTGAGTATGATGCAAAAATTTTCAGGAATTTTGGAATTGAAATGAGTGAATTAGGAATTTTGTAAATTGAGTGATCAAATGGAATAAAATGAACAAAAGAACATGGAATGGTAAGTCAACATGTTGACCGAGTGGCACGGTGGTAAATATGGATTCACTTAAATGAAACGGTGAGTATTGGTTTAAGGCGTGGCAGATGATGATAGGTGCAGGCCAATCAAACAGGACAAATCCCATGCATCTTACGTAAAACAAAATCTGGAAAATGGATTTTTAGGGTTTTAGCACAGTGTTTAGGGTTTTGAAGGCTACAGTAAGCTTCATCCCTTCCAAATCGTGTTTTTCATGAAAACTTCCAGAAATTCAAATTAAGTACACAGAAACATTCAGCATGGCATGGCAAACAACAATCTATCATCAATTTTCATTAAAGCATGTTGCGCATCATGAATCGAACCAAAGAACATTCAACACCAAAACTTGCTCATGAACAAACATTTCCAGAAATGATCAAATAGCATACCAATAGAACCATTAGAGCACACACATGACAAATCCAAGCTTCATTTTCATGGAAACAAACTATGGAAAGAGAATCGAACAAAAAATCAAATGAACATCAATCTTTATTTCCAGATTTCTTGCAGCATACTTAACCAAATTACATGAGACAAAGTGCATTGGATTCAGCATACTAGGATCTATACTAAGCATGGCATAGCTTTGAGAAACGAAAGATTCGAAAACCAACCCCTGTTGAAGAGCAGATGAAGATTCAGGTGTTGTTTGGTCTTTAATGCCTGCAACAGTTGCCCTTTAAGGTCCCAAATGAAGAATGTGTGAAGAACTTTGGCTTGAAACACACCAATTTAGCTCTGAATCCGATCTGCCATGGTAGGGTGTTTTTGAAAACAGTTGGGAAAACCTCCTCCCAGTTGTGAAATGGCAATGAAAAAATGTCCACAATGATGCTTAGGTGATTGAACAAAGCTAACTAGGTCGTGGCCTTTGAAGGATTTGGAAGATTTTTGGAAAATGCAAGAAAGATGAATTTTGAGAGAGAGTGAATTTCTCAGTGTTTGCAGCTGCTAGGGTTGCTTCAAATGACAGAAAATGGGTTATATACGATCTGTTTAAGGTTGGTAATGAAGGTGCTAATCAAACTTTGCTCTAATGAACCAAATTGCACAATTGCTAATTTTGTACCAAAGGCAAATGGAGTGTGTAAGTCTGCCCGAGTTTGGGCTTTGCACAAGTCAGAAATGAGGTCCTAAAACAATTCCAAATGGCCAATGTGATAGAAAATGCTTAATTCAAAAAGTCAAAAATGCACCTCACTTGAAATTCAAACATGCTAGGTTCAAAAATGCCATTTTGATTGGCAATGTTTTGGCTCATGAAATTTATATTTTTGGAAAGAGGAGATGAAATGTGGTTTGTAGGAAAAAACCCCACCAAAATTGGCCAAATGGTTTGAGAGATATGGCCTTTTGAAGTTCAAGATTTTGTGAAAATGATTTGATCATATCTTGACAACCATGCATGGGAATTGAGAGTTCTTGGACTTTTTGGAAATGGGAGAACAAGATCTTCAACTTTCATGTTGGGCAAAAATTCATTTGAAGCTCGTATCATGATGTAAGTTTGGGATCAAGAAATTTCCATTTTTGGCAGTTAAAATTACAGGTCCAGTTTCTATTTTTGGAAATTTTCTGATTGGCTTCAAATCCTTCAATGATATTGTTTGCCATGATATATGAGGCCTATTGGGACATGAATAAGCTCTTTCAAACCAAATCCAACCATCAAAACCATAAAATCAACCACAGTTGACCAAGTTTGACTTTTCTAGGGTTTCTGGCTGACTGTGCATGAACTGATGACTTCTGAACATCCAACCCTTGACTTAAACATTTCAAATGGACCTCCAAGTCATGTGAACAAATTGGACAAACCCTAGGGCCTTGGCTCCTTGAGAAACACCCTTGCTTGCTTGGTTGACTGATCTCCTGATCAGTTTGACCTAATTTCTTGATTTGCTTGCACTTGAGGCAACTGGGACAATGCAATTCTATGCAATGGACCATGATATGCTATGACCTAATATGAAAATGTATGTACAATGATAGGTGCAAATTTGAGGTGCTACAGCTGCCCCTATTCAATCAGCTGGGAACCCGAACGGATGATAGCAATTGCTGTCAGACTTTCAGGGTAAACAGGGATTGAATACCAAAGAACCGTAGAAATTTGCACCGACTGAATATAATACAAGAAGAACCACGTCATTCACCGATGACAACTGCATGACAACTTCAGAAAAGCAAAACCATTTACCGATGGTTAAAAACTGAGAACTTGATATTTACTGATATCAACTTCAGCGAGACCATTTACCGATGGCTGCTGGGAAAACAGACTTCTGAAAGGCGAAACCATTTACTGATGGTTAAAACTTGAAACTTGATATTTACCGATATCAACTTCAGCGAGGCCATTTACCGATGGCTGCTGGAAAAACAACTTGAGAAAAACAGAACCATTTACCGATGGTTAAAAACTTGATATTTACCGATATCAACTTCAGCAAGGCCATTTACCGATGGCTGCTGGAAAAGCAACTTGAGAAAAACAGAACCATTTACCGATGGTTAAAAACTTGATATTTACCGATATCAACTTTAGCAAGGCCATTTACCGATGGTTGCTGGGAAATAATTGATGTAGAAAGGAAGCAAGACCATTTACCGATGGTGGCTTCAAAGCAAACTTGATATTTACCGATATCAAGGCCATTTACCGATGGCTGCTGCAACTGGGAATTCGATATTTACCGATATCAAAGAAAACTGGGCCATTTACCGATGGCATCTCCGCTTGGGGAGGAACAAAATCTTTGGGGTGATACCAGACAAACCGTTTACCGACGACTTCTGGGGATTTTGATTTTATTAACAAGAGAACAAAGAATGACCAGACATTTACCGATGACTGGGATGAGACTCGATGTTTACCGACATCGAAAGATGATGTTTACCGACATCAAAAAGAATGACCAGACATTTACCGATGACTGGGAATGAGGAATTTATTGGGAAGAGACAAACAAATATTTGCAACTGAAAACCAGGTAGGACATTTACCGATGACTCTACTGGGGATTTTCGTTGGGGGATTATCAGACATTTACCGATGACTGAAGGAAAGACTCGATGTTTACTGACACCGAAGCAATGGCGTTTACCGACACCAAAGAATGACCAGACATTTACCGATGACTGGGGTGAGACTCGATGTTTACCGACACCGAAAGATGATGTTTACCGACATCAAAAAGAATGACCAGACATTTACCGATGACTGGGGTGAGACTCGATGTTTACCGACACCGAAAGATGATGTTTACCGACATCAAAAAGAATGACCAGACATTTACCGATGACTGGGGTGAGACTCGATGTTTACCGACACCGAAAGATGATGTTTACCGACATCAAAAAGAATGACCAGACATTTACCGATGACTGGGGTGAGACTCGATGTTTACCGACACCGAAACAATGGCGTTTACCGACACCAACGGAGAGGAGGAAAACTTCTTCGATTTGAAGATCGGAAATTGGCCTGAACGCCACTTCGGTCTGAATACCGGAAAATTGGCCTGAGTGCCATGAGTACATCGACCTGATCGTCGGAAACTCCTTCGGTCTGAATACCGGAAAATTGGCCTGAGTGCCATGAGTACATCGACCTGATCGTCGGAAACTCCTTCGGTCTGAATACCGGAAAATTGGCCTGAGTGCCATGAGTACATCGACCTGATCGTCGGAAACTCCTTCGGTCTGAATACCGAAAAATTGGCCTGAGTGCCATGAGTGCATCGACCTGATCGTCGGAAACTCCTTCGGTCTGAATACCGGAACAATTGGCCTGAGTGCCAAAGCGTGAATTGGTTTGTGTTCCAAAACACTCAATATCCTGAAGAGGGCTAGAAAAGCAGTCTTGTTAAAGGATGGACATTCAATTCCACAAGGAATACGAATCTTACTCTGCTGGAGATAACAATCGAAAGATTGACCAAAGAGTGCATGAGATATATTATCTATAGCCGTCAAAACGTAGATAATACACTCGCATGGAAGATTATCCATAACCGGGTTATAGGTTGTTAAATGAATAATCGACCGAAAAGAAAGGCATCGGTACCAGGACTAGGTATGCAAAGATGACCAATCAAAAGAGGATAAAGTTGCTAACTCGGAGCAAATATCCAAAAAAAGAAGGGGAAGACCCAATGGGGACAATACTGCTTGATCAAGGCAAGTATCCAAAGGGGAAAGAATATCAATACCGCAAACCGGATACTGATAACTACAAAGAGGGGATTACATCTACCGGTCTGTAGGCAGAAAACCACGGAAAAGTAACCAGTCATCATCGGGATGAGCACAAAGGGTTAACTCCAACAAGGGGATGGAAGTGGGATTTTATAACTACCAGCTAGTGGGTAGAAAACCACAAAGATAGGACTTACAGCTACCGGTTTGTAGGCAGAGGCCAACAAACGGTCTGCTGAGAGATAGAGTGAGAAAAAAGGATTTACAACTACCGGGTAGTGGGTAGAAGACCGTAAAGAAAGGACTTACAGCTACCGGTTCGTAGGTAGAAGCCACGGAAAAGTAACCAGTCATCGATAGGATGAGCACACAGGGTTAACTCCACCAAGGGGAGAATGTGGGATTTTACAACTACCAGCTAGTGGGTAGAAAACCACAAAGATAGGACTTACAGCTACCGGTTTGTAGGTAGAAGCCAGTAAAGAAAGGACTTACAGCTACCGGTTTGTATGTAGAGGCCAATGGAAAAGTAACCAGTCATCATCGGGATGAGCACAAACGGTCAACTCCAACAAGGGGATGAAAGTGGGATTTTACAACTACCAGCTAGTGGGTAGAAAACCACAAAGATAGGACTTACAGCTACCGGTTTGTGGGTAGAAGCCAATGGAAAAGTAACCAGTCATCATCGGGATGAGCACAAAGGGTTAACTCCACCAAGGGGAGAATGTGGGATTTTACAACTACCAGCTAGTGGGTAGAAAACCACAAAGATAGGACTTACAGCTACCGGTTTGTAGGTAGAAGCCAGTAAAGAAAGGACTTACAGCTACCGGTTTGTAGGTAGAGGCCAATGGAAAAGTAACCAGTCATCATCGGGATGAGCACAAACGGTCAACTCCAACAAGGGGATGAAAGTGGGATTTTACAACTACCAGCTAGTGGGTAGAAAACCACAAAGATAGGACTTACAGCTACCGGTTTGTGGGTAGAAGTCAATGGAAAAGTAACCAGTCATCATCGGGATGAGCACAAAGGGTTAACTCCACCAAGGGGAGAACGTGGGATTTTACAACTACCAGCTAGTGGGTAGAAAACCACAAAGATAGGACTTACAGCTACCGGTTTGTGGGTAGAAGCCAACAAACGATCTGCTGAGAGACAGAGTGAGAAAAAAGGATTTACAACTACCGGGTAGTGGGTAGAAGACCGTAAAGAAAGGACTTACAGCTACCGGTTCGTAGGTAGAAGCCACAAATTCCGCTGAGGATAAGATGAATGAGTGTCGGTTAGTGAGCGACTATTCATTTATGCCCCAGGGAAGCACGGGAGACAGCCAACAGGAAGCAAATTTAGGATCGATCCAAAAAGGCAGACTGAAACACGACTCATCCTAATGAGAAAAGAACTCAATAGGGACAACCCATCCCGTATAGGGAGGGAACGGAAACAACCGTCATCCACGAGGATGTATCTCAGTGGGGAAATGGCAGGAAAGGATAGACACTTTCTGCTTAAGGGTTGGCTCTACATGGAGAGATCAGACACACCCATATCTGCTTAAGGAAAATCTACTGGAGAGATCTGTATCAACAAATAGCAGGAGGTAACAATCAACAGATACCCGGCGACAGCTGCAACATGAGTATCCAAATGCTATGATTATGCATGTATGCATTATGCATGATGAACGTATGATGAATGCTGACAAACAGACATGTTCAACACGCAGGTCCGGGAATCAACCGTCCGGAGAGAAAACCAAAGCCACCAGAGAGCAAAGAAAATCCACTGGGGACTGGGATATCAGGGAACATTTATCCTGCAGGGGAGGAAGGCCACCGGAGGCTTCCGGAGGGATCGTCAGTCACAACCGGAGAACAGAGTTCAACATACAGGCGTATGCGCCGCAACAACTTGTGCTGGAAATCAGGGATACCAAGAAGCAACCAGATCTCTGATGAGGATACATAGGCATTGATAAGGCTCATCATGCCAACAACTCCGCTGGGGGATCCATCTGAGGGCATGACATAGTACTGGGATGTTGATCTACCAAATACTGAATCTTTAAAGAAAAACACCCACGTTGGGGGAGAGATGAAGACTGCTCTGCTGGAGAGGCGAAAGTTGAAGTCTTCAGTAAACACTCTGCTAGGGGAGCTGCCCCACAATAATGTCCGAAATAGCAAACTTGCTGGGGATGCCCCACGATAGGGCTCAAACAACACTCTACTGGGGATGCCCCACAATAGGTGCTAACGGGGATTTGGAGGAAGAATCTGTACTGCCGGGAACATGAAGATGAACAACTTCAAACAACACTGCGTCGGGCAAATTCACTGAGGAGAGACCATACGAGGTTCTGCAGGACAAAGATACAGTCATGCTCGAGATACGAACAATTGTCTTACCTGTTGGTAATCATACCACCCTCGGGAGAGCACTGCGGGTCTCCTAAGTATTCTTCCATCATTGTGAATGTTCACTTTGTTTAAGAACAATTTTTGTGAAAAATTTGTTTATTTTGAAAACAATGATACTTTATCAATTAAAACATGCAAAACGTTTGTTGAGTTGAAACAAATAAGAGTGCAAATAATTGGGTAAAAGCTCAAATAGATGTAATGGAATGGTAGTCTGCAAAGGGCGAGACTCCATGGATCTGTACAAGTTTGAAATCGATGATATATATTGGAGAGGGCTACATTGAACATAATGACCTTTCCTCTACCATTCTGAATTTTCGATGTATTCAAAGCTTCAGTCGACGACGAATCGAGAATCCCTGGCGGATGACATATATAGAGCACAGTCTTGTCAAGATGCAGTTACTTGCCAAATCCCTAATTTTTGCCTAGATTGCCCCAGTGTGAGGTGCTCAATCTAGCGGGATACAAATTCTTTTTTCAATGTCTCTAACTTTTTCCTGGATCGCCCTTTCGGGTTTTCAATCCACCGAGACGCTCCCTTTTGCCTAAGTCGCCCTTTGGGGTGTTCAACTTAGCGAGCTATTCTGTTCTTTTTTGTTTTAGGCGAAGTATTTCTTGACTGCATCGGAATTCACAGGACGAGTGAACTTCCATCCATTGTTGTAAGTGTCAAAACACTGCCTGAAAAGGCTCTCTTGACAACATATGAACATTCATAGCTTGGGGGTTCACTTGCCCCTGGAATCGGGCACGAAAGACAAAACTTTCTTGAGCACACGGTCCTTTTCTCAGAACTCGAGACTTGACCTTCTTGTCGAATGCTTTTTCACTCTCTGCTGATATGACTGACCATGACACATGGCAGTTGATCTCTTCTTTTCGATCGAATTCAGCATCAGCCAACTAGGGACTTTGAGGGTGCTATTTTTCCTTTTGTTTTTTTTTTCTTTTGATTTTGCTTTTGATTTTGCTTTCTTTTGATTTCTTTTGATTTTGCACCCTCCTCTTTCTTTTTTCTTTTTTTCTTTTCTTTTTCTTTTTTTTTTTTTTTTTTGATAATGCCCCAGTTGGCTGTTCTGCTGATTCTCGAGATGCAGCTGAGTGTGATCTTCTTTTCTCGCTCAAGAAGTCGGGAAATCTCGTCAGGAATCCCTTCAACATCATCTTCTTCTGCTTCGAATACAGGGAATTCAAAATTGGGAGATGACGTCCGATCATTATGTTCAATGGGGTTTGAGAAACAACCTGCATAATGATTTTGATATGAAAAGCTTTTTGAAAATCAAACAAGACAATCGTTATGCAGATGAAAAGATTGCTTTTATTCTTGTTTTTTTTAGGGTTTTTTGGTGATCACCAATTTCATGCAAAAAGCGAAAAGGGAAAACAAATGGAAAAACAAATGTTTAACATGAATTTATTTGAATGAAAATATCATTGCACAAAATGTTGCCAACAATGTCATCACTTCTCCTTTTGGCATGGGAGAAGGGTTTTTAAACAAAGTGATTATTACTCTGACTTATGAACAACTGTAGGAACGCCCACAGTGACCCAATTGTGACAGACACCACCAGGAATGATGAAATTGTTCAAGTCCTCTGCGTCCTCTTCCAAGATAGCAGCATCCTCTTCTTCAGGTTGATCGTCATGGATGAATCCTCCACTTGCAAACAAACCTTGCTCCTTAAGTGCCCCAGAACAGTAGCCAATGCCAGCCGGGGATTGGTTAACCAGGAATAAATCCATCAACAGCACCAAGTCTGGCAAAATCTCCCTCGAGTTCACAATTCTCTTGCTCAGGATGATCCATCAATCTGGCAGAGTCGGCTCTGGTATAATACCGGCAAAGTGCGTCTTCAAAATAAATGAAGATCGCAGGGTCAGACCACAGGACGGGAGACCGGAACAAAACACCCGCTGATGCAAATGATGCATGAAGTGTTTATGCATATGCTTGTTTTTATTTCAAAGGAACTCGAGGGTTTTATTTGCAAACTTTGAAATATTTAGCATTTTGATCATATATGAGAATATCTCATCAGATATATCAGGTGAAAAAATTTCCCGGTTTTTTCATGTTTTGAAAATTTTTGCAGATAAACTCCTTTGAGTTCCTTGAAAATTTTCTTTTTTTCTGATGATATGGATGCAGATGAATGCATGAATGCATGAATGCAACAAACACACTCAAGGATCAAGCAAAGCACGCCAAACAAAGGTCGTGGGAAAGCTCATTGTATCCCTAATATCAATCATCCATTTTGGTGGATTTAGGTTTTCACCTTATCGACACCCAAGTTCCATTGATATTAACGGTACATGAACCAGCTCAAACATCCTTAATATCAACCAGCCGCTTTGGTGGATTTTAGGTTTTACCCCTGATCCGGGATCCATTGATATTAACAATGTTTGAACGACTCAACCACGAATCATGGGTTTGTTGAGAGTCACGAGCATGGAGTCTCGGTTAAGAACCACCCAAAGGGAGTGTACTAGGGTTTAAACCTGCCAGACATGTTCTATCAGAGGTTCCCATAATCATCGTTCCATCTCTCGAATATTATCGGAGGAACGAATACTCGTATTCCAAGAATATTCTCAAGAGAAACTCTTATGAGTGTAGTATCGCGTAACAATCGTATCAGAACTGACATCTGAACGACCTCCGCACTACGGTCCTAAAAAATAGGCCAAGATGGGTTTGGTAAACTAAGGTCCTTGGCTTCTGCGGCACATGATTGAAAGAATAATGCCTAACCACAAATAACTTGTGTGAGATTATTAGTTCAACATGACCTCCACCAAGTGAATGGTCTCGCAAGTCAACTGGCTAAGGAATACTCCACACCAGTCAACAAGACTATGCCATTCTCCTATCCTAGAGTGCACTCGAGTTCGGGTATTGGACCTTTTACCTCAACTGACTCCCACCCCACAAAGAAAAACAGACAACCAGCCAGGCAGAATGAATAATGAATATGAATGCAAACATTAATGCACACAATCAATGCAATCAATAAATGAAATGAACAAATAATGAATGCAATAAATAAACACAGCACAAAGCAACCAAAACCCTAACCTAGAGAGCGCTAGGAGAGACTCGCTCAGGGAAGATGGACCAGCATAGGTCAACTTCTCTTATCCCCAGCAGAGTCGCCAGCTGTCGCATTACGCGAAAAACCGGCGGGAAAAGAAAGAAACAACAGAGCCGCCACCGTGCGTTATTTATCCCAAAAGAGGGAAAGGAAACGCTCGAAGTAAACCTAGGAAAGAACATGGTCTCGCGACCAAAGAGAATGGGATCGGGAGTCGGTTATGCGAAGGGAAGGTATTAGCACCCCTACGCATCCGTCGTACTCGACGGGATCCACGCACAATAGGAAGGGAAAATGGTTGCTAAAAAACGCTGCTCACACACACTGGCTGAAAGAGACAAAAGAAACTGACTGAAACTGACTCGGCAGGATGTCGCATCCTGGGCCTACTTAGTCTATCAGGCATAGACATCAGAGTCGAAGTAGTTCGGACTAGGGGAAAACATGCTCGCTAGGATATTGCATCCTATGCATACGTATCTTCTCGGACGAGAGAAGAATCAGAGCATTCGTAGCTCGGCTGACACACACATAAACAAACAAGACACAGGCAAACGTGAAGCCCGACTGCCAATCACTGGACTTATGTCAGCATCCGAACCTAAACACACCCACACTGGAACCCAAATGCCACTCGATGGACTTACATCGGCTTCCAAGTACACAACAACACAACAAGTTAATAGGGAGTCGGGGACTCGAGCCTATAACTGTCAAGCACACACACAAACAAACAGACAACAAACTGCTAAGGAGTCAGGCACTCGAGCCTAGCAAATGTCAAACAACTCACACAAAAAGTAAAAGGGCGCCCGGAGAGATCAACTCAATCTCCTGCCTACATACTTCATCTGGTGTGAAGATCAGGGCGATGTAGTTCCCCTATGCAGGGAAAAAAGGACTAGCCTAACCAGATAACAGAGGGAGACACAACTCTAGGGAGACTACGACTCGAGCCTAGATGTTGTCATGCAAAGTCAACCCTAAGTTAAGGTTTCTAGCTAAATGGCACAAGGGCCAACCTATCCTAGACATGACTTGCACAGGAAGCAAGCCACACACACACCAACTTGCACAAGAAGCAAGGGTCTCGATTGCAACTAGGGCAAGAGAAAGGGGAGGTCTCAATCGCAACGAGGGCAAGAGAAAAGAATTAGTGTTAGTGGTTAGTCAAACTCGACAAGACATCGCATCTCGTGCCTACGTATCTCATCTGGACATGAGAATCAGAGTTGCCGTAGTTCGGCTACGGAGGGACAAAGGTCTCGATTGCAACTAGGGCAAGAGAAAGGGAAAGTCTCGATCGCAACGAGGGCGAGAGAAAGGAAAAGGCTCGATCGCAACGAGGGCGAGAGAAAGGAAAAGGCTCGATCGCAACGAGGGCGAGAGAAAGGAAAAGGCTCGATCGCAACGAGGGCGAGAGAAAGGAAAAGGCTCGATCGCAACGAGGGCGAGAGAAAGGATCGCAACGAGGGCGAAAGCAAACAAGGATTAGTCTAAACTAAACCTAACTTGCACAGGAAGCAAGTCAAACAAACATACAAGCACAGGTAGCACACACTATACACAAGCAAGTGGCTCAAACAAGGGTTAGGTTTTAGTCGAGGGGTCATATCAACCTCAACAAACAAACCTCTGGAAATGGGTGATGGTGCTCTTAACCTTGCCATTGAGGGGCTAAGGTGAAGCAGATGAAAGGAGATAAGGGGTGTGCCTCATTGCTCTTATCCCTGGCCAGGGAGAGCATTTGACAAGAATGTGTGGGTTCAGAAAGTGGGAACCCTTCTACACATTTAATACTGACTCAACTGTGCAATTGCACAAGATCTTGGGTTTTTATCTGTAATGCATCAACACAGTGGTGTGAGCAAAACAGAAGACACACTGAATAGCAGGGGATAGGTTGCTTATCCCTTGGTTCTGCCAATTGCCTCTTCACTTAGGAGGTCTTTGACTCTGTACAAGGACAAATTAAACATACACAAACATTGCCTCTTAAGGAGGACTTCAGACAGTTGCCTGGCCAAGTAATAGGCCAGGTCTTCCAGACTACATGAAGAAAAAGGAATTATACCTCAAGCAAGTTGCTAAATAGCAAAGCAAAGCAAGTTCAAAGAACTTAAGCAACTAAGGGTACCTGAAATAGTCAAACCAATCAGTATACAGTTCAACAGTCAAATCAAAGGGAATGGAATCCACAGACAAATCAGGTAATCAGATGTGCAAGGCACAAGACTCAAACACATGAGCCAAGCCACCTACAAAACAAAGGTTAGCTCAATGACATTCAAGCAAGCTCAAACAAAAGAAATCAATCTCATTGGTCACTGGGCGTTCAACCTGAAAACACAAGCTCAAAAGTGAGTAACTGGACCACTAGAGCAAGCCTAGGGTCAAAAGAGAATGAAAAAGGCAAAACAGCAAAGGGCAAGCAACCCAAATCATGTTCAAACATTTAAGAAGCAAGCACAATTGGGTTCATGTTCATATCATGCATCATCATCATTTCATAGGCAAAAGAAGGCAAAGCATGGCAAATGAAAGTTCATAAAAGTCAACAGAAAGACTTGCATCAAAAGCAAACATAGATAATTCAAAAAATTACCAAATAATTCATGCTCAATCACAATCCACATAATGACATGCATATAAAATTTCAGCTCATTTGGATCATGGGAAGATGGTCAATTAAAATCAGAAAGTCAAAACCATTTCAAGCATGCTCAAAGAAGTCAACCAAACATGTATCAACTTCAAAAAATCATAACTCAATGACAACAGATGAGAAATCAATGGGATCAACACCATGGCAAAGCTTAAGATGTCTAGTATGCACATGTAAAATTTCATGATCATCCAATAAAGTATGAGAATTTCCCAAATGGAATGGCAAGATGTATCATATAAAGTCAACATTTGACTAGACAGAGGAGAAAAATCTCAAACAAATAGGAAATGGCATAATTAAATCCAAGAAAATTCACACATAAACTAGACATATGAGAGAAGGTTCATGTAAAATTTCACATTAATTGGAGGTCAGGAAACATGTCAACCAAAATCATGAAATTGCATATCATTGGTGTGACACAAGTTGTCACACCCTACTTCAAAAAATCACAACTCTCAAACCACATAAGCTAAAATCATGATGTTTACATCAAAATAAACATGGATGAGTGTAGATTAAGCACAAAAAATTTCAGATCAAATGGACAATGCATCACAATTTCACAATTGAATTGGCAAGATGTACAAAATATGCATACATGAGCAAAACCCTAATGCCATTAAAAATCCAGCCATCCAAAAAATCAGCAAAAATCATGATAAAATAATAGGGATCAAGTAGGACATGATGCAAAAATTTTCATGAAATTTGGAATTAAAATGATGATGTTATGAATTTTGTAAGATAAGGTATCAAAGTGAAATAAAAATTAAACAAGAAAAGAATTAACATATGATTTATTAAATAAAACATGGCACGGTGGCAATTTGGTAATTCAGAGGATCTTTTAATGAAACGGTGAGTACCGTTTAGATGCGTGGCTGATGGCCATTGGACACATGCCAATGGAACAGGGCTCCCATGCAAGACAAATCCATGACCAAAACAGACAAAACAAAATTCTGGCAATGGCATATTGGTAATATCTGAGAAAGTTTAATGATACGGTGCGTATTGCTGGGAGAGGTGGCACTCGGTAACAGGGCATGGCAATGAAATAGTAGATTTCTCACGTAAACAAACACAATCGCGATGCAGTCCAAATTTCTGGGTTTTGGCAAAATAGGGTTTGTACAGCTACAGTACTCATCATCTCAAATTCGACTCCACCATTTAATTTTCCAGAAACACAAATTGAGAGCAATATTCGAACCAGCCAAGCATCATCATCAACATTCTATCATTTATTTTCAGTAACTTAAACTAAAACAAAAGAAATAAGCAAAAACAACATTTAACATGCAACTTCAAATCATCATTATTCACTCATCACTCGACCATTTTTATGGATTCAAGGCTCATTAAAATCAGCGAAACAAGATCTACATAAATCA
The DNA here is from genome assembly GCF_024323335.1 of Lathyrus oleraceus. Taxonomy (NCBI): domain Eukaryota; kingdom Viridiplantae; phylum Streptophyta; class Magnoliopsida; order Fabales; family Fabaceae; genus Lathyrus; species Lathyrus oleraceus. The sequence goes on along the minus strand of NC_066583.1, from coordinate 170,527,795 downwards.
TGGCATGGTTTAGAGAATAGTGCAAATCGAAAATTTACCAAGTTGGAGGACAGTGGCTGCTTCAGTGACTCTTTTGTTGCAAATGCTTTAAACAGATGTACACAAAGTCCTCCAATGATGTATGAATGAAGTTGTTTAGCTCGAGAGTGCTTGAAAGAACCCCAAATCAACTCTGCCATTGATGAATGCTTCATGTAGCAGCATGCTTTTGCTTGGTTACAGCTGGGAAAAGGTGCTTGAAATGTGTTCAAAATGGATATTGAATGATGGAGCAACCAAACCAGAAACTTGCTCCTTTGAGTTTTTGGTTGAAAATTAAGAATGAAGAAAAATGGAGATTTTGAGAGAAATGGATTTCTGCTACGTTAGGAGGCTGCTAGGGCTTTGGCAAGGCAGAAAAAGTGATATATATCATCTGTTTAAGTTCTAATCCAAGTATGCTAATCACCATTTAACTTAATGAAGCAAATTGCTAATTTTCACATTGGTCCATATGGTGAGGTATGTGTTAGCTAAAGCACGAAATGGGCCTTGCACAAGTCACAAATGATGTCTTAAACCATTCCTAATTGGCCACTTGGATGGAAAATGTTTAATTCAAAAAGTCAAAATTGCACCTCACTTGAAATTAAACATGCTAGGTTCAAAAGTGCCATTTTGATTGGCAATGTTTTGGCACATGAAATTTATATTTTTGGAAATAGGAGGTTAAATGTGGTTTGTAGGAAAAAACCTCACCAATTTTGGCCAAATGGTTTGAGAGATATGGCCTTTTGAAGTTCAAGATTTTGTGAAAATGAATTGATCATATCTTGACAACCATACATGGGAATTGAGAGTTCTTGGACTTTTTAGAAATGGGAGAACAAGATATTCAACTTTCATGTTGGGAAAAAATTCATTTGAAGCTTGTATCATGATGTAAGTTTGGGATCAAGAAGTTTCCATTTTTGGCAGTTAAAATTACAGGTCCAGTTTCTATTTTTGGAAATTTTCTGATTGGCTTCAAATTCTTCAATGATGTTGATTGCCATGATATATGAGGCCTATTGGGACATGAATAAGCTCTCTCAAACCAAATCCATCCATCAAAACCATAAAATCAACCACAGTTGACCAACTTTGACTTTTCTAGGGTTTTTGACTGATTGTGCATGAACTGATGACTTCTGAACATCCAACCCTTGACTTAAACATTTCAAATGGACCTCCAAGTCATGTGAACAAATTGGACAAACCCTAGGGCCTTGGCTCCTTGAGAAACACCCTTGCTTGCTTGGTTGACTGATCTCCTGATCAGTTTGACCTAATTTCTTGATTTGCTTGCACTTGAGGCAACTGGGACAATGCAATGCTATGCAATGGACCATGATATGCTATGACCTAATATGAAAATGTATGTACAATGATAGGTGCAAATTTGAGGTGCTACAATATACACTCATACAATTTCATGGTTGCATCATCATATTTGTTGACTCATTCTTGTGATTCTTATTCTCTGTTATGGCCGTACCTTATCCCCATACAAGTTTGGTGTCCGTCCTCCCTCAATTGTAGAGTGTCAGCCCCTTAAGCAGAAAGACTTTAACCTTTCTCCTTTCCCCACTGAGTTATTTCCTCGTGGACGATTATTATTTCAGTTTCCTCCCCAGTTGATTATCGGGATGGAACCACTCCCCTTGAGTTATACCCTCATGGGGTTGAGTCTCGATTGATCGTTTCTCTCTAGATCTTACCTAGATAGATGCTTTGGGTCCCCTGAGAGTTTATTACCCAGTAACTGGTAATATTCCTCAGTTTGCAGTTTGTTACTTCTTGCATAATACCCGACAAAAGTACCCCTGTTTCCTCCCCAGTGGGGTCCCCAGCGGACTCATTTTTATGTTTCCCCAGGAAGTATATCCTTGATATGTTCATCCTAACCGATGACGGATATTGTCTTCCCCTGTTTGAGTTTATCCTTGATATGTTCATCCTAACCGATGACGGATACTCTCATCTTCGATATTCTACCCAGTAAAAAGGTAGTTATAATCCCTATTTTGTTCCCCAAAGAGTTAATCCTTAATATGTTCATCCTAACCGATGACAGATTTCCTTCTCTTTACGGTCTCTGCCCAGTAACCGATAGTTGTAAATCCTGCTTTTCTTTCCCCTTGCAGAGTTTATCCTTGATATGTTCACTTTAACCAGTGACGGATATTCTCTCCTTCAGTATTCTATCCAGTAACTGATAGATGTAATTCCTATTTCTCTCCTCCTAGAGTCTATCCTTGATATGTTCATCCTAACTGATGACGGATTTTCTCTTTGATGGTATTCTATCCAGCATTCGATAGATGTAATTCCTACTTTTTGTTCAGTTGGTTTATCCTTGATACGTTCATCCTAACCAATGACGGATATCCTCCTTGGCATCCCCAGGCAAGTCTATCCTTGATATGCTCATTTTAACCAATGACGGATTTTGTTTCCTTTGAGTCTATCCTTAATATGTTCACTTTAACCGGTGACGGATATTCTCATCTTTGGTCTTCTGCCTAGTAACTGGTAGTTGTAAATCCTATTTCTACAGTCTTCCCCAGCAAGGCTATTCTTACCCAGTACCTGGTAATGAATACTCCCTCTTGGCGGTTCCCAGTGAGTCATCCTTGATATGTTCATCTTAGCCGATGACGGGTGTCCTCTCTATCAGATCTTTATTATCTCATTACCCAGTAACCGATAGTGGATAATAAATTTTTGCTCCTCATGTGCTGAAGACTATTTCTTCCCTAGTTGAGTTGAGTGCGCATTTCCTCAGTGAAATCACTTTTCCTGCATGATCCAAGTACTTCAGTTTTATCCTGATCTACTCGTTTCCCCTGCAAGATGTTTTTGTTTCCTCGGATGGAATTCCTCTGGTCCCCCAGCAGCTTTTAAGTCGTAGCCTGGCCTACGCATAATCCTTTTACCCCCTCAGAGTCTCTGTCTCCCCGATGAGCTTCCCTTACAGAATGCATTGTGCTCCTGCGGACTTTCAGTCGCTCTGATTTCTTTTCCTTTGTGGCAACATTTCCCACAGAGAATTTGCTTTTACATTCATATCATATGCATCATGAGGTCTCTTAGGGACCAAAATTTGTTCCTATATGTTGTTATTTAAGCCCATTCTACTGAGTCGGTATGAAGATTTTAACCTTTGTCTCCTCAGTTAGAATGTCCTTAAATAGGGGCAGCTGTAAGACCCCAATTTTGACCCTAAGATCCCTCATGCAATTTCATCATATGCATTAGCATTGGGATCATACCTTGGCATCCTCCTTACCCTTATTTCATTGGGTTTATTTTGGGAGAGATCACCAAGCACCATGTGATTGTATCATACTTGTATATTATTATTTCACTAACCAAAATACCAAAAATATGTCTTTGTATTTGCCTAACTCTTTTGTAGGAAGGGCATGATCACCATTGATCTATCAAGTTCACATCTAGGGTTTGAGACCCTCATAGCTAAGAGCACAACCAAGGAATGATCCACAATGTCTCTAAGCATCATATATGAGTCCCAATGATCTTTGCATGTTATTTCGATCAAGATTTCTTCAAGAGTTTGGAGTTGGTTTGCCTTGGAAACCCTAGTTTGTCTGGGTATCTTGAGTAACTTCTTCAACAAGCTACCTCATCAATTGATCAAATTTATCAAGGGGAACTTCAAAATTCATCATATTATGCATATATGATATACCATGAGCCTAAAAAGTCAAGAGAATTGAAAGTTAGCAAGTTGGTTGATGGTGGTTAGCCAGATGGATTCATCTGATCAAAACTGGGTCTCCCTAGACCCTATCTCCTACAATTTTCATCATATGAAAATGATTCCAAGAGAAACGTTACTCTAAATGACATTCCAAACAACTTTCATGTTGAAGTCTAGATCTAATTTTTCATGGAAATTCATTTTCTATGTTGAAACATTATAGGTCATTTTGTCTAAACCCTAATTTGAAAGTCAACTTCCCAAGGCCATAACTTGCTCAATTTTTATGAGATGAAATATTTCCAAGTTTCAAAATCAAATTCAAGATGTCTACTTATACCTTTATTTTTAGAGTGAGAGCTAAATCAACTTTTATGAGCATGTGATATGAGGATACATTATAGGTCATTTTGGACCAATACCATTGAACAAGTGATTTTCCTCAACTTCAAAAATGCATAACTATCTCATTATAAATCCAAATGATATAAACTTGGTGACCATTTTGAAGGTATTTGAAAGAGCTACAACTTTTATGAAGGAAAGTTTCTCATTTGTAGCTCATATAAAAAGTTTAGTAAGGTGGAACATTGAAATATATGACTTGACACTTAGAAAATTTTCCAACATGTTGAAATTTCCAAACTTCCACCTCAAAATTCACCATGATACAAGTTCCAAATTGAAAAGTGTTCAACATAATAATTGTTCCTCTTGATCTAAGATTTCCAAAGAGTCCTAATTCATTCATTTTGGATTATGTTTTCTAGGGTTGCGCAAGATGTTAACAGGCCTGCATCAATTGGCAAAATCAAAACTTCAAATGATCATTTCATATTGCCTTGCCAATCAAGCTTGATTCAGACCTCATTTCAATTGGTTTTGGACCTTAGTGCATTGCTTCATGGGCCCGTACATGCCTATGCAAGCTTGAACATGACATTACCAAATTTGGAAGAAATTGCAAGAGTGCAAATAACACTTGAATTTGCTATAAATATAGACCCTCTGAGCTCATTTCAGGGGATCCTTGCACGCCAGCTTTGCCTCCACTCTTCAAACCCTCACAATTCAAAGGAAACCCTGATAATTTTCACTTGAAAATTGAGTTTGAATCTCAATGTTTGGAGATTCAAAAACTCCAGGATCCAAAGCTTCTTACCATTCCTAATCCACTTCTGCAAGCTATTGGAGTAATATCAAACAAGAATTGAAGCAAGAGAGATCAGGTTTTGCACAACATTGAAGGTATTTTCCAGATTTTTTTTTCTCTTCGATTCTCACTCAATTATCATCAATTCTCTTGGATCTTTGGTTGTCTGAAGTCCTACCAATGTAGGCAAGAAGATTGAGTTGCTTTGAGGTCAAATCGAAGCAACTCAGTTGACACACCTCAAAATTCAACTCCTCATATCTTGCTATATATTTGGAGTTAGTTAAAATTGAGGTTAGATTCGTGCTCTACGCCATTTTTTTCTTTCAAATCATGTCCTCCTTTTTCATTTATGTCATGGTAATGATTGGACCAGTCCGGCCAAGGTCGCCTGAGAAGACGATCGGCGCTTTGCTCCGGCAATGATGTGGCGTGGTCCTGAACCATTGATCCAGTTTAAAATGTTTTAATCACAGGCGTTGGTTTGGATGACCAGTTGTGTGGCGCGCTGACTAAGTTCCATCATGGAACGCGTGTTTGTGTCCACTTGATCTTCCACCTCAATTAATGAGGGAGATCAAGTGGTCCGTGTTTTTTTTTGTATTTTCTGATTTTCATTTCATTCCTTTGATTTTCATTAATTCATATTATTTTAATATTGATCCAAAAAATATGCGAGTTTCACCAAAAAAAATTTAAATAAAATCCTCTTTCATATTTTGAATTAAAATTATTTTTTGGATCATTATTAATATTTTTCATGATTTAATTGATTTTGTGATTATTTTTAATGGTTTAAAAATACTTTTAAGTTTCCAAAAATTCTGAATTTTTTTCTCCAATGCCATTTTACCTTGTTTGACCTATGATAAATCTCATGACCATTTCTTTGGTATTTTGATGAGGTTTTAGGATGTTGACCAACCATATTTAATTTAATGCATTATTTTTAGTATTTTTAAATTGAATAAATGCCAAATAATTGTGTTGGGCCATTTTGATTGACTTTGTAAGTTTGACTTGTATTGTTGGGCCTTGGTCAAGGTTGATTTGACTTTGCTAGGTTAAGATCATTAGATTTAGGGGATTGATGGAATGTACATTTCATCTCCCAAAATGAATGAATGATCTTAATTTGGTAAAAGTCCTCCTTTGTCCAATTTGAGTTTGATCTATCTTCTCTCCCTCTTCATCTCATTCCCCTTATTTATGCATTCATGTCATGGACCTATGATATCTCTACATCCTAAGGCTAGTTGATTGCAAAATCAACATAAGTATGAATAAGATTAGGCCATCACTTTTGCATATTCTTTTTGTGTGTGGTATGTTTCATGAGCTTAGTCCATTATACTATGTCTCTAACATGCATTAACACCAAAATTCTATTTCCCAGCCTCAAATAGTTGTGACTTCTACATAAGTCCAATTACGATTGCTTAACATAGCGTTAAATTTTGACACAAAAGGCATAGCATTCTAGTTAGTGAGATTGTAAGTCTCTCCTCTTTCATGGTATTGTGTGGAAACTCGGCCTTTTTTGCTTCCTTTAGAAGATGTCTTGGTTCAAGGATCCATGCTTGTGATACGTGGGTTGAGTGTTCTCCAAAGAATGACTTAAAAAAAAGCAAAAGCAATACTAACTTCTAACTCATTAACAACTAACGTTTAATTTCAAGTCATTTACTTTAATGAACTTTATTTTTTAAGCCTTATTCATTTGCCATTATTCATGTCATTTTAATTGTTTATGTTAATGTCATTTTTACTTTGGCCTTATGCCATTGCATTTTCAAACTTCTTTTCTTAAATCAAACTTGTAAATAGACTTAACTATACTTAACTTAAAAATTTCAAAAGCCAAAAATAACTAACTCATTCAAACCATTTTTAGGCCTCTGTGCCTTTCAAACTTAATTTTTTTGTTAAAAAGCAATACATCCACTTTGAAATTTATATCGCGAACTACGAGGTTTTGATTCCAAATTTTTATGTTGGTACATAGGAACCAGTCCGAAGGTCTTGTCAAACACAAAAATATAATTAATGAATTCTTTTCTCATCCCCCCATTCTATTTGCTTGCAAACATCATTTGTACAAAATATATATGCACACAAAAAAGGGCTCCCTAGGAGTACCTAGGACACTTTGGGTGTTAACACCTTCCCTCTGTGTAACCAACCCCCTTACCTGTAATCTCTGGCATTTTATTAGTTTTGATTTGAAAACTTCTTATTCTTGGGTTTTGTTCGTACTTTTCCCTTTTCCCTTGGAAACAATAAAAGCGCGGTGGCGACTCTTGTTATTTGATGTCTAGCTTATCTATAGCTTGAAGATCATGAATTTACCGCTACACAAGGCAGTCACAACCTTTCAAAAAAAGTGTGTTAAGTCAAATACCACAAAAGGCGACTTAGGCCAAAATTAAGGGATCATGGTGGATTGAAAAGCTTCAAAATAAGTGGGACAAGCAAAATTAGGGATAATAAGCAAAGAAGGAGGGGTCATCAAAGTCCTTAACAAAGAAAGCAGGAATAAGGTGACTGCCATTTCAAGAAAATCTTATCTTGAATCCTCATCTTTTACCTTACACCTTCAAACTCTCTTGGTAGTTGAATGTGTGTGTCAAAATTAACTGAACGTACGACTGGAGATCATCAAGAAGAAGGGGTAGGTTAAAATTAAATTTTGAGCCTTATATCCTTTTGTTTTGAAAATTGTGAATCAGTCCACATTACAATCCTTAAAAGATCTAACTGAGGCAGGGTTTGTTTTGAAAGTGTACTACAACAAGGTTGCGTTAACCGGACTCCAAAAGATCCTTGCTAGTCATTTGTATTAATTGCATCGTCTTTCACACTATGAATGGTTAGATCAACATTGTGTTCTGATCATTGACACATTCACTATATTTCATCAAATGATCTTAATAAACTTTAATTTCAAAATTTGCATGAGCATTGCATTAAAATTACCATTTTTGAATGAACAATTTTATTTGAAAGATAGCGCTTAGCATCAAGGAAGTTCCAACAATGAGCGACAATACGCAGTCAGTTGAGGAACCTAGTTATATGGAACAAGTCCAATCATGGGCACACCACTTAAAGATTCAAACATTGGGGCAAGCCACCTCTAGGTCATGGTCAGCTGCTTCTAAACTCTTTTCTAGGTAATTTTCTTCAAGGACTCAGCAGATGGGGCAATATGAGCCACGGAGGGGAAAGTCATCTCCATACTTTCAAGTTGCTCAAGCAAAAGTCATGCAATGCATCAACAACTATTAAGTTTGAAGCGAGTGTCGGGAAATCATGCTAGAATTTATCTCCCATCAAATAACCTTTTCCCTCGATAAAGAAACCTTGTTGGAAAGGAACCCTTCCATCCATTACCCACCATATGGGCATTGTTGGAAATTCTCAAGTCATTGCATAATCAACCTCATGCATTAATCATGTTGCTTATCTCTAGCGTAATTCCATGCATATCATTGCATTCATCTGGCATATTCCCATATCATGAAGCATTGAAAATCAAACATGAAAAATAAAAGTCCAACCTTGGAACCACCAAAGTCCAATCATCCATTGACATTCCTACATGCATTAGTCATTTCACTTCATGCATCATTTCATGTGTAGTATACCCACTAGATAATATTCCTCTGTGAATCTTTTCTATCAACCTTTTGATGATGATATTCCCTAGAGAATTTGTTGAATTTTTCTCCCCAAGCAGAGGTTACCCTAAAAAGTCTCTTTTAAAACTTTTCCTTTGTAGAGCTTTCCTCAGTAAATCTTCTTATGAGGAAGTCCTTTCTAGGATGTTTTTACAACTTACTATCAATGTTTATCGACCTTCGAGTTGACATTGATTTCTTTGCCTCATTTTGATTTGAATGTCGACCCCCTGAGTTGACGATGACAATCTTGCCTTTATATTTTTTATATGTTCAAGAAACTTGAGTCGATGTTGTTTTCTTTAAATTTTCCTACCCCTGAGTTGATATGTTCTCGACCCCCGAGTCGATGTTGTTATCTTTAAATTTTCCAACCTCCGAGTTGATATGTTCTCAACCCCAAGTTGATGTTGTTGTCTTTATATTTCCTTAACCCCCAAGTTGATATGTTCTTAACCCCCTTAGTCGATGTTGTCTTGTATTTAAATTTTCCAACCCTCGAGTTGATATGTTCTCGACCCCCGACTCGATGTTGTTGTCTTTATATTTCCTAAACCCCTGAGTTGATATGTTCTCTACCCCTGAGTCAATATTATCGTGTCTTTACATTTTCCAACCCTCGAGTTTATGTAGTTTTATCTTAATATTTTTCAAACCCCAAGTTGATTTGTTGTCTTAATTTATTCTCGACCTCCGAGTCGATATTGTCTTTATTTTTTCAAGCCCTAAGTTAATTTGTTGTCTTGATTTTTTCTCGACCCTTGAGTCGATATTGTCTTTATTTTCTCAATCCTTTAGTTGATTTGTTGTCTTGATTTATTCTTGAACCCCGAGTCTATATTGTCTTTATTTTCTCAACCCCCAAGTTGATGTCGTCTTAATGTATTCTTAACCCCCGAGTCAACACCAATCATTATTCTCTATATAAGTGTTAGCCCCGAGTTGATGTTAATATTATCTCCCATCTTGGTTCATTTGTTTTCTAATCCTCTTTATATTTCATCTCATATCACATCATATCTATAACAAAAAAAAGGAGTCTTTCATACATCCATAAAAACTCATATCATTTCATTTCATTTTATAAAGGGACAAAATTTGGGTCTTTTAGTATTTAACTATCTCCCACTGCAATCATATGAAGAGTGTCCTTCTTCATATTCTCTGTTCGAAGATACTTCAATAGGGGCAACTATAATACCCCAATTTTTCCCCTAAATTGATAAATAGATGGATTTCCAAGACATTTGCATCATCTGCATATCATATCATGCATTTCTTTTAGCATAATGCTTAAAAAGTCGACCAGAACAAAGTTTCGGTTTCATAAGCAGACTGGTTGAATCGATTTTCAAATGTGCAGAAAATTAGCGGGCGAAAAATTTAAAAAAGATTGGGTTTATAGTTGTCGATTTTATTGTTCTATGATTCACGTAGTTTAACCTCACGTGATCTCTTAATTTTTTCGATCCCGTTTACGTTCACATTTTAATCAGCCTGAGCCTTTTCAATTGAGCGCTTTTTACTGTAAAATTTGATACTTACCTGTCTGTTTTTCGAAACTTTATTTTGCATAGACCAATTTAACGCATTCATTTTATTTTTTAAAGAATTTTTGCATCTTATTTTTATTCATTTTTATTCCTTTTATTTTTGTTTTTTTATCATAATATCAAGAAAAAATAAATGGAGAAAAATAATTAATCAATTTGATTTTATTTATTTTCATTTAAAAAATAATTTTGATCTTATCTTCATTCCCACAATATATCTAGAATAAATATCTAAGGGGTGTGTAAGACCCCAATTTTGACCCTAAGATCCCTCATGCAATTTCATCATATGCATTAGCATTGGGATCATACATTGGCATCCTCCTTACCCCTCTTTCATTGGGTTTGTTTTTGGAGAGATCACCAAGCACTATGTGATTATATCATACTTGTATATCATCATTTTACTAACCAAAATACCAAAAATATGTCTTTGCATTTGCCTAACCCCTTTGTAGGTAGGGCGTGATCTCCATTGATATATCAAGTTCATATTTAGGGTTTGAGACCCTCATGACAAAGAGCACAACCATGAATTGATCCAAGAATGGTTATTAGCATCATATATGAGTTCCATTAATCTCTACAAGTTATATTGATCAAGTTTGCTTCAAGAGTTTGAGGGTGATTTGCCTTGGAAACCCTAGTTTGACTAGGTATCTTGAGTAACTTCTCCAACAAGCTATCTCACCAATTGATCAAATTTCTCAAAGGACACTTCAAGATTCATCATCTTATGCATATGTGATCTACCATTATCCAATAAAGTCAAAAGAATTGAAGGTTAGCAACTTGGTTGATGGTGGTTGGCCAGATGAATTCATCTTATCAAAACTGGGTCTCCCTAGACCCTATCTCCTACAATTTTCACCATATGAAAATGATTCCAAGAGGAACGTTACTCTAAATGACATTCCAAACAAATTTCATGTTTAGACCTAGATCTAGTTTTTCTTGGGAAATCATTTTCTATGTTGAAACATTATAGGTCATTTTGTCTAAACCCTAATTTAAAAGTCAACTTCCCAAGGCCATAACTTGCTCACTTTTTATAAGCTGAAAGATTTCCAAGTTGCACAATTAAATTCAAGATGTCTAATTCAACTTTTATGTTTGAAGTGAAAGCTAATTCAACTTTTATGAGCATGTGATATGAGGTTACATTATAGTTCATTTTTGACCTATACCATTGAACAAGTGATTTTTCCAAACTTCAAAAATGCATAACTCTATCATTCGAAATCCAAATGAAATGAAATGCGTTACCATTTTGAATGTCTTTGAAATATATACAACTTTGATGAATACATTTTTCTTATTTGAAGCTCACATTAAAAGTTAAGCGAGGTGGAATATTGAGATGCATGGCTTGACACTTAGAAAAAAATTTAACATGTTGAAATTTCCAAACTTCCACCCCAAAATTCTCCATGTTCCAAAATCCAAATGAAAAAGTGTTCAACATCAAACTTGTTCCCCTTGATCCAAGATTTCCAAAGAACCCAAGCTCATGCATTTTGGACAATAATTGCTAGGTTTGTGCATGGCTTTAACATGGCTGCATCATTGGTGAGAATCAAAACTCAAAACTTCAGTTCACTTTGCCTTGCCAATCAAGCTTCCATTCAGACTTTATTTGGAATCATTTTATATCTATTATGCATTGCATCATGGGCCTGCACATGCCCATGCACTCGTTCCATCAACATTGCTAAAATTGGACAAACTTTGAAGTGTGCAAATATCATTTTATTTGGCTATAAATAGCATGCTTCTGAGCCCATTTGAACACAACTTTGCGCGCCAGCTTTGCCCCCCATTGAAACCCGCTCATTCCAAAGGAAAACCTGATAAATTTCAATTTGAAATTTGAGTTTGAATCTCAACTGTTGGAGGTTCAAAAACTCCAGGATCCAAAGCCTTGCAACCTCATCAATCACTTCCTGCTAGCTTCTCAAGTGTGATCAGATCGTGTTTGGAGCAAGCAACATCAAGAACTGCATAGCATTGAAGGTAATTTTCAAAAAACTTCATCTCTTTGATTATCACTCAATTCTACTCAATTCTCTTGGATCATTGGTTGTCTGAGGTCCTACCAATGTAGGCAAGAAGATTGAGTTGCTTAGAGGTCAAATCGAAGCAACTCAGTTAACACACCTCAAAATTCAACTCCTCATATCTTTTTATATATTTGGAGTTAGTTGAAATTGAGGTCAGATTCGTGCTCTACGCCATTTTTCTTTCAGATCATGTCCTCCTTTTTTATTTTAGTGATGGTTGAGGGTGGACCAGTCCGGTGAGGTTCACCGGAGAAGATGACCGGAGCTACAGCTCCGACCGTGCGTTGGCACGTCTCCCAACCACATGATCTTGCCATTTTGTTTTAATTTAAGGCGTTAGTTTTGATCACCACGTGTATGGCGCACTGACTAGGTTCCATCATGGAATGCGCGTTGTAGTCCACTTGATCACCCACCTCAATTAATGAGGGAGATCAAGTGGCTCATGTTTTTTGCTATTTTCTGATTTTTAGTTTAATCCTTCTATTTTCATTAATTCATATTAATTTTAATATTGATTCAAAAAATATGAGAGTTTCACCAAAATAATTCAAATAATTTCTTCTTTCATATTCTGAATTAAAATTATTTTTTGGATCATTATTAATATATTTCATGATTTAATTAATTTTGTGATTATTTTTAATTGTTTAAAAATACTTTTAAGTCTTTAAAAATTCTGAAATTTTTCTCCAAGGTCCTTTGACCTTGTTTGACCTATGATAAATCTCATGGCCATTTCTTTGGTGTTTTGATGAGGTTTTAGGAATTTGACAAACCATATTTAATTTAAATGCATTATTTTAGTTTTTTAATTTGAATAAATGCCAAATAATTGTGATGACTTGTTTGAGTTTGACTCTTGTTGTTGGGCCTTGGTCAAGGTTGATTTGACTTTGTCAAGTTAATATCATTGGATTTAGGGGATTGATGGAATGTACATTCCATCTCCCAAAATGAATGGATGATATTAATTTGGTGAAAGTCCTTCTTTGACCAATTTTAGTTTTGATCCATTCCCCTCCCTCTTCATCTCATTCCCCTTTTTTATGCATTCATCTCATTTGGTCTATGATATCTCAAAATCCTAAGGCTAGTTGATTGAAAAATCAACATGAGTATGGATGAAATTAGGCCACCTCTATTGCATATTCTTTTTGTGTGTGGTATGTTTCATGAGCATAGTCCATTATACTATTCCTCAAACATGCATTAACACCAAAATTCTATTGTCTGACCTCAAATAGTTATGACTTCTACATAAGTCCAATTACGATCGCTTAATATAGCGCTAAATTTGTGACACAAAAGGCATAGCAATCTAGTTAGTGAGATTGTAAGTCTCCCCTCTTTCATGGTATTGTGTGGAAACTTGGCCTTTTTCCTTCCTTTTGAAGATGTCTTGGCTCAAGGATCCATGCTTGTGATAAGTGGGTTGAGTGTTCTCCAAAGAATGACTCAAAAATGAAAAGCAAAAGCAAAATAATACTAACTTCTAACTCATTAACAACTAACTTTTAATTTCAAGCCATTTATTTTAATGTCATTTAATTTTAGTCCTTATTCATTTGCCATTATTCATACCATTCTAATTGTTTATGTTAATGCAATTTTCACTTTGTCCACTTGGACCATATTGTGTGATATATCTTGTTTGTGTACACTTTGCTTGTTTGTATGGTCTTTGACCATTAATGTACATAATAACAAAACAAAAAACCCTAAAAAAATTGTGGGACTTGGCCAATTGATCGGTAAAATAGCAAGTGTACTATTTGCACCGATGTAGTAACAAAATGGGAGTTATCCTGAGTATCGGTCTCGAGGATTGCGTATTAAGTACAAACCTTTACAATAATTCCATTGAACAAAAGATCAAAGGGGGTTTATTGATTGTTTTCGAAATGATAATTACGAGAATAAAGTACACAAAGCGTATAAAAAACTTTTAATCGATATAAGAAAGCATGCTATGGCAAGATGTATGAATTGCTTTGTACCACACTACTTCCATATTTTATAATATCTACATTGTAATTATTCAACGCTGATTCTCAAGAATTATTTTCTCTATTTCCTTAGCCGAAAACCATTAACAGTCATTTTCCATCCCAATTCCTTAGCCATTCAAAATGACGTTAAGAAAAACGCAGTTGTAACAAGAATTTACGGCTACTACAGTTTGATCCTTATTCCTAAGCGATTAAACCGAAGTATTATTATACAAAAAGCGATAAGGTGGTTTATCCGACCTAAACCCTAACCATAGATCAAAATTCTATTTGTCCAATAGAAAAAAAGAATTAAGAACTTTGTATAATAATAAAAATTAAGAACAATGTTGATGATCATAAAACATAGAAATATTGTTCATACATAAGCAATTCAGGGACACCCCCATAGCATTGGGGGGTTTAGCTTCTCATAGTATTCAAAGAAAGAAAATTACAAAATAGAGACATTACAATTCTTTGATGATGAAGGTTGCTCTTCAATCTCTTCCGATCTTGAAAGTCTCTTCTTCTCCAAACTCCTTGAAAGCTCTGTTCTCTTTTCTGTCTATTCTTCTTACCATCAAAAAGTCCTTTTTCTCTTCACCAATAGCATACTAATTAGTTCCAAATCATCCAAAAGCATCGTGAAATACCAAGATTGCCCTCCGAAATTACAAAGAGACTGGAAAGATAAAAATCAGCAAAACGAGCGAATTGGCCAACACGGGCGCCCGTGTTGGCTCCTTGTTTACTCTTTTCAATCAGACTTTGCTGACACGGGCACCCGTGTCAGCCCCCTGTTTTCTGCTGGTTTGCTTTCAACTTCTGTACAGGCTGACACGGGCTGTGTCAGCTGACACGGGCACCCGTGTCAACCCCCTGTTTTGTGCATATTTCGCTTTGCAAACCATTTTTGACTCCCGTTCTTCCCTTACGCATCTTTCGGGCTTATTGTTGGACCTGGAAACCAAATAGAACTACTACGGACACGCATAAAATGCGACAAAAAGAGATGAACTACTAATACAACATAAAACAAGAAGGGGATTATGAAATGCGATAAAACTTAGGAAATCAACTAAAAGGAAGAACAAAGTGTTACCGATTCTTGAATATTCATGCTGGATGGATGAAGAAAACTAAGTCCAAATGGTGACCGATCACAACCCCAAACTTATCTCATTTCTTGTCCTCAGGTGATGTAAGAGACAACACAGAGGTCAACCATGGATTTTCTTCTTTCCACAATACAGCTGATGCTATTCGCAACTTATCTTCCTCCTTCCCGATTAAGCTTCTGGTTCATCCATTCGAACTGTCCACCGCATTACCATATCAGAGTGTTTCTTCACCTGCAAACTTCTTCACACCACTCACCAAATCTCTCGGGGTTAAAGTGTTTAGCACTCATAATATCAAGGTATGCCATATCAACTCTTAATTTTTGAATAAATTCTATGTTCACTACACAAACCAAATTCACACACTTATAGAGGTCTTTCGAGTAGTAACTGGGCTTAGGTATGGTGGGGATAGACAAGGAAATGGATGACAAAGGTTTAAAACTCGACATTCATGTTGTTGCTTTTCTTTGTGCACAAATTATTTCATGGGGTGTTGTCCAACTTGACTCTTTTCTTTTTTTCACTCAATTTTTCTTTCTTTGAATATCTCATTATGGCATGAGTCTTTGACTTAGGCAAGTGCTTTTATCTCATCTCCATTTTTCATTTCTTTTCTCTTTTTTTCTCTTTTCGGTAGAAGTATATGTTTTCACAAACTTGTTTTTCTTTTGTTGCACTTGCTCTTTTTCAATTTTTCTAAGGATCACCACCCCAAACTTATCATTTTTTTGCACGAATTTGGAACTACAACAGTCATGCCGAGTGAAGGTAGGAAGTGTTTGGCTAATGGTTAACATAATGGTTTTCACAAACAAGGGGGCACAGGCTCAACGGGGTTAACAATGGATAAATACAACATTACGGATGGCTAGAAAGCCTAAAGGGTGAAAATAAACAACGTGCCTCAGTGTGCGTCTTTGTATTGTGTTGTATCAGTAGAACTTACGCAAAATCAGAGAGATAAAGTCACACCTGAATGCACTCTTTTGTGTTTGGTTTTGTTGAAATCTCACCATGTTGGATAAGCTTGCAGGCTCCAAACCACTCTTCATGACAAACAACTTCTTTTTCAGCTTGGGTCTACCATCCCCTATTTCGGTCTAGAGTCACCAAGTTGCATCTAACATTTTCTTTCTCAGCTGTATCAACTTCCAGGTTGCCTCGGGAGCAAATCTGGGGTTGTATCTTTCCCTCACTGGTCACTAGTCCATCATTTATCCAGTAGAATCCACTTTTATCTATAACACATGGAAATAAAACAAACACACAAAAACAAAACAAAGTAACAAAACAAACAAACACAACTTAAACAAAATACAAAACAATAACCCCCCCCAGACTTGAACCAAACATTGTCTGCAATGTTCATTGTCAAGATAAGATGGGTACTCACAGTGTCTACTGAGGAGGTGGAGGAGGATACAGATAATGCAACATCATGTGAGCTCCTCACCTTGCTTAGATTGCTCCGTGTGAAGGTGACCGATCTCATTTTGAATCCAACCCCATTGGTCTTGTGGCATGGAGTAGGACCCTGAAGCTTGGTTTGTTCCTTGTGGTTGTTGGTAAAACTGCTCCTCAGTGCTAGGTGCACCCTCCATATGCTCATCTTCAGGAAAGAAATCAAGAAAATCTTCGTCCCCCTCATCCAGGTCGGGACACTCATAAAGCCAGTTGGCCTTGTTAGCAATACTAATAAAATCATAAGCAGGTAAAGCAAGAATATGAACTTTTTGGCAGACAAGAGAATAGTGATCTTACTTTACCTCGATCATGCCTTGTTGAATCAACGCGGTCGTGTCCAGTTTATTCTTACCTGGCACCTGTGGAGCTTCAGCAAGCGCAACACCAAACTCAAAATGGTCGGCAATCTGGGTGATCATTCCGCCAACCGAAATGTCGCCTGAAGTAGCGCGACCAACTCTGCCTAGGTAGTCAGCTGAAAATGCTGCTACATTGATAGGTGTTTGTGCTGCCATATTATACAAAAAGAAAATCTCCCTTTGGGTGGCGACACCGGTGTTATCACCGCAACCGAACATGGTGTACGCCAAAGCCTTTTGAGCGTACCTGAAACAAGGGTTATGGATACCCGATGCTTTTTCCCCCTTGAAGATATATTTAGAGTTACCTGTTATAGTTGTCCAGAATTCAGCCAGAACAAAAGTATCGGGCACCGTTCCAGAGCCTACTATTGGGAGTTTTAGGATACTCCCCAATTCATCCATAGACAATTCCAGATTAGTATTAAACAAACGAAAACGCAAAGTACCATAGTACTCTTTCTCAGTTCCATTCCACCGATTTTTCAATTTAAATTCAATGGTACTTAAAAATTCAAGAGTAATACACGCAAAAGTTGGCGCTTCTAACTGCATGAATTCCAACATACCTAAGCTATGGAACATTCGGTGGATTTCAGCCTGCAATCCTAATTCTTGCAAAGTTCTATCACACATGTATCTAGTGGGTGTCAATTTTCTCTTAAGGTGAGCAGTATACCTTTTTGGTGCTCTAAGTCTTCAAACACAATATCGTGCTCATTCGGAGTCCTTCTTGCCCTTTGACGTGGGCGGGATGATTCTGCCACGTTCGTGCTTCTATCTACTCGGCGAGACATGTTATTACCTGCACACACACAAAATTGAAATTGAAAATAAAGATTCGGGAAAAATATTACCGTAGGAAGGTAGAGGATGGCAAATGGAGAAGCTTTTGTGAAGGTGGTTGGAGATTTGATGGAGTTTTTAGGGGAAAGGTTGAAGCTTTTTGTGAAGCTTAAATGGAGGCTCTTAGGTTTTCTTGAGAGGAAGAGAGATGAAGGTGAGAGAATAGGTAAGAAAAAAGGTTTATGAGGTGTGAATGAGTGATAAAAGGTAGTTAGTGGATGTAATTGGAGGTGGGCCCCATGTCCAAACGGTCAAAAACTTCAAAAAAAAATTGAAAACACGCTTGCTGACACAGCCGTGTCAGCGTTCTTCCCCCTTATTATTTTTTTTCAAACTTTTTCTTCAGCATGGGCTGACACGGGCCGTGTCAGCTGACATAGGCGACCGTGTCAGACCCCTGGAAAAAAATTTCTTCTCCACTCTCTTCTTGACACGAGTCGTGTCAGCTGACACGGGCGGCCGTGTCAACTGACATGGGCGGCCGTGTCAGGTCCCTATTTTTCTTTTTCTTTTAACTTTCGATTCAAGCTTCGTAACCGGGCTTCTGCTTCCGATTTTCCATAGACTTTTTGCACATGAACTTTTGACTCCTCTAGCAAACATTGTTCAAAACTACAAGTCAATAACACACAACACAACAAAGAAAATAGTTAGAAACAAAAGCGTGGGTTGCCTCCCACGTAGCGCTTCGTTTAACGTCGCCTGGCTCGACGGTTGTTCATCTTATCAGACAAGATGAACAACATCAATTTGACCAATTTCTTGCTCCACATTGTAAGGTTTCAACCTTTGGCTATTCACTTTAAAAATGTCCCCATTGGATTGATTTTTTATTTCAATAGGTCCATGGGGATATACCTTGTGTACCATAAACGGTCCCGACCATTTTGGTCTCAGCTTTCCCGAGAACAACTTCATCCTCGAATTAAACAGTAACACCATTTGTCCTTCCTAAAATTCCTTCCTTTGGATCCTTCTATCATGCCATTTTTTTGTTTGATCTTTGTAAATTTTGGCTTTTTCATATGCTCGGTTCCTAAATTCTTCTAACTCATGGAGTTGAAGAATTCGAGACTCTCCCACTTTCAAAAGATCCAAATTAAGGAATCTTGAAGCCCACAAAGGTTTGTGTTCAAGTTCTAAAGGTAAGTGACAGGCCTTACCATATACCAATTGATAAGGAGACATACCAATCGGTGTTTTGAAAGCAATTCGGTATGCCCAAAGCGCATCATCAAGCTTACTTGCCCAATCTTTGCGAGATGAGTTAACCGTCTTCTCCAAAATTTGTTTCAACTGCCTATTCGACACTTCAACTTGACCACTTATTTGCGGATGGTACGGAGTGGCTATACGATGTTTTACATTATACTTCAAGAGTAGCTTCTCCATTAGGTGATTTAAGAAATGAGTTCCCTCATCACTTATTAGAGCTCTTGGCACTCCAAACCTGACAAAATGTTCTCCTTTAGAAACTTGACTACCACTTTTGCATCATTCGTTGGTAGAGCAACTGCTTCTACCCACTTGGATACATAATCCACCGCCACCAAAATATAGTTCTTTTCAAATGACGATGGAAATGGTCCCATAAAGTCGATACCCCAAACATCAAAGAGTTCAACTTCCAACATGGGGTTCTGAGGCATCTGATTTCTTTTCGAGATGTTACCCATCCTTTGACACTTATAGCATCTTTTGTATTAGATCCGTTGGACTTCAAACAACGTCATGAGAAGCTTTTGTCTATCTTGTCTGCTGATGTGGTTGAAGGACT
Source organism: Lathyrus oleraceus (assembly GCF_024323335.1). Lineage (NCBI taxonomy): Eukaryota > Viridiplantae > Streptophyta > Magnoliopsida > Fabales > Fabaceae > Lathyrus > Lathyrus oleraceus. The sequence goes on along the minus strand of NC_066583.1, from coordinate 170,508,040 downwards.
TTTGAGTGTGCTAATGCAGTTCTATGATCCTCTCTACCGCTGTTTCACTTTCCCAGATTTTCATCTTGTGCCTACCTTGGAGGAGTATTCTCATCTTTTGGGGATACCTGTTTCTAGTAGAGTGCCTTTTAGTTGATTGGAGAAGATTCCCCGATCTAGTTTTATTGTTGAAGCTCTTCACTTGAAGAAGTATGAGATAGAGGCTCATTGGGTGAAGAAAGGAGGATTGTTTGGGTTGCCATCTGATTTCCTCATCAAGGAAGCTACTGCCTTTGCTCAAACCGGTAGTGTAGATGCTTTTGAAGCTACCTTTGTATTGCTCATTTATGGATTAGCTTTGTTCCCTAACATTGACGGTTTTGTTGATGTTAACGCCATTAGACTTTTCTTGATTAGGAATCATGTGCCTACTTTGTTGGGTGATATGTATTTCTCTTTGCATATAAGGAATTCTAAAGGTGGTGGAACGATTGCCTGTTATATTCCTCTTCTGTACAAGTGGTTTATTTTGCACTTGCCTCAGACACCTGCTTTTGTGTAAAATAAACAATGTCTACGGTGGTCTCAGAGACTTATGTCTCTCACTAATGATGATATAGTTTGGTATGATCCTTCTTTGGGCAGTTTGGACATTATTGATAGTTGTGGTGAATTCTCTAATGTTCCTCTCATTGGTACACAAGGAGGAATTAACTACAACCCTACTTTGGCTCATCGTCAACTTGGGTTCCCCTTGAGAGACAAACCTAATAACACTTTGTTAGAAGGTATTTTCTACAAGAGGGTAAAGATCCCTAACATTTGAAGCAGAAGATTGTGCATGCTTGGCATAACGTGCATAGGAAAGGAAGATCCGAGCTTGGTCCGTGCAATTGTGTGGCTTTGGAAGCTTACACTCTTTGGGTGAGGAAGAGAACTTTGGAGTTGAAGATGCCTTATCCTTGTGAAAGACCTATGTCTATGGTTGTGGTTGAGCCATTAACTCTCCCTAACAAAGATGGAGAAGATTTGGAAGACGCGCTCGTCAAGATGAAGCAAGAGAAAGATATGTGGTAAGAGTGTTTCCGTGCTTTGAGCAAGAGGCATGAAGAGTTGCAACTGGAGTCTAACTACAAAGATGCACTTATTGAGCTACTTGAAGACCGAGTGACAAAGAGACAGAGAGAGCCAGAGGTTTCATCTTCTAGAATGCCTCAGCCTTTAGTTGCTTGGAAGAAGATTGTTGATCAGCTTGTCCTCGAGAAGACTCATATGAAGGCTTCTTTTGAGACTGAGATCCATCGCATTTGAAGGAAGTACGCGCCTTCAGTTAGGTCTTCTGACATTGTTGTTAGGGATCTTTAGGATGACTAATCTCTTTTTCTCTTGTATTTTTCATTTGGTTTCTGAAATTATACTCAGTGTAATCCTTCCAATTATATAAATGAAAAGAGATTTTTTTGGTCATATAAAAATTGCAATTGTTGATATATATATATATATATATATATATATATATATATATATATATATATATTTGCAAATGATATAAGTAAGTTCCTTGAAAACAAAAAAAAATAATAAATAAACAAGCATTGCATTTCATGCATCATTTGCATAAGCAGGTTTCTCTTTTGCTAGATGTCTCATTGGTGTTTCTTCTGTGCTTCAGCCAAGCTGACTCACCGGTACAATACCCGCGCCAATCATCTGAAAATTATGGAGCATCTAGAGCAAGAGAACAGAGAGATGAAGGACGAGATCGCCCGTCTGACTGCCATGATGGAGTCAGTTCTTGCCACTCAGAGCCAATCTTCTCCAACACCCGCAACTTCTCCTCCTCAGAGGATAGTTATTTCAGAAGTGCCTACCTCTACCATGCCTGCTGCTACCGCTTACTTTGCGCCCACTATGCCTGCCGGATACCTGTGGGGAATGTCATCCAACTTTATGCCTGAAGGCTTTGCGCCTACATTTGCTTCCATGCCGGCATCTAGCCCGGTCATGTCTGTGCCACCTCCCGTTGTGCACACCTTACCTCGTGTAGAGGACACCATTTATCACTCTGAGTTGTCTAAGGTTCTGGATGTCTATGAGAAAATGGATGAAATGAAAGATCAGTTTCTTGAGTTGCGCAAGGAATTGAAGATGCTAAGAGGTAAGGACTTGTTTGGAAAAAGTGCTATTGAGTTGTGTTTAGTGCCCAACGTCAAGATCCCGGTGAAGTTCTAAGTGCCTGACTTTGAAAAGTATAAAGGGAACATGTGTCCACTCAGTCATCTAGTGATGTATGCTCGCAAGATGTCTACTCAGACCGACAATGATCAACTGTTGATTCATTACTTCCAGGATAGTTTGACTGGTGATGCGCTCTGTTGGTATATGGGATTAGACAGTGCAAGCGTTCGTACTTTTAATGACCTAGGAGAGGATTTTGTCAAGCAATATAAGTACAACATGGATATGGCGCCTGATAGAGACCAGCTGAGGTCTATGTCTCAGAGGGATAAGGAGACGTTTAAAGAGTATGCGCAGAGATGGAGGGAATTGGCTGCCCAGATCACTCCTCCTTTGGAGGAAAAAGAGATGACAAATATCTTTCTGAAAACTCTGAGTTCATTTTATTATGAATGAATGATTGCTAGTGCCCCCAGTGACTTTACCGAAATGGTAAACATGGGGATGAGGCTTGAGGAAGGAGTCCGAGAGGGACGTTTGTCAAAAGATGAAGCATCTTCGAGTAAGAGGTATGGTAGCAATTTTGGGAAGAAAAAGGATAATGAAGCGAATGCAATAAGCAGTGGGAGGCATAGAAGGCCTCAGATCATAAGGAATCAACCATCCCGTCAACATCATCACCAAGTATCTTCAGTTATCCCTGTGTTTTCTAATCAACAATTAACACCAGTTCAACAACCACAACGTCAACAACAACAACCGCAACAACGAACAAACACCTACAACAACAACAACAACAATACCAACAACAATCATCATCAACAAAACTTTGAGAGGAAGAAGTTCTCTTTCGACCCGATTCCTATGTCATACGCAGAACTTTATCCATCTTTGGTTCTCAAGAACCTAATCCAACCAAGAAACCCACCGCAAATTCCAAAACCACTTCCATGGTGGTACAAGCCTGAACTCCATTATGCTTTTCATCAAGGAGCACTCGGACATGATATAGAGAACTGCTACCCACTCAAGTATGAGGTTCAAAAGCTGATGAAGAGTGGAATGGTGTCCTTCAAGGACCGTGCATCGAATGTGATAGCAAATTTGTTGCCTGCTCATGGGAACTCTTATGTGAATATGGTGGAGGGTTGTCCTGAAGAGTTTAAGGTTTTTGATGTGCATTTTATCCAGAGATCCTTGGTGCAGATGCATATGGACATTTGTTTAGTGAGTGATTGTGAACATGACCAGGACGATTGTGTTATCTATAGTGTTAACCTGAGGGGTTGCAAAGTTGTGAAAAGGGACATCCAGCGACTGATGGATGAAGGCATGATTCAAATTGTTCAATCCCTTCATGTAGATGACGATGTAAATGTCATAGTACCCATTTTCAAGCAGCCAGAGAGATTGGTAATCCAGTACGACAACAGCAACAGTAACAATGTCAACAATAGATCAGTATCGTCGTTGGTTATACGGTTAGCAGGTCCAGTCCCGTATTCATCTGATAAAGTTGTGCCATATCAGTATAATGCTACAATGATAGAAGGCGGTCAAGAGGTCCCATTTCCTACGACTAGCTCTGTGGTGAGCATTGCTGATGTTACCAAGGTGACCCGCAGTGGTCGTGTGTTTGGGCCGGTGTTCCCAAAGGATAAGGAAGAATCAGTTGTGAGTAAGAAGGTGGAAGTGCCTGTTGTAGATCCAGTTGAAGCTTTAAAAGGTAAGTCTGGTGAATCCAGCGAGTTGAAGGCTAACGATGATGATGAGGTACTTCGGTTAATCAAAAGGAGTGAGTTTAATGTGGTGGAGCAGCTGCTTCAAACCCCCTCAAAAATATCAGTGTTGTCTCTGCTCATGAATTTCGAAGCACACAGAGAAGCACTACAAAGAGTTCTGGAACAAGCTTTTGTAGAACATGATGTTACAATGGATCAATTCGATCATATCGTGGCTAACATCACTTCTTGCAATAATCTTAGCTTCTGTGATGAAGAACTCCCCGAGGAGGGCAGAAGTCATAATCTGGCTTTGCACATCTCCATGAATTGCAAAGAAGATGCTTTGTCAAATGTGCTTGTTGACACCGGGTCGTCGCTGAATGTACTGCCAAAGTCAACTATGTCAAAGCTATCATACCAAGGAGCGCCTATGAGGTATAGTGGTGTAATCGTCAAGGCCTTTGACGGTTCGCGCAAAACGGTTATTGGTGAAGTGGATCTTCCAGTTAAGATAGGTCTGAGTGATTTTCAAATTACTTTTTAAGTAATGGATATCCACCCGACCTACAGTTGCTTGTTGGGAAGGCCATGAATTCATGAGGCAGGAGCTGTTAATTCAACTTTGCATCAGAAGCTCAAATTTGTGAAGAATGGAAAGCTTGTGTTGTTGGCGGGGAGAAAGCGTTGTTAGTCAGCCACCTGTCATCTTTCTCTTAAGTTGAAGCTGAGGATGAGGTTGGAACTTCGTTCCAGGTCTTATCTATTGCTGTTGAAAAGAGAGTTGGGGCACCTATGTCCTCATTGAAAGATGCTAAGAAGATTGTTGAAGAAGGCAATGTTGATCAGTGGGGGCGCATGGTAGAGGTCTCCGACAACAAAGGCAGAACCGGTTTGGGGTTCCAGCGAGGGTTCATTCATGGCAATGAACAACACTTAGCTTCCGGAGCGGAGGGTTCATTCATGGCAATGAACAACACTTAGCTTATGTGCTAGAGGATGACGAAGAGGAAGACTACACCAATTTTGTGACGCATGGAAAGGCTTGCAACAATTGGACTGATGTTGATATTCCTGTTATTTTGCATCTATCTAACTAATTGCTTTTATATATTTTAAAATCCTTCTCCTATGCCTAAGGGAGAAGTGAACATTGTTTAGGAATTTTCAAATTGATCATTAATAAAATTAATTCTATTCATCCACATCTATGATGTCTTGTTTTTACTTTTTGTTTTATTCTGAAAATGGTAATCACAAAAAACATAAATAAACAATATAATTGTCCATCTGCATAATATTTGGTCACAAATTCACTTCTCTAAAATCAAAATATCAAATCATTATGCAGGTTGGTTCCTAACCCCATTGAATACAATGATCCTTCTCTTTCTCCAAATTTCGCATTCCCTGTGTTTGAGGCCAAGGAGGAAAGTGATGAAGAAGTGAGTGATGAACCGTCTCGTCTTCTTGAGCATGATGAAAGAATTATTCAGTCGTTTGAGGAGAAGATTGAGCTAGTCAACTTGGGTTCCGAGGATGATGAGAAGGAAGTCAAGATTGGGTCTCGACTGTGTCCAGATGTCAAGAAGGGTTGATTGATCTTCTTCGAGAGTATTCAAATGTGTTTGCTTGGTCCTATCAAGACATGCCTGGTTTGGATTCTGAGATTGTGGAGCATAGATTGCCGTTGAATCCAGAGTGCCCGCCAATCAAGCAGAAGTTGAGAAGAACGCATCCTGATACGGCTGTGAAGATCAAAGAGTAAATGCAGAAGCAGATTGACGCCGGTTTCCTTGTGACCGCTGAGTATCCGCAATGGGTGGCTAATATTGTGCCTGTGCGAAAGAAAGATGGAAAAGTCTGCATGTGTGTCGATTATAGAGATTTGAATAAAAGTCAGTCCGAAAGATGATTTCCCTCTGCCACACATTGATATGTTGGTAGACAATACTGCTAAATTCAAAGTATTTTCGTTTATGGATGGATTTTTCGGATATAATCAGATCAAGATGGCACCCAAAGATATGGAGAAGACCATATTCATTACACCTTGGGGAACATTCTGTTATAGAATGATGCCTTTCGGTCTAAAGAATGCTGGTGCAATATACCAGAGAGCAATGACTACTCTTTTTTATGATATGATGCATAAAGAGATTGAGGTTTATGTCGACGACATGATTGCTAAATCGATTTATGAAGAGGAACATGTTGAGCATTTCTTGAAGCTATTCCAGCGTTTGAGGAAGTATAAACTCCGCTTGAATCCCAATAAGTGTACTTTTGGTGTTCGTTATGGTAAGTTGTTGGGCTTTATTGTCAGCGAGAAGGGTATTGAAGTTGATCCTGCCAAGGTCAAAGCAATACAAGAGATGCATGTGCCCAAAACAAAGAAGCAAGTCAGAGGTTTTCTCGACCGCTTGAATTATATCTCCAGATTCATTTCACACATGACTGCCACATGTGCGCCTATATTCAAGCTTCTTCGAAAAGATCAATCTTGTGATTAGACCGAAGACTTCCAGAAAGCTTTTGACAGTATCAAAGAATATCTGCTTGAACCTCCGATTTTGTCTCCGCTTGTTGGAGGAAGACCGTTGATCATGTATTTGACTGTGCTTGAAGATAGTATGGGTTGTGTTCTTGGTCAGCAAGATGAGACTGGAAAGAAAGAATTTTCAATTTACTACCTCAGTAAGAAGTTCACCGATTGTGAGACTCGGTATTCTATGCTTGAGAGACTTGTTGCGCATTGGCGTGGGCTGCTAAGCGTCTGCGTCAGTATATGTTGAATCATACCACTTGGTTGATATCCAAAATGGATCCAATCAAATATATATTTGAGAAGCCTGCTTTAACTGGGAGGATTGCCCGTTGGCAGATGTTGTTATTAGAGTATGATATCGAATACCGATCTCAGAAAGCGATCAAAGGTAGTATCTTGGCTGACCATTTGGCTCACCAACCGATTGAAGATTACCAATCAGTGCAGTATGATTTTCCTGATGAAGAGATCTTGTACTTGAAAATGAAAGATTGTGATGAACCATTGCTTGAAGAAGGGCCAGAACCTGGTTCCCATTGGGGCATGGTATTTGATGGAGCTATTAATCAGTATGGTAGTGGCATTGGGGCAGTGATCATTACTCATCAAGGCACACATCTACCATTTACAGCTAGATTGACTTTCAAGTGTACGAACAACATGGCAGAATATGAAGCTTGCATTATGGGGCTTGAAGAGGCCATGAATCTCAGAATCAAGCATTTAGATGTCTTCGGGGATTCAACTTTGGTTGTGAATCAAATCAAAGGTGAATAGGAGACAAATCAACCCGGTTTAATACCATATAGAGATTATGTGAGGAGGATTTCAACTTTGTTTACAAAGGTTGAGTTTCATCATATCCCTCGAGATGAAAACCAGATGGCAAAAGCTCTTGCAACGTTGGCGTCAATGATTATGTAAAATATTGGAACGATGTTCCCAATTTATCGGATGGCAGATGCTCATGTGTTTGCTGTTGAAGAGATCAAAAACGAGAAGTCATGATATTATGACATCAAACGTTTCCTCCAAAGTCAGATTTACCCGTCTGAGCATCTTTGAAGGATAAGAAGACTTTGAGAAGATTAGCCGGTAACTTCTACTTGAATGGTGATATACTTTACAAGAGAAACTTCGACATGGTTCTGCTCATATGCGTGGATAAACACGAAGCAGACTTGTTGATGACTGAAGTGCATGAAGGTTCCTTTGGTACTCATTCCAATGGACATGCAATGACAAAGAAGATGTTGCGAGCAGGTTACTATTAGCTGACAACGGAATCTGACTGTTGCAAGTTTGTGAAGAAGTGCCACAAGTGTCAAATATATGTTGATAAGATTCATGTTCCTCCGACACTATTGAATGTTATTTCTTCCCCATGGCCCTTCTCCATGTGGGGAATTGATATGATTGAGCCTAAAGCTTCGAATGGACATCGTTTCATTCTGGTGGCAATTGACTACTTCACCAAATGGGTTGAAGCGGCATCGTATGCGAATGTAACCAAGCAAGTTGTTGTGATGTTTATCAAGAATCAGATCATATATCGATATGATGTGCCAAGTAAGATCATTACTGATAATTGATCGGACTTGAATAACAATATGGTGGAAGCTCTTTGCAAAAATTTTAAGATTGCACATCATAATTCTTCTCCCTACATACCTAAGATGAATGGGGTTGTTGAACCTGCAAATAAGAACATTAAGAAGATTATTCAGAAGATGGTTGTCACGTATAAGGATTGGCATGAGATGCTACTATTTGCTTTGCATGGGTATCGTACATCCATCCGCACTTCAATAGGGGCAACCCATTTTTCTCTTGTATATGGTATGGAAGCAGTGCTCCCCATAGAGGTTGAGATTCCTCCATTGCGAGTGCTCATGGAAGCCAAGTTGACTGAGGCTGAATGGTGTCAGACTAGGTTTGACCAGCTGAATTTAATTGAAGAAAAGCGATTGACTGCCATGTGTCATGGTCATTTATATCAATAGAGGATGAAGAAAGCTTTTGATAAGAAGGTCAGACCTCGTGTATTCAAAGAAGGTGACCTTGTGCTCAAGAAGATATTGCCGTTCAAACCAGATTCTAGGGGAAAATGGACTCCTAATTATGAAGGTCCATATGTTGTTAAAAGAGCCTTTTCAGGCGGTGCTTTGATTCTTACAACTATGGATGGTGAAGAGTTCACTCGTCCTATGAACGCAGATGCAGTCAAGAAATACTTCGCCTAAACAGAAAAGAACAACTCGCTAAGTTGAAAACCCGAAAGGGCGGCTTAGGCAAAAATGAGCGTCTCGGTGGATTGAAAACCCGAAAGGGCGATCCAGGCAAAAATTAGAGACATAAAAACAGAAAACGAATTTCCCGATAAGTTGAGTACCCCACCTTGGGGCAACTTATGAAAAAATTAGGGATTATGGCAAGTAATTGCATTCTACTGATCTTCAAATTTTGGAGAACTTTGAGCACAAGGGTTGACGTCGATTCATCATCCCAGTAACGGTCAGAAGCACAATGGATATCAAGGGTTGGTAGAAAGATTAAGGATCATTTGTGTTCAATGTAACCTTTTTCCATGTAAATTACCATTTTCATTGTTGTAAAAAATATATGGACTCTTGTCATTTACAGACTACCATCCCATTAAATAAAGTTGAGCTTTTGTCCAATTATTTCTACTCTTATTTACTTCAGCCAATAGTTTAAATTTTATTATGATCATTTTGGAAATTTAAAATTTTTAATCAAAATCATTTTTTCTTAAAACATATAAAAGCAAGAATCTTTCAAAGCAATTAAAAGGAAGTATCAACAGCACTTCAAGGAGCAGCAAGTCCTTAAGTGAGAAACATCAGAGGTTCCCCAAGCAGTTAAGCCTTCGGGTATCCCTAGTTGTTTGTGTTGATCCGGTTCCCCTGCAAAGTGTTTGTTCCCTAGTAGAGTTCTGATTCTTTACCCTAGCTAAGTTGGTTGATTTAGTACCTTGCGGCGTGTTATTTCCCCAACAGTGTTTCTGTATTCCTCAACGGAGTTCGCGTTTCTTCAGCAGGGTTGATCTTCAACAGAGTAAGATGTTTTCCCCAGTAGATCGCGTTGGTTTCCCCACCAGTCACCATCTGACCCGCTCTCAGTCATAGTTTCCTCCTAGTTTCTGAGCAGCTATTTTGTGTTTATCTTCTGTATGGTTGTCTCCCATTTAATATGGCGTTGACCTAAAAATCCCTGCAAGCTCGATAACTTCTCCTTTCCTCAGCAGATCTCCTCCCTTTGTTAGATTTGAGCCTTTGGGTTGTTATTTTCTCTGTTCTCCAGCAGTTGTCCCCCTCTTCTTGTCGATTGACCGAGGATTGTACCGATGATTCAAATTCTTTGCGACACCTTCGTATCCTTCGTGATCGTTTTGCCAGCATAATCATCATATATATACATATACATTCATATAATTTCATAATTGCATATTTGCATCATCATATCTGATTAACTTGTCGGTTTGAGATTCTCATTCTCTGTTATGGCGGTACTTTATCCCCATACGAGTTTAGTGTCTGTCCTCCGTCAATTGCAGAGTGTCAGCCCCTTAGGTATAAAGACTTTAACCTTTCTCCTCTTTCCCACTGAGTTTTTTCCTCGTGGATGATTACTACTTCAGTTTCCTTCCTAGTTGATTATCTGGATGAAATCACTCCCCTTGAGTTATCTCCTCATTGGGTTAAGTCTTAATTGAATGTTTCTTTCTAGCTCTTGCCTAGATAGATGCTTTGAGTCTCCTAAGAGCCTATTACCCAATAACTGGTAATATTCTCTTTAGTTTGCAGTTTGTTACTTTTTGCCCAATACCCGACAAAAGTATCCCAGTTTTCCCAGTAGTTGAATCCCTGGTGGATTCATTTGTTTCTTTTTCCCCAGGAAGTATATCCTTGATATGTTCATCCTAACCGATGATGGATATCTTTCTTTCCCATGCCTGAGTTTATCCTTGATATGTTCATCTTAACCGATGACGGATATTCTCATTTGTGGTATTCTACCCAGTAAAAAGGTAGTTGTAATCCCTATTGTGTTCCCTAGAGAGTTAATCCTTGATATGTTCATCCTAATTGATGACGGATTTCCTTCTCTTTGTGGTATTCTACCCAGTAATCGTTAGTTGTAAACCCTACTTTTTCCTGCATAGTCTATCCTTGATATGTTCATCCTAACCGGTGACGGATTTTCTCTTTGATGGTATTCTATCCAGTAACTGATAGATGTAATTCCTATTTCCTCCCCTCTTAGAGTCTATCCTTGATATGTTCATCTTAACCGGTGATGGATTTTCTCTTTGATGGTCTTCTATCCAGCATTCGATAGATGTAATTCCTACTTTTTGTTCAGTTGGTTTATCCTTGATATGTTCATCTTAACCGATGACGGATTTCCTCCTTGACAATCCCAGGCAAGTTTATCATTGATATGTTCATCTTAATTGATGTAGGATTTTCTTCCATGTTGAGTTTATCCTTGATATGTTCATCCTAATCGATGATGGATATTCTCACCTTTGGTCTTCTGCCCAGTAACCGGTAGTTGTAAATCCTATTTTTCTGCAGTTTTCCCCAGCAAGGCTATTCTTACCCAGTAACCGATAATGAATACTCCCTCCTGGCTTTTCTCAGCGAGTCATCCTTGATATGTTCATCCTAATCGATGACGGGTGTCCTCTCTGTCAAATCTTTATTATCTCTGCACCCAGTAACAGGTAGTAGATAATAGACTTCTGCTCCTCCTGTTTTGAAGTTTATTTCTTCCCCAGTTGAGTTGAGTGCGCATTTCCTTAGTGAAATTTCTTCCCCTGCATGATTCCAGTATATCAGTTGTATCCTGACTTACTCGTATCCCATGCAGATGTTGTTGTTTCCCCGGCTGAGTCTTTCCATTTTATATGGAATTCCTCTAGTCCCCCAGTAGTTTTAAGTCATAGCTTGGCCTATGCATAACTCCTTTATTCCCCAGAGTCTTTGTCTCCCCAGTGAGTTTTCCTTATGGAATACATTATACTCCTGGGGACTTTCGGTCTCTCTGATTTCTTTTCCTTTGTGGCAATATTTCCCCATAAAGAATTTACTTTTACATTCATATCATATCCATCATGAGGTCTCTTAGGGACCAAAATTTGTTTCTATATGTTTTTGTTTAAGCCCATTCTTCTGAGTCGACATGAAGATTTTAACCTTTGCCTCCTCAGTTAGAATGTCCTTAAATAGGAGCAGCTGTAAGACCCTAATTTTTACCCTAAGATCCCTCATGCAATTTCATCATATGCATTAGCATTGGGATCATACATTGGCATCCTCCTTACCCCTCTTTCATTGGGTTTGCTTTGGGAGAGATCACTAAGCACTATGTGATTTTATCATACTTGTATATCATCATTTTACTAACCAAAATACCAAAAATATGTCTTTGTATTTTCCTAACACCTTTGTAGGTAGGTCATGATCTCCATTGATCTATCAAGTTCATATCTAGGGTTTGAGACCCTCATGACAAAGAGCACAACCATGAATTGATCCAAGAATTGTTATGAGCATCATATATGAGTTCCATTGATCTCTACAAGTTATATTGATCAAGTTTTCTTCAAGAGTTTGAGGGTGATTTGCCTTGGAAACCCTAGTTTGACTGGGTATCTTGAGTAACTTCTCCAACAAGCTATCTCACCAATTGATCAAATTTCTCAAGGGACACTTCAAAATTCATCATCTTTTACATATATGATCTACCATGATCCAAGAAAGTCAAAATAATTGAAGGTTAGCAAGTTGGTTGATGGTGGTTGGCCAGATGAATTCATCTTATCAAAATTGGGTCTCCCTAGACCCTATCTCCTAGAATTTTCACCATATGAAAATGATTCCAAGATAAAACTTACTCTAAATTACATTCCAAACAAATTTCATGTTTAGATCTAGATCTAGTTTTTCTTGGAAAATCATTTTCTATGTTGAAACATTATAGGTCATTTAGACTAAACCCTAATTTGAAAGTCAACTTCCCAAGGCCATAACTTGCTCATTTTTTATGAGATAAAAGATTTCCAAGTTGCACAATAAAATTCAAGATGTCTACTTCAACTTTTATGATTGAAGTGAAAGCTAATTCAACTTTTATGAGCATGTGATATGAGGTTACATTATAGGTCATTTTTTACATATACCATTGAACAAGTGATTTTTCCAAACTTCAAAAATGCATAACTCTATAATTCTAAATCCAAATTACATGAAATTAGTGACCATTTTGAATGTCTTTGAAAGATCTACAACTTTTATGAAGACACTTTTCTCATTTGAATCCCACATAAAAAGTTAAGCAAGGTGGAATATTGAGATATATGGCTTGACACTTAGAAAAAATTTCAACATGTTGAAATTTCCAAACTTCTACCCCAAAAATATCCATGTTCCAAACTCCAAATGAAAAAGTGTTCAACATCAAACTTCTTTCCCTTGATCCAAGCTTTCCAAAGAACCCAAGCTCATGCATTTTGGACAAGAATTGCTAGGTCTGCGCATGGCTTTAACAGGGTTGCATCATTGGAGAGAATCAAAACTCAAAACTTCAGTTCACTTTGCCTTGCCAATCAAGCTTCCATTCAGACTTCATTTGGAATCATTTTGGACCTTTTTGCATTGCATCATGGGCATACCCATGCCCATGCACTCGTGCCATCAACATTGCTAAAATTGGATAAATTTTGAAGTGTGCAAATATCATTCCATTTGGCTATAAATAGCATGCTTCTGAGCTCATTTGAACACAACTTTGTGCGCCAGCTTTGCCCCCCATTGAAACCCTCTCATTCCAAAGGAAAACCTGATAAACTTCAATTTGAAATTTGAGTTTGAATCTCAACTGTTGGAGATTCAAAAACTCCAGGATCCAAAGCCTTGCAACCTCATCAATCACTTCCTACTAGCTTCTCAAGTGTGATCAGATCGTGTTTAGAGCAAGCAACATCAAGAACTGCATAGCATTGAAGGTAATTTTCAGAAAACTTCATCTCTTTGATTCTCACTCAATTCTCTTGGATCTTTGGTTGTCTGAAGTCCTATCAATGTAGGCAAGAAGATTGAGTTGCTTAGAGGTCAAATCTTTTTATATATTTGGAGTTAGTTGAAATTGAGGTCAGATTCGTGCTCTACGCCATTTTTTCTTTCAGATCATGTCCTCCTTTTTTATTTTAGTGATGGTTGAGGGTGGACCAGTCTGGTGAGATCCACCGGAGAAGAAGACCGGAGCTACAGCTCCGGCCGTGCGTTGGCACGTCTCCCAGCCACATGATCTTGCCATTTTGTTTTAATCTGAGGCGTTGGTTTTGATTACCACGCGTGTGGCGCGCTGACTAGGTTTCATCATGGAACGCGCGTTGTAGTCCACTTGATCTGCCACCTCAATTAATGAGGGAGATCAAGTGGCTCACGTTTTTTGCAATTTTCTGATTTTTAGTTTAATCCTTTTATTTTCATTAATTCATATTAATTTTAATATTGATCCAAAAAATATGAGAGTTTCACCAAAAAATTTCAAATAATTTCTTCTTTCATATTCTGAATTAAAATTATTTTTTGGACCATTATTAATATTTTTCATGATTTAATTGATTTTGTGATTAATTTTAATTGTTTAGAAATACTTTTAAGTCTTTAAAAATTCTGAAATTTTTTCTCCAAGGTCCTTGGACCTTGTTTGACCTATGATAAATCTCATGGCCATTTCTTTGGTGTTTTGATGAGGTTTTAGGAATTTGACAAACCATATATTAATTTAAATGCATTATTTTAGTTTTTTTAATTTGAATAAATGCCAAATAATTGTGTTGACCAATTGTGGTGACTTGTTTAAGTTTGACTCTTGTTGTTGGGCCTTGGTCAAGGTTGATTTGACTTTGTCAAGTTAATATCATTGGATTTAGGGGATTGATGGAATGTACATTCCATCTCCCAAAATGAATGGATGATATTAATTTGGTAAAAGTCCTCCTTTGACCAATTTGAGTTTTGATCCATTCCTCTCCCTCTTCATCTCATTCCCCTTCTTTATGCATTCATCTCATTTGGTCTATGATATCTCAAAGTCCTAAGGCTAGTTGATTGAAAAATCAACATGAGTATGGATGAGATTAGGCCACCTCTATTGCATATTCTTTTTGTGTATGGTATGTTTCATGAGCATGGTCCATTATACTATGTCTCAAACATGCATTAACACAAAAATTCTATTGCCCGGTCTCAAATAGTTGTGACTTCTACATAAGTCCAATTACGATTGCTTAACATAGCGCTAAATTTGTGACACAAAAGGCATAGCATTCTAGTTAGTGAGATTGTAAGTCTCCCCTCTTTCATGGTATTGTGTGGAAATTTGGCCTTTTTTCCTTCCTTTGGAAGATGTCTTGGCTCAAGGGTCCATGCTTGTGATAAGTGGGTTGAGTGTTCTCCAAAGAATGACTCAAAAATGAAAAGCAAAAGCAAAACAATACTAACTTTTAACTCATTAACAACTAACTTTTAATTTCAAGCCATTTATTTTAATGTAATTTAATTTTAGTCCTTATTCATTTGCCATTATTCATACCATTCTAATTGTTTATGTTAATGCAATTTTCACTTTGTCCACTTGGACCATTGTCATACCCCAAAATTTGCCCGTTAATCTTGCAAGACATTTTTCAAGACACTCCAACTCATTTTTCAAGACATTGATCTTAAAGGAACAAAGACCCAACACACAGGTGGCCAAATCCAGAAAATGAGTTAAACTGGCTTGCTCGCTAGGCGAGCAAAATCCTTCGCCTAGCGAACTCTTCGCTGCACCACTCACCTAGCGAAGCTTGCGAATACCAGAAATTTTGGGCTTCATTCTGAGCCCATTAGGTCACAAAAACTATTATAAATACCAAGACCTCATTCAGAAAAAGGAGGACAGAGAGGGAACAAGCAAACCCTAACAGAGGCAACCGGAAAAACCCTGGAGGCTAACCAAGAGTTCAGAACAACCCTAAAGGAAACCCTGAAGGAAACTCATCTGCACAAAGGTTACCTCCGTGACGCATTACGCGAAAAACCGGCGAGAAAACAAGAACAACAGAGCCGCCACCGTGCGTTATTTATCCCAAAAGAGGGAAAGGAAACGCTCAGAGTAAACCTGGAAAAGACATGGTCTCGCGACCAAAGAGAATGGGATCGGGAGTCGGTTATGCGAAGGGAAGGTATTAGCACCCCTACGCATCCGTCGTACTCGACGGGATCCACACACAATAGGAAGGAAAATGGTTTCTAAAACACTGCTCACACACACACACTGGCTGAAAGAGACACAAGAAAACAGACTGAAACTGACTCGGCAGGATATCGCATCCTGGGCCTACTTAGTCTATCAGGCATAGACATCAGAGTCAAAGTAGTTCGGACTGGGGAAAACATGCTCGCTAGGATATCGCATCCTATGCATACGTATCTCCTCGGACGAAAGAGAATCAGAGCATTCGTAGCTCGGCTAACACGCACACAAACAAACACCGGCAAAGGCAAACGTGGAGCCTGAATGCCAATCGCTGGACTTACATCAGCATCTGAACCAAACAAACCCACACAGGAAACTAACTGCCAATCGCTGGACTTACATCGGACTCCAACCAAAAAAGGAGAAACAACTCACACAAACAAAACAAAAAGGCGCCCGGAGAGATCAGTTCATCTCCTGCCTACGTACCTCATCTGGTATGAGGATCAGGGCGACGTAGTTCCCCTACGGAGGGATACAGGACTAGCCTAACCAGATAACAAAGGGAGACACAACTAGGGAGACTACGACTCGAGCCTAGATGTTATCATGCAAATTCATCCATAAGTTAAGGTTTCTAGCTAACTTGCACAGGAAGCAAGCATATCCTAAACATGACTTGCACAGGAAGCAAGCCACACCTAACCTAACTTGCACAGGAAGCAAGCCAAACTAAACCTAACTTGCACAGGGATCAAGCTAAAGCAAACACACAAACACAAGTAGCACACACTATATGCAAGCAATGGGCTCAAACAAGGTTAGGTTTTAGTCGAGGGGTCATATCAACCTCAACAAACAAACCACTGTAACTGGGTAGTGTTAGCTCTTAACCCTAACATTGAGAGTTAGGGTGAAGCTGATGAAAGGTGAGTGAAGATGAGACTTCACAGCTCTTATCCCTGGCCTGGGAGAGCTTAAGACAAGAATGTGTGGGTTCAGAAAGGGGGAACCCTTCTACACATTTGATACTGACTCAACTGTACAACTGTACAAGATCTTGGGTTAGTATCTGCAATGCATCAACACCGTGGTGTGAGCAAAGCAGATGACACACAGAATAGCAGGGGATGGATTGCACATCCCTTGTGTCTGCCAATGCCTCTTCACTTAGGAGGTCTTTGAATATGTACAAGAACAAAAGTAAACAGTCACAAACATTACCTCTTAAGGAGGACTTCAGACAGGTGCCTGGCCAAGTAACAGGCCAGGTCTTCCAGACTACATGAAGTAAGGAAGTTATACCTCAATGCAAATTGCTTATCAAGCAAAGCAAAGCAAAGTTCACAAGGAACTAATAGCAACTAAAGTACCTGAAATCAGTCAAGCACAGTTAGTATACCAGACACAAAGTTAAAATAAACAGCATAAGAATCAAACAGATAACACAGTCAATCAGATGTGCACAGCACACGCTCAAAGCAAGTGAGCTAAGTAACCTACAAAACACACAAGTTAGTTCATGAAAAACAATCAAACTTAATCAACTTGTATTGATCTCTTTGAAGCATTTGTTGCTTAACCTGAAACAACAAGCTTAAACATGAGCAACAAGACCACTAGGACAAGCCTAGGGTCAAAAGGATACAAAAAGTTTAAAACAGCAAGGGACAAGTGTCCAAAATCAAGTTCAAACAATCAAGAAACAAACTCAATTGGTTTCATGTTCATATCAATCATCATCATCATTTCATAAGCAAATTAGGTCAAAGCATGGCATATAGAAGCTCAAAGAAGTCAACAGAATGGTGCAACTCAAATCAAATCACAAACAATTCAAAAAATTCTCAAATAATTCATGATCAAACATCATCCATAACATGATAAGCATACCAAATTTCAGCTCATTTGGATAAAGGGAAATGGGTCAATGAAAATCAGAAAGTCAAAGCAAGTTCAAGCATGCTCAAAGAAGTCAACCAAACATGCACCAACTTCAATAAATCATAAATCAGTGACAACATATGAGAAATGAATGGGACTAAAACCATGATAAACCTTAAGATGTCTACAAATCACATGTCAAATTTCAAGTCCATCCAATAATGTATGAGAATTTCACAAATCATATGGCATCATGTGTCACAAAAGTCAACATTTTGGTCAAACAGGGGAGAAATTATCAATCAAATAGAAAATGGATTCCAAAATTTCAGAAACATTCACACACATTCTCAACATCCATAAGCATGTTCATGCAAAAAATCAGACCATTTAGAGTTCATTAGGCAAGGTAATTAAAATCATGAAGTTGGACATGCATGGTGTGACACAAATTGTCACACCCCTATTCAAAAAATCACAACTCATCAACCAGCAATGATAAATTCACAAACTCTACACCAAAATCACCATGAACATGTCTAGTTTGAGCACAAAACATTTGGGAAGCATTGGCTAATGTATCATCATTTCACAATCAATTTGGTGAGACATACATAAAATGAACAACATGAACAAACCCTAGCACCTTTTAAAATCTACACGTGCAAAAAATCTGGAAAAAATACCATAAAAAACTAGAGGTCAAGAGGATCAATCCACAAAAAATCCCATGAAATTTGGATAAGAAATGATCAACTTATGAATTTTTGGAGATTGGCCATGCAAATGAAATAAAAATTGAAACAGAAAATGATTTAATTAAATAATTAAAATGGCAGTGGCAAAGTCATAAATAAGGGATCCCTTAAGTGAAACTCTGCGTTTCACTTAAGGATGTGTCACGCAGGGAATGGCTACATGGGAATGAAATAGTGACTTCATGCAAGGAAACGACAAAACACGATCAAAACACATTTTCTGGGCAATGTTCTAGGGTTTTTCGCTACAGTGTCGTGTTCTTCATCAATGATGAACAAATTTCCCAGATTTGGGAATCGAGCATGCCAATCAACTCGTCTAACAATGCACAAACCAAATCTAACCCTAATTTCTATCAATTCAAATCAACAACCAAGAAATAAGCAAGAACATAATTGATAATCAGACTTAAGATCCACGTTTCTCACTCAATACCTAGCCATTTTCCTCGATTTAAAGCTCAGTACACTCACGGTGAAAAGATCTACAAGATGCACTACATGATTTCATCAAAGGTTAAGTTCGAATTTCACCTGATCTTGAAGAGCAGTGGTGATTTGATGGTTTTCTGGCCGTGATTGGTTGAAACAGATGCACATGAAGGACCCAGATGATGAATGGAGAATGAACTTTAGCTCAACAATCTTCGAAACAGCTCCAAATAAAATCTGCCATGGATGAAGCTCAATAAAACAGTCCACGAGAACAGCTTTACAGTTGTATGTTGTTGCTTGCAAGGGGCTCAAAAATGATGGTGGATGATGGAACAACTAACCAAGGCTCGTGCTCTTTGAAGGTTTTCAACCAAAAGTTCAAATGAGCAAAAGTGAGAATTTAAGAGAGAGTGAAATTTTTGATCTGTTTGCAAGGTGTGGCTAGGGTTTTTGCAGATTGGAAATGTGAAATATATACTCTGTTTAATGTTTGTTTAAGTTGGTTAATGAAGTGGTAATCACAATTTGCTTAAAATGAGTGTTTTGCCAATTTTGCTAAAAATCACTCCAAATGCATGGGGTGCATGTACATGAACGAAATTGGGCCTTGAGCACATCCAAAACATGATTTCTGAACATTATCAATTGATGGAATGCATTGGAAAGGCTTAATTTGAAAACTCATTTTTTTACCTCACTCATTTTAATTCAAGTCACTTGGAAAAAGGCCATTTTGATTGGTAGGTTCTTGGTGAATTGTGATGAAAGATTTGGATAGAGCACATCAAATAGGACTTGTAGCAAAAAACCCCACTCAATTTGGCCAAATGGTTTGGAAGATATGCCACTTTGAAGTTCAAAAATATTTGAGAATGATTTGATCATAACTTTCCAACCATAAATGGGAAATGAGTGTTCTTGGACTTTTTGGAAAGGTGAGCTCAAGATCTTCAACTTTCATGTTGGACAAAATTTCATTTGAAGCTTGTACGATGATGTAAATTTGAGGAGAAAAACTTTCTATTTTTGGCAGTTGAAAATTACAGGTCACCTGCCATTTTTGGAAACTTCTTTGTCTGACTTCAAAATCTTCAACCTTGATCTTTGAAATGCCAAATGAGACTTGTGTGGACATGAATGAACCTTTTCAAACCATCACCCACCTTGAAATCCATAAAATCAGGTACAGTTGACCACAGTTGACCATAGTTGACTTTCTAGGGTTTCTGGTGAACTGAGCAATGACTGATGACTTCTGAGCACCCAAACCTTGACCAAACCACTTCCAAGGGACCCCTAGGTCATGTGAACATGTTGGACCAACCCTAGGGCCTTGTCTCAATGAAAATTGCACTTGCTTGCTTGATTGACTGATCTCCTGACCAGTTTGACCTAATTCTTCTAAATGGCTTGCACTCGGGCAAAGGGACAATGCAATGTTATGCAGTGGACTATGTTAATGCTATGACCTAATATGAGAATGTATGTACAAAAGGTAGGGTGCAAATTTGAGGTGCTACAGCTGCCCCTATTCAATCAGCTGGGAACCCGAATGGATGAGAGCGACGGCTGTCAGACTTTCAGGGTAAACAGGGATTGAATACCAAGAACCGTAGAAATTTGCACACTGCTGGGGATTCACCAATGGAAACGTCCACTGGGATCTGATATTTATTACTGGGTACTTTGGTTTTTTTTTTTTTATAGGTACAACCACATCCAGACATCGACTCACGACGACTGGGAGCAGAAATCACAACTAGATGCCAACGGACAACTAGGAAAAACTCAACGTTTACCGAGACCAACGGAGAGGTAACCAGACATTAATGAATGACTGGAAGAGATACAACCATACGTCAACGGACGAAATGGGAAAAACTCAACGTTTACCAAGACCAACGGAGAGGTAACCAACTGGGGACGACCAGGAAAAACTTGACGTTTATCGAAACCAACGGAGAGGTAACCAACTGGGGACGACCAGGAAAAACTCGACGTTTATCGAAACCAACGGAGAGGTAACCAGACATTTACTGATGAATGGGAAGACTCGACCAGACATCAACGGATGAATGGGAGAAAATTCGACGTTTACTGACATCGAAAGATGATGTTTACTGACACCAAGAAAGATCGACCAGACATTTACTGATGAATGGGAAGACTCGACCAGACATCAACGGATGAATGGGAGAAAATTCGACGTTTACTGACATCGAAAGATGATGTTTACTGACACCAAGAAAGATCGACCAGACATTTACTGATGAATGGGAAAACTCGACGTTTACTGACATCGAAAGATGATGTTTACAGACACCAAAAAAAGATCGACCAGACATTTACTGATGAATGGGAAAAAGAGACATACAACCAGACGCCAACGGACGAATGGGAAAAACTCTACGTTTATCGACACCAACGGAGAGGAGGAAACTCTTCTGGGGAGAAAAACTAATCACAACCAAACGTCAACGGACGATTGGGAAAAACTCGACGTTTATCGACACCAAAGGAGAGGAGGAAACTCTTCTAGGAGAGCGAACACAACCGAATAATCAACGGATGATCGGGAAAAACTCGACGTTTATCGACACCAACGGAGAGGAGACATCTTCACTAGGGAAGGGAGGACGACGTTACGAACATCGAAAGACGATGTTTACCGACATCAAAGAAAACCAGACACTTACGCATGACTGGGAAATCTCCGAAAGATGGTGTTTACCGACACCAAAGAAAATCAGACACTTACGCATGACCGGGAAATCACCGAAAGATGGTGTTTACCGACACCAAAGAAATAACACACGCGGGTGCTGACGGGATACTGACGTCCACAAGATGACAGGGCAAGGCTTGACACCTGCGGGGGGTCTCGCTTGGGGCGAAATAAACTTTCCTTTCACCAACGGATGAGGA
Source organism: Lathyrus oleraceus (assembly GCF_024323335.1). NCBI lineage: Eukaryota > Viridiplantae > Streptophyta > Magnoliopsida > Fabales > Fabaceae > Lathyrus > Lathyrus oleraceus. Next base: position 170,486,336 of record NC_066583.1, on the reverse strand, counting down.
AATAAACCTCTGTGGGGATTAATCCTGAACGCCATCAGGAGCAACTGTAGCAAACTTGTCGTACAGGTTGAACAAAAATCCGCCTCTACCGGGGATATGGTCTGATGGTTTTGAACACATGAATGCATATGTTTGAATTTTTCTATGGCGTAATGCTCCATATAAAATGGAAATGCTACGCATTTTTCTGAAGATGCAATGATTACTATATGCCAAATGCAAATGAACCCTGGCTGGGGAGCCAGACTGATCAAAAACTCCAACTCTGCGGGGAGACTCTGCTTGAAGAATACCCTGCGGAGAGAGCCTCATCCGGGAATGCTTTGCGGAGAAAACAACGACTTCTCACTCATGCTGGAGAAACATGACTGTTGCTGGGGATATCCTACACAGGACCCAATCCACTCGGTGACTCCGCTTGGGAAGCGATCAACACTCCGCTGGGGGAAGATAAATCAGGCAACTCTTTGGGGATAATACTCGCTGAGGAGTAACAAGACAACCTTACTGGGGAATGATAAAGCGACTTCGCTGGGGAAGACTCAACCAAACTTCATGTAGAATAAACTCTGCCTTGGGGAATAACTGCTACTCTACTGGGGACGACCCAATCCACAGGTAGGATAAACCTAGCTGGGAGTGCACTTGTCAATCTGTTACGGAAACCCATCCAATCCACTGGTAGGATAACTCTGCTGGAGAAATATTTCGTTAAAACCCGCTCCACTCGGGGAACCCGTTGAGGAAAAACCAACTCCAATCTCTACTGGGGGGATCTTCCAGGGAAAACAACCCTGTTGGGGATAACACACCTCTCTGCTGAGGAAGAGCAAAACTCTGAGACCTTCTGCCCCTGACACTCCTACTGGGGACGTGACAACGTTCAGGCTTGCTGAGGAGGTACTGGTCTCGAATCCGTCGGGGAGATCACACCCTTCACCCACTGGGGGAGATACGGCTTACTTGCCATGGCATACCGGTCGACTCATCGAACACTGGTATTCATCGTCCACCCACAGTGTCGACTTTCCTCTTTTAATAATTTCCCAGACTCATCTGGATTTTTCTGCTCCATCATCTTGCATTCCCGACTCACCCGTACTTCACGGAGATCGAACTCCTGGAATTCCTATATTCTTTCCAATCATCAGACTTTGAAGAGTCTTCTTGATTAACTTTCCAGGATCATCGTCATAATCCTTCATCGTCTTTTCACCGTTCATCTATCCCTTGCCCCTGATCAGGTTCTGCAGAGATTTCTTGTCAAAAGGGTTCACATTACCACCGGCAAGTGAATGAAGATATCTAACAGTACCTGCACAAGAGATCGTCAGATAAAAGCGTGCCCCATATTTCAACACCTAGGTCACTCAAACTTCCGAATAAGATTTCCCAAATTTCAATCCCATAAGCATGCCTCGGAAGGGACTTCTATGTTTCAAAATGCAAATATTCTCATCAAAATAAATGGGTGTTTTCGTAATCAAAACGGTAATGACACAAAAACAAAATTTACTTGACTGAACACACACTTCTTGTCTGAAACACAAAAGGATAGCTCAAAACCGAGCGACACACAGGAAGCAAACCCTGGAAAGAGGTGATTGCGTACAAGAGGAAAAATCTATCCTAATGGCAATGTGAAACCGTGATCTCATCGGGTTCCAACTCAGTTACACCTCATATGTCCTCAAGACTTTCCGCACTTTCTGTCTTCTGAACAAGACGCTTCCGATCGGTCTCTTGCGGAGATTATCCACGTCATCATGAGTACAGACGATCATGCCAGACGCAGTCGTTCGTTTCATTCCCTCTGTTGCCTGGACCGCCCTTTCGGGTTTTCGATCCACCGGGATACCCTTTTTTGCCCAAGTCGCCCTTGTGGGGTTTTCGACTTGCCGGGTGTACAGTTTTTCTTTTTCTTATCCCTAACTTTTGCCCGAACCTTTCTTTTTTCTTTTGGTTCGCCGGGATGCCCTTTTTTGCCTGGACTCTTTTACTCTTTTTGTCCAGCGGGTCTCTTTTTTTTCTTTTTTTCCACGAAGTATCTTCTAACCGCGTTCGCATTCACAGGGGATGGAAAATCTTCCTCATTCGTGGTCATCAATCACAAGGCTCTGTCAGAGGAGACCTTTTCGACCACGAATGGACACTCATAACTGTTTATCCACTTGCCCCACGATCGTCTTGAGGAGGAAGGATCCTGTTCAACACCACATCTCTTCCATGCTACCCACGAGATCCCACTTCTCGGTTAACAACACGCTTCATTTATTGGGTACAACTGCCCCATGACAAGTAACTGTCGAACTCTTTTCTCAATCAGGCTCAACGCGTCATACCGAGTCCTCATCCACTCGCCCTTTTATGACTTCTCATCCATCCGGACTCTCCACAATGAGATCTAGCCTCCAGCAGGCAATATCACTTCCATCCCATACTGAATGAGAAAGATGTTGCCCCAGTAGATGCACGTATCGAAGTACGACACTCAGGGTACCAACTTCGTACTCAGCCACCATCGTTGGTGCTTTCAACTGTTATCGGGGAAATACTAGCTCATTCACTTTAAACTCTCCCCATCAGACATCGGAATCCGTTCGGATTCAGGGTCAGGCCCCTCCTCCGGGATCGGTCACTCTCAATCTTTCGATTTGAGTACCTCGAGATGTCCTCATCAGGGACCTCAGACTTCCTTGGTTGATAATCCTTAATGGGTTGCCGGGCGAGATAACCATACAATACCCTCCTCTTGATTGCTCTCTGGGAGGTATACTGAATATCGTATTCAGTCAACATCACTTGCCCTCTCGCAACCTGTCCGGCTCATGCTAACTTCTCAAGCACATGCTCGATCAGATCCATTTTGGACATCCACAAGGTGGTATGAACCAGCATACTGTCTCAGTCGGCGAGCAGCCTATGCCAAAGTACATCAAGTTTTCTCGAGCAGTGAGTGTATTGTTTCACAGTCGATAAACTTTTTGCTTAGGTAAATTGCATGCTCTTTTCGACAAGACCCATCATGCTGACCCATACACACCTCATAAACCCCTCGAGGGCTATCAAGTACCAGATTAACAATTGTTTCTTCCACGGAAAGTCTCAGAATCAGAGGTTCTTGCTACTCATTTTTTATCTTTCCATGCCCCTTGGCAGCCATCATTCCACCTGACCATTTGATTTCTTTCCCCCTTTTTTTTGTTTGTTTTTGGTTCAGGCGTTTCTTGCATTTTTTTTTATTTTTTTTTATTGCGTTTCTTTTGAAAAATAAATATGCTATGATGCAGACACAACTGGCTGGCCGTGCATCTCTGATCACAAGGTCGAAGCTTCGGTCTAAACTCAGAACCCAAATCCAATTTGAAAACCCAAGGTCAACTGAGACACTGTCGTCTGAACCCAAAGTCACCAACAGAACCACAAGTCACCAACGGTACCTGTAATAATGATCAAACCCTTCCCCACTCACGGGTTTCGTCTAGGCCAGGGTAAAGTCGAGAGAAACGCAGCATAAATAACCTTTCGCAGAATACCGTCATATACACACCTGAAGTATGCAACGACAATATCCCACCAGGGTTTGAACTGCTCGTGATATCAATGTTCCGCTAAGTGGCGCAATACCACCCGCTTCCCATGAATCACTCTATTCCTAAGCATCCTAGATTTCACTCATGGTCTGGGTATTGGACCTTTTACCTCAAGTGACTCCCAGCCCAACAGAGAGAAACAGACAATCAGCTAGATGAATAATGAATGTGAATGAATGCAAACATAAGTGCAAACATAAATGCAAACAATTAATGCAAACAATAAATAATGAATGCAATAACAAAACAGCAAACAGCAACCAAAACCCTAACCTATAGAGCGCTAGGAGAGACTCGCTTAGGGAAGATGGACTAGCAGAGGTCAACTTCTCTGATCCCCAGCAGAGTCGCCAGCTGACGCATTACGCGAAAAACCGGCGGGAAAACAAGAACAACAGAGCCGCCACCGTGCGTTATTTATCCCAAAAGAGGGAAAGGAAACGCTCAGAGTAAACCTGGAAAAGAGATGGTCTCGCGACCAAAGAGAATGGGATCGGGAGTCGGTTATGCGAAGGGAAGGTATTAGCACCCCTACGCATCCGTCGTACTCGACGGGATCCACGCACAATAGGAAGGAAAATGGTTGCTAAAACACTGCTCACACACACACACTGGCTGAAAGAGACACAAGAAAACAGACTGAAACTGACTCGGCAGGATATCGCATCCTGGGCCTACTTAGTCTATCAGGCATAGACATCAGAGTCAAAGTAGTTCGGACTGGGGAAAACATGCTCGCTAGGATATCGCATCCTATGCATACGTATCTCCTCGGACGAAGGAGAATCAGAGCATTCGTAGCTCGGCTAACACGCACACAAACAAACACCGGAAAAGGCAAACGTGGAGCCTGAATGCCAATCGCTGGACTTACATCAGCATCCGAACCAAACAAACCCACACAGGAAACCAACTGCCAATCGCTGGACTTACATCGGACTCCAACCAGAAAAGGAGAAACAACTCACACAAACAAAACAAAAAGGCGCCCGGAGAGATCAGTTCATCTCCTGCCTACGTACCTCATCTGGTATGAGGATCAGGGCGACCTAGTTCCCCTACGGAGGGATACAGGACTAGCCTAACCAGATAACAGAGGGAGACACAACTAGGGAGACTACGACTCGAGCCTAGATGTTATCATGCAAATTCATCCCTAAGTTAAGGTTTCTAGCTAACTTGCACAGGAAGCAAGCCTATCCTAAACATGACTTGCACAGGAAGCAAGCCACACCTAACCTAACTTGCACAGGAAGCAAGCCAAACTAAACCTAACTTGCACAGGGAGCAAGCTAAAGCAAACACACAAACACAAGTAGCACACACTATATGCAAGCAATGGGCTCAAACAAGGTTAGGTTTTAGTCGAGGGGTCATATCAACCTCAACAAACAAACCACTGTAATTGGGTAGTGTTAGCTCTTAACCCTAACATTGAGAGTTAGGGTGAAGCTGATGAAAGGTGAGTGAAGATGAGACTTCACAGCTCTTATCCCTGGCCTGGGAGAGCTTAAGACAAGAATGTGTGGGTTCAGAAAGGGGGAACCCTTCTACACATTTGATACTGACTCAACTGTACAACTGTACAAGATCTTGGGTTAGTATCTGTAATGCATCAACACCGTGGTGTGAGCAAAGCAGATGACACACAGAATAGCAGGGGATGGATTGCACATCCCTTGTGTCTGCCAATGCCTCTTCACTTAGGAGGTCTATGAATATGTACAAGGACAAAAGTAAACAGTCACAAACATTGCCTCTTAAGGAGGACTTCAGACAGGTGCCTGGCCAAGTAACAGGCCAGGTCTTCCAGACTACATGAAGTAAGGAAGTTATACCTCAATGCAAATTGCTTATCAAGCAAAGCAAAGCAAAGTTCACAAGGAACTAATAGCAACTAAAGTACCTGAAATCAGTCAAGCACAGTTAGTATACTAGACACAAAGTTAAAATAAACAGCATAAGAATCAAACAGATAACACAGTCAATCAGATGTGCACAGCACAAGCTCAAAGCAAGTGAGCTAAGCAACCTACAAAACACACAAGTTAGTTCATGAAAAACAATCAAACTTAATCAACTTGTATTGATCTCTTTGAAGCATTTGTTGCTTAACCTGAAACAACAAGCTTAAACATGAGCAACAAGACCACTAGGACAAGCCTAGGGTCAAAAGGATACAAAAAGTTTAAAACAGCAAGGGACAAGTGTCCAAAATCAAGTTCAAACAATCAAGAAACAAACTCAATTGGTTTCATGTTCATATCAATCATCATCATCATTTCATAAGCAAATTAGGTCAAAGCATGGCATATAGAAGCTCAAAGAAGTCAACAGAATGGTGCAACTCAAATCCAATCACAAACAATTCAAAAAATTCTCAAATAATTCATGATCAAACATCATCCATAACATGATAAGCATACCAAATTTCAGCTCATTTGGATAAAGGGAAATGGGTCAATGAAAATCAGAAAGTCAAAGCAAGTTCAAGCATGCTCAAAGAAGTCAACCAAACATGCACCAACTTCAATAAATCATAAATCAGTGACAACATATGAGAAATGAATGGGACTAAAGCCATGATAAACCTTAAGATGTCTACAAATCACATGTCAAATTTCAAGTCCATCCAATAATGTATGAGAATTTCACAAATCATATGGCATCATGTGTCACAAAAGTCAACATTTTGGTCAAACAGGGGAGAAATTATCAATCAAATAGAAAATGGATTCCAAAATTCCAGAAACATTCACACACATTCTCAACATCCATAAGCATGTTAATGCAAAAAATCAGACCATTTAGAGTTCATTAGGCAAGGTAATTAAAATCATGAAGTTGGACATGCATGGTGTGACACAAATTGTCACACCCCTATTCAAAAAATCACAACTCATCAACCAGCAATGATAAATTCACAAACTCTACACCAAAATCACCATGAACATGTCTAGTTTGAGCACAAAACATTTGGGAAGCATTGGCTAATGTATCATCATTTCACAATCAATTTGGTGAGACATACATAAAATGAACAACATGAACAAACCCTAGCACCTTTTAAAATCTACACGTGCAAAAAATCTGGAAAAAATACCATAATAAACTAGAGGTCAAGAGGATCAATCCACAAAAAATCCCATGAAATTTGGATAAGAAATGATCAACTTATGAATTTTTGGAGATTGGCCATGCAAATGAAATAAAAATTGAAACAGAAAATGATTTAATTAAATAATTAAAATGGCAGTGGCAAAGTCGTAAATAAGGGATCCCTTAAGTGAAACTCTGTGTTTCACTTAAGGATGTGTCATGCAGGGAATGGCTACATGGGAATGAAATAGTGACTTCATGCAAGGAAACGACAAAACACGATCAAAACACATTTTCTGGGCAATGTTCTAGGGTTTTTCGCTACAGTGTCGTGTTCTTCATCAATGATGAACAAATTTCCCAGATTTGGGAATCGAGCATGCCAATCAACTCGTCTAACAATGCACAAACCAAATCTAACCCTAATTTCTATCAATTCAAATCAACAACCAAGAAATAAGCAAGAACATAATTGACAATCAGACTTAAGATCCACGTTTCTCACTCAATACCTAGCCATTTTCCTCGATTTAAAGCTCAGTACACTCACGGTGAAAAGATCTACAAGATGCACTACATGATTTCATCAAAGGTTAAGTTCGAATTTCACCTGATCTTGAAGAGCAGTGGTGATTTGATGGTTTTCTGGCCGTGATTGGTTGAAACAGATGCACATGAAGGTCCCAGATGATGAATGGAGAATGAACTTTAGCTCAACAATCTTCGAAACAGCTCCAAATAAAATCTGCCATGGATGAAGCTCAATAAAACAGTCCACGAGAACAGCTTTACAGTTGTATGTTGTTGCTTGCAAGGGGCTCAAAAATGATGGTGGATGATGGAACGACTAACCAAGGCTCGTGCTCTTTGAAGGTTTTCAACCAAAAGTTCAAATGAGCAAAAGTGAGAATTTAAGAGAGAGTGAAATTTTTGATCTGTTTGCAAGGTGTGGCTAGGGTTTTTGCAGATTGGAAATGTGAAATATATACTCTGTTTATTGTTTGTTTAAGTTGGTTAATGAAGTGGTAATCACAATTTGCTTAAAATGAGTGTTTTGCCAATTTTGCTAAAAATCACTCCAAATGCATGGGGTGCATGTACATGAACGAAATTGGGCCTTGAGCGCATCCAAAACATGATTTCTGAACATTATCAATTGATGTAATGCATTGGAAAGGCTTAATTTGAAAACTCATTTTTTTACCTCACTCATTTTAATTCAAGTCACTTGGAAAAAGGCCATTTTGATTGGTAGGTTCTTGGTGAATTGTGATGAAAGATTTGGATAGAGCATATCAAATAGGACTTGTAGCAAAAAACCCCACCCAATTTGGCCAAATGGTTTGGAAGATATGCCACTTTGAAGTTCAAAAATTTTTGAGAATGATTTGATCATAACTTTCCAACCATAAATGGGAAATGAGTGTTCTTGGACTTTTTAGAAAGGTGAGAGCAAGATCTTCAACTTTCATGTTGGACAAAATTTCATTTGAAGCTTGTATGATGATGTAAATTTGAGGAGAAAAACTTTCTATTTTTGGCAGTTGAAAATTACAGGTCACCTGCCATTTTTGGAAACTTCTTTGTCTGACTTCAAAATCTTCAATCTTGATCTTTGAAATGCCAAATGAGACTTGTGTGGACATGAATGAACCTTTTCAAACCATCACCCACCTTGAAATCCATAAAATCAGGCACAGTTGACCACAGTTGACCATAGTTGACTTTCTAGGGTTTCTGGTGAACTGAGCAATGACTGATGACTTCTGAGCACCCAAACCTTGACCAAACCACTTCCAAGGGACCCCTAGGTCATGTGAACATGTTGGACCAACCCTAGGGCCTTGTCTCAATGAAAACTGCACTTGCTTGCTTGATTGACTGATCTCCTGACTAGTTTGACCTAATTCTTCTAAATGGCTTGCACTCGGGCAAAGGGACAATGCAATGTTATGCAGTGGACTATGTTAATGCTATGACCTAATATGAGAATGTATGTACAAAAGGTAGGGTGCAAATTTGAGGTGCTACACTCCGCCCAACTCAATCCGACACCAACCCTAAGAGTGATCTGCCAATTCAACATTGCAATTCAATTGCAAACAGGGTTTGGAGCTTGCTGAAATCGTACTGTTATTAAACTCAAAACCCGCAGCCGTTCGCTAGCACATCGCTAAGCGAACATGTAGCGAGAGTTCGCCAAGCCTTCGCTAGGCGAGGCAGTAGCGAACATGACAGTTGCTGATTTTTTTCCGTTCTGTTCTGTGCTTATCTGACATGTTCTATCATAGCTATGTATTATTTGCCTGACATTATTACTGCTGCGATTCCTTTGTTCGATGCAACTATTGATCGCACCCCATTTGGTATTCTGACCTGTTTGCTGAATTTTGTGAGGGCTCACATACTCCCGAAGAAGGTAGCTTGCTAGGTATTCCACTTTATTTGTGGGATACCCTTGTGGAGATTCATCCTAATTACCTAACTGATTACAAATGTTGCCTTTGAATATATGATCTTGGCCCTCTCTTTGTTGCCTTACGGTATTACGGTCATGTCCCGTGAATGTGGGGATACACTTAGCAAAGACCCTTCTATTAAATCATCATGTCACTATAAGATAAATCATAGTCCCTCGGATGTTGCCTGCGAATATATGATTTTGTCCCTCGATGGACCGTCGTTGTAGCCTACGGTTAATTGATGATCGTCCCTTCGAATGCTAAGTGTAGCGGTGTATTCGTCACTTTATGATTTATTGACTAAATCAAAAGCAAAGCATACAAAGAAATCGAGTCGCCACCGCACTTTTATTTATCCTAAGGAATGGCTAAAAAGCGAACAAAAGCCTAAGAAGTTTTACACATAGAAAACTAATGAAAAGATCAGAGAGTCTGGGTAAGGGGTAAATTACGCAATGGGAAGGTGTTAGGCACCCAAAACGTCCTAGGTACTCCTAGGGAGCCCTTTTCACACTTGTTGTATAAAAAAGTTTATTTGTTTATGACATATTGTGCAAACATGAATGGGAAGATGAGAAAAGAATGTACAATTTTTATTGTTTTTGTGTTTGAACGGATGAACCCGTTGCCTACGTACCTTCCATGAAAGGTAAGGATCAAAACATCGTAGTACGGCTAAAAGATTTCCAAAATATGAATGGGTTCATTTTAAAACAAGAGCACTGAGGTTTTTCATTACCAATGGGAGAAAACTCAACCTGAATCAACAATCCACCATGCGAGGACGGCTTCAACATACTAGTGAGGGGTTAACCCTATAATAAGTATGGAAGACTTACAATCAACTCACTAAGGATAATGTAAGATTTATATCAACCACTATGGCAATTGAAACCTATGGCTAATGTGTGAAAACATATCGACAATGGACAAAGCCATAAAACAATTGAATGTGTGAAGTTAATTGATTATGAGTATTCACAAAATATGGTCAAGGTATGATTAGGATTGATTCAAAGAAATGTTATGAAATGGAGTTTGAAAAGTCAAGGACTTAGGGTCCAGGTTTCTAATTTGAAAAGACATGAAGATGTTTGCACAATAGTTCAAAGTTTTTGAATTAACAACATGTGAAAAGGTTTAGGACAAAGAGGGTGAAGGGATAATGGAGTGTAAAACTTCTTAGAAAGGTTCGCCTCTTGAGATCATATAGAAGATGATTCAAGTGTGTCCTTAGGAATAGGCAATGAGCAATAACAAACAAGCAAAACAAAATGATATCGGATGCCAATTACTGGGCTTATACCAATCTCACAGACAAAGGTGGATACCGGATACCAATAAATGGATTTACACCAGTCTCCTAAAACAAACAGGGATATCAGATGCCAATAAATGGACTTATTCTAATCTCCTAAAGCAAAACAAAACATGGATGTCAGATGCCAATTTATCTGGACTTACTCTAATCTCCAACAGATGATCATAGGAATACAAAAGCCAACAACATGGTCTTACAATTGCATCCTCACATACAACAAACAAACAAAAGCAATGGACATAAGTGTCCAAATGAAATGGTCTTACACTCTATCCCTTCCAAATCATAGGAACAATGGCCAATTAATGGACTTACTGTTGCTTCCTCAATGGGCAAACACAGATGTGTCACAAAGATATGAAATGATGATCATGCAATAATGAACAATTAATGATGATAAATGCATAAAGGCAACCAAGCAAACATGTACAAATGAACCAAGCAATCAATCAAACAAAGGCATTTAGCACACACTATATCCAAGCAATTAGGCTCAAGCAAGGGTTAGACTTTAAAGTCAACTGGAATAGGGTAAGTGGTGCTCTTAACCTTAACATTGAGAGTTAAGGTGAAGCAGATGAAAAGGATATGAGGGGTGTGCCTCATGGCTCTTATCCCTGGTCAGGGAGAGCTTTGAATATCAGAAGGTGTGGGAGTTTAGAAAGTTGGAACTCTCTCCACAAGTTAATGACTCGATAGATCTTGGGTTAAGATCCACAATGCTACAACATGTAATGTGAGCAAAGGGAAGACACACAGAATAGTAGGAGATGGACTACACATCTCTTCTATCTACCAATTGCCTTATCAAAAGGACTTTTCCTGCTTGGGGACAAAGATAAACAATCACAAACATTGCCTCTTAAGGAGGACTTCAGACAGGTGCCTGGCCAAGTAACAAGCTAGGTCTTCCAGACTACATGAAGAAGAGCTGTTATACCTCAATGCTTAAGCTATCAAGCAAATCAAAAGCAAGTTCACAATGAACTATAGCAACTAAGGTACCTGTGGAAACATCAAACAAATCAGTATACTATACAGACAATCAACCAACAGTTAATGCAACAGACAACCAATATAGGCAAAGGCATAAGCCACAAGTCAATCCCAAATGAATCAACTTCAACCTACAAAACACACATTAGTAATCAAAATCAAATATCAAATGCTCTCAAGATGAGGCATCATCAATTGTGTAACTTGTATGTGCAACCTGAAACAAAGCTTCAAACATGAGAAGCAAACCCTTAGGCTAAAGCCTAGGGTCAAAGATGAGGAAAAAAATTTAAAACAGAACATGAAAATTCACAAGAATCAAGATTAATCAAATTAAAACATCATCCAAGTGGTCTCATATCAAAAGCATCAACCAATTTCATTTCATAAACAAATCATGTCAAACTATGCAAGTTGAAACACATTGGAGCAAACAGAATGAACCAATTCAAATCAAATCAACAATGGCTCAATAAATTCCAAGAAAAATCATGCCTAAACAGAACACATCAAATGATCAACACACCAAAAATCATGGCATTTGGCTAAGTATAAGCATGTCAATTAAAATCAACAAGTCAAGGTATGCAAAAACAAGCTCAAAGGAAGCACAAATTGATGCATCAACTTCACACAAGCACAAAACAGAATCTACACATGATAAATGAATCAAACCAAAGCCATAGCAAACCTCGAAGTGTCTAAAACACATGTGCAAAATTTCAAGTTCATCCAATAATCATCAAGAATTTCACAAATCATCTAAACTCAACACTCAACAAAAGTCCAATCTTGACCAATCAGAAAAGAAAATCTCAAACAAATTGGAAATGAACCTAAACCTTCTATAAAAAATCATGATCAAACTTAACATCCAGAAGAATCAACATGCAAAAAATAAGATTAATTGAAGTTCATATGGCATGGTGAATAAAATCATCAAATTGGACAAGAAATGGTGTGACACACATTGTCACACCTACATTGATCACATCATATCTCAACATCCAGACATGCAAAAATAGCAAACTCAAAGCCAGCATGCTCATCAAGGTGTCTAGTTTATGCATGTAAATTTTCAGGATCATTGGATCAAGCATCATGATTTCATAAAAGAAATGGCAAGCAATATGCAATGAATGACATGTAAACATAAACCCTAGGCAATTTTTAAATCCAACCGAGCACAAATTCTGGAAAAATCACCATAAAAAAGTACACATTACAACTAACATGGCACAAAAAATCTCATGTGAATTGGATTATTATTTTAGGAGTTATGAATTTTTTAATGTGGAGAAAATTTAAAAAAAATGTGAAAGGAAGCATATGAACATGATAAGCATAACATGGAAAAAATGCAAGGCAATTGGATTTTTGATGGAGCGGGGAATCGAACCACGCTTGCATTTGAATTAAGCGTCGAGCCAAAACACCGCTTTTCATTTAAATGAAACGCTGGCCAATCAGGAGCTGGCATTTGGACCACTGCATGGCGAAAAACAACAAAATACATGCAAACTCACGCCCAGGAGGATCAAAACAAGTCTGGAAAACGAAAACCCTAGCCTTCATCGCGTGTTCATCATGTTCATAATCATCAAGATCCAACCATTCCAGAAATTAATGAAACATATATCATTCGATTCATTATTCAACACACATCAATAATCCAGCATCCATTCAACCTAATTCTACTCATGTCAAACAGATCGAGCACAAACAAGTTTCAATCATCAAACTTCAAATCATGATAACTAACTCAATACTTAATGAAATCACTAGATCCAAAGCTCAGCATACTCTATGATGTAAGATCTACAAGATGCATACATCAATTTCAACAAACATGAGAATCAAATTCTAACCTCACTGAAGATGCAGAGTTGGATTCGTGCTTTTCAGGCTTGGAAAGGTTGAAACAGAAGTTCTACAACACTTGAATGAATGAATGTATGGAGGATTTCAGCTCAGCAATGCTCGATTCTTCTTGAAATCTCAACTGCCATGGAAATGCACAAAGTTCAACAACTGCGATTCTTCAAGAGTTCTTCACAATCTTGCTTCAACAGATCTTCAACTATGCCTGTAGAAGATGAATAAACCAAGAACAAAGCAAAAGCTACCAAGAAAATTGATGAAAAAGTTGAGAGAATTTGAGATGAAAAATTTTAGATCTGAGTTTGTGAAGTGTTCTTGTGATTTTCTGTTATGATTATCACTTTATACCCTCTGCTAAGGATGCTGATTAAACATGTTTAGCCAAAAACCCAAGGATTAGTGAAATGGAATGATTTATGCAATTTGGCCAAAGTACCCTCATGCACATGCTAGGCAATGGAACAGTGCGAATTTCACTTGAAACAAGTCTTAAAATCTGTTTTGAGGCAAATGGAATTGGTTTGAAATGAAAATAATGCACATTTTTCAAATTCATATTTTCCCACCAAAATTCAAAATGAAATCAAGTGAAAAATGCACTTTTTTTATGATGAGTTTTAATGAAATGTGATGCATGATTATGATAGTGCACATCAAGAGAAAATTGCTCCAAAAAGAACCACATGAATTGGCCTTTTGGTTCAAAAGTTATGCAAGCTTGAAGTTCAAAATCCATTGACAATGATTTGATCATAACTTGCCAACCACACATGAGAAATGGATGTTCTTGGACTTTTTGGAAAGGTCAGAGCAAGATCTTCAACTTTCATGTTGGGAAAATTTTGATTTGAAGCTTTCTTGATGATGTAAAGTTGAGGAGAAGACCTTTCCATTTTTGGCAGTTTGAAATTACAGGTCACTTACTATTTTTGGCAACTTTTTGTCTGACCTCAAATTCCTCATTGTTGATGTTTGACATGTTAAATGAGACTTGTATGGACATGAATGAGGCCTCTCTAACCATCTCCCACCTTCAAATCCATGATTGAATGCACAGTTGACTTGAGTTGACTTTTCTAGGGTTTCAGTTGACTGAAGGATGTTCTGATGAAATCCAAACCTCTATCACTTGAGATCTTGATTCAAAATGATATCACAACTCATATGAACTCTTGATGAATGATTGTGGTGCCCAAATTCTCAAGAATGGCCACCATCCATTGCTCAATGCTTGCCTTTGAATGGCTGACTGTTGATTGCTTCATCTGCAAGTAACAAGGTTAGATGACATATTTTTATACTTTTGGGTTAGTAAACAAATGAAAAGAAATGATATACAAATGCAAAACATGCTTGGTGATCAAGAAACACTCTCAAAAGATGACCCACCCACAAGAAAGGAGGCAAGGTGCACAATGATCCTTGAGGCAATGATATGATATGATATGATATGATGAGGGACCTTAGGGACAAAATTGGGGTCTTACAGATGCCCCTATTTAAGGTCATTCTACCCGGAGAAGTGAAGTTTAGAAATCTTCATCTTGACGCGGTAGAATGGGCTTAAATAACAATAATGAGCCAAATTTTGGTCCCTAAGAGACCTCATGATGCAAATGTATGCATGCAAAAGACACAAACTCTGTGGGGATATGGTTCACACAGAAGAAAAGACGATCCATCGGAGTAATGTACTCACCAGGAACAGAGACTCTAACAAGACTCTTATGGGGATAACAAAAAGAAAAAGAAATGCGTGAGCAGGACACGACTCTGAGTTGGGGAAAACAGAAATCAGACTGGAGACTTTACTGGGGAAGTAAAGGACTCAAACTGGGGAAAAGACGAATTCCAAGGGAACATATCCATTGGAAAGACTCAAGCTGACTCAAACTATCCACAAAGGATACTTCGGATGAAAATCCGGACTCGGACCAGGAAAAGATTCACAAAGAACCTCCCTGCCGGGAAAAATGCATATATTGGGGGAAAACGCCAATACAGCAAAGGGTAAAAATCACAACAGGACTTCCACCGAGAAAGGTCTAACAAAGAGACTCTCCTGGGGAAAAGCGACAAGATGAGGTGTTACCGGTATAAGGGCAACAAACTCAGGAAGAATGAATATCTAAGACCGGTATAAGGGTGATAGATATCAATCAACCAAACATCTGAGAAAGACCTGAAAAAGGTACATTAACTCAGGGAAATCTGACTCCACAGGGGACCAAGGTCATAATAGGGAGCAGAAAGGAAGGAACACCAGGGATACCGAGGTATATAATAGGTGACCGACCGAAACGTGAATTGGTATATATGCCAAAACACTCATCATCAAAAACACAAACTGGTTAAAGGATGGAACATTCGATTCTACAAAGAATACGAATCTTACTCTGCGGAGAAAACAATCAAAAGATTGACCCAAGAGTGCATGAGACATATTATTCATTACCGTCAGAACGTGAATGATATACTCGAAAAGGAAGAGACACCAAAGATACCGGTTACTGGGTATATAATAGGTGACCTACCAAAGCTTGAATTGGTATATATGCCAAAACACTCATCATCCGAAAGGAGGGCTTGAAAAAGCAAATCGACTTACAGGATGGACATTCGAATCCACAACAGGAAAACGAATCTTACTCAACTGGGGACACAAACCCAAAGAGCGCATGAGATATAATATCCATTACCGTCAGAACATGGATAGAATACTCGCATGAGATATATTATCTATTACCGTCAGAACGTAGATAATACATTCGCATGGAAGGAAACACCAGGGATACCGAGGTATATAATAGGTGCCCTACCGAAAACGTGAATTGGTATATATGCCAAGACACTCATCATCCAAACGAATGGGCATTCGATTCTACAAAGAATACAAATCTTACTCTATTGGGGAAGATCAACAAAGGACTCCAACCAAAGAGTGAAAGAGATATATTATTCATTACCGTCAGAATGTGAATAATACACTCAACAGGAAGAGACACCAGAGATACCGGTTAGGGCATATAATAGGTGACCAACCAAAAAGAGAGACAATCGATACCAAGCATCCGGGTAAACGAAAGACAACTCACAGGGATAAATTGCAAGCATCCGGCAATTATCCAACAACAAAGAAATATTCGACTCCGCAAAGGGAAATAACGAATCTTACTCGACCGGGGAAACACAAAAGGCTTCGAATGAAGAGTGCATGAGATATATTATCCATTATCGTCAGAACGTGGATAACATACTCGCATGGAAGATTATCCACAACCGGCTACTGGGTTAACAAAGGATAAATCGACCGAAAAGAAAGGCATCGGGATACCAAACTAGGTATATAATGATGACCAATCAAAGGGAGCAACAATAATTACCAGGAAAACGGGTAAATGAAAGGCGATCCAACTGGGGATACATTGATACAAAAATCAATAATCCGGGGAACAAATCACTAGCAAACGGTGAAAGGACCCACTGGCGACTTCAAAAGGGATAAAATTGCAAGCATACGACAATTATCCAGAAGACTGCTGGGGATACAATTGCGAGCATACGGAAATTATCCACAAGCAAAGATGGAATATCAACATCAAAACTGAATGAAGATAATCACAAAAAGTAACCATCATCAGTTAGGATGAACAATCAGGTTAACTCTGCAAAGGGGAGAAATTAGGGTTTACAACCACCGAATACGGGGTAGAATACCAAAACTCTGGCTGGGGATAGAATTGCTAGCAACCGGCAATTATCCACCTGTACCACGAGGCACGAACTCCGCCGGGGATAAAAACGTAACATCATAAAAACCCGCCATCAATCAGAACGAACCACAAAGGTTACCTCTGCTAGGGGAAAAGAGATAGGACTTACAACTACCGAATACGGGGTAGTAGCCATCAACTTTGATGAGGATAAAAGATTAGGGTTTACATCCACCGAATACTGGGTAGAAAACCACAACTCCGCGTGGGGAATGAAAGAATCACAAATCTGCACGGGAACAAAATAGGGTTTATAACAAACCACCCACTCTTGCTGAGGAATAAAAGGTATATAACCACAAATTCCACCAAGAAGAGGGAACATAGGACTTACAACTACCGGTATGAGGGTAGAGGCCCAAAAAGATTCCGCTGGGGATAAAAAGAATTAATGCCGGTTACTGGGCAATTTATTCATTTATGCCACAGGGAAGCACAAGAAACAGCTGACAAATAGCCAATTCAGGATCAAACTGAAAAGACAGACTGAATCAAAACTCGTCCTAATGAGGATATAACTCAATAGGAAGATCCATCCCAATATATATGTTGGGAGGAAACGGAAGAAACCGTCATCCCCGAGGATAATCTCAGTGGGGAACTGCAGAAGGAAAGACAGACACTTTCTGCTTATGGGGCTGACTCTATATGGAGAGATTTAAACCCGACATCTGCTTGGGAAGATCTATTAGAGAGATCTATACCACCACAACAGGGAACAACAAACAAAAGAGATATGGCAAAAAATGCAACATGAATATCTGAATGTTTATGATTATGCATGAATATGCGTGATTTATGTTTGATGAATGTTGACAAAACAGACATATCTAACACAAACAGGTCCAGGAATCAAACGCCCGGTACTATACTTCCAGGGGAAAAACCAACTGGGAAGCCAATCTGCTGGAGATCCACATGCTAAAAAGCCAAGATCTACGGGGAGGCAGAAGATCAGAGATATCACAAAATCTCTGAGTAATGGATCAACAATCAACCCAACTGGAGATACAAAAAGTCACAACAGGCATAAACGGCCACAAAGACAAATCTGTTGGGGAAAGGGAGAAATCCCGAAATATCTGCAGGGGAACAAGAGCTCACTGCACAAGCGAGAACTGCTAAGAAAGCAACTCCAAACATAACTCCACTGGGGAACAACCCACTGAGGGAGAACAGATCATCCATGTAGAATCTGCTGCACAGGCAACTCTACCTGGGGAGAACACATATAGCCATTCCATCAGGGAATAAACCACTGGGGAAGGACAGATCACACAAGTAGATTCTGCAACAAGCCACTCTACTGAGGATCAAAAGTAATCAGGGAATCAACCCAATCTCTGGATGCTAGGCCACCAACCAACCTACTGGGGAAACAGAGATTTCAACAAGCAGAAACTGCCACAAAAGCAACTCCGTCGAGGATACCAGCTCCGGCGGAGGCTCTGAGGGGAAACTCAGATGCAATCCTAACTCTGTTGGATATACCAACTCCATTGGGGATTTTGCACAAACGCAATCCACCAAACCACAAATCTACTGACAGATCTCTTGGGGGATTTCACTGAAGAATCCACTGGGGATATGGAAGAGAGCTGGGGATCCACCACCGAATGCTAACTCTTCTGAGGAGAATACCCACAACTGCTGAGGAGGAACACAATCACTGCCCTGCTGAAGGTATAGGCGCACAGATGGGGATATATAGCAACCCTACTGGCGACTTGGCTGGAGAAAAACGACGTCTTCCTCAAGCGCTCTACTCTGGGGACATATCACAGATTCCACTAGCGACTGTGCTGAGGAAAGATAACAACAACCCTGTTGGCGACATTGTTGAGGAAAGTGGTAAAGTACCGGGATATCACTCCACCAACCACTGAATCTTCAACGGGATAGCAACCATGCTGTAGAGAAAAGCAACAACTCCACTGGCGACTGCACTAGGGAGAGTGACAGGGTACTGGGGTCTCAAACCACCTACCACCGAAACTTCCAAACGGAAAACAGCCATGCTGGGGAGAGGAAACTGCTGGAGAAGAAAACGAAGTCTTCAACAACCCTCTACTTAGGGGAACAACCCCAACAAAAGCTCTGCTTGGGGAACAACCCTACAAACCACAAAGCAGGAGAAAGAGGATACAACCAATGCCAGGAATATGAACAAATGTCTTACCTGTTGGAAATCATGCCACCCTTGGGAGAGCATTGAGAAATTCTTGAGTATCCTTTCATCATTGTGAATGCTCACTTTGTTTAAAACAACAATTTGAAAAAATTTATTTGTTTAACAATGACATTTTGTCAATTAAATCATGCAAAACATTTGTTGAATTGAAACAAATAAGAATGCAAATAATTGGATAAAAAGCTCAAATTGATTTGATGGAATGGTAGCCTGCAAATGGCAAGACTCCATATATCTGTACAAATTTGAAATCGGTGATATATATTGGAAGAGGGCTACATTGAACATAATGATCCTTTCTCTACCAATTTGAATCTCGATGTATTCGAAGCTTCAGTTGACGATGAATCGAGAACTTCTGACGATCAGACAGCTGCGGAACAGAAAGTCTTGTCAGGATGCAGTTACTTGCCAAATCCCTAATTTTTGCCTAGATTGCCCCAGGGTGAGGTACTCAATCTAGCGGGATGCAAATATACTTTTTTTTTCATGTCTCTAACTTTTGCCTGGATTACCCTTGCGGGTTCTCCACCGAGACGCTCATTTTTGCCTAAGCCGCCCTTTCGGGTTTTCAACTTAGCGAGCTATTCTGTTTTTCATTTGCATATACTTTCTTTTTTAGGCAAAGTATTTCTTGACTGCATCTGAATTCACAAGACGATTGAAATCCTCCCCATCCATTGTTGTAAGCGTCAAAGCACCGCTTGAGAAGGCTCTCTTAACAACATATGGACCCTCGTAGTTTGGAGTTCACTTGCCCCTGGAATCGGGCGCGAAAGACAAGACTTTCTTGAGCACGAGGTCACCTTCTCGGAACACACGAGGCTTGACCTTCTTATCGAATGCTTTCTTCATTCTCTGCTGATATAACTGACCATGACACATGGCAGTTAATCGCTTCTCTTCAATCAGATTCAACTGGTCATAACGACTCTGAATCCATTCAGCATCAGTCAACTTGGCTTCCATCAAGACTCTCATTGATGGAATCTTCACCTCTACTGGGAGAACAGCCTCCATGCCGTAAACAAGGGAGAAAGGGGTTGCCCCTGTTGAAGTGCGGACAGATGTACGATAACCATGCAAAGCAAATGGCAGCATCTCATGCCAATCTTTGTACGTAACTATCATCTTCTGGATAATCTTCTTGATATTCTTATTAGCGGCTTCAACAGCCCCATTCATCTTAGGTCTGTAAGGAGAGGAATTATGGTGTGCAATCTTGAACTCAACGCACAACTCATCCATCATTTTATTATTTAGATTAGATCCATTATCAGTAATGATCTTATCTGGCACACCATAACAGCAAATCAGCTGGTTCTTGATAAACTTCACAACCACCTGCCTGGTCACATTCGCATACGAAGCGGCTTCAACCCATTTGGTGAAGTAATCAATTGCTACGAGAATAAACCTGTGCCCATTGGACGCCTTCGGTTCAATCATGCCTATCATGTCAATCTCCCACATAGAGAAAGGCCATGGTGATGAAATCACATTCAGAAGTGTCGGTGGAATATGAATCTTATCCGCATAAATCTGACACTTGTGGCATTTCTTCACATACTTGCAGCAGTCAGACTCCATTGTCAGCCAATAGTAGCCTGCTCTCAACATCTTCCTAGCCATGGCATGTCCATTGGAATGAGTACCAAATGAACCCTCATGGACCTCAGTCATCAACAGGTTTGCTTCGTGTCTATCCACGCATATGAGCAAAACCATGTCAAAATTTCTTTTATACAGCACTTCACCACTGAGGTAGAAACTGCCTGACAACCTTCTCAAAGTTTTCCTATCTTTCACAGATGCCCCAGGCGGGTAGACCTGGTTCTGGAGGAAATTCTTGATATCAAAATACCAAGGCTTGTCATCAATCACTTCTTCGACTGCAAACACGTGAGCTGGTCTATCCAAGCGCATCACGGCAATGTTGGGGACTTCATTCCAATACTAGACAACAATCATGGAAGCAAGCGTAGCAAGAGCATCTGCCATCCGATTATCTTCTCGAGGAATATGATGAAAGTCAACTTCTGTAAAGAACGTTGAAATCCTCCTCACATAATCTCTATACGGAATGAGACCAGGTTGATTCGTCTCCCATTCACCCTTGATCTGATTAACAACCAGGGCCGAATCACCATACACATCAAGATGCTTGATTCTCAAATCAATACATTCTTCCAGTCCCATAATACAGGCCTCATACTCAGCCATATTATTCATGCATTTGAAAGTTAGCCTTGCTGTAAGCGGAATATGTGTGCCATGAGGAGTAATGATCACTGCCCCAATTCCATTTCCATACTGATTCACAGCGCCATCAAACACCATCGTCCATCTGGAACCAGGTTCCGGACCTTCATCAAGTGTAGGCTCATCACAATCTTTCATTTTCAAATACAGAATCTCCTCATCAGGGAAGTCATACTGAACAGACTGATGATCTTCAATCGGCTGGTGTGCTAAATGGTCAGCCAAGATACTACCTTTGATAGCTTTCTGAGCTCGATACTCGATATCATACTCAGACAACAACATCTGCCAACGGGCAATCCTCCCAGTTAAAGCAGGCTTCTCGAAGATATACTTGATTGGATCCATTCTGGATATCAACCAAGTTGTATGATTTATCATGTACTGGCGCAAAAGTTTAGCTGCCCAAGCCAAAGCACAGCACGTCTTCTCAAGCATTGAGTACTGAGACTCACAATCAGTAAACTTCTTACTGAGGTAGTAGATGGCAAATTCCTTCTTCCCTGATTCATCTTGTTGACCGAGTACACAACCCATCGAGTCTTCAAGCACAGTCAAATACATAATCAGAGGTCTTCCATCTACAGGCGGAGACAAGATCGGAGGTTCAGACAGATACTCTTTGATACTGTCGAAAGCTTGCTGGCAATCCTCGGTCCAATCATGAGATTGATCTTTCCGAAGGAGCTTGAATATCGGCGCACATGTGGCAGTCATGTGGGATATAAATCTGGAAATATAGTTCAAGCGACCAAGAAAACCTCGGACTTGCTTCTCAGTTTTGGGTGCAGGCATCTCTTGTATTGCTTTGACCTTTGTAGGATCAACCTCAATACATCTTTCACTGACAACAAAACCCAACAACTTGCCGGAACGGACTCCAAATGTACATTTGTTCGGATTCAAACGAAGTCTGAATTTCCTCAGACGCTGAAAAAGCTTCAACAAATGCTCAACATGTTCAACTTCCGTTCGGGACTTGGCAATCATATCATCAACATAGACCTTTATCTCCTTGTGCATCATATCATGAAACAAGGTAGTCATAGCTCGTTGATACGTGGCTCCGGCGTTCTTCAAACCGAAGGGCATCACTCGATAACAGAATGTTCCCCAAGGTGTGATGAATGTTGTCTTCTCCATATCTTCGGGTGCCATCTTGATTTGATTATATCCGGAAAATCCGTCCATAAAGGAAAAGACTTTGAATTTAGCTGTATTGTCTACCAACATGTCAATGTGTGGTGAGGAAAATCATCTTTCGGACTAGCTTTATTCAAATCTCTGTAATCAACACACATACGGACTTTTCCGTCCTTCTTAGGAACAGGCACAATATTGGCCACCCATTGAGGATATGTAGAAGTCACCAGAAACCCCGCATCAATTTGCTTCTGAACTTCCTCTTTGATCTTCACTGCCATATTTGGATGAGTTCTTCTGAGCTTCTGCTTCACAGGCACGCACTCAGGCTTCAAAGGCAGGAAATGTTGCACAATATCTGTATCTAGACCCGGCATGTCTTCATATGACCAAGCAAAGATGTCTGAATATTCTCGTAGCAAACTGATCAATTCCTTCTTGACAGACTCTTCAAGAAGTGCCCCAATCTTCACCATACGAACACAATCCTCAGACCCCAAGTTGACTGTTTCCAGATCTTCAAGGTGCGGCTGAATGATCTTCTTCTCGTGCTCAAGGAGACGGGTAATCTCATCAAGAATCCCCTCAACATCATCTTCCTCTGCCTCGAATACAGGGAATTCAAAATTGGGAGATGGCGTTGGATCATTATGTTCAATGGGTTTTAGGATCAACCTGCATAATGATTTTGGTTAATAAAAAACTTCAGAATTTAAACAAGCAAACCATTATGCAGATGAAAAAAATGTTTGCTTTTATTCTTGTTTTTATGGGTTTTTTTGTGATCACTGATTTCATGCAAAAGCAAAAGGTGAAAACAAATGGAAAAACAACTGTTTAACAACGCATTAACTGAATGAAAACATCATTGTATTAAATGCTGCAAACAATGTCATCACTTCTCCTTTTGGCATGGGAGAAGGGTTTTGAACAAAGTGAACCATTACTTTGATCTATGAATGACTGTAGGAACATCTACAGCGACCCAATTGTGGCAGACACCACCAGGTATGATGAAATTGCTCAGATCCTCTGCATCCTCTTCCAAGATAGCAGCAGCTTCTTCAGGTTGATCAGCATGGATGAATCCTCCACTCTTGAACAAACCTTGCTCGTTGAATGCCCCAGACGAATAGCCAATGCCAGCCCGGGATTTGTTGTCTTCAAGCTCAATCATCTTCCCCAAACCAGCAACTGCACCACATTCAATGGCCAGCTTCGCATCACGGCAGGAAGCAAATGAATGAGACTTCTTCTCAATTGGTTCATCAATAGATAAAGCTTGGAAAGGAGTTCCAACTTCATCCTCAGCGTCAATATATGAGAAAGAAGACAAGTGGCTAACCAGGAGAGCCTTTTCTCCCCCTACCACAACCAGTTTCTTGTTCTTGACAAATTTCAGCTTCTGGTGTAGGGTGGATGTCACGGTGCCAGCCTCGTGAATCCATGGTCTACCAAGGAGATAGCTATATGATGGGTGGATATCCATAACCTGGAAGGTAACTTGGAAATCACTTGGTCCAATCTTGATTGGGAGATCAACTTCCCCAATCACAGTCTTACGCGACCCATCAAAAGCCTTCACAACAACACCACTCTGCCTCATGGGAGGCCCCTTATATGACAATCGAGAGAGTGTGGTCTTTGGCAATACATTCAGAGATGATCCAGTGTCCACCAATACATTGGACATGGCATCAGATTTGCAGTTCATAGAGATGTGTAAAGCCATGTTGTGGTCTCTTCCCTCCTCAGGGAGATCAGCGTCACAAAAACTCAACGTGTTGCAAGCAGTAATATTTGCAACAATACTGTCAAACTGTTCTACAGTGACGTCATGATCGACATAAGCCAGATCCAATACTTTCTGCAGAGCCTCCCTATGAGGTTCTGAATTCAGCAGCAAAGATAATACGGAGATTTTGGATGGCGTTTGTAGAAGCTGGTCTACAACGTTGTACTCACTCTTTTTGATGAGCCTCAGCATCTCATCACATTCTTCATTCACAATGCCACTCGGGCCAACTGAAGAATCAGGAGTCTTTTGTACAGAGGAGGGTTTGGCAACAGGTGTCGGGTTCTGAACATTCACAGCAGTCCCAACCGGACGCTCAACAGTATCAGAAGCAACAGCCTTCGCCTGAGGCTTAGGCGCAGAAAACACACGACCACTCCGGGTCAAACTACTCACATCAGCAATATTAGTGACAGAGGTTGAAGGTAACGGCACTTCTCTCCCATCTTCAACAGCAACGGGGTTATATCTGAACGGCACAGCTTTATCTGAAGAATAAGGCACAGGGCATGCAGGCTTGATTACTAATGAAGGAGAGACCTTCGGCTTGCTGCTATCATAACGAATAACAACAGGCTCGGGCAACTTGAACATAGGAGATATAACATTGACCTCTGGTTCATCTTCATCAACATTTCGATTCTGAAGAATCTCTATAGTACCTTCATCTAGCAACTCTTGAAGTTCTCTTCGTACCTGGCGACAACCCAGACGGTTCACAGAACAAATGCGGCACCTGTCATGGTCATGCTCCATATGGCTGTACTGACACAGCAAGCGATGCAACTCGACCAGTGACTGTCTAATATGACTCACATATTTGACTTTATATTTCCCAGGGCACCCCTGGACTATATTCACAGATTTCCCATGCTCGGGCAATGGGTTCTTTGTAACATTGGGGCCTGAGTCCTCGAAGCTCAGAATGCCACATCGCATAAGGTCTTGCACCTTAGTCTTCAGTGGATAACAATTCTCGATATTATGTCCCGGAGCACCGGAGTGGTACACACAGTGTTGGTCTGGCTTGTACCACCACTGAGGATTTGCAGGCACAGCAGGAGGATCCCTGGGAGTAACCAACTTCCTCTCCAACAAGGAAGGATACAATTCAGCGTATGACATAGGAATCGGATCGAAGCTGATCTTCTTCCTATCATAACTCAAATTAGCCTGGTTGGTTGTACTGCCACGAGGCTGGTAAGCCTGTTGCTGTGGACGGTGCTGCTATTGATACTGAGGTTGTTGTTGATGCTGATGCTGGTTAGGCTGCTGATATTGAGCATTATCTCTGAAAACAGGTGCTATGTGAGCCACCTGATGCTGATTACTTGCACGGCGTGCAGGCTTCCTCTGAACAGAGGGTCTTCTTGGTTTAGCATGGGATTGCACAGCATGTGCTTCTCCATCTTTCTTCTTAAACGCCCCATACCGTTTAGAAGAGCTCTCATCTTTAGATAATCGTCCTTCACAGACTCCTTCCTCCAGACGCATCCCCATGTTCACCATCTCGGTGAAATCAGAGGGAGCACTTGCTACCATCCGCTCATAATAGAATGAGCTAAGAGTCTTCAAAAAGATCTTAGTCATTTCTTTCTCTTCTAGCGGAGGAGTGATCTGAGCAGCCAATTCTCGCCACCTCTGGGCGTACTCCTTGAATGTCTCTTTATCCTTCTGGGACATGGCCCTGAGTTGATCACGGTCAGGCGCCATATCAACATTGTATTTATACTGTTTGACGAAGGCTTCGCCAAGATCATTGAAGGACCGGATGTTTGCGCTATCCAGGCTCATATACCAGCGAAGAGCCGCACCGGACAAACTATCCTGGATATAATGGATCAGAAGCTGATCATTATCTGTCTGAGTAGACATCTTTCTGGCGTACATGACCAGATGAGCAAGAGGGAAGGTGTTCCCTTTATACTTTTCAAAGTCAGGCACTTTGAATTTGATCGGAATTTTAACACCGGGAACAAGGCAAAGTTCAGCAGCGGACTTGCCAAACAAATCTTTCCCTCTGAGAGTCTTCAATTCCTTCCTCAGCTCAAGGAATTGATCATTCATAGCCTCCATCTTCTCATTGACATCTGGGCCCTCAGACGGCTCAGAATGATAGATGGTGTCGTCTACCCTAGGCATGGTATGCACGACAGGAGGAGCAGCAACAGGGACCAGGCTAGATGCCGGCATATGAGCAAAAGTTAGAGCAGGAATATCAGGCATAAAACCCGGAGGCATACCCCAAGGGAACCCGGCTGGCATGGCATGAGGCACAAAGTGAGCACTAGCAGCTGGCACAGTCGGAGCGACGACTTCAGATATAACCGTCCTCTGGGGAGGAGTTGCAGGAGGTGGAGAAGGTTGATTCTGAGCAGACAGAAACTGCTCCATCAAAGCACTCAGACGAGCGACCTCTTCCTTCAATTCTCGGTTCTCTTGCTCTAGTTGATCCATTACTCTGGCAGAATTGGCTCTGGTATAATGCCGGTGAGTCAGCTTGTCTTCAAAATAAATGAAGAGCACAGAGTTAGGCCACAGACAAGAAGACCAGAAGAAGATACCTGCTTATGCAAAATGATGCATGAAATGCTTGTGCATATGCTTTGTTTATTTTCAAGGAACTTTTAGGGCATTATTTGCAAATTTTGAAATTTAAAGCATTTATTATCATATGGAAAATATCTCATCAAATATATATGAACCAATGAAGTACAGCATTTTTAATTATTACAAAGAGAAAAGGAAAACAACATCATATGGATCCCTAGTAGCTCGGGATGCTGGAAGACGAGAAACACAAAGCTTCTTGATCTCTCTCTCATAGGCAGCTTCCATGTCCGCTTTCTCCTTTGCAAGCTGATCATACTTCCTCTTCCAGAATTTGGAAGACTGAGGAAGCAGAGAAGTCCAGGTATGATTCGGATCATCGATCACCTGATGCTCGAGAAACTCAATCAGAGCGTCCTTCTCCTTGATTTGCTGAAGCAATTCCTCTCTTTCACGGATCCAGGCACGTGAAAGGTCTTCTTCTCTCAACTCCTCTACACGTTGGTTAGGGAGGGTTGAAGGCCCAGCCACATCCAACGGTGTAGGTCTCGGATGATCATACGGCATCAGATACTCAGCAGCTCTCTGTCTTACCCAAGATGTATATGGCTCCAAAGCAATGCAATTCTTCGGACCCAATTTGTTCCTACTCTTCTTGCAGATCTTGCGCCAAGCGCGGACAAATCTGGCTTTCAGGCCTTGGGGATCTTTACCCTCCTGAAAGAACACACCTTCTAACAGAATGTTATGAGGTTTATCCTTTAGGGGGAACCCAAGCTGACGACGTGCTAGAATAGGATTGTAGCTGATCCCACCACATGTACCAAGAAGAGGCACATTAGGGAACTCACCACAATAATCGATGATCTGCACAGTATCATACACGCGATCATACCAAGAGATATCATCATTAGTGAGAGACATAAGTCTCTGAGACCACCGTAGACAACTCTTGTTCTCCTTGAAAGCAAGCGTATGCGGCAAGTGCGAAATAAACCACTTGTACAGCAAAGGCAGACAGCACACAATAACTCCTCCACCCTTTACATTCCTCAGATGCAAAGAGACATAGGCATCACCCAACAGAGTAGGAACGGGATTAAGAACTGAAAAGATCCTAATAGCGTTCATGTCCACAAATTTGTCGAAGTTGGGAAATAATACCAATCCATAGATGAGCAGCACAAATAAAGCCTCAAAGGCATCCTCACTCATGGCCTTCCCATACACGGTAGCTTGAGCGATGAGGAAATCAGACGGAAGACCTTGAAGTCCACCTTTGGTAGTCAGATTAGCTTTAATCAGAGATTCATCTATGTGCAACAAGTCTGCAATCTCTCGAGCAGTCAGAATACTCTCTAGGCCACTGAACGGCACTTGATCCAGAATCGGAATCCCAATAAGATGAGAATACTCCTCCAAAGTAGGCAGCAACTGGAAGTCCGGGAAAGAGAAGCAGTGATACAGAGGATCATAAAACTGAGCCAGAGTACTCATCAAACCCTCATCAACCTGAGTAGTCAACAGAGGCAGAAGCTTCCCATGGCGAGCTTTGAAACCAAGGGATCTAATACATAAGATGTCAGATTCCTTAACTCTTTCACATCAGGTTGTCTAAAGCTGTACTTCTTTGTATGCCTTTTTGGTCTTTCCATGTCTGAAAATTTTGCAAATAAACCCTTTAAGTTCCTTAAAAATTTTCTCTTTTTTGATGACATGAAATGCAGATGAATGCATGAATGCATGAATGCAACAATCACACTCAAGGATCAAGCAAATCACACCAAACAAAGGTCATGGGAAAGCTCATTGTATCCCTAATATCAACCATCCATTTTGGTGGATTTAGGTTTTCACCTTATCAACACCTAAGTTCCATTGATATTAACGGTACATGAACCGGCTCAATCATCCTTAATATCAATCATCCATTTTGGCGGATTATGGTTTACACCTTATCAACGCCCAAGTTCCATTGATATTAAGGATGTCTGAACGACTCAACCATGAATCACGGGTTTGCTGAGAGTCACGAGCATGGAGTCCTGGTTAAGAACCACCCAAAGGGAGTGTACTAGGGTTTAAACCTGCCAGACATGTTCTACTAGAGGTTCCCATAATCATCATCCCATCTCTCGGATATTATCGGAGGAACGAATACTCGTATTCCAAAAATATTCTCAAGAGAGACTCTTATGAGTGTAGTATCGCGTAACAATCGCATCAGATCTGACATCTGAACGACCTCCGCACTACGTCCTAAAAATAGGCCAAGTTGGGCTTGGTAAACTAAGGTCCTTGGCTTCTAAGGCACATGATTGAAAGAATAATGCCTAACCACAAATAACTTGTGTGACATTAATAATCCAACATGACCTCCACCAAGTGAATGGACTCGCAAGTCAACTGGCTAAGGAATACTCCACACCAGTCAACGAGACTACGCCATTCTCCTATCCTAGAGTGCACTCGAGTTCGGGTATAGAACTCATCTCACAGAGATCACCAAAGCAAACAACAATTGTATATCAAGCAATTCAAACATTACAATCAATACAGTTATCCCAAATTGTACAAAAATATGTCAAATAACAGATAAACAAATATCACACAACAAGGGTGAAAAGTAGGCAAAACCACCAGGGAAGGTCTAATGTTTTCCCCAGCAGAGTCGCCACTTTTCTGTAGCGGTGTATTCGTCACTTTATGATTTATTGACTAAATCAAAAGCAAAGCATACAAAGAAATCGAGTCGCCACCGCACTTTTATTTATCCTAAGGAATGGCTAAAAAGCGAACAAAAGCCTAAGAAGTTTTACACATAGAAAACTAATGAAAAGATCAGAGAGTCTGGGTAAGGGGTAAATTACGCAATGGGAAGGTGTTAGGCACCCAAAACGTCCTAGGTACTCCTAGGGAGCCCTTTTCACACTTGTTGTATAAAAAAGTTTATTTGTTTATGACATATTGTGCAAACATGAATGGGAAGATGAGAAAAGAATGTACAATTTTTATTGCTTTTGTGTTTGAACGGATGAACCCGTTGCCTATGTACCTTCCATGAAAGGTAGGGATCAAAACGCCGTAGTTCGGCTAAAAGATTTCCAAAATATGAATGGGTTCATTTTAAAACAAGAGCACTGAGGCTTTTCATTACCAATGGGAGAAAACTCAACCTGAATCAACAATCCACCATGCGAGGACGGCTTCAACATACTAGTGAGGGGTTAACCCTATAATAAGTATGGAAGACTTACAATCAACTCACTAAGGATAAGGTAAGATTTATATCAACCACTATGGTAATTGAAACCTATGGCTAATGTGTGAAAACATATCGACAATGGACAAAGCCATAAAACAATTGAATGTGTGAAGTTAATTGATTATGAGTATTCACAAAATATGGTCAAGGTATGATTAGTATTGATTCAAAGAAATGTTATGAAATGGAGTTTGAAAAGTCAAGGACTTAGGGTCCAGGTTTCTAATTTGAAAAGACATGAAGATGTTTGCACAATAGTTCAAAGTTTTTGAATTAACAACATGTGAAAAGGTTTAGGACAAAGAGGGTGAAGGGATAATGGAGTGTAAAACTTCTTAGAAAGGTTCGCCTCTTGAGATCATATAGAAGATGATTCAAGTGTGTCCTTAGGAATAGGCAATGAGCAATAACAAACAAGCAAAACAAAATGATATCGGATGCCAATTACTGGGCTTATACCAATCTCACAGACAAAGGTGGATACCAGATACGAATAAATGGATTTACACCAGTCTCCTAAAACAAACAGGGATATCAGATGCCAATAAATGGACTTACTCTAATCTCCTAAAGCAAAACAAAACATGGATGTCAGATGCCAATTTATCTGGACTTACTCTAATCTCCAACAGATGATCATAGGAATACAAAAGCCAACAACATGGTCTTACAATTGCATCCTCACATACAACAAACAAACAGAAGCAATGGACATAAGTGGCCAAATGAAATGGTCTTACACTCTATCCCTTCCAAATCATAGGAACAATGGCCAATTAATGGACTTACTGTTGCTTCCTCAATGGGCAAACACAGATGTGTCACAAAGATATGAAATGATGATCATGCAATAATGAACAATTAATGATGATAAATGCATAAAGGCAACCAAGCAAACATGTACAAATGAACCAAGCAATCAATCAAACAAATGCATTTAGCACACACTATATCCAAGCAATTAGGCTCAAGCAAGGGTTAGACTTTAAAGTTAACTGGAATAGGGTAAGTGGTGCTCTTAACCTTAACATTGAGAGTTAAGATGAAGCAGATGAAAAGGATATGAGGGGTGTGCCTCATGGCTCTTATCCCTGGTCAGGGAGAGCTTTGAATATCAGAAGGTGTGGGAGTTTAGAAAGTTGGAACTCTCTCCACAAGTTAATGACTCGATAGATCTTGGGTTAAGATCCACAATGCTACAACATGTAATGTGAGCAAAGGGAAGACACACAGAATAGTAGGAGATGGACTACACATCTCTTCTATCTACCAATTGCCTTATCAAAAGGACTTTTCCTGCTTGGGGACAAAGATAAACAATCACAAACATTGCCTCTTAAGGAGGACTTCAGACAGGTGCCTGGCCAAGTAACAAGCCAGGTCTTCCAGACTACATGAAGAAGAGCTGTTATACCTCAATGCTTAAGATATCAAGCAAAGCAAAAGCAAGTTCACAATGAACTATAGCAACTAAGGTACCTGTGGAAACATCAAACAAATCAGTATACTATACAGACAATCAACCAACAGTTAATGCAACAGACAACCAATATAGGCAAAGGCATAAGCCACAAGTCAATCCCAAATGAATCAACTTCAACCTACAAAACACACATTAGTAATCAAAAGCAAATATCAAATGCTCTCAAGATGAGGCATCATCAATTGTGTAACTTGTATGTGCAACCTGAAACAAAGCTTCAAACATGAGAAGCAAACCCTTAGGCTAAAGCCTAGGGTCAAAGATGAGGAACAAATTTAAAACAGAACATGAAAATTCACAAGAATCAAGATTAATCAAATTAGAACATCATCCAAGTGGTCTCATATCAAAAGCATCAACCAATTTCATTTCATAAACAAATCATGTCAAACTATGCAAGTTGAAACACATTGGAGCAAACAGAATGAACCAATTCAAATCAAATCAACAATGACTCAATAAATTCCAAGAAAAATCATGACTAAACAGAACACATCAAATGATCAACACACCAAAAATCATGGCATTTGGCTAAGTATAAGCATGTCAATTAAAATCAACAAGTCAAGGTATGCAAAAACAAGCTCAAAGGAAGCACAAATTGATGCATCAACTTCACACAAGCACAAAACAGAATCTACACATGATAAATGAATAAAACCAAAGCCATAGCAAACCTCAAAGTGTCTAGAACACATGTGCAAAATTTCAAGTTCATCCAATAATCATCAAGAATTTCACAAATCATCTAAACTCAACACTCAACAAAAGTCCAATCTAGACCAATCAGAAAAGAAAATCTCAAACAAATTGGAAATGAACCTAAAACTTCTATAAAAAATCATGATCAAACTTAACATCCAGAAGAATCAACATGCAAAAAATCAGATTAATTGAAGTTCATATGGCATGGTGAATAAAATCAGCAATCTGGACAAGAAATGGTGTGACACACATTGTCACACCTACATTGATCACATCATATCTCAACATCTAGACATGCAAAAATAGCAAACTCAAAGCCAACATTCTCATCAAGGTGTCTAGTTTATGCATGTAAATTTTCAGCTTCATTGGATCAAGCATCATGATTTCATAAAAGAAATGGCAAGCAATATGCAATGAATGACATGTAAACATAAACCCTAGGAAATTTTTAAATCCAACCGAGCACAAATTCTGGAAAAATCACCATAAAAAAGTAGACATTACAAGTAACATGGCACAAAAAATCTCATGTGAATTGGATTATTATCTTAGGAGTTATGAATTTTTTAATGTGGAGAAAAAATTAAAAAAATGTGAAAGGAAGCATATGAACATGATAAGCATAACATGGAAAAAATACAAGGCAATTGGATTTTTGATGGAGCGGGGAATCGAACCACGCTTGCATTTGAATTAAGCGCCGAGCCAAAACGCCGCGTTTCATTTAAATGAAACGCTGGCCAATCAGGAGCTGGCATTTGGACCACTGCATGGCGAAAAATAATAAAATACATGCAAACTCACACCCAGGAGGATCAAAACAAGTCTGGAAAACGAAAACCCTAGCCTTCATCGCGTCATCATGTTCATAATTATCAAGATCCAACCATTCCAGAAATTAATGAAACATATATCATTCGATTCATCATTCAACACACATCAATAATCCAGCATCCATTCAACCTAATTCTACTCATGTCAAACAGATCGAGCACAAACAAGTTTCAATCATCAAACTTCAAATCATGATAACTAACTCAATACTTAATGAAATCACTAGATCCAAAGCTCAGCATACTCTATGATGTAAGATCTACAAGATGCATACATCAATTTCAACAAACATGAGAATCGAATTCTAACCTCACTGAAGATGCAGAGTTGGATTCGTGCTTTTCAGGCTTGGAAAGGTTGAAACAGAAGTTCTACAACACTTGAATGAATGAATGTATGGAGGATTTAAGCTCAGCAATGCTCGATTCTTCTTGAAATCTCAGCTGCCATGGAAATGCACAAAGTTCAACAGTTGCGATTCTTCAAGAGTTCTTCACAATCTTGCTTCAACAGATCTTCAACTATGCCTGTAGAAGATGAATAAACCAAGAACAAAGCAAAAGCTACCAAGAAAATTGATGAAAAAGTTGAGAGAATTTGAGATGAAAAATTTTAGATCTGAGTTTGTGAAGTGTTCTTGTGATTTTCGGTTATGATTATCACTTTATACCCTCTGCAAATGATGCTGATTAAACATGTTTAGCCAAAAACCCAAGGATTAGTGAAATGGAATGATTTATGCAATTTGGCCAAAGTACCCTCATGCACATGCTAGGCAATGGAACAATGCGAATTTCACTTGAAACAAGTCTTAAAATCTGTTTTGAGGCAAATGGAATTGGTTTGAAATGAAAATAATGCACATTTTTCAAATTCATATTTTCCCACCAAAATTCAAAATGAAATCAAGTGAAAAATGCACTTTTTTGTGATGAGTTTTAATGAAATGTGATGCATGATTATGATAGTGCACATCAAGAGAAAATTGCTCCAAAAAGAACCACATGAATTGGCCTTTTGGTTCAAAAGTTATGCAAGCTTGAAGTTCAAAATCCATTGACAATGATTTGATCATAACTTGCCAACCACACATGAGAAATGGATGTTCTTGGACTTTTTGGAAAGGTCAGAGCAAGATCTTCAACTTTCATGTTGGGAAAATTTTGATTTGAAGCTTTCTTGATGATGTAAAGTTGAGGAGAAGACCTTTCCATTTTTGGCAGTTTGAAATTACAGGTCACTTACTATTTTTGGCAACTTTTTGTCTGACCTCAAATTCCTCATTGTTGATGTTTGACATGTTAAATGAGACTTGTATGGACATGAATGAGGCCTATCTAACCATCTCCCACCTTCAAATCCATGATTGAATGCACAGTTGACTTGAGTTGACTTTTCTAGGGTTTCAGTTGACTGAAGGATGTTCTGATGAAATCCAAACCTCTATCACTTGAGATCTTGATTCAAAATGATATCACAACTCATATGAACTCTTGATGAATGATTATGGTGCCCAAATTCTCAAGAATGACCACCATCCATTGCTCAATGCTTGCCTTTGAATGGCTGACTGTTGATTGCTTCATCTGCAAGTAACAAGGTTAGATGACATATTTTTGTACTTTTGGGTTAGTAAACAAATGAAAAGAAATGATATACAAATGCAAAACATGCTTGGTGATCAAGAAACACTCTCAAAAGATGACCCACCCACAAGAAAGGAGGCAAGGTGCACAATGATCCTTGAGGCAATGATATGATATGATATGATGAGGGACCTTAGGGACAAAATTGGGGTCTTACACTAAGGTATCCTTACAAATGTTGCCTTCAATGACCAATCGATGACCCTACGATGTCCCTTACATCCAAAGGACAAGACTACTTACTTCTCAATAGTGAGGACAGTTTTACCTTCATAAGGATAGGAAATACCCATAAAGACCTTGGGTAGGTATAACTCTTAAATGCTGACTCACAACTTAAAATACTTTTCACACCTCACACTTTGCAAAACATCTATTAGAAAATCACCACTTGGTATACATTCGTATTAGAATCATTGCCAAGTTATATTTTTCTAAACAACTTTCAAAATTAAACGAGATAAATACTTTGTATACATTCGTACAAGAATCATTACAAAGTTAAACTCTCTTTTAAAAACATTTTCTAAACAGTTCTCAAACACTTTTTCGGACAAGAAAAACATAAGTGATTAAGCAATTAAGAGCCCATGGATAACCATGGATACAAAGGGTGCTAACACCTTCCCTTTGTATAATGTACCTCCCGAACCCAAAATCTAATCAAGCTCTTTCCTGTTCTTTTCCGCCTTTCCTTATTGGATAAAAGAAAAGTCGGTGGCGACTCTTGCTATCCGCGACATTTGCTTTCCAAAGCAAAAACACACCAAGTCAGTTCACCGTATGACAACCATATTGTGTGATATATCTTGTTTGTGTATACTTTGCTTGTTCGTATGGTCTTTGACCATTAATGTACATAATAACAACAAAAACCCTAAAAAAACTTTTGTGTGGACTGTTGGCTTGATCTTGGACAAATGGACTTAGAACTTAGGCAACATTCCTATGCTAAAGGACTTGGCCAATGCCAACTTTTTATGAAACCAAGTGCTTGCAATTTGAAACTTCATCTGATACATCATTCAAGATCCCTCTGAGTTCATCTGCAACATGACCATTATGAAGCTGTTATTTTGAACCTGTGACTTGTGGAATTCATCTGTTACATGGACTAATTTGAAGAAGATCATGGAGTGGCTAAAGCTTGGATGTGGCTATCTTTATTTGATGCCTTTGCTCTTCAAGACTGATATAATTGTGCATTTGTGTGTTGCTTAATTCTAAATGTCCAAGGGAATTTGGGGTTTCTATATGGCATTCTTACCTATTGGATTGCTACCCATCGGTCAGATCTTTTCAACTCTTAACTTTTAATTTTGTGCATAGAATTAGTCTCTTCATCTTCTCCCCATTTCTTTAATTTCAAAATCTCTCCCTCCCTTTTCAAAATCTTCTTTGATTGAACTTATTTTGTTCTAAACTTTTACCACTTTGCAAAAAAAGATAGAAACTTTGGCCTTATGCCATTGCATTTTCAAACTTCTTTTCTTAAATCAAATTTGTAAATACACTTAACCATACTTGACTTAAACTTTCAGAAAAACCCAAAAGAACTAACTCATTCAAACCTTTTTCAGGCCTTTGTGCCTTTCAAACTTAATTTTTGTTAAAAGCAATGCATCCACTTTGACATTTGTATCACGAACTACGAGGTTTTGATCCCTCATTTTTATGTTGGTACGTAGGCACAAGTCCGAAGGTCTTGTCAAACACAAAAATATAATTAATGAATTCTTTTCTCAAAAAGGGCTCCCTAGGAGTACCTAGGACACTTTGGGTGCTAACATATTCCCTCTGTGTAACCAACCCCCTTACATGTAATCTCTGGCATTTTATTAGTTTTGATTTGAAAACTTCTTACTTTTGGGTTTTGTTCGTACTTTTTCCCTTTTCCCTTGGAAACAATAAAAGCGCGGTGGCGACTCTTGTTATTTGATGTTTAGCTTATCCATAGCTTGATGATCATGAATTTACCGCTACAAGGTGTTTTAGGCATTTTAAAAACTAAACGATATATTCAGTTTACTTTATAATATTGTGGTTGGCCAATTGAAGAAAGACACAATGACACTCACACAAAACAAACGACACCCTCATTTAAGATCCATCCTCTCTCTCTCTCTCATATTTTAATCATCTCATATTCTAATCTCTCCCTCTCTCATAAATATTAAGTAGAAAGAAATAAATAAATAAACAAGGTTGCATTTGTCTTGGCTTTTCACGTCGAAAACCCTTTCCATTTCCCTTCATCTTCTACTCCCTGTGCTACATACACCACTGTATCTTTTCTACTCTATATGCTACATACACCGGTGTATCTCTCCTCGATATCATCTTCCTCACATTTTTATATACCACACTCACAATATAAATCCCATTTTCATATCTCTACCAACCACTCGCATACATAACACAACCATCTCTCATGTAAACACTCACCTCACATTTCATGATTAACCTTACATATTACAACTTCATAAACTCATCCACTATTCATTTTATTTTCACTCATAAAAATCCATAAACTTAACAAAATAAATAAATCAACCCATCTCCAATAAACTCCACCACTTTCATTCATCAACAACAACCCTCCGTCACCATTATACACACATTAGTAACATCACAAAACCAAACATCATTTTCTTCACCAAACACACAAAAATAACTACC
This sequence comes from Lathyrus oleraceus, assembly GCF_024323335.1. Taxonomy (NCBI): domain Eukaryota; kingdom Viridiplantae; phylum Streptophyta; class Magnoliopsida; order Fabales; family Fabaceae; genus Lathyrus; species Lathyrus oleraceus. Next base: position 170,448,655 of record NC_066583.1, on the reverse strand, counting down.
ATATACACACATACAAAATCAAATCACAACCTTACTCCTCATTTTGTTTTCTTCTCTCAACATCACTAGACACATTAGTAACATCACAAAACCATGCTTCTCTTCTTCTACACAAAACACTACTCATTCTTCATTAATCTTAACAACCATATTTCCACCACCTCACTCGTATTCATGTAACCATAAACCAAACTTCAAAACTACATCATACCACAACTTAAACCATCTTTCTCACCACCACTTCAAAACCATCCACCATGGACCTCTCATAACACCACCTATTCATACTCCATATTCATCATTTTTGCTGTAAATTTCGACACAAAGTATACACAAAGAACAAAAGAGCGAAAGAGAGAAAGTGCAGTTGTGAACCATTGCGGATTCGCCTCACTATCGCGCCATCGCTGGAATCCTTAACTATTGTTACCGTTCTCCACACTGGAAGGACGACATTCTGACCCTCCATACACCACTGAAGCTTACACCACTACCACAATGTCGCTTTCATTCACCTCCTTTGCGCCCTCCATATCCATCGATGCTAGTATCATATTCTTTCTTCCACTTTTCCTTTGTGTTTATCGAATAAGAATTGAAAAATTAAAGTTTGAGTTTTTATTTGTTTTTCTGTTAGAATGAGAGTGAGAGAAAGAACCAAGTGAGAGAGAGATTGACGAATCGAGAGAGATTTGAGAGGAAAGGAGGCGCAGTCGCCGCCGCTGGGCTAGTCGGTCGGTCGCCCCCTGCCCCAGTGCCTCCGTCGAGAGAGAGAGAGAGAGAGAGAGAGAGAGAGAGAGAGAGAGAAATGTGGATATTCTGTTTGATTTTTTTCCTTTTATTTCTTTCATTTTTTGTTATAATATATATATATATATATATATATATATATATATATATATATATATATAGTGGTGTGTGTGTGTGTGTGTGTGTGTGTGTGTGTGTTTATTTTTTATTTTATCCTTAGAGAAAGCCATGCCATTTGTCAACCTGCGATTAGATACTATTTTTGTTTTAAATAAGAGAGAGAGAGAGAGAGAGAGAGAGAAAAAAAAAGGTTGGTGGCTAATGGAAGATGAAGAGCGTTACCCCATCTCTCTATTTGTTTTATTTCCATTTTTTATTTATTTATCTTATTATTTTTTAGATTAGGGTTTGTATTTTAGTAGATGGCCTTTTGAGCCCAATAAAGTTTTATTTTGAGTTCATGATCATACCCCTTATCAACGCATGCACCACTATTTTCTCTCTTTTTCTTCTTCATTTGTTTATATTTTATTTTATTATTTTGCTTCATTTTTATTTTGCATCATCTCCCAAGTGAAAAATGTACTCCTTCCCCTTTGATTATGATTTTTATTTGTTCGCTTGCTTTTATTGCCTTTAGTTGGATAAATCAACTAATTAAATATTTGATAAAAATAAAATCAATCTTTTTCAAGAATATATAAAACCACTTGATCACACATGTGTTGGTCATACTGGTTATAAATAGTTAAACAAATAGCCGCTTAAGAGAATAAGATATCGACACTGTTGTCATACATGTCCCACGCCAGGGTATAATAAACTCTTAAAATCTAAGGACAGATGGACCGACCTGCTTTGATAATAACTATGTAACACCCTAAATCCATAATGAAAAAATATCATTTTATTTACACATATTTTAGAATATAATAGAATGCGGTACAGGCGTCCCATAACAAAATATTCAACTTTAATTTCAAAATAAAAAATTTAATCCAAAACATAGCAATAAGACATAATGATTCGGTTGAAACCAAGGTATAAAAAATAGCAAAGTAATCCCAACCCAATGTTTTAATATCGCTAATATTTGGAATAGACTAATGGTCGACTTAAGGTCCGGCGAAACATAAAATTATAATGAAAAACAATTGAAGAGGCCATCTACACCATTCTCCATAAATAATCAACAATTATCATTCGTCAGTCTCGGCCTGGAAATTTGCTTATGTATACATATATAGCAACAGGGAAACAAAGAAGGGGTGAGAATACATTCTATAATTAAATGGTATATAAACAGCAAGTATAGTATGCAGTGTTGGAAATCCACCACAACCTATAAATAATTTCTATCAATCTTGATGAACAAGATTGTTATCACCCAGATAATAACAATGAAAAAGAGAATAACAATTGAGAAAGAAAAGAAAGAAAGATGTAAAAGAATAATATTTTCTGTAGAGTTTCTCTCTGCCTATAACCTATGAAAAACTTCTTTATTCACTTTGGAACTGTAAAATCCTGTGAATACAATGTTATGAATACAACATTACAAGAATAAGGGTTACTCCCTCCATTTATAGATTTAGGTTAGCTTGCTCACTAAGCTAAAGCCCAAAACTCTAAAAGCCTAAAATAGTTAACACTACTAAAAATAGGCCTAAGTCAAAATTCTATATGAAGCAACATGTTTCGACAATTTGACACACTAATACAATTCGACACACTAGGTGATTTGACACTTCCTTGTTCTGTCGAGCAACTTGCTTCGTCACAAGATATTACAATTCAACACACCACCTAATTCATTGTGTCTAAGCTATATATATTCATCATAGCTCTTAGTCTTCTGAACACTTCGACTTGCACTCCCTTCGTCATGATGTCTGCAATCTGATTCTCAATTCTGCAGTGTTCCACATTCATCTTCCCATCGGCTACCTGCTCTCGAAGATAATGGAACCTTATTTAGATGTGCTTGCTTTGACCATGTGATATCGGATTCTTCACCAGATTGATAGCTAACATGTTGTCGATCTTCATGGTAATTGATCCATGACTCTTTGTTATTATCTCTTCAACCAGATTCACCATCCACGTTGCTTGACATACACAAAGGGAAGCAACTATGTATTCTGCTTCATACGAAGATAAAGCCACTACTGGCTCCTTTCTCGAACTCCAAGCAACGGGTGCACCACCTAGTATAAACACATAGCCAGCTGTGGATTTTCGATCCTCGACATCACTACACCAACTTGAGTCGATATATCCCACTAGTTTGAATTTTTTTCCTTCATTAGTTGCAGGAAATAAAATGCTATAGTTGAGAGTTCCTTTCAAATACCTTAGTATCCTCTTCGTCGCTGCTAGATATGATACCTTTGGCATCTGCATGAATCTACTCACCATACCTACATTGTATGCTAAGCCATGCCTTATATGACAAAGGTATATAAGTAACCCAATAATTCTTTTATATTGGGTATGGTCGACATCATCTTCATCTGAATCTTTTGACAGTTGTAATTTAGGCTCAGCTGGAGTCAAAGTTGGGTTGCAATCTTGCATCTCAAATATCTTGAGTATTTCGCTTGCATACCTTATTTGATGCATCATAAAACCTCTACCACTCTTTTAGAATTTGATGCCAAGTAAATATGAAATGTCACTCAGATCTGACATTTCGAATTCCTTGTTGAGATCACCTTTGAAGTCTTTGATCTCCTTCTTGCAGCTACCTGTTATCAACAAGTCATCGACATAGAGACATAGTATAAGTAACTCACTCTTGCTTCTTCTTACATATACTCCATGTTCAGTTGTTCACTTTACAAACTCCTTATCCCTTAGAAAGCCATTTATCTTCTTGTTCCAAGCTCTTAGAGCTTGTTTAAGTCCGTACATGGCTTTATGCAGCCTGTACACCTTTCTTTCTTCGCCTTGTTTCACAAACCCAGCTGGTTGTGCAACATAAACTTCTTCTTCTAAGGGGCCATTCAGGATTTCACATTTCACATCCATCTGACACATCTACCAGTTGTTCATGTTTACTAGACCAATAACCAACCAGATTGTTTCGATCCTAGCAACAAGTGCAAAAACTTCGTCGAAGTCGATTCCTTCTTTCTGAAGAAATCCTTTCACCACAAGTCTCGCCTTGTGTCGAGTCACTTCTCTTTTCGGATTCAACTTCACCTTGTATACCCACTTCACATTGAATTTCTTTTTATCTTGGGGCAATTCAACAAGTAACCAAGTGTTGTTGACTTCGATTGACTTCAATTCTTCATTCATTGCTTTCACTCACTTCGAATCTTTCAATGCCTCATTTGCATTGACGGGTTCGACATCTGCATAGAAAGCATAGTGTACCAGCTCACCTTCTTTATTGACCACATCATCTGGTGTAATCACACATTCTTGCAAACCTGCAGGCATGTGTCTTGTTCTTTGAGGTCTGCTTGGGCCTGCTTCACCTCTGACTTCTTGTCGAACTTATCTTTCGACTTCACTAGTTGGTTCATCACATAAGATTCTCACTGAATCTTTCTTAAAATTCTCAGTCTAATCCTATTCCTTAAGCTCATCCATGATCACATCCCTGTTGATCACCACTTGCTTGTTCACCTGGTCGAATAACTTGTATCCTCCAGTCGAATGATATCATATCAGGATCATCTAACTCGACTTGTCATCAAGTTTTCTTCTCAACTGATATGGCACATGTTTATGTGATATATATCCAAACACCTTCAGATGACTCAAGCAAGGCTTGACACCAAACCAACATTCTTCTGGTGTGATTCCTTCTAGCTTCTTCGTCGGACATCTGTTCAGAATATATGTTATATTCGACACAACTTCTCCCCATAATTCTTTGGGTAGATGCTTGTCTTTCAATATACTTCTAACCATATTCATGATGGTTCTATTCTTCCTTTCTGCGACTCCATTCTATTGTGGAGTGTAGGGTGGCACCACCTCATGCACAATCCCTTCTTTCACACATAATACGTCGAAGTCTTTCGACACATATTGTCCACCACCATCAGTCCTCGGAATCATGATATTTCAACCGCTTTGTCTTTCGACCATAGATTTAAACTTAGCAAATACCTCGATTACTTCACTTTTCTTCTTGATCAGGTAAGTTCATAATTTTCGACTGAAATCATCTATGAATGTAACAAAGTATTTATTACCTCCAATCGAACCCACATGAATAGGACCACATACATCAGAGTATATGACTTCAAGAATTGCCTTCGACCTGCTTCCTGCATCCTTACTGAAGTTATTCTTGTGTTATTTTTCCTGCACACATTCTTCATACGCTTGATCCACTCCGGCCGCCAATGCTATCTGAATAACGGTACCTCCTGAGCCTGATCCACTCCGGCCGCCAATGCTATCTCATAAAATTTTGTGAGGAAAGCAAAGGGATCTTCATGGTCCATTCCGGTGAATGGACTTCCATATAATAAATTGAGAGTTCCCATTTTCATCTCAGCTTGCCTTCCCGTGTGGTTGGCAAACTGAGCAGTGTTTCTTGGACTGTTTATGCATGGAGTAGAAATAGGCGGTGGTGGTGGCTCCATGTTAGGTATGAATGGTGGTGGATTTGTGGTAGAAGAACTTTCTCCTTGCTCTTGACGTTGTCTAGCCTGTTGCCTCCTACGTCTCGTTTTGCTATTGAGCCTCCTTGCGGTTCTCTCGATCTCAGGATCAAAAAGAAGTTCGTCCACAGGGATTTGCCCTCGCATAAAACGTACGCTGCACACTAAACCAAACAAATTACAAGCACAAGTCAAAAATCCGAAAGCTAAAATTTAAACAACTATTGCGATGCTCGCAATATCAATTCACAATCCCCGGCAACGGCGCCATTTTGTTGGTTGTAATTTTAAGTGTCGGGTTTTTGTTATCGTATCCACAGGGATTGTGAGATATCACCGCCTTTCGACAGTTGTATTAATTCTTAACTTAAGGTAACAATGGGGTTTTGGTATTTGTCACGGTATCTTGCATAAAAGTATAATAAAATGCGGTAAAAGTTTTGGTTTGAATATTTGAGAAATATTGCCAAAGTTAGGGTTCGACGATCACTTTGTATGTATATGTTCGATCAACAAAACTTATAAACTCCTTTAGATGATAAACTATTTCACAAAGTCCTCCCAATGTGTTTATCTCTAACACACATTGTGAGTTTTCCCATTTTGATCCATTGTTTATCTCTAACACAATCTATCAAAATGACAACTTTTTGGTTCAACCTTATGGTGAACAAAATCATTCATTACTATCTCTAGCTAACAAACAAGATTGGATGAAAACCTAGGTTAAGAGTTGGTAAACATCTCTCGATCATAAACCAGCACAAAGAGTTTTCAATAAGAACAAAGTTTTCACCATATATTCACCATTAAAGAGTTTACAAATGAAGATCCTTACATTTACACACAAAGCTAATGATCATCTACATCTAACCTTGACAAAATGAAGGACTTAGCTACTCATTTTCATGGTAGCTTGGTCAACAAGTTTCGGAAGACGGTTGATCAACATCCGAGTCGAATAATCGAGATTGGATGGGAATCCACCTTATTTTTGTAAAAGATGGTTAAGAGATGAAGAGAAATGGTTTTTAGGTCACAAAAGATCCTTGGAACAATGCTGTAAAAATATCTAGAAAAAGTACAAAAGTATGGAAAAATAATGTATGGCTCCAAAAAGTGGCACTTGCTACTTATAGAGCTGCTACTGGGCTGTCATGCTCGCTAGGCGAGCAGAATGGCTTGCCTAGCGAGCCCCTAAATGAGGCACCTGAGGCACCTGCGCCCAGAGAAACAGCCTTTCCCAGACTGTCATGTTCGCTTAGCGAACAAAACCTTCGCCTAGCGAAGGACACACTTCAACCTTCGCCCCAACGAGGTTGAGAGGTTTTGCTACTGGAATGCTCGCTGGGATCTCGCTAAAGGCTCGCCTAGCGAGTGAGTGCTGGTTGCGCTTTTCACCAAGTCTGGACGTGTTCGCCACACACCTCGCTGGAAGCTCGCCTAGCGAGTGTGGTCATGTTTGCCACTGTAAAATCCTGGGGCTTTTCGCTTGGCTTTCGCTGGACGCTCGCCTAGCGAGTGCTTCGCCACAGCCCTCGCCTAGCGAGCAAGCTGATGAATGCTTGTTTTATTTGATCCCTTTGCCAAATTTCTTGTGTCTTCACTTTCTATTATTTCATGCCTACTTCCTGCACAATAACACACAAATCAAAGGTACCAAGATCGCTTATCATTGAATTGCATTTCATCTAAAACAAAGGTGGTTTTGAACACTTTAGCAAGGAAATGGAGTGAAAGATACCCACATTTGATAGCTCAAATAAGCACTTTTGGGCATCTAACAACTCTCCCGAACTAGATTCTTGCTTGTCCTCAAGCAAAGTATGCCCCTTGAAGGACAAGAGGATTTGCTTTAAGAAAAAGGTTTCTCCGAAGTCGGATAAAACGGCTCAAACACAAGCGAATCAGCAGATACAAATTTCCAACGGTTCGAATAAAATAATACACAAGAACTAAAACTTAATAGCAATACGAAATATGTATCTATCTACAACAATATTATTTTGAATGAATCACCCTATCTCTCCTCTTCGAATAAGGATTGAAGAATTTACGCGTTTGCAACCGCGGGAATAATCTCACTCTCTAACAAATAATGAAGAAATCAATTCGATTCATACAATGTCTAACAATTATAAATGGTAATGTGGAAGCACGAAGATCACTAAGGACTTTTCGGTTGAAGCTTGGTTAGGTTAACAAACAAGGGTCATTTCTAAGGCCATTGAAAACGAGATTGCCAATGCAAAAGAGACATTCACTGTACATTATTTACACATCTCAACTTCGTTCCATTTATTTCTCATTTGAAACCTTCACAACTCTTATTTCACAACTCAATTTTTGTTTTTCACTATTTTTCTTCCAAGCAAGAATTCATTTTTATTTTCTCTATATTATATTTTTTTTTCTTTTCTTTCACATCATATTTACAAAACAGATGTTTTTCTTTTCAAATTTTTTATTATTTTCAATGCTTGCTCGGTTTTTCAAGAGTTGTGGCACTTACTGATTCTCATTTCCGTTCTCCCCAACTTATTTCTTACTCACCCTAAGTGAATGCTCTTAACTTTTTACGGCAAAAGAACAATAATGAAGATTTTCCGAGTTGTAAAAAAAAATTTGAAATCTCACTTTATTTCAAGCTGAGATTCAACTGTTTAAGCTCAAAGGGGTTAACGAATACTCTCTCTGCTCACAGGTAAGTTATATTTGGAACTGGTTGTGCTCGATAGAAAACAAGTGCCTTGATCATTTCTAATTGCTTCCACATATTCACAATAATAAAAGACAAAGCATGAATCAAATGAATCAACAAAACTTATTAGAATCCAGCATTTAAGTGTACAATGGAGGTTTCCTCACAATTTGTGGTTTTAAGTCCTAGATGAAACATTCATTCAATTATGTTGCAAAAAGACAATACTCAATTACAAAAAAGAGTAAAGTTCTAAGTGCATTCTAAAATTCCAGTCGGAGGTAACCATGTACCTTAGCCTTATTCACTTGTTTATTCTTATCATTGCCATCCAAGCTCGGATGCACCTTCATTGGATACTTCTTTGAGGAGCAACCAATCTAGAAGGTTTGCCACTCAACCAACCAAAAATTTATTAAAACAAACAAAATTTAAAACAGAAATAATAATATAAACTTCAAAATTTAAATTTGTTCGTGGGGGACAAAACACCCCAAAAGTACAAAGCCAAAATCAAAATACAGAATTCTGGAAATACAATCAAAATAAAACATAACATGAAAAAATAAAAAACTTAGCCCTCCAAGGACTCAGAACCCTCCTCACTACCGGCTTCAGAACCGGTAGCCTCATCATCATCACCATCAGCAGCACCACCAGAAGACGCACCAGCACCCGCCCCCTCACCAAACACAGGCCTGTCCACAGGCCAGTTAGCGTTAAGCACAAACTGCTCACGCGTTATCAATGAGTGATCACCGGTGGGGTCACTTCCCTGCAGCTGTAACTGCTGCATAGAATCGTGCATGTCGAGCATGGCACGCTGAGTAGCCGCCATCCAGTCCCAATTATAATTGCAGACAGCCTGCAGGTAAGGATCGGGTCCGGGAGTAGAAGTACCAGGACCATCAGAAGCCCGGGTACCCTCTGCAGCTGCACTACCTTTAACATTCTTCGCCCTGCAATACTTGGCCACATAACGGTCATCGATGGGTGGCGGGATCCTTACTTGACCCCTAGAAGGTAGCCGCACCCTCGCTTGTATGCACAAACTCATGATTAGGCAGGGGAAAGCCAGGGGACAATTCACACGAGCCCCCGACTTTAGCCCGCTTTCAATCACGGACTTAAGCTCATAAGCAATAATCCTCGCCACATCGATCTGGACGTTAGTGAGGATAGAGTGTACCAAGTGTGCCACTGGGATCGGCACTGTAGAAGTGTGGGACTTGGGTTGGATGTTTGTCAGAACCAATAGCAGGATCAGTTGAGCCAAGGGAGTCATGTCCTCCCTGTGGTATCTCATAGGAACCCCAGATGGGTTCAGCTCAACTGATTTCCCTCTTAACAATAGGGCAACAGAGATTGCATCAATATCCCGGTGAAGCCGCAAGTCTGTGTGGTAGGTGTCTCGCTCCTCGGCTCCCAGTTGGAGCGGTTCACCAAGGACGCGGTTAATAGCATCCCGATCAAAAGCAACTGGACGACCGGCCACTCTAGATGTCCAAGTAAATGGCCCGTCATCATCAGGAAGTGCGTTCGCATAGAACTCACGCACCGTTGCTATATCATAATGCTCCAGGGGTTTAATTAACCGATCCCACTTCTTCGTGTCAATCAATCCGGCGAATGTTTTGTTCGTGCCTTCAGGGTTGATGACGAATCTCTTCTCCGGTAGAATTTTCCGCTTCTCCAAAGCATTGTACCTTGCGGCTTGCTTCGGCCCGACAAATTTGTCGGTATCAAACTGGATTGGCACGGGACGGGAAGTGCTCCCGCCCTTTCTCTTCTTTGAAGTGCCAGATCTAGATTCCATCTGCAAAATAAAAGAGGAAGCAACACACACAAAACAGATTAGACAGCAAAACCAGAATTCACAGTACTGTCATGCTCGCTGCTGCTTCGCCTAGCGAAGTGGCAGCGAATGCTCGCCTCTGGTTCGCCTAGCGAGTTGCTAGCGAACCTTACGGGTTTTTGGGTTCTGCAGTATTTTCAGTGAAATCTTCCCAAAACCCACATTCTCATGGTTCCAATTTCAGAACAAAATGATCTATCAATTAAAGAAACGTTCTATGGTATAGGTAATTACAAACTCATATGCAAAACCTAAAATTCCCAATTGAAAAACCTAAAATCCCCACATGCAAACCTAAAGTTTCCCATACCAACAACTTCATCCTAAATGACATTCAAATCAAAAATAAACAAAGCTTAAACATAAAGAAATGGTATTAGGGAAAACCTTAGCAAAATAGAGTGATTGGATATGAAATGCAGTGAGGTTCACAATCCTCCAATTTAGGGTTTGAGTGTTTGTGGAGAGATGAAAATGAGAGAGTGAGGTGAGTGTTCGTGCAAATGCCTCAGCAGAGTTGTCAAACAGAAAATTGTGTTTGGGCCCCAAATGAGTGGCCTGCTGAGAATTTAAATAAGTGTTGTCACGCAGCGCTCGCTGCTGTCACGCAGCGCTCGCTGCTGCCTCGCCTAGCGAGCAGCTAGCGAATCAGCTCGCTACTGCTTCGCCTAGCGAGCATCAAGCGAGCATGACAGCATTTGCCTTTTCAAAGGCAGCATTCCAGGTACATTCAGCATGGTTTTAACAATTGGAAACCCAATACAACAGAACAGGAAAACAGTAGATACTTACAATGTTGGGGTGCCTCCCAATGTGTTTGTTTAACGTCGGCTAAGCTCGACGGTGTGATGCTCACAGAGGAGCATCCAACAGAATAGCACGGCTCTCGCGATCCATATGACCGCCAAGATAAACCTTCAAACGTTGGCCATTAACGGTCCAACTGTCCTTCTTTTCCAGGTCCTCAATGACAATAGCTCCGTACTCCTTAACTTCTTTGACCTGAAATGGCCCGGACCATTTTGATTTCAACTTTCCGGGGAACAACTTCAACCTGGAATTTAACAAGAGGACCAATTGTCCAGGAACAAATTCTTTCTTTCGGAGCTTTTTGTCATGGTATTTTTTTACCTTTTCTTTGTACAACCAGCTTGAGTGGTATGCGGCATTGCGCATCTCTTCCAACTCAACCAGTTGCACCTTCCTTTTCTCACCGGCCAAATCATTTTCAAAATTTAAGAATTTTAGAGCCCACAAGGCTTTGTGCTCCAATTCAACCGGCAAATGGCAAGTTTTACCAAACACCGATTGAAAAGGAGTTAGGCCAATTGGAGCTTTGAAGGCGGTACGGTATGCCCATAACGCTTCATCCAATTTTTGGGACCACTCTTTTTTCGAATTTGACACAGTTTTTTCGAGGATTCTCTTAATCTCACGATTAGAGACCTCAGCTTGCCCATTAGCCTGCGGGTGATACGGAGTTGCCACTCTATGTGATACACCGCAATGTTTTAAAATGCTTTCCAATGGTGCATTACAAAAGTGTGACCCTCCGTCACTTATCAACACTCGGGGGGTTCCGAAACAGGAAAATATGTTTTTCTTCAAAAAATTTATCACCGTTTTTGCATCCGCCCGAGGTGAGGCAATCGCCTCAACCCACTTAGAAACGTAATCAACTGCGACAAGCATATACTCGTTCCCATAAGAGGGTGGGAATGGTCCTACAAAATCAATGCCCCAACAATCAAATACTTCGACTTCTTGGATGTTTTGGTGAGGCATCTCGTCTCTCTTACCAATCCCACTGCTTCTTTGGCAACTATCACAACTTTGCGCATGGGTATGTGCGTCTTTGAAAATAGTGGGCCAATAAAATCCCGATTGAAGGATTTTAGTGGCCGTTCTCACCCCATTATAGTGTTCGTCGTAAGGCGAGTTGTGACAATGCCAAAGGATGCTCTGCGCTTCATCGCCAGTAACCCATCTCCTTAAAAGGTTATCACTATCCAACTTAAACAAGTACGGGTCATCCCATACGTAATACTTGGCATCCGAAAGAAACTTCCTTTTTTGGTTCGAAGTTAGGTCGGGAGGCACAAAACCACTAGCCTTGTGGTTCGCAAAGTCTGCAAACCACGGCCTAACTTGAACTTTGAACAGTTTTTCATCAGGAAATTCTTCCCGGATTTCCTTCTCCGACGCGGTAACCTCCACATTCACTAAGCGGGATAAATGATCCGCCACCAAATTTTCCGATCCTTTCTTGTCTTTGATTTCAACATCAAATTCTTGCAACAAGAGGATCCAACGGATGAGCCTTTGCTTCGAATCCGGTTTGGTGAGCAAATATTTAATCGCCGCATGGTCGGTATACACAATGACTTTAGACCCTATAAGATAAGATCTAAACTTTTCAAGCGTATACACTATCGCAAGTAAATCTTTTTCAGTTGTGGCATAGTTAATTTGAGCCTCATTAAGAACTTTACTTGCGTAATGTATCGCATGAAAAAATTTCTCTTTTCTTTGGTCAAGTACCGCTCCAATTGCATAGTCGCTTGCATCGCACATTAGTTCAAAATTTGAATTCCAATTTGGAGCGACTATAATCGGAGCGGTAACCAATTTTTCTTTTAAAGTTTCAAAAGCTTGCAAACATTCATCGGTTAAGAGAAATACCTGTTCCTTCACTAGCAAATTTTTGAGAAGTCCTTGATAAAGCGCCGATAGAACCCAGCATGCCCCAAAAAGCTTCGGATTCCCTTCACATTCACCGGAGGAGGTAACTTTTCAATCACTTCAACCTTAGCTCGATCCACTTCAAGCCCCCTTGAAGAGACTTTATGGCCAAGCACGATCCCCTCGGTCACCATGAAGTGACACTTCTCCCAATTAAGTACCAGATTGGTCTTCACACATCTTTCAAGCACCGTTTTCAAGTTTGCCAAGCATAGACTAAAAGATCCACCAAATACCGAGAAGTCATCCATGAAGACTTCCATTGTTTTCTCAATAAGGTCGGCAAAAATGGCTTGCACACATCGTTGGAAAGTCGTCGGTGCATTGCACAACCCAAAGGGAATTTTTCGGTATGCGAACACTCCAAACGGACATGTGAAAGCCGTCTTTTCATGATCGGCCGGGTCAACCGCAATTTGGTTATACCCGGAATAGCCATCCAAGAAACAATAGTATTGTTGGCCCGAGAGTCTTTCGAGCATTTGATCCATGAACGGGAGTGGAAAATGGTCCTTTCGAGTTGCGGTATTCAACCGCCTATAATCAATACACATTCGCCACCCCGTTGCAACTTTAGTAGGGATCAATTCATCCTTGTCATTCCGGATCACGGTAATTCCACCTTTCTTCGGAACCACATGCACGGGACTAACCCATGGACTATCCAAGATCGGGTAAATCATTCCCGCATCCAACAGCTTTACAACTTCTTTTCGAACAACCTCCTTCATGGTAGGATTTAAGCGGCGTTGAGGTTGAGCTACCGGCTTAAAATCCTCTTCCATCAAGATCTTGTGCATGCAATAGGAAGGGCTAATTCCTTTTAGATCGGAAAGAGTCCAACCCATGGCTTCTTGATTTTTTTTAGCACATGTATCAAGCGGGCTTCTTCATCATTTGTTAAAAGGTTGCTTATGATGACCGGCTTTGCTTCGGTCTCATCTAGGAATACATACTTCAAAGTAGAAGGTAGTATTTCAATTCAATAGGCGCTTTTTTCGTCAATAACCTCCTTCTTCAAATCTTCTTCCTTAACTTCCCACGGTTGTAGTTCGTCTAAACTATCAAGTTCCTTTAAGCATTCCTCAAGAGCTTGCTCTTCTTCAAAGGTGAAAACCTCCAATGAGTCGTCAAGAGCTAACTCCATAGGAGATATCTCGTGAATATGCTTAGAAACCTCCAAACTGCTTCTTCGATCACATCGATGCGAAAGCTATCATTTCTATCTTTTGAATGCTTCATTGCTTCGAATAGATCGAATGTTACTTCCTCATTTTGGACTCTCACCTTCATTAAACCGTCATCAACGTCTATCATCATTCGCGCGGTTTTCATGAACGGTCGGCCCAAGATGAGCGGAGCATCATCATCTTCTTCCATATCAATAACAAAAAATCGACGGGAAAAAGAATTTATCGACTTTAACCAAAACATCTTGGGATACGTTGTAGCACCTCAAATTTGCACCTACCTTTTGTACATACATTTTCACATTAGGTCATTAACATAACATGGTCCACTGCATAGCATTGCATTGTCCTTTGCCCAAGTGCAAGTCAACAGACAAGATTAGGTCAAACTGATCAGGAGAATCAGTCAGACAAGCAAGCATGTGCAATTTCCATTGAGACAAAGCCTTAGGGTTGATTTATCAAGTTCATATGATTATGTGATCATTTTGAAGTGGTTTGGCCAAAGATTGGATGATCAAAGCTCAACAGTCAAGCTGAATTTCATCTGAAACCCTAGGAGGTCAACTGTGGTCAACTATGGTCGACTGTGCCTGATTTTATGGATTTGAAGGTGGGAGATGGTTTGAAAGGCTTCATTCATGTCCGTACAAGTCTCATTGGACATTTCAAAGATCAAGGTTGAAGGATTTGGGGACAGATTAAAAAGTTTCCAAAAATAGCAGGTGACCTGTAATTGGAAACTGCCAAAAATGGAAAGTCTTGCTCCTCAAATTTACATCATCATACAAGCTTCAAATGGAATTTTGTCCAACATGAAAGTTGAAGATCTTGATCTCACCTTTCCAAAAAGTCCAAGAACACTCATTTCTCATGTGTGGTTGGCAAGTTATGATCAAATCATTTTCAAGAAATGTTGAAATTCAAAGTGGCATAACTTTTGAATGGAAAGGCCAAATTGGGTGATTCTTTTTTGAGCAAGTCACATTTGACATGTACTTTCATGATGCATCATCACATTTCATCAAAAATCAATACATCAAAATGGCATTTTTCAAGTGATCCAATTTGTATTTTGGTGGGAAAAAAGGTGTTTTTGAAAAATACATGTAATTTTCACTCCAAATCACTTCCAACACATCATAAACAGCAAATTGGACTGGTTTCAAAAGCATTTTTACTGTTACATTGGCTGCATTTGGAAAAGGTCATTTTGGCCAAATCACATGAAAATTGCATTTTGCTAATTCACCTTGTTTTTGCTAATCTTGATTAACAATTGGATTAAGCACATCATATAAAGTTCCTAATCATAACAGAAATCATAATCACATTCATTTTCTCAGATCCAAACAGAAAATCTCCAAATTCTCTCAAACTTTTCCAAACTTTTTCAACTTTCTTTCATCACAATTCATCATTCTTTCTGCTTGTTTTTGCTCGATTCATCATTTGCAGGCTTGGCTGAGTTTCTGTTGAAGCTAAGAGTGGAGAATCCATGCTAGATCGTGGCTTTTGAACATTGAAGGTTCACATGGCAGTTAGAGATTTGTACTGATTCGAGCTGTTTTGAGCTAAGGCATTGCTTCCATACATCTTCCTCATCATTATTGAAGATCTGTTTCAACCTATCCAAGCAAAATTCGCACGAATCCAACTGCTGCTTCATCATCAAGGTAAAATTCGACCGCGTTAATTCTTGCAATCTTGATATGGTTCTTGTAGATCGTAGCGCATAGAGCATTCTGCTAGTTGTATCACTGATTTTGGTTGAGTAACTAGGAAGATATGTGAAATTGAAGTTTCATACATGAACATGTTTGTCATCGATTCTTTAAATCTATGAGGAATTAGGTCAAATTAAGTTGATATTCATGATGTGCATCGAGAGATCTTTCTGGTGATATAAAGTTTGTATGATTTGGTTAAGATTTGCTCATGCTGGAATTTGGTGATGAACGCGCGAAGAACACGTTAGAAATTTTCCAGAACGCGTGTTAGATCCGAATGTTTGTTACTGTTCATGCGTTAACCTGTTTGAGCGCGCGCCTGTTTTTAAATGCTGAACTCCCTTCGATTCCGCTTGAAGCCACTTCCACTTTTTGGCTTGGCAATTAATTTTCCACATGTTCATATGTTCATCCATGCCTTTATTCATTTTTTTTATTTTTCTTTTGCATTCAAAAAATGATAACTCATTCAAAAATAAGCCAAATCATGTGCAATTTTTTGCATCATTCTCCTTGTGATGTGCTTGATTTTATGATGATTTTTAATAATATTGTGCACGGGTAGATTTTGAAAATGCTTAGGGTTTGTTTGAATGTGTCCTTTTGTGCACCATGCCTACTCTTTTGTTCATAAAATGATGATGCTTCATTAGAAATTCATGAAAACTTTTGTGCTTAAACTAGACTCATTCCTGGTCATTTTGATATGTGGTTTGTAATTTTTGGGTTCCTGGATTGAGAAATAGGATATGATCTTTGTAGGTGCTACATTTTGTGTCATACCATTCCTTGTGCATCTTCTTGATTTTATTTGCAATGCTTAATGAACTTGGATTGAGCTGGATTTTTGCATGATCGATTTTATGAATGTTGAGAATGCTTGTGAATTTTTATGGAATTTTTGAATCCATTTCCTATTTGATTGGGATTTTATTTGTTGTTTAGTCATTTGTTAACTTTTTGTGAGACATGTTTGTATTTGATTTGGGAAATTCTGGTTATTAATTGGATGAATGTGAAATTTGGCATGTGTATTGTAGACATTTTGAAGTTTGCCATGGTTTTAGTCCCATTCATTTATCATGTTTTGTCTCTGTTTTATGATTGATTGAAGTGGATGCATGTTTTGATGCCTTGGCATGATGAGTGTTATTAATGCCTATATGTTCTCTCCAGAGGTCTGGTTGATTCTTGGTATCTCCGTTCTCCAGCATGAGTGAGAAGTCGGTGCTCTTCCTGCAGAGTTTCCTCAAGCAGATTTCTTCAAGCAGAGTCTCCCCATAGAGTTGGAGTATCTGATCTTTGGGCTCCCAGCGGAGTTTCATCATTTTGCATTTTGCATATAGTAATCATTGCATCCTCAAAATCGCGTAGCATTTCCATTCGATATGGAGCATTACGCCATAGAAAAATTCAAACATATGCATCATGTGTTCGAAACCATTCACACCGTATCCCCGGCAGAGGCGGATTCTCGTTCAACATCTGTACGGCACATTTGCTACAGTTGCTCCTGACAGCATTCAGATTGATACCCCCCAGAGAGTTTATTTCCTCATCCGTTGGTGAAAGGAAAACCTGTTTCTCCCCCGTGGTTTGGTTCTCCCCTAGCAGATGTGGGTGTGTCTGATCTCTTCATGTAGAGTTGACCCCTTAAGCAGAAAGTGTCTGTCGTTTCCTTCTGTGATCCCACTGAGTTATACCCTCGTGGATGACGGTGTTTCCGTTCCCTCCCCTTGGGATGGGTTTTCCCTATTGAGTTCTTTCCTCAATAAGATGTCTTGATTCAGTTTGCCTTTTCGGATCGATCCTGAACTGGCTTCCTTGTGGTTGTCTCTCAGTAGACTGTTTGTTGCTTCTACCCTACTGCCCGGTAGTTGTAAGTCCTATCTTTTTGGTCTTCTACCTACTAACCGGTAGATGTAAACTCCATGTTCTCCCCCCTTGGTAGTTAACCCTTTGTGCTCATCCTATCGATGACCGTTACTTTTTTCCGTGGTTTTCTACCCTACGAACCGGTAGATGTATCCCCTCTTTGTGGTTATCATTATCCAGTTCGGTATTGATATTCTTCTCCTTTGGGATGTTCGCTTCGATTGAGCAATCTTATCCCCCAGCCAGGTTTTCACCTTTCGGATATTTGCTCCGAGTCAGCAACTTTATCCCCAGTGGGTCCTCTTTCATTCACCGTTTGCTGGTAATGTTTGTGGCTTCCTCTTTTGATTGGTCAGCTTTGCATACCTAGTCTGGTACCCCGATGCCTTTCTTGTCGGTTGATTTATCCATTTAACAACCTACAACCTGGTTATGGATAATCTTCCATGCGAGTATGGTTATCTACGTTTTGACGACTATATATAATATATCTCATGCGCTCTTGGGTCGAGTTTTGTCCTCCCTAGAAGTAGATTCGTATTCCTTTGTTCGGAATCGAATGTCCATCCTTTAACAAGTTTGCCTTCGCTCTCTTCAGGATGATGTCGGTCAATTTACCCATTTAACAACCTCTCCCCGTTATGGATAATCTTCCATGCGAGTGATTATCTACGTTTTGACGGCTATAGATAACATATCTCATGCGCTCTTGGGTCGAAGTCGTCCTCCCCCAGCTGAGTAAGATTCGTATTCCTTGTTCGGAATCGAATGTCCATCCTTTAACAAGTTTGCCTTTGCTCTCTTCAGGATGATGAGTGTTTTTGGAACACAACCAATTCACGTTTTGGTCGGCCACCTTTTTCATGCCTACAACCCGGTATCCTTGGTGTTCCTTCCTGTTTGCTCTCTGTCGTGACCTTGACCCCCAGTGAGCTACCTCTCCGTTGGTCTTGGTAAACGTCGAGTTTTCCTAGTTATCCATTGATATCTAGTTGTATCTCCTTTCCGGGTCATCCGTTGATGTCCATTCCTCCTCTCCGTGGTGTCGATAAACTTCGAGTTTTTCCCGATCATCCCTTGATGATTGGGGTGTCCTCCTTCCCTAGTGAAGCATTCCTCCTCTCCGTTGGGTGTCGATAACGTCGAGTTTTTCCCGATATCCCGTTGATGATTTGGTTGTGTTCTCTCTCCTCAGAAGAGTCCTCCTCTCCGTTGGTGTCGATAAACGTCGAGTTTTTCCTATGCTCCGATGACGTATAGTGGCTTATTCCCCACAATCATTTGGTAAAGCCTGATGATTCCCCTCAGAGTTACCTCTCCGTTGGTTTCGATAAACGTCGAGTTTTTCCTATTCGTCCGAGGACGTCTAGTTGTACCTTTCCCCATGCAAAGTACCTCTCCGTTGGTCTTGGTAAACGTTGAGTTTTTCTCATTCGTCCGTTGACATTTGATTGTACATCCTATTCTCCAGTCATTCATTATGTCTGGTTGATTCCCCGCAAGAATCCCCAGTAGAGTCGTCGGTGACGTCCTATTTGGTTTCAGGTTGTTATACTCCTTCCCTAGTGAAGTTTCCTCCTCTCCGTGGTGGTCGATAAATGTCGAGTTTTTCCTAGTTATCCCGTATATCTAGTTGTATTTTCCCCAGTCATCCGTCGTTCGTTAATGTCTGGTCTCACTTCTCTGTTGGTGTCGATAAACGTCGAGCGCCCTTCGTCTGATGACGTCTGGTCGAGTCTTCCCAGTTCATCCGTCGTCCTTTGATGTCGGTCTCCTTCTCCGTTGGTGTTGATAAACGTCGAGCTTCTCCCGTTCGTCCGTTGACGTCTGGTCGAGTCTTCCCAATCATCCGTCGTCCGTTGATGTCTGGTTACCTCTCCGTTGGTCTTGGTAAACGTCGAGTTTTCCCTGGTCGTCCCCATTGGATTTACTTCTCCGTTGGTTTCGGTAACGATGAGTTTTCCCATGTCGTCCGCTGACGTATGGTTGTATCCCTTCCTGGTCGCCCAAGTGATTTACCCCTCTCGGGTCTTGGTAACGAGTGTTTCCTAGTTGTCCGTTGGCATCTAGGTGATTCCCTTCCCCATTCATCGTGTTGAGATATCTGGAGGTGACTTTACCCTTTGGAGGAAAAATTAAAATACCCGTGATAAATAGCATATCCCAGTGGACGTTTCCGGTGTGATCCCCACAGTGTGCAAATTTCTACGGTTCTTCGGTATTCAATCCCTGTTTACCCTGAAAGTCTGACAGCCGTTGCTCTCATCCGTTCGGGTTCCCTGTTTCTACCGCTTCTTTGGCAACTATCACAACTTTGCGCATGGGTATGTGCGTCTTTGAAAATAGTGGGCCAATAAAATCCCGATTGAAGGATTTTAGTGGCCGTTCTCACCCCATTATAGTGTCCGTCGTAAGGCGAGTTGTGACAATGCCAAAGGATGCTCTGCGCTTCATCGCCAGTAACGCATCTCCTTAAAAGGTTATCACTATCCAACTTAAACAAGTACGGGTCATCCCATACGTAATACTTGGCATCCGAAAGAAACTTCCTTTTTTGGTTCGAAGTTAGGTCGGGAGGCACAAAACCACTAGCCTTGTGGTTCGCAAAGTCTGCAAACCACGGCCTAACTTGAACTTTGAACAGTTTTTCATCAGGAAATTCTTCCCGGATTTCCTTCTCCGACGCGGTAACCTCCACATTCACTAAGCGGGATAAATGATCCGCCACCAAATTTTCCGATCCTTTCTTGTCTTTGATTTCAACATCAAATTCTTGCAACAAGAGGATCCAACGGATGAGCCTTTGCTTCGAATCCGGTTTGGTGAGCAAATATTTAATCGCCGCATGGTCGGTATACACAACGACTTTAGACCCTATAAGATAAGATCTAAACTTTTCAAGCGCATACACTATCGCAAGTAATTCTTTTTCAGTTGTGGCATACCCCAAAAAGCGCCGATAGAACCCGGCATGCCCCAAAAAGCTTCGGATTCCCTTCACATTCACCGGAGGAGGTAACTTTTCAATCACTTCAACCTTAGCTTGATCCACTTCAAGCCCCCTTGAAGAGACTTTATGGCCAAGCACGATCCCCTCGGTCACCATGAAGTGACACTTCTCCCAATTAAGTACCAGATTGGTCTTCACACATCTTTCAAGCACCGTTTTCAAGTTTGCCAAGCATAGACTAAAAGATCCACCAAATACCGAGAAGTCATCCATGAAGACTTCCATTGTTTTCTCAATAAGGTCGGCAAAAATGGCTTGCACACATCGTTGGAAAGTCGCCGGTGCATTGCACAACCCAAAGGGAATTTTTCGGTATGCGAACACTCCAAACGGACATGTGAAAGCCGTCTTTTCATGATCGGCCGGGTCAACCGCAATTTGGTTATACCCGGAATAGCCATCCAAGAAACAATAGTATTGTTGGCCCGAGAGTCTTTCGAGCATTTGATCCATGAACGGGAGTGGAAAATGGTCCTTTCGAGTTGCGGTATTCAACCGCCTATAATCAATACACATTCGCCACCCCGTTGCAACTTTAGTAGGGATCAATTCATCCTTGTCATTCCGGATCACGGTAATTCCACCTTTCTTCGGAACCACATGCACGGGACTAACCCATGGACTATCCGAGATCGGGTAAATCATTCCTGCATCCAACAGCTTTACAACTTCTTTTCGAACAACCTCCTTCATGGTAGGATTTAAGCGGCGTTGAGGTTGAGCTACCGGCTTAAAATCCTCTTCCATCAAGATCTTGTGCATGCAATAGGAAGGGCTAATTCCTTTTAGATCGGAAAGAGTCCAACCCATGGCTTCTTGATTTTTTTTAGCACATGTATCAAGCGGGCTTCTTCATCATTTGTTAAAAGGTTGCTTATGATGACCGGCTTTGCTTCGGTCTCATCTAGGAATACATACTTCAAAGTAGAAGGTAGTATTTCAATTCAATAGGCGCTTTTTTCGTCAATAACCTCCTTCTTCAAATCTTCTTCCTTAACTTCCCACGGTTGTAGTTCGTCTAAACTATCAAGTTCCTTTAAGCATTCCTCAAGAGCTTGCTCTTCTTCAAAGGTGAAAACCTCCAATGAGTCGTCAAGAGCTAACTCCATAGGAGATATCTCGTGAATATGCTTAGAAACCTCCAAAACTGCTTCTTCGATCACATCGATGCGAAAGCTATCATTTCTATCTTTTGAATGCTTCATTGCTTCGAATAGATCGAATGTTACTTCCTCATTTTGGACTCTCACCTTCATTAAACCGTCATCAACGTCTATCATCATTCGCGCGGTTTTCATGAACGGTCGGCCCAAGATGAGCGGAGCATCATCATCTTCTTCCATATCAATAACAATAAAATCGACCGGGAAAAAGAATTTGTCGACTTTAACCAAAACATCTTGGGATACGTTGTAGCACCTCAAATTTGCACCTACCTTTTGTACATACATTTTCACATTAGGTCATTAACATAACATGGTCCACTGCATAGCATTGCATTGTCCTTTGCCCAAGTGCAAGTCAACAGACAAGATTAGGTCAAACTGATCAGGAGAATCAGTCAGACAAGCAAGCATGTGCAATTTCCATTGAGACAAAGCCTTAGGGTTGATTTATCAAGTTCATATGATTATGTGATCATTTTGAAGTGGTTTGGCCAAAGATTGGATGATCAAAGCACAACAGTCAAGCTGAATTTCATCTGAAACCCTAGGAGGTCAACTGTGGTCAACTATGGTCGACTGTGCCTGATTTTATGGATTTGAAGGTGGGAGATGGTTTGAAAGGCTTCATTCATGTCCGTACAAGTCTCATTGGACATTTCAAAGATCAAGGTTGAAGGATTTGGGGACAGATTAAAAAGTTTCCAAAAATAGCAGGTGACCTGTAATTGGAAACTGTCAAAAATGGAAAGTCTTGCTCCTCAAATTTACATCATCATACAAGCTTCAAATGGAATTTTGTCCAACATGAAAGTTGAAGATCTTGATCTCACCTTTCCAAAAAGTCCAAGAACACTCATTTCTCATGTGTGGTTGGCAAGTTATGATCAAATCATTTTCAAGAAATGTTGAAATTCAAAGTGGCATAACTTTTGAATGGAAAGGCCAAATTGGGTGATTCTTTTTTGAGCAAGTCACATTTGACATGTACTTTCATGATGCATCATCACATTTCATCAAAAATCAATACATCAAAATGGCATTTTTCAAGTGATCCAATTTGTATTTTGGTGGGAAAAAAGGTGTTTTTGAAAAATACATGTAATTTTCACTCCAAATCACTTCCAACACATCATAAACAGCAAATTGGACTGGTTTCAAAAGCATTTTTACTGTTACATTGGCTGCATTTGGAAAAGGTCATTTTGGCCAAATCACATGAAAATTGCATTTTGCTAATTCACCTTGTTTTTGCTAATCTTGATTAACAATTGGATTAAGCACATCATATAAAGTTCCTAATCATAACAGAAATCATAATCACATTCATTTTCTCAGATCCAAACAGAAAATCTCCAAATTCTCTCAAACTTTTCCAAACTTTTTCAACTTTCTTTCATCACAATTCATCATTCTTTCTGCTTGTTTTTGCTCGATTCATCATTTGCAGGCTTGGCTGAGTTTCTGTTGAAGCTAAGAGTGGAGAATCCATGCTAGATCGTGGCTTTTGAACATTGAAGGTTCACATGGCAGTTAGAGATTTGTACTGATTCGAGCTGTTTTGAGCTAAGGCATTGCTTCCATACATCTTCCTCATCATTATTGAAGATCTGTTTCAACCTATCCAAGCAAAATTCGCACGAATCCAACTGCTGCTTCATCATCAAGGTAAAATTCGACCGCGTTAATTCTTGCAATCTTGATATGGTTCTTGTAGATCGTAGCGCATAGAGCATTCTGCTAGTTGTATCACTGATTTTGGTTGAGTAACTAGGAAGATATGTGAAATTGAAGTTTCATACATGAACATGTTTGTCATCGATTCTTTAAATCTATGAGGAATTAGGTCAAATTAAGTTGATATTCATGATGTGCGTCGAGAGATCTTTCTGGTGATATAAAGTTTGTATGATTTGGTTAAGATTTGCTCATGCTGGAATTTGGTGATGAACGCGCGAAGAACACGTTAGAAATTTTCCAGAACGCGTGTTAGATCCGAATGTTTGTTACTGTTCATGCGTTAACCTGTTTGAGCGCGCGCCTGTTTTTAAATGCTGAACTCCCTTCGATTCCGCTTGAAGCCACTTCCACTTTTTGGCTTGGCAATTAATTTTCCACATGTTCATATGTTCATCCATGCCTTTATTCATTTTTTTTATTTTTCTTTTGCATTCAAAAATGATAACTCATTCAAAAATAAGCCAAATCATGTGCAATTTTTTGCATCATTCTCCTTGTGATGTGCTTGATTTTATGATGATTTTTAATAATATTGTGCACGGGTAGATTTTGAAAATGCTTAGGGTTTGTTTGAATGTGTCCTTTTGTGCACCATGCCTACTCTTTTGTTCATAAAATGATGATGCTTCATTAGAAATTCATGAAAACTTTTGTGCTTAAACTAGACTCATTCCTGGTCATTTTGATATGTGGTTTGTAATTTTTGGGTTCCTGGATTGAGAAATAGGATATGATCTTTGTAGGTGCTACATTTTGTGTCATACCATTCCTTGTGCATCTTCTTGATTTTATTTGCAATGCTTAATGAACTTGGATTGAGCTGGATTTTTGCATGATCGATTTTATGAATGTTGAGAATGCTTGTGAATTTTTATGGAATTTTTGAATCCATTTCCTATTTGATTGGGATTTTATTTGTTGTTTAGTCATTTGTTAACTTTTTGTGAGACATGTTTGTATTTGATTTGGGAAATTCTGGTTATTAATTGGATGAATGTGAAATTTGGCATGTGTATTGTAGACATTTTGAAGTTTGCCATGGTTTTAGTCCCATTCATTTATCATGTTTTGTCTCTGTTTTATGATTGATTGAAGTGGATGCATGTTTTGATGCCTTGTATTGACTTGTTTAAACTTGGCTGAACTTTCTGAATTTCATTGACTTGCTTCCCTTGATCCAAATGAGCTGAAATTTGGTATGATTGACATGTTATGAATTCTGTTTGATCATGAATTTTTTGAGGATTTATTGAAATGTTTTGGTATTGATTTGATTGTGATCATTCTGTTTGGTCCTTTGAGGTTCTAGATTGCATGTTTTGTGCCTTTTCCTTCATGAAATGATAATGATGAATGATATGAATGTGAAACCACTTGGATTGAATTCTTAATTGTTTGATCTTGATTTTGGATAATTTTCACTTGCTGTTTTGAATTTTTCACCTCCTTTTGACCCTAGGCTTGTCCTAGTGGTCTTGTTTCTCATGTTTGAGTTTGCTTTTCAGGTTAGGAAGCAAATGCTTTAAGGAGATTAATGCAAGTTGATTGAGTTTGGTTGATTGTTATGAACTAACTTGTTCTATTTTGTAGGATGCTTAGCTCACTTGCTTTGGGCTTGTGCTTTGCACATGTGATTGATAGTGTTGACTGTTGATTCTTATTTGCTTATTTTGGCTTTGTGATTGGTATACTGACTGTATTTGATTGATTTCAGGTACCATAGTTGCTTTAGTTCCTTTGTGAACTTGCTATTTCTTTGCTTAAGCATTGAGGTAGAATCTCTTGTCTCCATGTAGTCTGGAAGACCTGGCCTGTTACTTGGCCAGGCACCTGTCTGAAGTCCTCCTTAAGAGGCGATGTTTGTGCTTGTTTATTTTTGTCCCCAAGCAGGAAAAGACCTTTGTTAAGGCAATTGGCAGACACAAGAGGTGTGTAGTCCACCTCCTGCTATTCTGTTGAGTCGTCCCTTGGCTCACATCACATGTTGATGCCTTGTGGACATTAACCCCAAGATCTACAGTTGAGTCAGTGTCATAAGTGTAGAAGGGTTCCCACTTTCTGGACCCACACTTCATTGTCTTAAGCTCTCCCTGACCAGGGATAAGAGTTGTGAAGTCTAATCTTCACTCACCTTTCATCAGCTTCACCTTGACTCTCAATGTCAAGGTTAAGAGCTAACATCACCCTGATACAGTTGGCTTGCTCTTGCAGCCTAACCCTTGTTTGAACCCCACTTGGTGTGTATATAGTGTGTGCTATCTGTGATTGTTTGCTTTGTTTTTGCCTGTGCTTTAGGATAGCTTGCTCCATGTGCAAGTTAGCTAGAAACCTTGACTTAGGGATGATTTTGCATGATAACATCTAGGCTCGAGTTAGTCTCCCTAGTTGTGTCTCCCTCTGTTATCTGGTTAGGCTAGTCTTGTGTCCCTTCGTAGGGGAACTACGTCGCCCTGATCCTCATACCAGATGAGGTACGTAGGCAGGAGATGAGCTGATCTCTCCGGGCGCCCGTTTTTGTTTTGTCTTGTGTGTGTCAGGAGATGGATGTAAGCCCAACGATTGGCATTCCGTATCCTCTTGTTGTGTGCTTGGAAGCTGATATAAGTCCAGCGATTGGCATTCGGGTTCCAGTGTGGGTGTGTTTGGTTCGGAAGCTGATATAAGTCCAGCGATTGGCATTCGGGTTCCATGTTTGCCTGTTTTTGGGTGGAGTTTGACGTAAGCCCAGCGATTGGCAGTCGATTTCCTGTGTTGTTTTGTTTGGCGTGCGTGAGCCGAGCTACGGATGCTCTGATTCTTCTTTGTCGAAGAAGATACGTATGCATAGGATGCGACATCCTAGCGAGCATGTTTTCCCCCAGTCCAAACTACTTAGACTCTGATGTCTATGCCTGATAGACTAAGTAGGCCCAGGATGCGATATCCTGCCGAGTCAGTCTTGTTTGTTTTCTTGGGTCTCTTTCAGCCAGTTGTGTGTTTGTTTATGAGCAGTGTTTTAGCAACCATTTTCCTTCCTTTTGTGCATGGATCCCGTCGAGTACGACGGATGCGTAGGGGTGCTAATACCTTCCCTTCGCATAACCGACTCCCGATCTCATTCTCTTTGGTCGCGAGACCATGCTTTTTCCAGGTTTACTCTGAGCGTTTCCTTTCCCTTTTTTGGGATAAATAACGCACAGTGGCGGCTCTGTTGTTCTTGTTTTCCCGCCGGTTTTTCGCGTAATGCGACAGCTGGCGACTCTGCTGGGGACTAGAGAAGTTGACCTCTGGCTGGTCCATCTTCCCTAAGTGAGTCTCTCCTAGCGCTCTCTAGGTTAGGGTTTTGTTTGCTGTTTGCTGCTTTATTTATTGCATTCATTTATTCATTGTTTGCATTTATGTGTGCATTAATGTTTGCATTCATTCATATTCAGCTGTGTTGGTTGTGCTGTGTTTCTCTGTTTGGGGTGGGAGTTACTCGAGGTAAAAGGCCCAATACCCAGGCTATGAGTGAAATCTAGGAAACCTAGGAATAGAGTGATTCATGGGAAGCGGGTGGTATGCGCCACTTAGCGGAACATTGATATCACGAGCAGTTCAGACTCTGATGGGGTATTATCGGTGCATACATCGGGTGTGCACAGGATGATATTCTTGAAAGGGTTGTTTATCCTGCGTTTCTCTCGACCTTACCCTGGCCTAGATGACACCCGTGAGTGGGGAGGGAATGATCCTTATTACAGGTACTGTTGCGGACTTGTTGGTGATTTTGTTGGTGACTCTTGGTACTGATGATGATTGTGAATTATGGACATTTATTTCTGGGACGCCGGAGTTCTGTCCGTGGTTTATCAGCGGGTTCCGTTTATTTCGGATCCCCGGGTTGAATTTGAGAGTACTTGTTCAGAGGATCTGGCTGTCATCCGTTCAGTGGATGTTCCTGTGATGATAGTGATGTAATCTCCAGTTCCGTTTATTTCGGAACTCCCCAAGTCGGATTTATGGAGACTTGGTTCCTCATATTGGTTTCAGATGACAGTATCAGTTGACTTTGGGTTTCAGATGGATTTGTGATACCAGAATTCAAGCCGAAGCTCTGATCCTGTGCCTTGAGATGCACAGCCTGACCAGTCATGTTCGCATCATTTGCATCATAGCATGTTTATTTTTCAAAAAAATAATAATGCACGAAAAAACCGAAAAAAGTTAACCCGCATACGCATATCCTTTATCAGGATCATTCATGATAAAATAGCATCTGCATCCGCATCATGCATATCATGCACATATCATCCTTGCATTACAGACATGTTTGGAGAGACTTCTCACTTTGGTTCTGGACTGAGGCAGGATTGCTGACCGTCGACCGCATCGTTACTCAACCAGAGTCAATCATCAGAGAAGCATGGATCAGGTTCAGACCGAGTTGGCTGAGATGAGGGCGAACATGGCCCAGTTCATGGCGATGATGCAAGGGGTTGCGCAGGGACAGGAGGAGCTTAGAGCCCTGGTTCAGAGACAGGAGACTGTGATTCAGACGTCCAACCGTGCTTCGCCTGTTGTTGCACCTGCCCATGCCCATGAGACTATCAATGTTGCTGCTCCCACTAACGACTATGCCGTCGGGGATGAGTTGAGAGGAATAAGGATCAATGGACAGCCTCTTGCTGCAGAGGTCAATGCTAGAGCTACCCGGGCTCCTGTTCGTCATCCTGCTCCGATTGTTGATAGGCAAGAGGACATGTTCACACTGCTGAGTGAGGATGATGAAGTAGTCAGAGTTGAGGATAGGGATCGAAAAGTGGATGCCCTTGCTGAGAAAGTCAGTGCCATGGAGTGTCAGAACTCTCTGGGGTTCGATGTGACCGATATGGGTTTGGTTGATGGGTTGAGGATCCCCTACAAATTCAAGGCGCCGACCTTTGAAAAATACAACGGCACTTCCTGTCCTCGCACCCATGTGCAGGCTTACTTCAGGAAAATCTCTGCTTACACTGACGACGAAAAGATGTGGATGTACTTTTTCCAAGACAGTCTGTCTGGAGCGTCTTTGGACTGGTACATGGAGCTCAAGAAAGAATCAGTTAGAAGCTAGAAAGATCTGGGTGAAGCCTTTCTGAGGCAATACAAGCACAACATGGACTTGGCGCCGAGCCGAACTCAATTGCAGAGTTTGTGTCAGAAATCCAAGGAAAGCTTCAAAGAGTACACCCAGAGATGGCGTGAGCTAGCCGCAAGAGTGCAACCTCCTATGTTGGAGAGAGAGCTGACTGACATGTTCATTGGAACCTTGCAAGGTGTGTTCATGGACCGCATGGGAAGTTGCCCGTTCAGTAGCTTTTCTAATGTTGTTGTCTGTGGGGAAAGGACCGAGAGCCTTATCAAAGCAGGAAAGATACAAGATCCTGGCTCTTCAAGTTCTTCGAATTCTAAGAAGACATACTCAGGGGCACCCAAAAGGGGAAAGAGTGAAACGAATGTTGTGCACCGTCGGAGGAGTGCAAACAAAGGACAGTATCTTCAAGCTGCTGCTGTGACTATTCCAGCACCTCAACAACAGCAGAGAAGACCAACTCAGCAATATCAACACCAGCAGCATCGTCCTCAACAGCAGGCTTACCAGCCTCCCAATGGTGATCAAGCTAGTACAAATAATGAGAGGAAGAGGATCATTTTTGATCCGATCACTATGTCGTACGCAGAGTTGTATCCCTCGTTGATAGAGCGGAACTTGATTACTCCCAGAGACCCGCCGGCCGTACCCGTCAACCCTCGGTGGTGGTATAGGCCTGAGCAGCAGTGTGTGTATCATTCGGGTGCTCCTGGTCATGATGTGGATAGTTGCTTTCAGTTGAAGATGAAGGTTCAAGACCTCGTGAGGTCAGGTATTCTGAACTTTGAAGACTTGGGTCCCCGTGTTAATCAAGCTTGAAGATAACAAGCCCCGGGCTGGCGTTGTCTTTTCTTCCAATATCTTCAACAGAAAGGGTTGTTCAAAGCAGAGGCTGCTGATGCAAGAGATTCTGACAGTTGTCATCCCTGGTGGGATCTATCACAATTGGGTCACTGTGGGCGTTCCTACAGTTGTTCATAAGTCAGAGTAATAATCACTTTGTTTAAAAACCCTTCTCCCATGCCAAAAGGAGAAGTGATGACATTGTTGGCAACATTTTGTGCAATGATATTTTCATTCAAATAAAAGCATGTTAAAACATTTGTTTTTCCATTTGTTTTCCCTTTTTGCTTTTTGCATGAAATTGGTGATCACAAAAAACCCTAAAAACAAGAATAAAAGCAATCTTTTCATCTGCATAACGATTGTCTTGTTTGATTTTCAAAGTGCATTTTATACTCAAAATCATTATGCAGGTTGTTTCTTAAACCCATTGAACATAATGATCAGACGTCATCTCCCAATTTTGAATTCCCTGTATTCGAAGCGGAAGAAGATGATGTTGAAAGGATTCCTGACGAGATTTCCTGACTTCTTGAGCAAGTAAAGAAGATCACTCAGCTGCATCTCGAGAATCAGCAGAACAGTCAACTGGGGCATTAACAAAAAAAGAAAAAATGGAAAGAGGAGGGTGCGAAAAAAATCAATCAAAAGAAATCAAAAGAAATCAAAAAGAAAGAAAAGTCAAAAGAAAGAAACAAAAGAAAAAATAGCACCCTCGAAGTCCCAAGTTTACTGATGCTGAATGGATTCAGAGTCGTCATGACCAAGTGAATCTGATCAAAGAGAAGAGACCAACTGCCATGTGGCATGGTCAGTTACATCAGTAGAGAGTGAAGAAAGCATTCGATAAAAAGGGCAAGCCTCGTGTGCTCCGAGAGGAGAACCTTGTGCTCAAGAAAGTCTTGTCTTTCACGCCCGATTCCAGGGGCAAGTGGACCCTAAGCTATGAATGTCCATATGTTGTCAAGAGAGCCTTTTCAGGCGGTGCTTTGACACTTACAACAATGGATGAAGAAGTTCACTCGTCCTGTGAATTCCGATGCAGTCAAGAAATACTTCGCCTAAAATAAATAAAAAAGCAAAACAGCTCGCTAAGTCGAACACCCCAAAGGGCGACTTAGGCAAAAAGGAGCGTCTCGGTGGATTGAAAACCCGAAAGGGCGATCCAGGCAAAAGTTAGAGACATTGAAAAAAAAGAATTTGCATCCCGCTAGATTGAGCACCTCACACTGGGGCAATCTAGGCAAAAATTAGGGATTTGGCAAGTAACTGCATCTTGACAAGACCGTGTTCTACATCTGTCATCCGTCAGGAATTCTCGATTCGTTGTCAACTGAAGCCCCGAATACATCGAAAATTCGGAATGGTAGAGGAAAGGTCATTATGTTCAATGTAGCCCTCTTCCAATATACATCACCGATTCCAAACTTGTACAGATCTATGGAGTCTCGCCCTTTGCAGACTACCATTCCATCACATCAATTCGAGCTTTTATCCAATTGTTTGCACTCTTCTTTGTTTCAACTCAACAAATGTTTTGCATGTTTAATTGATAAAGTATCATTGTTTTCAAAATAAACAAATTTTTCACAAATTGTTCTTAAACAAAGTGAACATTCACAATGATGGAAGAATACTTAGGCGACCCGCAGTGCTCTCCCAAGGGTGGTATGATTACCAACAGGTAAGACATTTGTTCGTATCTCGAGCATAACTGTGTTTTTCCTGTAGAACCTCTTATGGTTTCTCCTCAGCGAGGTTGCTCAGTGCAGCGTTGGTTGAAGTTGTTCATCTTCATGTCCCCGGCAGTGCAACATTCTTCCTCCAAGTCCCTGTTTGAACACTATTGGGGGGCATCTCCAGTAGAGGGCTGTTTAAACCCTATTGTGGTGTATCTCCAGTAGAGGGCTGTTTGAACCCTATTGTGGTGTATCTCCAGTAGAGTGCTGTTTGAGCCCTATTGTGGGGCATCCCCAGCAAGGTTGCTGTTGAAATACTTTTGTGGGGAAGTTCCTCTAGCAGAGTGTTTACTGAACACTTTAGCTTTCGTCTCTCCAGCAGAGCAGTCTTCTCTTCTCCCCAGCATGGGTGCTTTTCTGTGAAGATTCGGTATTCGGAGGATTGACATCCCAGTACTCCGTCATTTTCTCGGATAGATCCTCAGAAGAGTTGTTGGCATGATGAGTGTTATTAATGCCTATATGTTCTCTCCAGAGGTCTGGTTGATTCTTGGTATCTCCGTTCTCCAGCATGAGTGAGAAGTCGGTGCTCTTCCTGCAGAGTTTTCCTCAAGCAGATTTCTTCAAGCAGAGTCTCCCCATAGAGTTGGAGTATCTGATCTTTGGGCTCCCCAGCGGAGTTTTCATCATTTTGCATTTTGCATATAGTAATCATTGCATCCTCAAAATCGCGTAGCATTTCCATTCGATATGGAGCATTACGCCATAGAAAAATTCAAACATATGCATTCATGTGTTCGAAACCATTCACACCGTATCCCCGGCAGAGGCGGATTCTCGTTCAACATCTGTACGGCACATTTGCTACAGTTGCTCCTGACAGCATTCAGGATTGATACCCCCCAGAGAGGTTTATTTCCTCATCCGTTGGTGAAAGGAAAACCTGTTTCTCCCCCAGTGGTTTCTCCCCTAGCAGATGTGGGTGTGTCTGATCTCTTCATGTAGAGTTGACCCCTTAAGCAGAAAGTGTCTGTCGTTTCCTTCTGTGATCCCCACTGAGTTATACCCTCGTGGATGACGGTTGTTTCCGTTCCCTCCCCTTGGGATGGGTTTTCCCTATTGAGTTCTTTCCTCAATAAGATGTCTTGATTCAGTTTGCCTTTTCGGATCGATCCTGAACTGGCTTCCTTGTGGTTGTCTCTCAGTAGACTGTTTGTTGGCTTCTACCTACTGCCCGGTAGTTGTAAGTCCTATCTTTTTGGTCTTCTACCTACTAACCGGTAGATGTAAACTCCATGTTCTCCCCTTGGTGGAGTTAACCCTTTGTGCTCATCCTATCGATGACCGGTTACTTTTCCGTGGTTTTCTACCTACGAACCGGTAGATGTAATCCCCTCTTTGTGGTTATCATTATCCAGTTCGGTATTGATATTCCTTTCTCCTTTTGGATGTTCGCTTCGATTGAGCAATCTTATCCCCCAGCAGGTTTTCACCTTTCGGATATTTGCTCCGAGTCAGCAACTTTATCCCCAGTGGGTCCTCTTTCATTCACCGTTTGCTGGTAATGTTTGTGGCTTCCTCTTTTGATTGGTCATCTTTGCATACCTAGTCTGGTACCCCGATGCCTTTCTTGTCGGTTGATTTATCCATTTAACAACCTACAACCTGGTTATGGATAATCTTCCATGCGAGTATGTTATCTACGTTTTGACGACTATATATAATATATCTCATGCGCTCTTGGGTCGAAGTTTTGTCCTCCCTAGTAGAGTAAGATTCGTATTCCTTTGTTCGGAATCGAATGTCCATCCTTTAACAAGTTTGCCTTCGCTCTCTTCAGGATGATGTCGGTCAATTTACCCATTTAACAACCTCAACCCGGTTATGGATAATCTTCCATGCGAGTGTATTATCTACGTTTTGACGGCTATAGATAACATATCTCATGCGCTCTTGGGTCGAAGTCGTCCTCCCCAGCTGAGTAAGATTCGTATTCCTTTGTTCGGAATCGAATGTCCATCCTTTAACAAGTTTGCCTTTGCTCTCTTCAGGATGATGAGTGTTTTGGAACACAAACCAATTCACGTTTTGGTCGGCCACCTTTTTCATGCCTACAACCCGGTATCCTTGGTGTTCCTTCCTGTTTGCTCTCTGTCGTGACCTTGACCCCCAGTGAGCTACCTCTCCGTTGGTCTTGGTAAACGTCGAGTTTTTCCTAGTTATCCATTGATATCTAGTTGTATCTCCTTTCCGGGTCATCCGTTGATGTCCATTCCTCCTCTCCGTTGGTGTCGATAAACTTCGAGTTTTTCCCGATCATCCCTTGATGATTGGGTTGTGTCCTCCTTCCCTAGTGAAGCATTCCTCCTCTCCGTTGGTGTCGATAAACGTCGAGTTTTTCCCGATCATCCGTTGATGATTTGGTTGTGTTCTCTCTCCTCAGAAGAGTCCTCCTCTCCGTTGGTGTCGATAAACGTCGAGTTTTTCCTATGCGTCCGATGACGTATAGTTGCTTATTCCCCACAGATCATTTGGTAAAGCCTGATGATTCCCCTCAGAGTTACCTCTCCGTTGGTTTCGATAAACGTCGAGTTTTTCCTATTCGTCCGAGGACGTCTAGTTGTACCTTTCCCCATGCAAAGTTACCTCTCCGTTGGTCTTGGTAAACGTTGAGTTTTTCTCATTCGTCCGTTGACATTTGATTGTACATCCTATTCTCCAGTCATTCATTAATGTCTGGTTGATTCCCCGCAAGAATCCCCAGTAGAGTCGTCGGTGACGTCCTATTTGGTTTCAGGTTGTTATACTCCTTCCCTAGTGAAGTTTCCTCCTCTCCGTTGGTGTCGATAAATGTCGAGTTTTTCCTAGTTATCCGTTGATATCTAGTTGTATTTTCCCCAGTTCATCCGTCGTTCGTTAATGTCTGGTCTCACTTCTCTGTTGGTGTCGATAAACGTCGAGCTTCTCCCTTTCGTCTGATGACGTCTGGTCGAGTCTTCCCAGTTCATCCGTCGTCCTTTGATGTCTGGTCTCCTTCTCCGTTGGTGTTGATAAACGTCGAGCTTCTCCCGTTCGTCCGTTGACGTCTGGTCGAGTCTTCCCAATTCATCCGTCGTCCGTTGATGTCTGGTTACCTCTCCGTTGGTCTTGGTAAACGTCGAGTTTTTCCTGGTCGTCCCCAGTTGATTTACTTCTCCGTTGGTTTCGGTAAACGATGAGTTTTTCCCATGTCGTCCGCTGACGTATGGTTGTATCCCTTCCTGGTCGTCCCCAGTTGATTTACCTCTCCGTTGGTCTTGGTAAACGTTGAGTGTTTCCTAGTTGTCCGTTGGCATCTAGTTGTGATTCCCTTCCCCATTCATCGTGTTGAGATATCTGGAGGTGACTTTACCCTTTGGAGGAAGAAAATTAAAATACCCAGTGATAAATAGCATATCCCAGTGGACGTTTCCGTTGGTGGATCCCCACAGTGTGCAAATTTCTACGGTTCTTCGGTATTCAATCCCTGTTTACCCTGAAAGTCTGACAGCCGTTGCTCTCATCCGTTCGGGTTCCCTGTTTCTACCGCTTCTTTGGCAACTATCACAACTTTGCGCATGGGTATGTGCGTCTTTGAAAATAGTGGGCCAATAAAATCCCGATTGAAGGATTTTAGTGGCCGTTCTCACCCCATTATAGTGTCCGTCGTAAGGCGAGTTGTGACAATGCCAAAGGATGCTCTGCGCTTCATCGCCAGTAACGCATCTCCTTAAAAGGTTATCACTATCCAACTTAAACAAGTACGGGTCATCCCATACGTAATACTTGGCATCCGAAAGAAACTTCCTTTTTTGGTTCGAAGTTAGGTCGGGAGGCACAAAACCACTAGCCTTGTGGTTCGCAAAGTCTGCAAACCACGGCCTAACTTGAACTTTGAACAGTTTTTCATCAGGAAATTCTTCCCGGATTTCCTTCTCCGACGCGGTAACCTCCACATTCACTAAGCGGGATAAATGATCCGCCACCAAATTTTCCGATCCTTTCTTGTCTTTGATTTCAACATCAAATTCTTGCAACAAGAGGATCCAACGGATGAGCCTTTGCTTCGAATCCGGTTTGGTGAGCAAATATTTAATCGCCGCATGGTCGGTATACACAACGACTTTAGACCCTATAAGATAAGATCTAAACTTTTCAAGCGCATACACTATCGCAAGTAATTCTTTTTCAGTTGTGGCATACCCCAAAAAGCGCCGATAGAACCCGGCATGCCCCAAAAAGCTTCGGATTCCCTTCACATTCACCGGAGGAGGTAACTTTTCAATCACTTCAACCTTAGCTTGATCCACTTCAAGCCCCCTTGAAGAGACTTTATGGCCAAGCACGATCCCCTCGGTCACCATGAAGTGACACTTCTCCCAATTAAGTACCAGATTGGTCTTCACACATCTTTCAAGCACCGTTTTCAAGTTTGCCAAGCATAGACTAAAAGATCCACCAAATACCGAGAAGTCATCCATGAAGACTTCCATTGTTTTCTCAATAAGGTCGGCAAAAATGGCTTGCACACATCGTTGGAAAGTCGCCGGTGCATTGCACAACCCAAAGGGAATTTTTCGGTATGCGAACACTCCAAACGGACATGTGAAAGCCGTCTTTTCATGATCGGCCGGGTCAACCGCAATTTGGTTATACCCGGAATAGCCATCCAAGAAACAATAGTATTGTTGGCCCGAGAGTCTTTCGAGCATTTGATCCATGAACGGGAGTGGAAAATGGTCCTTTCGAGTTGCGGTATTCAACCGCCTATAATCAATACACATTCGCCACCCCGTTGCAACTTTAGTAGGGATCAATTCATCCTTGTCATTCCGGATCACGGTAATTCCACCTTTCTTCGGAACCACATGCACGGGACTAACCCATGGACTATCCGAGATCGGGTAAATCATTCCTGCATCCAACAGCTTTACAACTTCTTTTCGAACAACCTCCTTCATGGTAGGATTTAAGCGGCGTTGAGGTTGAGCTACCGGCTTAAAATCCTCTTCCATCAAGATCTTGTGCATGCAATAGGAAGGGCTAATTCCTTTTAGATCGGAAAGAGTCCAACCCATGGCTTCTTGATTTTTTTTAGCACATGTATCAAGCGGGCTTCTTCATCATTTGTTAAAAGGTTGCTTATGATGACCGGCTTTGCTTCGGTCTCATCTAGGAATACATACTTCAAAGTAGAAGGTAGTATTTCAATTCAATAGGCGCTTTTTTCGTCAATAACCTCCTTCTTCAAATCTTCTTCCTTAACTTCCCACGGTTGTAGTTCGTCTAAACTATCAAGTTCCTTTAAGCATTCCTCAAGAGCTTGCTCTTCTTCAAAGGTGAAAACCTCCAATGAGTCGTCAAGAGCTAACTCCATAGGAGATATCTCGTGAATATGCTTAGAAACCTCCAAAACTGCTTCTTCGATCACATCGATGCGAAAGCTATCATTTCTATCTTTTGAATGCTTCATTGCTTCGAATAGATCGAATGTTACTTCCTCATTTTGGACTCTCACCTTCATTAAACCGTCATCAACGTCTATCATCATTCGCGCGGTTTTCATGAACGGTCGGCCCAAGATGAGCGGAGCATCATCATCTTCTTCCATATCAATAACAATAAAATCGACCGGGAAAAAGAATTTGTCGACTTTAACCAAAACATCTTGGGATACGTTGTAGCACCTCAAATTTGCACCTACCTTTTGTACATACATTTTCACATTAGGTCATTAACATAACATGGTCCACTGCATAGCATTGCATTGTCCTTTGCCCAAGTGCAAGTCAACAGACAAGATTAGGTCAAACTGATCAGGAGAATCAGTCAGACAAGCAAGCATGTGCAATTTCCATTGAGACAAAGCCTTAGGGTTGATTTATCAAGTTCATATGATTATGTGATCATTT
The DNA here is from genome assembly GCF_024323335.1 of Lathyrus oleraceus. NCBI lineage: Eukaryota > Viridiplantae > Streptophyta > Magnoliopsida > Fabales > Fabaceae > Lathyrus > Lathyrus oleraceus. The sequence goes on along the minus strand of NC_066583.1, from coordinate 170,411,730 downwards.
TGAAGTGGTTTGGCCAAAGATTGGATGATCAAAGCTCAACAGTCAAGCTGAATTTCATCTGAAACCCTAGGAGGTCAACTGTGGTCAACTATGGTCGACTGTGCCTGATTTTATGGATTTGAAGGTGGGAGATGGTTTGAAAGGCTTCATTCATGTCCGTACAAGTCTCATTGGACATTTCAAAGATCAAGGTTGAAGGATTTGGGGACAGATTAAAAAGTTTCCAAAAATAGCAGGTGACCTGTAATTGGAAACTGTCAAAAATGGAAAGTCTTGCTCCTCAAATTTACATCATCATACAAGCTTCAAATGGAATTTTGTCCAACATGAAAGTTGAAGATCTTGATCTCACCTTTCCAAAAAGTCCAAGAACACTCATTTCTCATGTGTGGTTGGCAAGTTATGATCAAATCATTTTCAAGAAATGTTGAAATTCAAAGTGGCATAACTTTTGAATGGAAAGGCCAAATTGGGTGATTCTTTTTTGAGCAAGTCACATTTGACATGTACTTTCATGATGCATCATCACATTTCATCAAAAATCAATACATCAAAATGGCATTTTTCAAGTGATCCAATTTGTATTTTGGTGGGAAAAAAGGTGTTTTTGAAAAATACATGTAATTTTCACTCCAAATCACTTCCAACACATCATAAACAGCAAATTGGACTGGTTTCAAAAGCATTTTTACTGTTACATTGGCTGCATTTGGAAAAGGTCATTTTGGCCAAATCACATGAAAATTGCATTTTGCTAATTCACCTTGTTTTTGCTAATCTTGATTAACAATTGGATTAAGCACATCATATAAAGTTCCTAATCATAACAGAAATCATAATCACATTCATTTTCTCAGATCCAAACAGAAAATCTCCAAATTCTCTCAAACTTTTCCAAACTTTTTCAACTTTCTTTCATCACAATTCATCATTCTTTCTGCTTGTTTTTGCTCGATTCATCATTTGCAGGCTTGGCTGAGTTTCTGTTGAAGCTAAGAGTGGAGAATCCATGCTAGATCGTGGCTTTTGAACATTGAAGGTTCACATGGCAGTTAGAGATTTGTACTGATTCGAGCTGTTTTGAGCTAAGGCATTGCTTCCATACATCTTCCTCATCATTATTGAAGATCTGTTTCAACCTATCCAAGCAAAATTCGCACGAATCCAACTGCTGCTTCATCATCAAGGTAAAATTCGACCGCGTTAATTCTTGCAATCTTGATATGGTTCTTGTAGATCGTAGCGCATAGAGCATTCTGCTAGTTGTATCACTGATTTTGGTTGAGTAACTAGGAAGATATGTGAAATTGAAGTTTCATACATGAACATGTTTGTCATCGATTCTTTAAATCTATGAGGAATTAGGTCAAATTAAGTTGATATTCATGATGTGCGTCGAGAGATCTTTCTGGTGATATAAAGTTTGTATGATTTGGTTAAGATTTGCTCATGCTGGAATTTGGTGATGAACGCGCGAAGAACACGTTAGAAATTTTCCAGAACGCGTGTTAGATCCGAATGTTTGTTACTGTTCATGCGTTAACCTGTTTGAGCGCGCGCCTGTTTTTAAATGCTGAACTCCCTTCGATTCCGCTTGAAGCCACTTCCACTTTTTGGCTTGGCAATTAATTTTCCACATGTTCATATGTTCATCCATGCCTTTATTCATTTTTTTTATTTTTCTTTTGCATTCAAAAAATGATAACTCATTCAAAAATAAGCCAAATCATGTGCAATTTTTTGCATCATTCTCCTTGTGATGTGCTTGATTTTATGATGATTTTTAATAATATTGTGCACGGGTAGATTTTGAAAATGCTTAGGGTTTGTTTGAATGTGTCCTTTTGTGCACCATGCCTACTCTTTTGTTCATAAAATGATGATGCTTCATTAGAAATTCATGAAAACTTTTGTGCTTAAACTAGACTCATTCCTGGTCATTTTGATATGTGGTTTGTAATTTTTGGGTTCCTGGATTGAGAAATAGGATATGATCTTTGTAGGTGCTACATTTTGTGTCATACCATTCCTTGTGCATCTTCTTGATTTTATTTGCAATGCTTAATGAACTTGGATTGAGCTGGATTTTTGCATGATCGATTTTATGAATGTTGAGAATGCTTGTGAATTTTTATGGAATTTTTGAATCCATTTCCTATTTGATTGGGATTTTATTTGTTGTTTAGTCATTTGTTAACTTTTTGTGAGACATGTTTGTATTTGATTTGGGAAATTCTGGTTATTAATTGGATGAATGTGAAATTTGGCATGTGTATTGTAGACATTTTGAAGTTTGCCATGGTTTTAGTCCCATTCATTTATCATGTTTTGTCTCTGTTTTATGATTGATTGAAGTGGATGCATGTTTTGATGCCTTGTATTGACTTGTTTAAACTTGGCTGAACTTTCTGAATTTCATTGACTTGCTTCCCTTGATCCAAATGAGCTGAAATTTGGTATGATTGACATGTTATGAATTCTGTTTGATCATGAATTTTTTGAGGATTTATTGAAATGTTTTGGTATTGATTTGATTGTGATCATTCTGTTTGGTCCTTTGAGGTTCTAGATTGCATGTTTTGTGCCTTTTCCTTCATGAAATGATAATGATGAATGATATGAATGTGAAACCACTTGGATTGAATTCTTAATTGTTTGATCTTGATTTTGGATAATTTTCACTTGCTGTTTTGAATTTTTCACCTCCTTTTGACCCTAGGCTTGTCCTAGTGGTCTTGTTTCTCATGTTTGAGTTTGCTTTTCAGGTTAGGAAGCAAATGCTTTAAGGAGATTAATGCAAGTTGATTGAGTTTGGTTGATTGTTATGAACTAACTTGTTCTATTTTGTAGGATGCTTAGCTCACTTGCTTTGGGCTTGTGCTTTGCACATGTGATTGATAGTGTTGACTGTTGATTCTTATTTGCTTATTTTGGCTTTGTGATTGGTATACTGACTGTATTTGATTGATTTCAGGTACCATAGTTGCTTTAGTTCCTTTGTGAACTTGCTATTTCTTTGCTTAAGCATTGAGGTAGAATCTCTTGTCTCCATGTAGTCTGGAAGACCTGGCCTGTTACTTGGCCAGGCACCTGTCTGAAGTCCTCCTTAAGAGGCGATGTTTGTGCTTGTTTATTTTTGTCCCCAAGCAGGAAAAGACCTTTGTTAAGGCAATTGGCAGACACAAGAGGTGTGTAGTCCACCTCCTGCTATTCTGTTGAGTCGTCCCTTGGCTCACATCACATGTTGATGCCTTGTGGACATTAACCCCAAGATCTACAGTTGAGTCAGTGTCATAAGTGTAGAAGGGTTCCCACTTTCTGGACCCACACTTCATTGTCTTAAGCTCTCCCTGACCAGGGATAAGAGTTGTGAAGTCTAATCTTCACTCACCTTTCATCAGCTTCACCTTGACTCTCAATGTCAAGGTTAAGAGCTAACATCACCCTGATACAGTTGGCTTGCTCTTGCAGCCTAACCCTTGTTTGAACCCCACTTGGTGTGTATATAGTGTGTGCTATCTGTGATTGTTTGCTTTGTTTTTGCCTGTGCTTTAGGATAGCTTGCTCCATGTGCAAGTTAGCTAGAAACCTTGACTTAGGGATGATTTTGCATGATAACATCTAGGCTCGAGTTAGTCTCCCTAGTTGTGTCTCCCTCTGTTATCTGGTTAGGCTAGTCTTGTGTCCCTTCGTAGGGGAACTACGTCGCCCTGATCCTCATACCAGATGAGGTACGTAGGCAGGAGATGAGCTGATCTCTCCGGGCGCCCGTTTTTGTTTTGTCTTGTGTGTGTCAGGAGATGGATGTAAGCCCAACGATTGGCATTCCGTATCCTCTTGTTGTGTGCTTGGAAGCTGATATAAGTCCAGCGATTGGCATTCGGGTTCCAGTGTGGGTGTGTTTGGTTCGGAAGCTGATATAAGTCCAGCGATTGGCATTCGGGTTCCATGTTTGCCTGTTTTTGGGTGGAGTTTGACGTAAGCCCAGCGATTGGCAGTCGATTTCCTGTGTTGTTTTGTTTGGCGTGCGTGAGCCGAGCTACGGATGCTCTGATTCTTCTTTGTCGAAGAAGATACGTATGCATAGGATGCGACATCCTAGCGAGCATGTTTTCCCCCAGTCCAAACTACTTAGACTCTGATGTCTATGCCTGATAGACTAAGTAGGCCCAGGATGCGATATCCTGCCGAGTCAGTCTTGTTTGTTTTCTTGGGTCTCTTTCAGCCAGTTGTGTGTTTGTTTATGAGCAGTGTTTTAGCAACCATTTTCCTTCCTTTTGTGCATGGATCCCGTCGAGTACGACGGATGCGTAGGGGTGCTAATACCTTCCCTTCGCATAACCGACTCCCGATCTCATTCTCTTTGGTCGCGAGACCATGCTTTTTCCAGGTTTACTCTGAGCGTTTCCTTTCCCTTTTTTGGGATAAATAACGCACAGTGGCGGCTCTGTTGTTCTTGTTTTCCCGCCGGTTTTTCGCGTAATGCGACAGCTGGCGACTCTGCTGGGGACTAGAGAAGTTGACCTCTGGCTGGTCCATCTTCCCTAAGTGAGTCTCTCCTAGCGCTCTCTAGGTTAGGGTTTTGTTTGCTGTTTGCTGCTTTATTTATTGCATTCATTTATTCATTGTTTGCATTTATGTGTGCATTAATGTTTGCATTCATTCATATTCAGCTGTGTTGGTTGTGCTGTGTTTCTCTGTTTGGGGTGGGAGTTACTCGAGGTAAAAGGCCCAATACCCAGGCTATGAGTGAAATCTAGGAAACCTAGGAATAGAGTGATTCATGGGAAGCGGGTGGTATGCGCCACTTAGCGGAACATTGATATCACGAGCAGTTCAGACTCTGATGGGGTATTATCGGTGCATACATCGGGTGTGCACAGGATGATATTCTTGAAAGGGTTGTTTATCCTGCGTTTCTCTCGACCTTACCCTGGCCTAGATGACACCCGTGAGTGGGGAGGGAATGATCCTTATTACAGGTACTGTTGCGGACTTGTTGGTGATTTTGTTGGTGACTCTTGGTACTGATGATGATTGTGAATTATGGACATTTATTTCTGGGACGCCGGAGTTCTGTCCGTGGTTTATCAGCGGGTTCCGTTTATTTCGGATCCCGGGTTGAATTTGAGAGTACTTGTTCAGAGGATCTGGCTGTCATCCGTTCAGTGGATGTTCCTGTGATGATAGTGATGTAATCTCCAGTTCCGTTTATTTCGGAACTCCCCAAGTCGGATTTATGGAGACTTGGTTCCTCATATTGGTTTCAGATGACAGTATCAGTTGACTTTGGGTTTCAGATGGATTTGTGATACCAGAATTCAAGCCGAAGCTCTGATCCTGTGCCTTGAGATGCACAGCCTGACCAGTCATGTTCGCATCATTTGCATCATAGCATGTTTATTTTTCAAAAAATAATAATGCACGAAAAAACCGAAAAAAGTTAACCCGCATACGCATATCCTTTATCAGGATCATTCATGATAAAATAGCATCTGCATCCGCATCATGCATATCATGCACATATCATCCTTGCATTACAGACATGTTTGGAGAGACTTCTCACTTTGGTTCTGGACTGAGGCAGGATTGCTGACCGTCGACCGCATCGTTACTCAACCAGAGTCAATCATCAGAGAAGCATGGATCAGGTTCAGACCGAGTTGGCTGAGATGAGGGCGAACATGGCCCAGTTCATGGCGATGATGCAAGGGGTTGCGCAGGGACAGGAGGAGCTTAGAGCCCTGGTTCAGAGACAGGAGACTGTGATTCAGACGTCCAACCGTGCTTCGCCTGTTGTTGCACCTGCCCATGCCCATGAGACTATCAATGTTGCTGCTCCCACTAACGACTATGCCGTCGGGGATGAGTTGAGAGGAATAAGGATCAATGGACAGCCTCTTGCTGCAGAGGTCAATGCTAGAGCTACCCGGGCTCCTGTTCGTCATCCTGCTCCGATTGTTGATAGGCAAGAGGACATGTTCACACTGCTGAGTGAGGATGATGAAGTAGTCAGAGTTGAGGATAGGGATCGAAAAGTGGATGCCCTTGCTGAGAAAGTCAGTGCCATGGAGTGTCAGAACTCTCTGGGGTTCGATGTGACCGATATGGGTTTGGTTGATGGGTTGAGGATCCCCTACAAATTCAAGGCGCCGACCTTTGAAAAATACAACGGCACTTCCTGTCCTCGCACCCATGTGCAGGCTTACTTCAGGAAAATCTCTGCTTACACTGACGACGAAAAGATGTGGATGTACTTTTTCCAAGACAGTCTGTCTGGAGCGTCTTTGGACTGGTACATGGAGCTCAAGAAAGAATCAGTTAGAAGCTAGAAAGATCTGGGTGAAGCCTTTCTGAGGCAATACAAGCACAACATGGACTTGGCGCCGAGCCGAACTCAATTGCAGAGTTTGTGTCAGAAATCCAAGGAAAGCTTCAAAGAGTACACCCAGAGATGGCGTGAGCTAGCCGCAAGAGTGCAACCTCCTATGTTGGAGAGAGAGCTGACTGACATGTTCATTGGAACCTTGCAAGGTGTGTTCATGGACCGCATGGGAAGTTGCCCGTTCAGTAGCTTTTCTAATGTTGTTGTCTGTGGGGAAAGGACCGAGAGCCTTATCAAAGCAGGAAAGATACAAGATCCTGGCTCTTCAAGTTCTTCGAATTCTAAGAAGACATACTCAGGGGCACCCAAAAGGGGAAAGAGTGAAACGAATGTTGTGCACCGTCGGAGGAGTGCAAACAAAGGACAGTATCTTCAAGCTGCTGCTGTGACTATTCCAGCACCTCAACAACAGCAGAGAAGACCAACTCAGCAATATCAACACCAGCAGCATCGTCCTCAACAGCAGGCTTACCAGCCTCCCAATGGTGATCAAGCTAGTACAAATAATGAGAGGAAGAGGATCATTTTTGATCCGATCACTATGTCGTACGCAGAGTTGTATCCCTCGTTGATAGAGCGGAACTTGATTACTCCCAGAGACCCGCCGGCCGTACCCGTCAACCCTCGGTGGTGGTATAGGCCTGAGCAGCAGTGTGTGTATCATTCGGGTGCTCCTGGTCATGATGTGGATAGTTGCTTTCAGTTGAAGATGAAGGTTCAAGACCTCGTGAGGTCAGGTATTCTGAACTTTGAAGACTTGGGTCCCCGTGTTAATCAAGCTTGAAGATAACAAGCCCCGGGCTGGCGTTGTCTTTTCTTCCAATATCTTCAACAGAAAGGGTTGTTCAAAGCAGAGGCTGCTGATGCAAGAGATTCTGACAGTTGTCATCCCTGGTGGGATCTATCACAATTGGGTCACTGTGGGCGTTCCTACAGTTGTTCATAAGTCAGAGTAATAATCACTTTGTTTAAAAACCCTTCTCCCATGCCAAAAGGAGAAGTGATGACATTGTTGGCAACATTTTGTGCAATGATATTTTCATTCAAATAAAAGCATGTTAAAACATTTGTTTTTCCATTTGTTTTCCCTTTTTGCTTTTTGCATGAAATTGGTGATCACAAAAAACCCTAAAAACAAGAATAAAAGCAATCTTTTCATCTGCATAACGATTGTCTTGTTTGATTTTCAAAGTGCATTTTATACTCAAAATCATTATGCAGGTTGTTTCTTAAACCCATTGAACATAATGATCAGACGTCATCTCCCAATTTTGAATTCCCTGTATTCGAAGCGGAAGAAGATGATGTTGAAAGGATTCCTGACGAGATTTCCTGACTTCTTGAGCAAGTAAAGAAGATCACTCAGCTGCATCTCGAGAATCAGCAGAACAGTCAACTGGGGCATTAACAAAAAAAGAAAAAATGGAAAGAGGAGGGTGCGAAAAAAATCAATCAAAAGAAATCAAAAGAAATCAAAAAAAAGAAAAGTCAAAAGAAAGAAACAAAAGAAAAAATAGCACCCTCGAAGTCCCAAGTTTACTGATGCTGAATGGATTCAGAGTCGTCATGACCAAGTGAATCTGATCAAAGAGAAGAGACCAACTGCCATGTGGCATGGTCAGTTACATCAGTAGAGAGTGAAGAAAGCATTCGATAAAAAGGGCAAGCCTCGTGTGCTCCGAGAGGAGAACCTTGTGCTCAAGAAAGTCTTGTCTTTCACGCCCGATTCCAGGGGCAAGTGGACCCTAAGCTATGAATGTCCATATGTTGTCAAGAGAGCCTTTTCAGGCGGTGCTTTGACACTTACAACAATGGATGAAGAAGTTCACTCGTCCTGTGAATTCCGATGCAGTCAAGAAATACTTCGCCTAAAATAAATAAAAAAGCAAAACAGCTCGCTAAGTCGAACACCCCAAAGGGCGACTTAGGCAAAAAGGAGCGTCTCGGTGGATTGAAAACCCGAAAGGGCGATCCAGGCAAAAGTTAGAGACATTGAAAAAAAGAATTTGCATCCCGCTAGATTGAGCACCTCACACTGGGGCAATCTAGGCAAAAATTAGGGATTTGGCAAGTAACTGCATCTTGACAAGACCGTGTTCTACATCTGTCATCCGTCAGGAATTCTCGATTCGTTGTCAACTGAAGCCCCGAATACATCGAAAATTCGGAATGGTAGAGGAAAGGTCATTATGTTCAATGTAGCCCTCTTCCAATATACATCACCGATTCCAAACTTGTACAGATCTATGGAGTCTCGCCCTTTGCAGACTACCATTCCATCACATCAATTCGAGCTTTTATCCAATTGTTTGCACTCTTCTTTGTTTCAACTCAACAAATGTTTTGCATGTTTAATTGATAAAGTATCATTGTTTTCAAAATAAACAAATTTTTCACAAATTGTTCTTAAACAAAGTGAACATTCACAATGATGGAAGAATACTTAGGCGACCCGCAGTGCTCTCCCAAGGGTGGTATGATTACCAACAGGTAAGACATTTGTTCGTATCTCGAGCATAACTGTGTTTTTCCTGTAGAACCTCTTATGGTTTCTCCTCAGCGAGGTTGCTCAGTGCAGCGTTGGTTGAAGTTGTTCATCTTCATGTCCCCGGCAGTGCAACATTCTTCCTCCAAGTCCCTGTTTGAACACTATTGGGGGGCATCTCCAGTAGAGGGCTGTTTAAACCCTATTGTGGTGTATCTCCAGTAGAGGGCTGTTTGAACCCTATTGTGGTGTATCTCCAGTAGAGTGCTGTTTGAGCCCTATTGTGGGGCATCCCCAGCAAGGTTGCTGTTGAAATACTTTTGTGGGGAAGTTCCTCTAGCAGAGTGTTTACTGAACACTTTAGCTTTCGTCTCTCCAGCAGAGCAGTCTTCTCTTCTCCCCAGCATGGGTGCTTTTCTGTGAAGATTCGGTATTCGGAGGATTGACATCCCAGTACTCCGTCATTTTCTCGGATAGATCCTCAGAAGAGTTGTTGGCATGATGAGTGTTATTAATGCCTATATGTTCTCTCCAGAGGTCTGGTTGATTCTTGGTATCTCCGTTCTCCAGCATGAGTGAGAAGTCGGTGCTCTTCCTGCAGAGTTTTCCTCAAGCAGATTTCTTCAAGCAGAGTCTCCCCATAGAGTTGGAGTATCTGATCTTTGGGCTCCCCAGCGGAGTTTTCATCATTTTGCATTTTGCATATAGTAATCATTGCATCCTCAAAATCGCGTAGCATTTCCATTCGATATGGAGCATTACGCCATAGAAAAATTCAAACATATGCATTCATGTGTTCGAAACCATTCAGACCGTATCCCCGGCAGAGGCGGATTCTCGTTCAACATCTGTACGGCACATTTGCTACAGTTGCTCCTGACAGCATTCAGGATTGATACCCCCCAGAGAGGTTTATTTCCTCATCCGTTGGTGAAAGGAAAACCTGTTTCTCCCCCAGTGGTTTCTCCCCTAGCAGATGTGGGTGTGTCTGATCTCTTCATGTAGAGTTGACCCCTTAAGCAGAAAGTGTCTGTCGTTTCCTTCTGTGATCCCCACTGAGTTATACCCTCGTGGATGACGGTTGTTTCCGTTCCCTCCCCTTGGGATGGGTTTTCCCTATTGAGTTCTTTCCTCAATAAGATGTCTTGATTCAGTTTGCCTTTTCGGATCGATCCTGAACTGGCTTCCTTGTGGTTGTCTCTCAGTAGACTGTTTGTTGGCTTCTACCTACTGCCCGGTAGTTGTAAGTCCTATCTTTTTGGTCTTCTACCTACTAACCGGTAGATGTAAACTCCATGTTCTCCCCTTGGTGGAGTTAACCCTTTGTGCTCATCCTATCGATGACCGGTTACTTTTCCGTGGTTTTCTACCTACGAACCGGTAGATGTAATCCCCTCTTTGTGGTTATCATTATCCAGTTCGGTATTGATATTCCTTTCTCCTTTTGGATGTTCGCTTCGATTGAGCAATCTTATCCCCCAGCAGGTTTTCACCTTTCGGATATTTGCTCCGAGTCAGCAACTTTATCCCCAGTGGGTCCTCTTTCATTCACCGTTTGCTGGTAATGTTTGTGGCTTCCTCTTTTGATTGGTCATCTTTGCATACCTAGTCTGGTACCCCGATGCCTTTCTTGTCGGTTGATTTATCCATTTAACAACCTACAACCTGGTTATGGATAATCTTCCATGCGAGTATGTTATCTACGTTTTGACGACTATATATAATATATCTCATGCGCTCTTGGGTCGAAGTTTTGTCCTCCCTAGTAGAGTAAGATTCGTATTCCTTTGTTCGGAATCGAATGTCCATCCTTTAACAAGTTTGCCTTCGCTCTCTTCAGGATGATGTCGGTCAATTTACCCATTTAACAACCTCAACCCGGTTATGGATAATCTTCCATGCGAGTGTATTATCTACGTTTTGACGGCTATAGATAACATATCTCATGCGCTCTTGGGTCGAAGTCGTCCTCCCCAGCTGAGTAAGATTCGTATTCCTTTGTTCGGAATCGAATGTCCATCCTTTAACAAGTTTGCCTTTGCTCTCTTCAGGATGATGAGTGTTTTGGAACACAAACCAATTCACGTTTTGGTCGGCCACCTTTTTCATGCCTACAACCCGGTATCCTTGGTGTTCCTTCCTGTTTGCTCTCTGTCGTGACCTTGACCCCCAGTGAGCTACCTCTCCGTTGGTCTTGGTAAACGTCGAGTTTTTCCTAGTTATCCATTGATATCTAGTTGTATCTCCTTTCCGGGTCATCCGTTGATGTCCATTCCTCCTCTCCGTTGGTGTCGATAAACTTCGAGTTTTTCCCGATCATCCCTTGATGATTGGGTTGTGTCCTCCTTCCCTAGTGAAGCATTCCTCCTCTCCGTTGGTGTCGATAAACGTCGAGTTTTTCCCGATCATCCGTTGATGATTTGGTTGTGTTCTCTCTCCCCAGAAGAGTCCTCCTCTCCGTTGGTGTCGATAAACGTCGAGTTTTTCCTATGCGTCCGATGACGTATAGTTGCTTATTCCCCACAGATCATTTGGTAAAGCCTGATGATTCCCCTCAGAGTTACCTCTCCGTTGGTTTCGATAAACGTCGAGTTTTTCCTATTCGTCCGAGGACGTCTAGTTGTACCTTTCCCCATGCAAAGTTACCTCTCCGTTGGTCTTGGTAAACGTTGAGTTTTTCTCATTCGTCCGTTGACATTTGATTGTACATCCTATTCTCCAGTCATTCATTAATGTCTGGTTGATTCCCCGCAAGAATCCCCAGTAGAGTCGTCGGTGACGTCCTATTTGGTTTCAGGTTGTTATACTCCTTCCCTAGTGAAGTTTCCTCCTCTCCGTTGGTGTCGATAAATGTCGAGTTTTTCCTAGTTATCCGTTGATATCTAGTTGTATTTTCCCCAGTTCATCCGTCGTTCGTTAATGTCTGGTCTCACTTCTCTGTTGGTGTCGATAAACGTCGAGCTTCTCCCTTTCGTCTGATGACGTCTGGTCGAGTCTTCCCAGTTCATCCGTCGTCCTTTGATGTCTGGTCTCCTTCTCCGTTGGTGTTGATAAACGTCGAGCTTCTCCCGTTCGTCCGTTGACGTCTGGTCGAGTCTTCCCAATTCATCCGTCGTCCGTTGATGTCTGGTTACCTCTCCGTTGGTCTTGGTAAACGTCGAGTTTTTCCTGGTCGTCCCCAGTTGATTTACTTCTCCGTTGGTTTCGGTAAACGATGAGTTTTTCCCATGTCGTCCGCTGACGTATGGTTGTATCCCTTCCTGGTCGTCCCCAGTTGATTTACCTCTCCGTTGGTCTTGGTAAACGTTGAGTGTTTCCTAGTTGTCCGTTGGCATCTAGTTGTGATTCCCTTCCCCATTCATCGTGTTGAGATATCTGGAGGTGACTTTACCCTTTGGAGGAAGAAAATTAAAATACCCAGTGATAAATAGCATATCCCAGTGGACGTTTCCGTTGGTGGATCCCCACAGTGTGCAAATTTCTACGGTTCTTCGGTATTCAATCCCTGTTTACCCTGAAAGTCTGACAGCCGTTGCTCTCATCCGTTCGGGTTCCCTGTTTCTACCGCTTCTTTGGCAACTATCACAACTTTGCGCATGGGTATGTGCGTCTTTGAAAATAGTGGGCCAATAAAATCCCGATTGAAGGATTTTAGTGGCCGTTCTCACCCCATTATAGTGTCCGTCGTAAGGCGAGTTGTGACAATGCCAAAGGATGCTCTGCGCTTCATCGCCAGTAACGCATCTCCTTAAAAGGTTATCACTATCCAACTTAAACAAGTACGGGTCATCCCATACGTAATACTTGGCATCCGAAAGAAACTTCCTTTTTTGGTTCGAAGTTAGGTCGGGAGGCACAAAACCACTAGCCTTGTGGTTCGCAAAGTCTGCAAACCACGGCCTAACTTGAACTTTGAACAGTTTTTCATCAGGAAATTCTTCCCGGATTTCCTTCTCCGACGCGGTAACCTCCACATTCACTAAGCGGGATAAATGATCCGCCACCAAATTTTCCGATCCTTTCTTGTCTTTGATTTCAACATCAAATTCTTGCAACAAGAGGATCCAACGGATGAGCCTTTGCTTCGAATCCGGTTTGGTGAGCAAATATTTAATCGCCGCATGGTCGGTATACACAACGACTTTAGACCCTATAAGATAAGATCTAAACTTTTCAAGCGCATACACTATCGCAAGTAATTCTTTTTCAGTTGTGGCATACCCCAAAAAGCGCCGATAGAACCCGGCATGCCCCAAAAAGCTTCGGATTCCCTTCACATTCACCGGAGGAGGTAACTTTTCAATCACTTCAACCTTAGCTTGATCCACTTCAAGCCCCCTTGAAGAGACTTTATGGCCAAGCACGATCCCCTCGGTCACCATGAAGTGACACTTCTCCCAATTAAGTACCAGATTGGTCTTCACACATCTTTCAAGCACCGTTTTCAAGTTTGCCAAGCATAGACTAAAAGATCCACCAAATACCGAGAAGTCATCCATGAAGACTTCCATTGTTTTCTCAATAAGGTCGGCAAAAATGGCTTGCACACATCGTTGGAAAGTCGCCGGTGCATTGCACAACCCAAAGGGAATTTTTCGGTATGCGAACACTCCAAACGGACATGTGAAAGCCGTCTTTTCATGATCGGCCGGGTCAACCGCAATTTGGTTATACCCGGAATAGCCATCCAAGAAACAATAGTATTGTTGGCCCGAGAGTCTTTCGAGCATTTGATCCATGAACGGGAGTGGAAAATGGTCCTTTCGAGTTGCGGTATTCAACCGCCTATAATCAATACACATTCGCCACCCCGTTGCAACTTTAGTAGGGATCAATTCATCCTTGTCATTCCGGATCACGGTAATTCCACCTTTCTTCGGAACCACATGCACGGGACTAACCCATGGACTATCCGAGATCGGGTAAATCATTCCTGCATCCAACAGCTTTACAACTTCTTTTCGAACAACCTCCTTCATGGTAGGATTTAAGCGGCGTTGAGGTTGAGCTACCGGCTTAAAATCCTCTTCCATCAAGATCTTGTGCATGCAATAGGAAGGGCTAATTCCTTTTAGATCGGAAAGAGTCCAACCCATGGCTTCTTGATTTTTTTTAGCACATGTATCAAGCGGGCTTCTTCATCATTTGTTAAAAGGTTGCTTATGATGACCGGCTTTGCTTCGGTCTCATCTAGGAATACATACTTCAAAGTAGAAGGTAGTATTTCAATTCAATAGGCGCTTTTTTCGTCAATAACCTCCTTCTTCAAATCTTCTTCCTTAACTTCCCACGGTTGTAGTTCGTCTAAACTATCAAGTTCCTTTAAGCATTCCTCAAGAGCTTGCTCTTCTTCAAAGGTGAAAACCTCCAATGAGTCGTCAAGAGCTAACTCCATAGGAGATATCTCGTGAATATGCTTAGAAACCTCCAAAACTGCTTCTTCGATCACATCGATGCGAAAGCTATCATTTCTATCTTTTGAATGCTTCGTTGCTTCGAATAGATCGAATGTTACTTCCTCATTTTGGACTCTCACCTTCATTAAACCGTCATCAACGTCTATCATCATTCGCGCGGTTTTCATGAACGGTCGGCCCAAGATGAGCGGAGCATCATCATCTTCTTCCATATCAATAATAATAAAATCGACCGGGAAAAAGAATTTGTCGACTTTAACCAAAACATCTTGGGATACGTTGTAGCACCTCAAATTTGCACCTACCTTTTGTACATACATTTTCACATTAGGTCATTAACATAACATGGTCCACTGCATAGCATTGCATTGTCCTTTGCCCAAGTGCAAGTCAACAGACAAGATTAGGTCAAACTGATCAGGAGAATCAGTCAGACAAGCAAGCATGTGCAATTTCCATTGAGACAAAGCCTTAGGGTTGATTTATCAAGTTCATATGATTATGTGATCATTTTGAAGTGGTTTGGCCAAAGATTGGATGATCAAAGCTCAACAGTCAAGCTGAATTTCATCTGAAACCCTAGGAGGTCAACTGTGGTCAACTATGGTCGACTGTGCCTGATTTTATGGATTTGAAGGTGGGAGATGGTTTGAAAGGCTTCATTCATGTCCGTACAAGTCTCATTGGACATTTCAAAGATCAAGGTTGAAGGATTTGGGGACAGATTAAAAAGTTTCCAAAAATAGCAGGTGACCTGTAATTGGAAACTGTCAAAAATGGAAAGTCTTGCTCCTCAAATTTACATCATCATACAAGCTTCAAATGGAATTTTGTCCAACATGAAAGTTGAAGATCTTGATCTCACCTTTCCAAAAAGTCCAAGAACACTCATTTCTCATGTGTGGTTGGCAAGTTATGATCAAATCATTTTCAAGAAATGTTGAAATTCAAAGTGGCATAACTTTTGAATGGAAAGGCCAAATTGGGTGATTCTTTTTTGAGCAAGTCACATTTGACATGTACTTTCATGATGCATCATCACATTTCATCAAAAATCAATACATCAAAATGGCATTTTTCAAGTGATCCAATTTGTATTTTGGTGGGAAAAAAGGTGTTTTTGAAAAATACATGTAATTTTCACTCCAAATCACTTCCAACACATCATAAACAGCAAATTGGACTGGTTTCAAAAGCATTTTTACTGTTACATTGGCTGCATTTGGAAAAGGTCATTTTGGCCAAATCACATGAAAATTGCATTTTGCTAATTCACCTTGTTTTTGCTAATCTTGATTAACAATTGGATTAAGCACATCATATAAAGTTCCTAATCATAACAGAAATCATAATCACATTCATTTTCTCAGATCCAAATAGAAAATCTCCAAATTCTCTCAAACTTTTCCAAACTTTTTCAACTTTCTTTCATCACAATTCATCATTCTTTCTGCTTGTTTTTGCTCGATTCATCATTTGCAGGCTTGGCTGAGTTTCTGTTGAAGCTAAGAGTGGAGAATCCATGCTAGATCGTGGCTTTTGAACATTGAAGGTTCACATGGCAGTTAGAGATTTGTACTGATTCGAGCTGTTTTGAGCTAAGGCATTGCTTCCATACATCTTCCTCATCATTATTGAAGATCTGTTTCAACCTATCCAAGCAAAATTCGCACGAATCCAACTGCTGCTTCATCATCAAGGTAAAATTCGACCGCGTTAATTCTTGCAATCTTGATATGGTTCTTGTAGATCGTAGCGCATAGAGCATTCTGCTAGTTGTATCACTGATTTTGGTTGAGTAACTAGGAAGATATGTGAAATTGAAGTTTCATACATGAACATGTTTGTCATCGATTCTTTAAATCTATGAGGAATTAGGTCAAATTAAGTTGATATTCATGATGTGCGTCGAGAGATCTTTCTGGTGATATAAAGTTTGTATGATTTGGTTAAGATTTGCTCATGCTGGAATTTGGTGATGAACGCGCGAAGAACACGTTAGAAATTTTCCAGAACGCGTGTTAGATCCGAATGTTTGTTACTGTTCATGCGTTAACCTGTTTGAGCGCGCGCCTGTTTTTAAATGCTGAACTCCCTTCGATTCCGCTTGAAGCCACTTCCACTTTTTGGCTTGGCAATTAATTTTCCACATGTTCATATGTTCATCCATGCCTTTATTCATTTTTTTTATTTTTCTTTTGCATTCAAAAAATGATAACTCATTCAAAAATAAGCCAAATCATGTGCAATTTTTTGCATCATTCTCCTTGTGATGTGCTTGATTTTATGATGATTTTTAATAATATTGTACACGGGTAGATTTTGAAAATGCTTAGGGTTTGTTTGAATGTGTCCTTTTGTGCACCATGCCTACTCTTTTGTTCATAAAATGATGATGCTTCATTAGAAATTCATGAAAACTTTTGTGCTTAAACTAGACTCATTCCTGGTCATTTTGATATGTGGTTTGTAATTTTTGGGTTCCTGGATTGAGAAATAGGATATGATCTTTGTAGGTGTTACATTTTGTGCCATACCATTCCTTGTGCATCTTCTTGATTTTATTTGCAATGCTTAATGAACTTGGATTGAGCTGGATTTTTGCATGATCGATTTTATGAATGTTGAGAATGCTTGTGAATTTTTATGGAATTTTTGAATCCATTTCCTATTTGATTGGGATTTTATTTGCTGTTTAGTCATTTGTTAACTTTTTGTGAGACATGTTTGTATTTGATTTGGGAAATTCTGGTTATTAATTGGATGAATGTGAAATTTGGCATGTGTATTGTAGACATTTTGAAGTTTGCCATGGTTTTAGTCCCATTCATTTATCATGTTTTGTCTCTGTTTTATGATTGATTGAAGTGGATGCATGTTTTGATGCCTTGTATTGACTTGTTTAAACTTGGCTGAACTTTCTGAATTTCATTGACTTGCTTCCCTTGATCCAAATGAGCTGAAATTTGGTATGATTGACATGTTATGAATTCTGTTTGATCATGAATTTTTTGAATATTTATTGAAATGTTTTGGTATTGATTTGATTGTGATCATTCTGTTTGGTCCTTTGAGGTTCTAGATTGCATGTTTTGTGCCTTTTCCTTCATGAAATGATAATGATGAATGATATGAATGTGAAACCACTTGGATTGAATTCTTAATTGTTTGATCTTGATTTTGGATAATTTTCACTTGCTGTTTTGAATTTTTCACCTCCTTTTGACCCTAGGCTTGTCCTAGTGGTCTTGTTTCTCATGTTTGAGTTTGCTTTTCAGGTTAGGAAGCAAATGCTTTAAGGAGATTAATGCAAGTTGATTGAGTTTGGTTGATTGTTATGAACTAACTTGTTCTATTTTGTAGGATGCTTAGCTCACTTGCTTTGGGCTTGTGCTTTGCACATGTGATTGATAGTGTTGACTGTTGATTCTTATTTGCTTGTTTTGGCTTTGTGATTGGTATACTGACTGTATTTGATTGATTTCAGGTACCATAGTTGCTTTAGTTCCTTTGTGAACTTGCTATTGCTTTGCTTTGCTTAAGCATTGAGGTAGAATCTCTTGTCTCCATGTAGTCTGGAAGACCTGGCCTGTTACTTGGCCAGGCACCTGTCTGAAGTCCTCCTTAAGAGGCGATGTTTGTGCTTGTTTATTTTTGTCCCCAAGCAGGAAAAGACCTTTGTTAAGGCAATTGGCAGACACAAGAGGTGTGTAGTCCACCTCCTGCTATTCTGTTGAGTCGTCCCTTGGCTCACATCACATGTTGATGCCTTGTGGACATTAACCCCAAGATCTACAGTTGAGTCAGTGTCATAAGTGTAGAAGGGTTCCCACTTTCTGGACCCACACTTCATTGTCTTAAGCTCTCCCTGACCAGGGATAAGAGTTGTGAAGTCTAATCTTCACTCACCTTTCATCAGCTTCACCTTGAATCTCAATGTCAAGGTTAAGAGCTAACATCACCCTGATACAGTTGGCTTGCTCTTGCAGCCTAACCCTTGTTTGAGCCCCACTTGGTGTGTATATAGTGTGTGCTATCTGTGATTGTTTGCTTTGTTTTTGCCTGTGCTTTAGGATAGCTTGCTCCATGTGCAAGTTAGCTAGAAACCTTGACTTAGGGATGATTTTGCATGATAACATCTAGGCTCGAGTTAGTCTCCCTAGTTGTGTCTCCCTCTGTTATCTGGTTAGGCTAGTCCTGTGTCCCTTCGTAGGGGAACTACGTCGCCCTGATCCTCATACCAGATGAGGTGCGTAGGCAGGAGATGAGCTGATCTCTCTGGGCGCCCGTTTTTGTTTTGTCTTGTGTGTGTCAGAAGATGGATGTAAGTCCAGCGATTGGCATTCCGTATCCTCTTGTTGTGTGCTTGGAAGCTGATATAAGTCCAGCGATTGGCATTCGGGTTCCAGTGTGGGTGTGTTTGGTTCGGAAGCTGATATAAGTCCAGCGATTGGCATTCGGGTTCCATGTTTGCCTGTTTTTGGGTGGAGTTTGACGTAAGCCCAGCGATTGGCATTCGATTTCCTGTGTTGTTTTGTTTGGCGTGCGTGAGCCGAGCTACGGATGCTCTGATTCTTCTTTGTCCAAGAAGATACGTATGCATAGGATGCGACATCCTAGCGAGCATGTTTTCCCCCAGTCCAAACTACTTAGACTCTGATGTCTATGCCTGATAGACTAAGTAGGCCCAGGATGCGATATCCTGCCGAGTCAGTCTTGTTTGTTTTCTTGGGTCTCTTTCAGCCAGTTGTGTGTTTGTTTATGAGCAGTGTTTTAGCAACCATTTTCCTTCCTTTTGTGCGTGGATCCCGTCGAGTACGACGGATGCGTAGGGGTGCTAATACCTTCCCTTCGCATAACCGACTCCCGATCCCATTCTCTTTAGTCGCGAGACCATGCTTTTTCCAGGTTTACTCTGAGCGTTTCCTTTCCCTTTTTTGGGATAAATAACGCACGGTGGCGGCTCTATTGTTCTTGTTTTCCCGCCGGTTTTTCGCGTAATGCGACATACGCCATGAGGATGGGTTGTCGACTTATCCGCCAATTGCAACGTCATTCGGGTGGACTTAATTTCAATGTTGCCAAGCCTCTTTATAATAGACAAAGGTATAAGATTAATGCTTGACCCCAAGTCAATTAGTCCCTTCCCAACATAGATATCACCAATTTTAACTGGCAAAGTAACTCTTCCCGGATCAACCTCCTTTTTTGGAAGCGTCCTTTGAATAATGGCACTACAGCTCGCATCTAGGACGATGGTCTCCGGTTCCGTATACCTCCGCTTTTTTGTAAGTATGTCCTTCATGAATTTGGCATACTTGGGCATTTGCTCCAAGGCTTCGGCAAACGGAATGTTTATTTGTAGTTGTTTAAAAATATCCATGAACCGGGCGTAATGCCGTTCATTCTCTCTTTTGGACGGGGCATGAGGATAAGGAAGGTTTTGGATTGGAGTAGTGCTCACTACCTCCTTTCCCTTTGCAACTCTAGAACTCCTCCATCTAGGCTTTTTCACTTCCTCCCCCATTCCCTCATCACTTTATTTTTCTCAATCTCCACACTTTTTTCTTTTCAACTTCACCATTCTTTTCGTTATTTTCAACTTCTTCCTCCTCACTCCACTCCCCCACTTCACCATCAATATTTTCCTCCACTATTTCCTCCTCCTTTTCTTTCTTTTTCTCTCTTTGTTCACTCTCAACTCTTTTGTTATTCTCACTCATCAACTCCTTCCCACTTCTCGTTGTGATCGCCTTACAATGCTCCTTAGGATTTGTTTGCGTGTTTGCCGAAAAGGAAGGACCGGTTTGTTATTCCGCGAGTTGCTTAGCAAGTTGCCCAACTTGAGTCTCGAGATTTTTTATAGCCGCGTCGTTACTTTTTTGATTTGCCATTGACATTTGCATGAATTACGTCAATGTCTCTTCCAACTTAGAAGTTACGACCGGCGGTTGTTGAGATTGATAAGGATTTTGGGGAGGGTTTTGACAGCTAGAAGAACCACCTCCATAACCTTGGTTATGGTAATAGTTACTCCTAGGTTGAAACCCTTGGTTCCCTTGGAAATGTGATTGTTGATTTTGAGGGTTTGGTTGATAAGGTTGTAGTTGTTGTTGTTGTCTCGGTTGGTAGTCCCTTTGGTTTGCCATGTAGTTTACATCTTCGAACCCCGGAGGTGGACAGAATCCGGTGTCATGCTCACCTTTGCAAAGCTCACAACAAGCTATTTGTTTAGCTTTAGAAGGTTCTCTCAACTCTTTTATTTGTTGCGTTAAGAGTTCCACTTGTTGTGAGATGAGCTTGTTTTGGGCAAGGATGGCATCGTTCGTCCCTAGTTCAAGCACTCCCGGCTTTTTCAAAGAGTTGCCTCGACTTTGACTCTGAAGATCATTTAGAGCCATTCGATTTATGATATTTGTAGCTTCTTCGGCACTTTTAGACAATAAAGAGCCACCCGAGGTAGCATCCAACAACGTCTTGCAATTCGGTTGAAGTCCATTTTTGAAAATATGGATTTGAGTCATCTCATCAAATCCATGCCCTTTACACTTCCGAAGCATGGATTTGAATCTTTCCCACGCTTCATTTAAGGATTCATTGATTCCTTGTGCAAACACTGAGATTGCCGTCTTGGATTCCATGAACCGGTTATGGGAGAAGAATCTTTCGATGAACTTCTCTTCTAACACGTTCCAGTCTGTCATGACGGCTAGTGTTTGATCTAGGTACCAATCTTTTACTTTGCCGAGCAAAGCGTGGGGAAATAATCTTCTGAATAACGGTAGCTCCTGAGCCTGATCCACTCCGGCCGCCAATGCTATCTCATAAAATTTTGTGAGGAAAGCAAAGGGATCTTCATGGTCTATTCCGGTGAATGGACTTCCATATAATAAATTGAGAGTTCCCATTTTCATCTCAGCTTGCCTTCCCGTGTGGTTGGCAAACTGAGCAGTGTTTCTTGGACTGTTTATGCATGGAGTAGAAATAGGCGGTGGTGGTGGCTCCATGTTAGGTATGAATGGTGGTGGATTTGTGGTAGAAGAACTTTCTCCTTGCTCTTGACGTTGTCTAGCCTGTTGCCTCCTACGTCTCGTTTTGCTATTGAGCCTCCTTGCGGTTCTCTCGATCTCAGGATCAAAAAGAAGTTCGTCCACAGGGATTTGCCCTCGCATAAAACGTACGCTGCACACTAAACCAAACAAATTACAAGCACAAGTCAAAAATCCGAAAGCTAAAATTTAAACAACTATTGCGATGCTCGCAATATCAATTCACAATCCCCGGCAACGGCGCCATTTTGTTGGTTGTAATTTTAAGTGTCGGGTTTTTGTTATCGTATCCACAGGGATTGTGAGATATCACCGCCTTTCGACAGTTGTATTAATTCTTAACTTAAGGTAACAATGGGGTTTTGGTATTTGTCACGGTATCTTGCATAAAAGTATAATAAAATGCGGTAAAAGTTTTGGTTTGAATATTTGAGAAATATTGCCAAAGTTAGGGTTCGACGATCACTTTGTATGTATATGTTCGATCAACAAAACTTATAAACTCCTTTAGATGATAAACTATTTCACAAAGTCCTCCCAATGTGTTTATCTCTAACACACATTGTGAGTTTTCCCATTTTGATCCATTGTTTATCTCTAACACAATCTATCAAAATGACAACTTTTTGGTTCAACCTTATGGTGAACAAAATCATTCATTACTATCTCTAGCTAACAAACAAGATTGGATGAAAACCTAGGTTAAGAGTTGGTAAACATCTCTCGATCATAAACCAACACAAAGAGTTTTCAATAAGAACAAAGTTTTCACCATATATTCACCATTAAAGAGTTTACAAATGAAGATCCTTACATTTACACACAAAGCTAATGATCATCTACATATAACCTTGACAAAATGAAGGACTTAGCTACTCATTTTCATGGTAGCTTGGTCAACAAGTTTCGGAAGAAGGTTGATCAACATCCGAGTCGAATAATCGAGATTGGATGGGAATCCACCTTATTTTTGTAAAATATGGTTAAGAGATGAAGAGAAATGGTTTTTAGGTCACAAAAGATCCTTGGAACAATGCTGTAAAAATATCTAGAAAAAGTACAAAAGTATGGAAAAATAATGTATGGCTCCAAAAAGTGGCACTTGCTACTTATAGAGCTGCTACTGGGCTGTCATGCTCGCTAGGCGAGCAGAATGGCTTGCCTAGCGAGCCCCTAAATGAGGCACCTGAGGCACCTGCGCCCAGAGAAACAGCCTTTCCCAGACTGTCATGTTCGCTTAGCGAACAAAACCTTCGCCTAGCGAAGGACACGCTTCAACCTTCGCCCCAGCGAGGTTGAGAGGTTTTGCTACTGGAATGCTCGCTGGGATCTCGCTAAAGGCTCGCCTAGCGAGTGAGTGTTGGCTGCGCTTTTCACCAAGTCTGGACGTGTTCGCCACACACCTCGCTGGAAGCTCGCCTAGCGAGTGTGGTCATGTTTGCCACTGTAAAATCCTGGGGCTTTTCGCTGGACGCTCGCCTAGCGAGTGCTTCGCCACAGCCCTCGTCTAGCGAGCAAGCTGATGAATGCTTATTTTATTTGATCCCTTTGCCAAATTTCTTGTGTCTTCACTTTCTATTATTTCATGCCTACTTCCTGCACAATAACACACAAATCAAAGGTACCAAGATCGCTTATCATTGAATTGCATTTCATCCAAAACAAAGGTGGTTTTGAACACTTTAGCAAGGAAATGGAGTGAAAGATGCCCACATTTGATAGCTCAAATAAGCACTTTTGGGCATCTAACAGTATGTACAATACATTTGAAATTACTGACCTCTTGCCATCTTTCCTCATAATCAGAACATCACCAACACCTTCAGTTGCTAAAGTGTTGTGATTTGCAAATTTTAGCATGTTCTTCATTGAGGGCTTTATGTTGACAAACCAATCTTTCATTCCAGACATGTGTGATGAGCATCCTGAGTCCAAGAACCATTGGTCCTTGAATCTCTCTTCATCTCTCGTTGTAACCACCAACAACATCTCTTCTTTTTCATGTTTCGCCAGCTTTGCATAAGTTTCTTGATTCTTCTGCTTTTCTGGATAATCACTAGAACAGTGACCTTGCTTCTGACAATTGTAACACTGAATATGACTCTTGTCTGGCTTTTAACCACCACATTTTCCTCTAACTGCAGTACCACCTCTTTGGTTGCCTTGGTTCTAGGGTTTTTTCTTATTCGACCAGTTTCCTTCTTGCTGATTTTGACCAGTTGAATTGTTGTAGCCTCATCTGCCTTTGTTGCCATTCCAACTTCCTTTACCTTTCCTTTCTTTAGCTAATTGTGCATGCAAAGTCATATCACTCTTTGAATTTCCTGCATCACTTTCATCCATTCTTTGTTCATGAGATTCAAGCGTCCCTTGAAGGTCTTCCTTTGTCAGTTTTAACAAATCCTTCGAATCTTCTATGGCTACTACCATGTGGTCGAACTTTGGAGCCAACGACCTCAAGATCTTTCCAACAAAAGATCTTGATGTCAACACTTATCCATATAGCTTGATTTGATTCACCAGTTTCATAACCTTGGTGAAAAAATCAGTTATGCTTTTATTATCTTCCGTCTGAAGTAATTCATACGTCCTTTTGTGAGTTTGTAACCTCACCTCTTTCACCTTCTCCGCGCCTCCTAAGGACTTCCCCGGAATTTCATATGCTTCTTTCGCTGACTTTACATCAGTAACCTTTTCAAAGTCATCTAAATCAACACATTGATGAACTATAAAGAGAGCTTTATAATCTTTCTTCTTCAATTCTTTATGTGCAGCCATTTCTTGATTCGTCGCATTTTCTGCAAGCGTTGTTACTCCTTCCTTCACAAGATCCCAAAGACCTCGATAACAGAACACAACCTTTATCTGCTTGCACCAATTCTCATAATTGTTGTTCTTGAGAATCGGAATATTTGCTGAAAAATGCTCGTTTGGATGATTCATCAACATCGTGATTTTCTTCCCACAAACCGCTTAAATCAGAGCTCTTAATACCAGATGTTGGAAATCCACCACAACCTATGGAGAATTTCTATCAATCTTGATGAACAAGATTGTTACCACCCATACAATAACAATGAAAAAGAGAAGAACAATTGAGAAAGAAAAGAAAGAACGATGGAGAAGAAGAATATTTTATGCAGAATTCCTCTTTGCCCACAACCTGTGGAAAACTTCTTTATTCACTTTGCAACTGCAAAATTCAGTGAATACAATATTCTGAATACAACATTACAAGAATAAGGGTTACTCCCTCTATTTATAGATTTAGGTTAGCTTGTTCACTAAGTCAAAGCCCAAAACTATAAAAGCCTGGAATAGTTAACACTACTAAAAATAGGCCTAAGTCGGAATCCTGTGTGAAGCAACATGCTTCGACACTTCGACACACTAATACAAGTCGACATACTAGATGATTTGACACTTCCTTGTTCTGTCGAGCAACCTGCTTTGACACAAGGAATTACACTTCAACATGCAGTATATCATTTACAGTCAATAAGAGTTACACGATTCACAAACACACAAACAAGATTAAATATGCAATGTCCGCCTCCTCTACTCCCATGCATATGGTACCATCATTGGATTTCAGAGTTATTTTACTTAAGATCCTAAAACACCAAACCAAAGTCCTAAACACCAGACCGAAATTATAAACACCAGAATGAAGTTCTAACACCAGACTGAAGTCCTAACCTAACTTTTATATATATGATGCATGGATGATTTCAAACAAATGCATATCTTCATTCGAACCTCAATACCAAATTTTAACATCACCAATTAAGGCTACCAGCAGTTCTTGCAAACCTAATAACATCCCCAAATAAGCTAAACGCTAGTTCTCAGGAACCTTATAACACCAAATTTTAACACCTCTAATTAAGGCTAATATCGGTTCTTGTGAACCTAATAACACCTCAAAATAGGCTAAACACCGGTTCTCTCGAACCCAAACACAAACAACATCAATTCTCATTGAACCTAAACAAAAACAGCACTTGTTCTTACCAAAACTAAACATATACAACACCATTTCTTACCAAACCACAAAGTACTAACAAGTCTTTCACATACATTATTCATATCAATACAGTCTCGGATCATGTTTTCTACTAATCGTACCTCAACTTTAAATAATTATTTAAAATATCAAACGAAGTCGGAATCAAGCAAATGAACATGTTTTAGACATCTTAGTATGTCTATTTTAAGAATAAGATTTTTATTTTTGGACTTAAGGTCTCAATTGGTAGAGTTTAATCAAACAATATGAACTGGTACAGACATCGGGCAAAATGTTTTGTCAGACTTTTAACTAATATGTAGGGAATTTTCTCTATTTTCTTGTGATATAAGGTTTACTCTAAAATAACTTGTGTAGGGTGAGTTATGTCCAAATTACAAACAATATGTCAAATAAATGTGTTGTAGAGTTTCCAAAACATTAGTTGAACTTGCAATTTAGTTTTCTAGCCTTTTCCACAACGGAATTGATCCAAATCAAAGTTTATCTCATGCTAAATCTTATATAGTTTCTAGCAGTTTCAGTTTCACTCCTAAAATATCTATGTAACTAAAGTTGTATACAAATGACTATCATGGTATACTAATTGCAAGTTGCAGAATTTAAATCGACACGTGATAACAACATTACTTAAACATCTATCATCACGAGTAATCACCATATACCATTGGTTTGACATTTGATTCTCAAATTAACATTAACATCACTCATTTTATTCATGGTGGTATCAATAGGTAACAACAACATATCAATTCCACAAGGTTTAAAGCATAAACTCATGGCATAACCAAAATCACAAGCAACTGACAAAATTCTCACATCCCTGGAAGTTTTAAAAATAGTATTAGAGTCATTGATCAGCAAAACCCTAAAAATAGTAAGAATTATGTTGAGGAATCAGAATCATTGCGGAAAATTGGACTAAACATGAAAAAAGGATAATATAGGGTTGACCATCGTAGCCAAGACGAATGTCGCCCCTAGTGGTTACCTGTTACTCACTGACGGTATGGAAAGGAAAGGAAACTATCATAGAGCATTGAAGGTCTGAGTAGGTGCTCTTCATTAGCCCTGGCACCCATTAGTTGGGCGCACTACTACAAAAAATGCTTTTAATGTCGAACGCGAAATGCATTTTACCTCGGCTGCAATAGCGAGGTAACGAAGGGCATCATGAATAGTTGCCACTTATCACCTCGGTGATTTAAAAACCGAGAGGTAACGTTATATGCACATGGGTTCGAACCCCAGTAGCAACACTTTTATTATTTTCAAAACTATTGTATCTTATATCTCGATTTATCTTGAAAACTGAGGGGTAAGATTATTTATTTATTTTTTAAAAAATTATTACAATGTTTACCCAGAATATTACATTGTTTACACAAAATATTAAAATAAAAATCAAATTCCCTAGAGATATAGATAAAAATAAAATTCCCTAGGGATCTTGATAAAAATCAAATTCCGTGAAGATTTAGATTTTAGATCTTCGAATTATTGAATATTGTGGAAGATCAAATGTTGGGTGGAAGGTTATTCTCTACGCATCTTGCATGCATTTGATTCTGAAGCAAAACAAAATAAGGGTTAGATAAATAAGATCGATATTCAAATATATGATTTTGTGCTCAAATAAATATTTAAGAAGACAAACCTTAAACTCAAGTAATTTTCTGCTCTTCCAATCCATCTTAGAGAACTTTTCCAAACGTCTTTATGTTTCAAGCGCTTCATGTTCCATATAGGTTAGATTTTCAATATTCAACATGATTTTATAATGGATGTCCCTTAGGTTTTACGTGGATCACTAATGACAAATTCTTGAGCGTTGATAAATATTAAATTGACGACAAAAATTTGTTTAAGGGTGTTGAATATAGTAAAAAAAACGTTTAACTATCCCTTCGGTCACGAAGAAAACCGAGGTGAATAAGTTTTTTTTAAAATTATATTGCTCACACAAAATATTAAAATACATTGTAAAATATGTTTTCCATTGAGAATTTTTATTTTCCATGCCCATGTCCCATGCAAGGTGCTAGAGATCTGTTTCCCAATGAGAATTTTTGTTTTCTGGACTTGTAATCCATCCTAGAGATCTGTAGTAGCAAATCATGATCAAATGGACAGTGGTGAATATCTCTTCCAACAGATATTCATCAAAACTCTTCCAACAGATCTCTAGGATAAAATGACGGTTGATGATTATCTCTTTGAGCGACTACATATAAGTTAGCTTAGGGTAAAATCTATTTAACGAATATTTTTATAGTAAAATATTATTATTAAACAAATCAATTTTATTATTAAATCGAGGTGAATAATTCTTTTGTTTAATTACATTGTTTACACAGAATATTAAAATACATTGTTTACAACAAATCTTCAGTGATATCCAAATTGTATTGCATACCCTTTAAAATATATTTTTTTAAACAAGAATGATTTTCTGCATTTGCAATTTATCAATTGGGTACTCTTCAAAGGTTGAGCTCCCTCCTTTAACTGAGGGTTATTCAAAAAATACAAAAACGACAACATCAACACCATTATGTGAGATAGATTGTGTCATACGATGAACTGACTTGGGGTATTTTGCTTTTTATCGCAATGTCGCGGATAGCAAGAGTCGCCACCGACTTTTCTTTTATCCAATAAGGAAAGGTGGAAAAGAACAGGAAAGACCTCAATAGATTTTGGGTTCGGGAGGTACATTATACAAAGGGAAGGTATTAGCACCCTTTGTATCCATGGTTATCCATGGGCTCTTAATTGCTGGATCACTTATATTTTTGTCTGAAAAGTGTTGGTGAATTGTTTAAAAATGTTTCGAAAAGAGAGTTTAACTTTGTAATGATTCTCGTATGAATGTATACAAAGTATTTATCTCGTTTGATTTTGAAAAACAGTTTAGAAAGATATAACTTGGTAATGATTCTAGTATGAATGTATACCAAGTGGTGATTTT
This sequence comes from Lathyrus oleraceus, assembly GCF_024323335.1. Classification (NCBI taxonomy): domain Eukaryota; kingdom Viridiplantae; phylum Streptophyta; class Magnoliopsida; order Fabales; family Fabaceae; genus Lathyrus; species Lathyrus oleraceus. The sequence goes on along the minus strand of NC_066583.1, from coordinate 170,383,393 downwards.
CTAGGACTTGCAAAGTGTGAGGGGTGGAAAATGTTTTAGGTTATGATCCAGTAATTGAGAGTTATACCTTCCTAAGGTCGTTATGGGCATTTCCTATCCTTATGAGGGTAAAACTGTCCTTACTATTGAGAAGTAAGTAGTTTTATCCTTTGGATGTAAAAGGGTCATTGTAGGGTCATCGATAGGTCATTGAAGGCAACAGTTGTAAGGATACCTTAGCATTCGAAGGGACGATCATCATTTAACCGTAGGCTACACCGAAGGGTCATCGAGGGACAAAATCATATATTCGAAGGCAACATCCGAGGGACTATGATTTATTTTAAAGGGACATGATGATTTAATCGAAGGGTCTTTGCTAAGGGTATCCCCACATTCGCGGGACATGACCGTAATACCGTAACATCGTAAGGCAATAAAGAGAGGTCCAAGATCACATATTTAGAGGTCGTATTTTACAATCGATTAGGTAATTAGGATGAATCTCCACATTAAAATTAATACATTAAAATTAATACATTAAAATTAATTAGGTAATTTAGGGTGAAACTCCACAAGGGTATCCCACAAATAAAGTGGAAGACCTAGACAGCAATCTTTTCCTGGGAAAGGTGAACCTTTACAAAATTCAGCAAACGGGTTAGAGTACCAAGTCAGGATGCAATCAAGGATTGCACCGCAAAAGAAACCAGAACAGCAGTAGGGTCAGATAAACAATGCATGGCTATGATAAAACATGACAGGTTAGCAAAGGACAGAACAGAAAAATCAGCGACTGTCCCGGTCGCCGCTGCCTCGCCTAGCGAGGGCTTAGCGAATACTCGTTGCATGCTCGCTTAGCGATGTACTAGCGAGCGGCTGCGGATTCTGGTTTTGATAACAGCATAATGTCAGCAAGCTTCACACCTTATAGCATCCATTACAGAGATTATGTGGTTAGACATTCAGATGTTCATGCATACTTAAATTCATATGTAAAACTTAAGATAGTTTCATAAATTCAATCATGATACCATATGCAAATTAAGAACATAAGGTAGTAATAGCAATGCCAACCTGTTTGTAATCGAATTGTAACCTTGAATTGGCCGATCGGATCGAATTGAGCGGAAGTGACCTTGCTGCCGCCGGCTTTTCCTTCAGGGTTTTCCGTCTGTGAGCGCTAGGGTTTGCGTGCTAGGGTTCTCCTTTCGTCCTTTTTTTCGTCCTCCTTTTCATTACTGAAGTGCTGGTATTTATAATGCTCTTTTTTTGTGACCTAATGGGCTCAGAGTGAAGCCCAGAATTTTCTGTTATCTGTCAGCTTCGCTAGGCGAGCGTGTAGCGAACGTGTAGCAAACGTTCGCTAGGCGAGCGTGTAGCGAACGTTCGCTAGGCGAGCGTGTAGCGAACGTGTAGCGAACAGGCCAGTTTGGGCCATTTTCTGGATTGGGCCATTCGTGAGCTGGGCCTTCGTTCCTTTAAGATCAGTGTCATAAAAATGAGTCGGAGTGTCCTGAAAAATGTCTTAAAATATTAATGGGCAAATTTTGGGGTATGACAGCTGCCCCTGTTCAATATTCTTGAACCGAGAGAGTCAGAATGGTATGTACGCCATTCGTGGTCTGGAGGTGGAAGATTATTGAACACTTAGAACGCCCCAAAAATTTGCACTTGTCAATTAGTTAGTCTTGATGGAGATGGGCTTAAAGATGCCATCTAGGAAGTTTGATGATGAGAGCTTCAGAGTGCGTCGTACGTTAGAAGATATCTGAAGTCATGGGTGTCACTGGGTCATACGCCAGACCGTATAGTGAGTCATTCATTAGGCCGTCGACTTCACTGGGGAGTTAGAATGGGTCATACGCCGCTGGGGATAAAGGATCAGAATGGATCGTACGCTAGATCGTATCTGAGTTGCGGAACGAGCCGTCCGTTAGGCTGTATCGTTACTGGGGTGAAGGATCAGAATGGATCGTATGCTAGATCGTATCTGAGTTGTAGACTGAGCCGTCCGTTAGGCTGTACCTGATGATGAAGGGGTAGTCATACGCCAGACTACACTTCAGAATGTACCGTACGCTAGGTAGCATTTGAGGGGATGAACCTCCAAGCGGGTCGTAAGCTAGACCGTCTCTGAGTAGCAGAACGAGCCGTCCGTTAGGCTGCATCTGATAATAAAGGGGTAGTCATACGCCAGACTACACTTCAGAAGGTACCGTACGCTAGGTAGCACCCGAGGCCTTGAAGGCCCAAATGGGTCGTATGCTGGACCGTATTGGAGTTGTTGAAGGTCGGAATGGATCGTACGTTAGATCGCATCTGAGTTGAAGGAGCCATATGTTGAGATGAATCAGGATGGACCGTATGCTAGGCAGTACCTGAGAAATGAAGGTCCAACTGGGTCGTACATTAGACCGTGTTGGAGTAGTTGAAGATCAGAATGGATCGTCCGTTAGATCGTATCTGAGTGGAAGGAGTTATATGTTGGGCTGAATCAGAATGAACCGTACGTTAGACTGTATCTGATCGTATTTGTAGATGCTGTATTTGCAATGAATATCTGGGGTGGGCTTAAAGATGCACCATTAGGAGGATATCAAAGCGCTTATCAGAATGAATGTATTTGAATCTTGAATGTAATCGATAAAGATGTCCGTCCGAATGGATCTTCATTTTGACTGTATCAGGAGGATAATTAACTTGAAAAATAAAGTTAGCTTCATGCCATGTCATGATGCATGAGATGTTTTATGCTTCTGAAACTAAATGCGAACAATGTATGCATGCGTATGTTGTGAAATGATGTAATGAATGAATTATGCATCGGAAAAGTTCTTCCAGGGGACTCTACTGGGGAAAATAAATCTCAATCTTCTGGTTGGGAGATACTGGTATCGATGACCCTTTCTTAGCCGGAGATGCTTGATTTCTGTCTGATGGTAGAAATGTTCAACAGAAGCCCGGCTGGGGGTGGAAGAGATGACCCATTTGTCTAGTAATGCCACTCTCTTCTGGGAATGACTGGCTTTGCTGGGGGATAGGATTAGCAACGGATTCATTGGAAAGCATGATTAGACCTTCTCCTCGATCCTGAAGTCTAGTAGTAATCGCTATTTCTATTTTATGCACGCATTTTTGGTAAACATCGATCATATCCAAATGCATATATTAATTCGAATTAAATCAATGGACGCTTATGCAAACAAAACAGAGAAAGTAAAACAAAAGCATTTTTTTTTTGAAACTAAAATTATATTGATTTCGAAAGAGGGCCTATAAACAGGCAATTTGTGTACAAGGAGACAGAAATCCTAGTAAGAGGAAATTGTCAAGAAAACAAAGAGAAAGCTATGCCGAAAACGTCCTATTGACTTTAATTCCCCTACTGCCATTATGTCTTCAAGCCTCTCATCTCCTGCTGTCGGATAGAAGTGATTAGCTTGTTCAGTCCTTTGAACTTGGATGAAGCTATCTGAGAACGGGACATAGTCATACGCTTTGATCCCTAATTTTTGCCTGGACCGCCTTTTCAGGTTTCAATCCACCAGGATACCCCTTTTTGCCCAAGCCGCCTTTTCAGGTTTTCGACTTGCCGGGTGCACATTTTTTTATGTTTATCCCTAATTTTTGCCCGAACCTTTTTGGTTTGCCGGGATGCCCTTACTTTTGCCTAGGTACGTCGACCTAGCAGGTCTCTTTTATGCGTAGTATTTTTTGACTATGTATGCGTTCACGGGATGCGGGAAGTCTTCGTCGTCCATTGTAGCTAGTATCATGGCTCCACCAGAGAATACCTTCTTAACTACAAACGGCCCTTCATACGTGGGAATCCATTTGCCTCTGGGATCACCCTGTGGTAGAATGATACGCTTTATTACCAAATCGCCAATTCGATATACCTGTCTCTTGACTCTTTTGTTAAATGCCTGGGTCATGCGCTTCTGATATATCTGTCCATGACACACAGTCGCAAGTCTCTTCTCATCGATCAAGTTTATCTGGTCGAGTCGAGTCTGAATCCATTCATCTTCATCTAAGCCCGCCTCTTTTATGATTCTTAGAGAGGGAATCTGGACTTCCACTGGTAAAACGGCTTCCATTCCGTAGACTAAAGAGAAAGGAGTTGCTCCTGTCGAAGTGCGTACTGAAGTGCGATAACCGTGAAGAGCAAACGGTAACATCTCATGCCAGTCTTGTACGTCACCGTCATCTTTTGTATGATCTTCTTGATATTCTTATTAGCAGCCTCCACGGTACCGTTCATCTTTGGCCGGTACGGAGAAGAGTTATGGTGTTTTATTTTGAACTGCGTGCAGAGTTCAGTAATCATCTTGTTGTTCAAATTAGTACCATTGTCGGTAATAATTCTTTCAGGGATGCCATATCGACAAATGAGATTATTCTTGATGAATCGTGCCACCACATTCTTGGTGACAGAAGCGAATGAGGCGGCCTCTACCCACTTTGTAAAGTAATCAATAGCAACAAGGATGAAACGATGCCCGTTAGAAGCAGTAGGTTTAATCTCTCCAATCATATCAATGCCCCACATTGCAAAGGGCCAAGGTGCTGTCAACACGTTCAATGGAGCAGGAGGCACATGTACTTTATCCGCATATATCTGGCATTTGTGACAGGTTCTGGAGTGATGATGGCAATCAGCTTCCATGGTAGACCAATAATACCCTGATCTCAGAATCTTCTTGGCCATCGTATGCCCACTAGAATGAGTCCCAAAAATACCATCATGCATGTCTTCCATAATCTTTTCTGCTTCCTTTTTATCCACACAGCGAAGCAAAGTCGAATCATGATTACGTTTGTATAATAATCCATTACTCAAAAAGAATTTAGCGGAGAACTTCCTCAGAAATTTTCTGTCATTGATAGATGCCTCTTCAGGGTATTCCTGAGTTTCCAAATATCTTTTTACTTCGTGGAACCAAGGTTTCTCCTCTACTTCATCAGCGTTAAGTTCATAACAATACGCTGGTTCATCTAACCGTTCAATGGTGATCATGGGAGCTTCATTGTCCCATCTGACTCTGAACATAGATGACATGGTAGCCAATGCGTCTGCCAACTGATTCTCTTCTCGTGGGATATGTTCGAATGTAATCTCTCCAAAGTATGGGATTAGTGACAACACCTTCTCTCGATAAGGGATGAGATTCGGATGTTTAGTGTCCCATTCTCCTTTGATCTGACTGATTACTAATACTGAGTCTCCGTACACACTCAAAAACTTGATCCTTAGGTCTATGGCAGCTCTGAGTCCCAAAATACATGCTTCATACTCAGCCATATTATTGGTACAATCAAAACATAGTCTAGCAGTGAAAGGCGCATGGCAACCCCTGAGAGAAATAATTACGACACCAACACCGTTGCCCAACGCATTAGAAGATCCATCAAAAACCATAGTCCATCGGGATCCCGGTTCGGGTCCTTCGTCCGGTCCAGGTTCTTCATAATCAGTAACAAGCATGACATCCTCATCTGGGAACTCAAAATTCATAGATTGGTAATCATCCACCGCCTGATGAGCCAAATGATCGGCCAACACGCTTCCTTTGATTGCTTTCTGGGTAGTATACTGGATATCATACTCTGTTAAAATCATCTGCCATCTCGCTATTCTTCCGGAGAGGGCAGGTTTCTCAAATATGTATTTGATGGGATCCATCTTAGAAATCAACAAAGTGGTATGGTTCAACATATACTGTCTTAGTCGGCGAGCAGCCCAGGCCAAAGCACAGCAAGTTCTCTCGAGCAGTGAGTATCTTGTTTCACAGTCGGTAAACTTTTTGCTAAGGTAGTATATGGCATGCTCTTTTCAGCCAGACTCGTCATGTTGTCCCAACACACACCCCATTGAATTTTCTAACACGGTCAAATACATGATTAAAGGTCTTCCTTCAACTGGTGGCATCAGAATGGGAGGTTTTTGAAGATACTCCTTGATTTTGTCGAAAGCTTCTTGACATTCATCATTCCATCTCATCTCTTGATTTTTTCTCAGTAGTTTGAAGAGGGGTTTGCAGGTAGCAGTCAAGTGGGAGATAAATCGGGCAATATAATTCAAACGTCCCAAGAAACCTCTGACCTCTTTATCTGTACGGGGAACTGGCATTTCTTGAATAGCCCTCACCTTAGCCGGGTCAACCTCAATCCCTTTACCACTGACAATAAAGCCCAAGAGTTTGCCGGATCTTACTCCAAAGGTGCATTTGTTCGGGTTCAACCTCAACTTGTATTTCTTCAACCTCTCGAACAGTTTGTATAAATGATCGAGATGCTCTCTCATAGTATGAGCTGGCTATCATGTCATCCACATACACTTCTATTTCATGATGGATCATATCATGGAACAAAACCACCATAGCACGCTGGTACGTTGCCCCTGCATTCTTTAAACCAAATGGCATTACTTTATAACAGAATGTGCCCCATTGCGTTACAAACGTAGTTTTCTCCATGTCCTCAGGCGCCATCTTAATCTGGTTATAACCTGAGAATCCATCCATGAATGAGAATACCTTGTGTTGAGCGGTGTTATCTACCAGAACATCAATGTGCGGAAGTGGAAAGTCGTCTTTGGGACTCGCTTTATTCAAATCTCTGTAGTCTACACACATTCGCACCTTGCCATCCTTCTTCGGCACTGGTACCACATTAGCAACCCATTGAGGATAAGAAGTAACAGCCAGAAAACCTGCATCAAATTGTTTCATAACCTCGGCTTGGTAGATCGGATTTTCAAAGTCATAATGAACAGTAGTAGAACTATTATCAACAGGATCCAGAGTGGGTATGGATCTGCAATTCGTTACGTGAGTGTGTGTAAGAAAACATAGCTTGTTTGGAAGATGACAGAAAAGACAAAGAGCGCAATATTTGAATGCAAAAAGTCCATTGATTTATTGAATATGAATATGCTTATGAAAATGACAAAACCCTTAACAAATTAGCTATTGTGCCCCGGGCATAGACACAACGCTTGGAGAAGTTCAATTGTAAAAAAAACAAAAATTTGCAACACCAAAATAGACAATAACAATTACTCCTGACTAAAGGAAATCGGGATAGTGTCTTCAGCCTTCCAATTATTGAGTCCGTCGCCAATTGTTGGGAAAATCCAGCTATCCAGGTCGCAATCGCTGTCAGCGTCTTCTACAGCATTAATTTGACTCTTGGCTACCTTCTCAGAGCTAACCCCAGGCCAAATTTGTCAGACTTGTACGGTACGTCGATCAGTTGACCCCAGCCAGTACAGCCACCATCTTCAACCACAGCTTGAGCGTCCTTCAGGGAAATCATAGCAGGAGAAGTCCGAATAACCTTGGGCACACCGGAAGTTGGCTTAAGGACAGGATTGGTCGGAGGAACTACTTCAAATGACTGACAAGGAGTCTCAATGAATTCACCATCCATCTCGACGTATCTGAAGGCATGCACACTACTGACAATGTACTCTTCTTCTCCACACACGGTGACAATTTTGCCCTTTGTGGGATACCTCAACTTTTGATGGAGAGACGAGGCTACAGCGCCTGCCCCATGAATCCAAGGGCGTCCCAGTAAGCAGGAATAGGCAGGACGAATGTTCATTACATGGAAGGTAGTGTTGAAGACTTGAGGTCCTATCTTGATAGGCAGGACTACTTCGCCATGGACAACACTCTTCGCACCATCGTAAGCATGTACCACAATGTCACTAGGTTTCAGTTCAATGCTTTTACAATCCAGCTTATCCAGCACGGCTGTCGGCAGCACATTCAAGGAAGAGCCATTATCGATTAACACATGAGACAAAGTGATTCCCCTACACTCAATGGAGATATGCAGGGCTTTATTGTGATTCTTTCCTGCTGGTGTCAGATCAGCGTCGGAAAAGCCCAGGCCATTGTCAACAGCCAAGTGAGCAACATAATGTTCGAATTGATCGACAGATGTCTCCTGAGGTACATGAGCGGTCTTCAAGAATTTTATCAATGCATTGGCATGAGGTTCAGAAGATAACAGCAAGGATAACATCGAGATCTTAGACGGGGTATGCCCCAACTGTTCTACAACATCAAAATCACTCTTGCGAATGATTTTCAGCACTTCTTCCATTTCTTGTTTGGCAACATCTTCGGGAGTAACTTCGACCGGTGTCTCTGACTGAGAAGGATTGACTGGTTCCTTTCCTCGAGTTTCAAGGACAGGAGGTGAGATTTCTGGAGAGAAGATCCTTCCGCTTCGAGTAATTTTACTAGTCCCAACAATGCCACTAGTATTAGCAGCATTATCCACTTGCTTCACGCCATGGACGTAAACATCACCGCCATAATTCCACGGAATAGCTTTGCTTGAGGAATACGGGATCGGGCCAGGTGCAGTGATGATTAGGGGAGCAACCCTGGGCTCAACAGTAATCTTCACAGGCGCCCTGGTAGCGGTAATCTTCACTGGAACTTTGGACCTAGCAATCACAGATATTTCTTCAATAGGGTTTTCCGCCTTAGGAATCCTTTCAAAGAGAACTGTACGATCGTCCATCAGCCGTTGAATACCATTCTTCAATTTCAAACAGTCCTCGGGCCGGAGTATGCAGAGATTGCAATCTTCAGCACAACCTGGAAATAAACCAGCTTGCAATAAATTCCTCTTTATGATCGGGAGAGGAGATGTTAAGTCCGCCACATTGGAAATGTGAGAATCGTCATCCATAGCATTAACAGTCTTGTCATGGTTAGGCATAGGAGCAGTGATGACATTAGGAGTCTCCGGAGGCTCAAACTCAATTTCTCCAGCTTCGATCATATCCTGAATCTTATTCTTCAATGACCAGCAATCGTTTGTATCATGCCCCGGGCTATCGGAGTGATATGCACACCTGGCATTGGGATTATAACGAGAAGAGGTAGTGTTGGGATTTGTAGGAGGATCTCTAAGGGTGATCAAATTTGCCTTTAGCATTCCCTGCAGTGCCTGTGCCAAGGTCATATTGATCCTGGTGAACTGCCTTCTTGGCCTGTCTTGTTTGGGCTGGAAGTTTTGAGATGGTGGTGCTGCAATCGTAACTGCTCCAATGTCGTGGTCACGGTTTTTCTTGTTACGACCCTTTTGACCGTACACAGCATTTGATTCGTTCCTCCCCTGATAGGACCTTTTGGTGCTTGCAGAGGTAGCCGCCTGTATCTTTCCACTTCGGATGCCGCTTTCAACACGTTCACCTGTTAATATAAGTTTAGTGAAACCTGATGAAGAACTTCCCAGTAGATGGCTGTAGAATGGGCCGGTCAGTGTGCCCATGAACATGTCCACCAATTCTCTGTCAGTCATAGGGGGTTTGACTCTGCCAGCCAAATCTCTCCACTTTTGAGCATATTCTTTAAAGCTTTCTTTAGATCCCATAGTCATATTCTGCAACTGTAGCCGGGTAGGTGCTAGTTCAGAGTTATACTGGTACTGTTTATAGAAAGTTGTTGCTAAATCAGTCCAGGTGCGGATGTCAGAGCTCTCGAGCTGATAATACCATTCCAACTGTGTTCCAGACAGGCTCTCTTGGAAGAAATGGATCCATAGCTTCCTGTCAGTGGTATGCGGCTGAATCTTTCTCACATAAGCTCTCAGATGCATCTGAGGACAAGACGCACCATCGTACTTAGTGAAAGTGAGGATTTTGAATTTGCGAGGAATGGTCACATCGGAGACCAGACCCAAACTTTCGAAATCTAGACCGGGCGCCTTCTGACCCTCCATAGCTAGCATACGTTCTTCCAGCAACTTGTACTTATCATCTCTTGAAGAGTACTGTTCATTTTCATAATCTTCATCGTCATCCTCAGGGTTGGAGAAATCAGCATTCTCTTCCTCTGAATCATTCTCTGTCTCCTCTTCTGGACCATTCGGGATCCCAAACTTGACTCCTGCAGCCTGTCCTTTACGCCTTCTTCCCGGGTTAATGAAACTCACAGCTTTCTTGTCTTTCTTCTTTTCGAGCAAAAGAGCCTTCAGTTCCTCCTGCCCCTTGGATAAGCTTAGCATCATCTCCTTGAATTGAGCATTCTGAGTCTGGAGATCTTTGACAGTTTGTTCGAGATCCATTTTTCTGTTTGTAATGAAGACCGTGAGAACATTGAACTTGTAGAATACCTGTTATGCAGTGTTATGTTATGTTATGCAATGCATGAAATGTTTTCAAGGACTTTTGGAATTTAACTTTGCGTAAATCACCAACAAGAGAGAAATGTTTATTGCTAATTTCTTTGATCAATGTTCATTACAAAAGGAATAATAATAAAAATACAATGAAAGCTCAAGTCTCCCAGGGGCGACTTCTTTTTGGGCGAAGATACGCATTGAGTCTTCGTTCCTCATTAAGCTGACTGGTAAGTTCTAACACTTTCTTCCTTTCTGCGACGAATTGAGTCTCGAAAGTATCCCTTTCTTCTCTCAACTGGATCCAGGATCTCTTTAGTTCCTCAACGTTGGTAGGCATATCTGGATAAGGAATGATCTGAGGAGCACCTCCTTCAGCTTCAGGTTCGACAATCTGAGGCCCGATTGCAAGATATGGCATGACAAGTTCACGAGCTCTGGCGCGTACCCATCTGAGATAAGGTTCCATAGGAATAGAATTTTTCTGTCCTAACGTACCTCTCTTCACCATGCCCCAGCTCGTACAAATCTTTGACGGAGGCCTTGGGAATCGTTGTCATAGTCGAACATGATGCCTTCGATGATCATTTCATGTGGACCATCTCTTCGAGCACAACCAAACTGTCGCAGGGCTAAAGCAGGATTATAAGTAATACCTCCTCTTATTCCTAGGAGTGGTACATTAGGGAACTCGCCACAACGGTCAATGATGGTAACATTTTCCTTGAACTGAGGACACCAACAGATGTCTGGGTGGGAGAGCGACATTATCCTTTGAGACCATTTCAAATTCTGCTCGTTCTTCAAGACTGATTGAGGAAGGTGCGAAATAAACCACCTAGACAACAAAGGTATGCAGCACATGAGAGTCCCTTGCTTCTTCATGGTACGAGTGTAGAGGGAATGCAAAATGTCTCCCAGCAAGGTAGGTACAGGGTTATGAGTGAGAAATATCTTAATAGCATTCATGTCTATGAATTGGTCTGGATTAGGGAATAACACCAAGCCATAGATTAGCAACGCCAGGATGTCTTCGAAAGCACGGACATTCATAACTTTTAAGAATTCTCGGGCCTTATTTGTCAGGAATTTGGCAAGTAAACCCTTAACTCCACTCCTTGTTACCCAATTAGCTTCAATGTCGGACTTCGTCATGTGTAAAGCTGCGGTAACTTCTTCAGACTTCGGAACCTTTTCTAAACCACTGAAAGGTATTTGATCAAGGATAGGTATCCCAAGCAGTCCGGAGAATTCTTACAGTGTAGGTACCAACTGATAATCCGGGAATGTGAAGCAATGATGTTTAGGGTCGAAGAACTGGAATAAAACTCTCATCATATCTTCTTTGAAACCAGTGGTAACCAAATTGAGGAAAGAACCGTGTTTCTTGATGAACTGCGCATGATCGGAAAGTTCTGACACTAAGTTCTTGAGTTGAGGAGCGATTGCTACAAAATTGATCCGGATGGTCTTCCTGGGAGCCATAGCCTTACAAAACAGAGCAAAGTTAAATCCCTAAGTCCTTGAAATGGTTAGTACAATGTTATGATGTCATGATGTTATGATGTTATGATGTTATGAGGTTAAATAAATAACAAGCACAAGCAAGTCACACAACCATCATTCCTAGGTTTTAAGGCTTGCATGAGTTCCATAGGTAAGTACCCTCCCCACTGAAGTTTAGTTGGTTCAACCTGTCCTAGAATAGTAACCGGGTTCTAAAAGGATCTCCAATCATTGACCTTCCTTCAAGTCCACTTCAGTGCAACACCAAGTGGTTGACCGAAGCTTCCCTAAAGTCCAATCTCAAAGAGTGTAGTATCGAGTCTCAACCAACCCCAGTCGGAACCGAAGTCAGTTATCTCACTACTTTCTAATGGCCAGGATGAGTCAATTAGGGTTCTAAAGGTCTGGTTAATGCTTTAATGACACCACGCGGAAGCCAAATTTTTCCTCAAGTGAACATGAGGAACATCAGGACATCCAAAGTGTCACATTAACCGTAGCCATCATTTTAACCATTCCAGTATACGCCGGATAGTCGCGATGATCTATTGCTACTTACCTAAGGTACACTAGATCCGGGTGTAGGATCTTTCACTCAAAAATACCCAAGCAATCCCTTAAAAGTAAATCAGACAATTTGGAATAAGTGATCTTGTTTTTAAGGTAACCTCTCTTTTTAAAGTGTCCCCAGCAGAGTCGCCAGTTCTGTCATACGGTGAACTGACTTGGGGTATTTTGCTTTTTATCGCAATGTCGCGGATAGCAAGAGTCGCCACCGACTTTTCTTTTATCCAATAAGGAAAGGTGGAAAAGAACAGGAAAGACCTCAATAGATTTTGGGTTCGGGAGGTACATTATACAAAGGGAAGGTATTAGCACCCTTTGTATCCATGGTTATCCATGGGCTCTTAATTGCTGGATCACTTATATTTTTGTCTGAAAAATGTTGGTGAATTGTTTTAAAATGTTTCGAAAAGAGAGTTTAACTTTGTAATGATTCTCGTATGAATGTATACAAAGTATTTATCTCGTTTGATTTTGAAAAACAGTTTAGAAAGATATAACTTGGTAATGATTCTAGTATGAATGTATACCAAGTGGTGATTTTCTAGGACTTGCAAAGTGTGAGGGGTGGAAAATGTTTTAGGTTATGATCCAGTAATTGAGAGTTATACCTTCCTAAGGTCGTTATGGGCATTTCCTATCCTTATGAGGGTAAAACTGTCCTTACTATTGAGAAGTAAGTAGTTTTATCCTTTGGATGTAAAAGGGTCATTGTAGGGTCATCGATAGGTCATTGAAGGCAACAGTTGTAAGGATACCTTAGCATTCGAAGGGACGATCATCATTTAACCGTAGGCTACACCGAAGGGTCATCGAGGGACAAAATCATATATTCGAAGGCAACATCCGAGGGACTATGATTCATTTTAAAGGGACATGATGATTTAATCGAAGGGTCTTTGCTAAGGGTATCCCCATATTCGCGGGACATGACCGTAATACCGTAACATCGTAAGGCAATAAAGAGAGGTCCAAGATCACATATTTAGAGGCCGTATTTTACAATCGATTAGGTAATTAGGATGAATCTCCACATTAAAATTAATACATTAAAATTAATTAGGTAATTTAGGGTGAAACTCCACAAGGGTATCCCACAAATAAAGTGGAAGACCTAGACAGCAATCTTTTCCTGGGAAAGGTGAACCTTTACAAAATTCAGCAAACGGGTTAGAGTACCAAGTCAGGATGCAATCAAGGATTGCACCGCAAAAGAAACCAGAACAGCAGTAGGGTCAGATAAACAATGCATGGCTATGATAAAACATGACAGGTTAGCAAAGGACAGAACAGAAAAATCAGCGACTGTCCCGGTCGCCGCTGCCTCGCCTAGCGAGGGCTTAGCGAATACTCGCTGCATGCTCGCTTAGCGATGTGCTAGCGAGCGGCTGCGGATTCTGGTTTTGATAACAGCATAATGTCAGCAAGCTTCACACCTTATAGCATCCATTACAGAGATTATGTGGTTAGACATTCAGATGTTCATGCATACTTAAATTCATATGTAAAACTTAAGATAGTTTCATAAATTCAATCATGATACCATATGCAAATTAAGAACATAAGGTAGTAATAGCAATGCCAACCTGTTTGTAATCGAATTGTAACCTTGAATTGGCCGATCGGATCGAATTGAGCGGAAGTGACCTTGCTGCCGCCGGCTTTTCCTTCAGGGTTTTCCGTCTGTGAGCGCTAGGGTTTGCGTGCTAGGGTTCTCCTTTCGTCCTTTTTTTCGTCCTCCTTTTCATTACTGAAGTGCTGGTATTTATAATGCTCTTTTTTTGTGACCTAATGGGCTCAGAGTGAAGCCCAGAATTTTCTGTTATCTGTCAGCTTCGCTAGGCGAGCGTGTAGCGAACGTGTAGCGAACGTACGCTAGGCGAGCGTGTAGCGAACGTGTAGCGAACGTACGCTAGGCGAGCGTGTAGCGAACGTTCGCTAGGCGAGCGTGTAGCGAACGTGTAGCGAACAGGCCAGTTTGGGTCATTTTCTGGATTGGGCCATTCGTGAGTTGGGCCTTCGTTCCTTTAAGATCAGTGTCATAAAAATGAGTCGGAGTGCCCTGAAAAATGTCTTAAAATATTAATGGGCAAATTTTGGGGTATGACAGATTGCAATGACAGAAAAAATATTTTGTTCAAGATAGAAGAACATTGAAGATTTTTTCTGTCTTGCAATCCATCCCAAAGAATGATGCTTGCGAGTTTGGGGCGACTTCATATTAGTAAGGATTATGGTAAAATTTGTTTAACGAGTGCTTTTATAGTATAATCTTATTATTTTATGTCTCGGTTAAATAGAAAGGGTTAGAACATTTTGTTTACACTTATAAACAAATAACATCATAAACTGCGATAGTTGGTTATCAAAGCTTGTACTGAGTTGTTTTTTCATCTCGATGTTTTGAAAATCCAAGGAAATATATGGTTTTTTATTTTATTAAATAATAAGAAATAGCGCGTCCTGGCTTTATACCTCGATTTTCTATTGTTTGAGGTGAAAGCTTCATCATGAAAAATATTATTTGTTGTAGTGGTGAGACTTGTCTCTTTCCCCAATTCGATGACAGTCAGCCTGTCACTAAGGCTGACGGCCGTCATTGTGTATCAGTGCGTGATTTTCTGCATTTTTACACAAAATCAGTCCCAAAATCTCAAATTTTGACTCCATGAGAGCCCTAACACATACAAATTAACACTTAAACAAAAATGCATATTTTATCTCATCATAATCATCATGAAACTCAATACATAATATGCATCAATCATCATTGTTTTTATCAATTCAACATGTCCTTATATCTACAATGTTATCTAATTCAGCATCTATCACACATATACTAAAAACCATATTACAACAACAATTGCATAGAAAACTCACAATATAAACATGGCAAATCATAACAACATACACGATTTCACAATATATAGAGGTTTTGCATAAAATATCATAATCAATGGTCACAAAACCTAATAAGGGGTTAAGGGAAACCCCAGTACCCCATTACTAAAACACCAAATATAGAATAATCTCCTTCATTACCTTGATTATGCCGAAAATTCTTGAGTTCTTGGTGATGAGAGATCCTACTATTTCCACAACTTTCTCCTAAGGTTGCCTATTTTCCTTTTCTTCCTTTCTCATTCCCTCTCTCTTATATAATAACCTTAATTCATTTATTTATTTTTTATTCCAACTAACCCCCTTAATTTTTTCAAGTATCTCTTCTTACCCCCTATATTTTATTAATTTTCTTTACTAACTCCAAAATCCCATTAATTAATTAGTACCTCTAATTTTCCTAATATTCCAATTATAATAATAATACTAATAATAACATAACAACAATATATTTTTAAAATCATAAAAGCACACAAAAATCACATTATCAATAAAATAAATATTGGAATAAAAAATTATGGTGTTACGTAGACCGTCTAGTAGGGTTTGAGTTTGAAATCCATGATTGGCCTCATTTAGCATATATCGCATGTGGGGTTTCCGAGGAATAACAATATGAAAATATCAATCAAAGAAAACAAATCATCTCCCCCACATTCCTCCATGTTTTAAGAGAGAATGAGTCTTCATCTACTCTCATGTTATTGTTCAGATAGATGGAAATTATTTTCTCATTAGATCTGACCAAAGTATTCTAACTTCAGAATTGAAAAAGGGAGAGACACAAATTCCACAAAATCCTAACATACACTCATCCACACGTGAGATGACTTTCTACATCCTTTTTGAAGAAAAAAAAAATTAATGAGGTCAAAATATTCTTACAATAAAACACATTTAAGTTAAGAAAACTATTTATGGAATTAAATATATCAAAATAAATACTATTACATTTTAATTTAATTTATCTAGGAACGATAAATAGGTAATATTTTAATAAAATATTTTACATTTTCAATAAAAATGTAATAATGCAATAAAACATGTCCAGTTTGATAAGAATAGCTAATAGCTGACAGCTGATGACTGTTAGTTGATAATTTACAACAGATGATTGGTAGTTTATAGTTGATGAGTACTATATGATATAATTTATAGTTAATAAAAACAAAATGACATAAAAGAGCATTTTTAATTAAGAAATTGATGGTCTCATTATTTTATTATATTATATTATTAAATTAATTTGTATTCGATAAAAAAAATATATTAATAAACACATGCAAAACATATCTCTCTCACACACACACACACACACACACACACATATATATATATATATATATATTGCAATAAAATTTAACGAGATACATGAAATAATAAAAGTGTAATTTTAAAGTCAGTTATATTAATCAATAATAATAATAAATAGGTAAATTGTCCATGTAAATTAGTGAATTTTTGGTTTCGTCACTATATCCTTTTTTCTTAAATTAATCCCTGAATGTTAAAATTCTTTTGGTATTCATCATTTTCCCTAACGTTAAAATCCGCACGAAAATCCTTTTTTACATATGAATTTTAACTTTAGGGGTTAATACAAAAAAAGTAACATTCAGGGATTTTTTTTAAACTAACCATTTTTTTCAATTTAAATACTTAAATAACCTATTTTTCAAATTAATTACCTAAATAACCACATTTGATTACTTATGCGACAGTTGAACTGGCGCATCTAATTGGCAATGAACTGAGGCGCCCAACCCATTGGCTCATGCATGCATTGCAAATGACCAGAGGCGCCAATGCCCTTGGTGCATGCATGCCTTGGCGGCACATGCATTGGCGCATGCATGTAGGCATGTGAGTGTACGCCTAAGGCATTGGCGCATACGTGTGCCATATGTGTGTGTGCGTCTAAGGCAATGACACATGTATGTGTGTGTGCTCTATAAATAGAGAGCGTATCTCTCATAGTTTTTCACACAACTTCTTACCCTCCTTCCATTTTCCTTCAATCTCCTTGAATTTTCTTTTCTTTAAAATGTCTGAATATTCCTTTATTCACAAGAGAAATGTTGATTTAATCTTTTCAGCATTGCAGTCTCCGATAAAGATCCGACTTTGGAATATAGAAACGTCTAAACGTCTTAATAGGACCTTGAATCGTTGGTTAGATGGAGAAATTGCAGAGGGTGAAAGGATCAAAAGAATTCAATGGCTTGATACCACATTCAACCAAAATAGAGAAGTTCGTGTATAGGTGGATATTAAGACTGACATAGACGTTTACAGGATGATGTATATTAATTACAAAATTGTTTTGATGGTTGTAATCGCATAATTATGTTATTGTAATCACATAGTTATATCTTTTATGTGTTGTATTTGTTAGTGATGGAATTTTATTTGTTGTAGTTTGTTATGTTGTTGTTTAAGTGTTGCTTATGTGTTGTATGTGTTATATTTGTTTGTGATGGTATTTTCTCACAAAGTTATCATATGAAATAAATGTTGTTTTTAATCTAAAGCAAAAGAGTTACAATTAAAATTATTTTATTGTGCTTGTTCCAACACTGGGATAATTAGTACGATTATGATTGGGCTGACGACATGAGCTACATAATCTAACCATTTTGATCGCTGTATCCATTTCGGTTCGAATACGGGTGCTGTTTGGGTGGCCCTTTTTCTTTCTTCGCATTATTTCATTATGCCAGAGAATGTCCCATTGATATGCAGGCCAATAATCTTCTTTTGCTACCACTAAAAAGCTAATTTTGTAAATATTTCAAAGGCTTATGACTTTGTAAACGCCGGATAGTAAGTAGGATGGTCCCGTCGAACCTTTGAACATGCCGTTATGACATGGGAGCAGGGCATACGAAAGGCTTGAAACTTTCACAGTCTCACTAACCTCTATCTAGTTCCACTCGATAGTGTCCCCTCGGTATGCCTTCATTATGATCCATGGACTCAGCAACAATATACCAACCTTTAGTACAGTCAAACATCGTGACCACATGTGTGTTAGCTTTGGCAACTTCCTCTCTAATGAATTTTATTGAAGCATTGCTGAACAACTGCCCAGATTGTAACATTGAACTCCATTTGGAACGTCTGATCCCAAACGGCGCCCCTAGCCTAAAATAGATTGTTTGCACTAAAGCGGTTATAGCTAAGTTTCAGATGTCTTTGAAGACATAGTTCATTGATTCCACAAGATTTGTTGTCATGTGGCCCCAACATTGACCGTTGTCGTATGCCCTAGTCCACTTCTCCAATGAAATATTACTGATCCACCTTACTGCATCTGCATTTGACAATCTGATGTCTTCGTGGTAGTGTTTGAAAGAAGGTTCTGTTAATGCATACCCTACATTGACAACCTTCTTCCGCAACATTTTATCTTTGATATCCCGCATGAAATTTTGAGCGATATGTCTAATGCAGTAGACATGCGTCGATGGAGGATCCTGCCATCCATTATCAATGTTTTTGTAGGCACTCACTATTGAAGGGTGTCGGTTTGAGATCAAACATAAGTTAGGCTGAAGAGAAACGTGCAATCGGAGATTTTTTAGGAAAAAACTCCATCCCTTAGCAGACTTCTTTAAACTAGGGCAAAGGCGATTGGAAAAATGTTGTTGTTGCCATCTTGTGCCACTGCCATCAGTAGCGTTCCTTTATATTTCTCGTACAACTATGTACCATCTATTTGTATAATAGGTTTACATAAAAGCAAAATCTTTAATGCATGGTTGATACGCACAGAAGAGTCGGTGGAATATTCCATTACCAATAGCACAAGTCTCATTTGGGGTATACGCCGACAACGTTTCCAAATTGACAATAGTCCCTGGATCATAATTTTTAAGAGCAACCAAGTATTTTGGAAGTTATTTGTAAGACTCCTCCCAATTTCCAAACACTTTTACAACCGCATTAGTCCTAACTATCCAAGCCTTCCTGTATGATGGAGTATAGTTGTATTGTGTTACAATATGCGAGATTATTGTACTCACTTTTAACGACGGATTGTCGCTAATGACAGACAAAAATTCATCGCATATTAACTGAGAGCCGAGTTTGCGATGGTCTTGCATTGGGTTGTGATTAAGCATGTGTGAACTTGACCCATAGAACCAATCTCCCAAAAATCACTCCTCTTCCGGCAAGATGCTGGCAATCGGAACAAACATAGCTCATTTCAACAATAAATCTTATACCTCGTTACATTATTTTGATCAATATTATAATCAGCTGATAATTCCATGTGATACTTTTTAATGGCTCTGACACAATCTTCTTTTGTGCAAAATGTGTCTCCTTCTTTCAATGATCCTTGAATTTGCACATAAGGATTGTAAAATATATCTGACGAAGGTTCATCTACACCTAAATTCAAGATTGTCATGTGTTGAGGTGGACAATATACATGACTAGTTGATAATGGCTCTTCTTCTTCATCATTCACCATTGAATCAACCAATAACTCGACTTCTTCTTCTTCCTCGTAAACAACATTGACTTCAGCTTGTTTGTCGTCATCAGTTTCATAAAACACTTGTAACGGATCAACGAACTAAGACACTTGATTTTGTTGTGTTAATATATATAACTATATATCATTGTACCCAGATTGTTCATGACTGAGAAACATATGATGAACATCGTTATCATCTCGAATATTCAACTGATAAAACTTTACTTGGTTGTTTGCCAAGAACACCGGATTTTTGTAGATGACTTGTCCCACCTGACTACACTGCAATTTCTTTTATATTCTTTGTTTCAAATGTGAAAATTTTGATTGTCGATTTATTGTAAATCGAGTTACTTCTGTGTTGCAAAAATAAAAACCGAATAAGTGACACCCAAATATTTCACCATCGGTATGGGCACTGATCATGTAATATGGTGATGAAGACATTTTTTTAAAATGTAAGTTTAGTGTTTGATGGTGAGTGAATTGATCACATATTAGCATGCAGTTAAATATGGTAGATGGTGAAGGCAACGCATGCAGAAGACAAGGCAAGTGTACTAATAACGTATCAACTTTTTTAAGAATCTGAAGGATTCCATGCAGAGATAAGACAAGGAAAGCGCCCTTACCAATGGCGCCTGCAAGATTCTTCTGCCCTAATAAGCCAAGGCATGCGCCTGCATGATTCTCTGAAAAGATGCTTTAGCCCTAACAAGACAAGGCATGCACCCTTATCAATGGCGCGTGATCACATGCATAAAGCAACACACATGCCCTCTTCAATGGAGCCTACTTACATGCATGCTTAAACACAAGGCATGTGCCCTTACCTTTGGTGCATCCTCACATGTACGCAAAAGTAAAAGGAATGCGCCATTATCAATGACGCCTACACTTATACATCACACCAACCTATCTCATCTGTACATATTGCAACAACTCAACCTCTGCAACACTCAATATCTGCAACACTCAATACCTACAACACTCAACCTCTACAACACTCAACATCTGCAACACTCAATACCTGTAACACCCAACCTCTACAACACTCAACATCTGCAACACTCAACCTCACTGCAACACTCAACCTCTCTGCAATGGTCAACCTCTCTGCAACAATATGTCTCTATTGACTATTGGTGATGAACATCGAGGAACAATCAATAATATTGCGACATTTGTATTTTATTACTTAATTTATATTGTTTATTACTTATTCTTATTCTTATTCTTATTTCGTAACAAAATGTCTCTATTGTTTATTACTTCTTCTTACTTATTTCTTACTTATGTTTTATTAGGATCCAAAGAGATTTCGATGTCGTATACATGAATATGTACCACACGATCCTTTGATATAACCATATATTCGAGGATGCGGTTTTGGTAATCTACTCAACATAATCTCATACTCGGTTGACTACAAATTTTTTCTTGCTTTGTTAGAGAGATGGAAACCCGAGATCCACGCATTTCACCTTCCTTTCGGTGAGTGTACAGTCACACTTGAGGACGTCTACATGTTGTTAGGTCTACGTATCGACGTTAAGACCGTAAATGGTAGAGTTAACCAAGATAATTTTATATGTAATGAATTGTTGGGTGCCCCTTTGTGTGAAGACACAACTACGGGAGAGACTTCTGGTCAAGCTATGGGTCAAGGTATTAAATTAAAATATCTTAAACAATATTATTCAAGTATAACATTAAACAAAGAATCTACCGAGTATGAAAAGATAATTAAATCTCGGTGTTATATTATGATTCTATTTAGTAATTTTTATTTCCTAAAAATACTGGTAATACGGTAAATATTATGTATTTGTCGTTGTTACGAAACTTAAATAAGGTAAGCACATATAGTTGGGGTTCAGCTGTTTTGTCCCATCTATATAATTCATTGTGTAAAAATGCTAAAAAAATACTTGTACGTTTTATTCTTGCTCCTATTTGCTACAAGCATGGGGTTGGTCAAGACTGTCGCCACTCGCCCCAGTCAACGAGAAGCCATTCACATTCACATATACAACAAAGTAAGTTTAAAATTTTACCATCTAATTTATTAGACTTTATACTACAACTAATTGTAACTAATTTATTTTCAATCTTTTCAATCTAGGTGGTCAGTTAATGGATGAACTACAACAGGTGCCCCAAACACGTTGTAGTAGTCTATCGCAATCTTTTAGACCACAATGGACCAGACGATGTAATACTATAATACAACTCTACATTTGATTTTTAAAAAGTTATCTAATTACATATCCTCTAATAATGTGATATTCTTGTACATTTTATCTAGAGGTCATATATGGGTCTTGATCATCAGGTTAACCATGATGATGCTGCAGTTTGGACAACAAAAACATCAATTATCCAACTCACTACTGTGGAAATGCACCAGAGTGACCGTGTAAAACTGCAGTTCGACTTGCAACAACAAATTCCATAACCTCTGACGTGTTTGGGAGATTGGCATCAACAAAGAGTCAATGGCCAATGGGATTATTCCAATTGGAGAGACTTCGCAAAACAGATGTGTCGTCATTGGAGGAATCGACAACAACACATCTTAAACGAACCAGTCATACATAGTGCTAGACCAACTCAACATTATATGGCATGGTTTAGGTCGGTTACAACGCCACCGTTTGTGTCTGAGCCAAGGTATTTGATTGATCCACACCAATGAGCTTCGTCATCAAACGTCCAACAACAAATCCCCGCCCAAGAACAATGTCGACCCACCTAAACCCAACGACCAACCTCACACCATCACCCTACCATATACTTCCAACCATCAAACACCCAACCTCACAACCAATTCATGCCACACGCCTAAACTTAAAACCAGGAATCAAACCCTAACCACCAACAATCGTACGCAGCCACCACAAAAGTCTATAGCCTAGATGATTCGTACAATTCAGCGTCATGCCATCGTAGCCCCCCATCAATGAACACTCAAACATCTCATCGCCACAACACTCAACCATTGTTTGACTTTAGTACACCACAGGAACCATTGCGTCGTTTCCAAAATGATTCAATGTCCCAATTCGGGCAATCATACCGTCCACAATCCACCAAACTACAACGACCCAACTACAATAACATGGACACCGAACTCAATTACGGAAGCGCCGTTGGCGACAATCCCCTAGCTATTGGGGATAAATGATGACAAATCTATCAAATATCGTTGGACCTTCCACCGGACCTTCACACTAGCCACCATTGCATCATGTTAGCACTCAAATACCCCAAACACCTCAGGGAAATCGTGGGAGACCTCGAAGACAGGCTAACGCATCTGGATATGGAACAAGGGGGGCGTTTCAACCGGGCGGGTCATTGATTTTCTTGTCAATTTTATGTATTTTTACTTTATAATATAATAGAATTTTTAATTTAAGTATTTAATTTAATTAATTATAAATATAAAGGAGAAAAAAATGAAAGTGCATGTGCCACATGCATTGGCGCATACATTGATGTAGTGTATGCATGCACCAAGGGCATTGGCGTCTCTGCTCATTTGCGATGCATGCATGCGCTAATGGGTTGGACGTCTCAGTTCATTGCCAATTAGATGCGTCAATTCAACTGGCGCATAAGTAACCAAAGGTGGTTATTTCGGTAATTAATTTGAAAAATAGGTTATTTAAGTATTTAAATTTAAAAAGTGGTTATTTAAAAAAATTACATTCGGGAATTATTTGAAGGAAAAAAATACAGGAACGACGATCAAAAACTCGCTAACTTATATGACGATTTACCTATTTAAATCTAATAAAAATAAGTTTATTATCTAATAATATACAATAAATCTAGAACGGTATTACGAATTTCCTTCATCTTGATTGATCTCCTACAATTTTTCACTAACTTGAGAATTATCAACATTGTCTCAAAATTTATCTTGAGGTATATAATTTGGATGTTGCTCAAAAACATTAAAAACTGCATCATCTTCTGAGTTGACGCGAATATAATTATATAATATAAAAATAATTTATATATATATATATAATCAAATGACACCAAATTGTCAAATTTAATAACACGATACTTCCAATAACTCTTTATCGCATATTTGTATAACAAAATTCACAGTTGGATGTAAAAGTATTATCATATAGATCATCTCTATAAAATTTAACATCAATCAAAAAACATTTGATATGTTAAAGAGAGAGAGATCAAAATTAACGATTTATTAAAGTTTTGTAAGACGTTATTTTTATGCACCTCGTTGACATATCAAATGATTTTCGATTGATGTTAAATTTTATAGAGATAATCTATATGATAATAGTTTTCAAAACATTAGATTTTATCATACAAATGTGTGGTAAAGAGTTATCAAAAGAGTTGTGTTATTAAGTTTGACACTAATGTCAATTAATTCTGACTCTTTTATATAATAAATAAATTACAAGTTTCAAGTTCAAAAACTATTTGAAATAAATTTTGAAAAAAAAGATAAGTTAGTGAAAAAAAACTACAAATTAAAAGGCAAACAATAGTTTACCAAACATAAATTTTTTATTGATGTGATTGAAACTTAAAAACTCTTTTTTATTATCTTAACAAATAGACTCTTAATATAAGATCTATTTTTATATTTGTAATGTTTAAATATAATACATTGATAATATATTGATAAAACTATTTCTTTTAATATATATAATTATAAAATACAATTTATTTTCTCTCTTCTAATATATTATTATTTATAAAAAATAATTATGTAGAAATAACACATTTAGTTTATTAACATATTTAATTTATTAACAAGTTTATTACTACAGTATTTTAAAAATATATTCTTCTCCCATTTTTATTATAAGTAAATTTAATTATTTTCAATTAATGGATTATATAGAGTTTAAATACCTCATTTACCTAATAAATTTTTAAAAAATAAAAATGATTTATAATAGAGAATGGTGAGATTATATTGTATGAGATTTTGATAATAAGGGGGAATAGTATATTTTTTAAAACGAAAATGTAAAAATGATGATGGGTTAAGAAAGACAGTTGGGTCCGGTAGTTTAGGTGAGGTAAGGTGAGATACATTTGAGAGAAACTTGGGTTGCATTTTTTCCTACGTGGCGCCTCTACCCCACATGTGTAAAGTCACGAGTACTACGAGCGAACATTTATTCATTCATTCACCGTCGAGTCTCTATAATAATTACTATAAATAACCTCCCTTCATAACGTTTCTTTCTAGTTTCATATAACTAGCATTAGTTTCTTCAGAGAGAGAGAGATTTCTCTTTTTGTTTTTGTAGGTACTTTGAGGAGAAAGAAGAAAAAACTCTGTTCCGTTTTTCGGGAGCTTCACTTTGCTGAAGAGCGTGCATGTAAGTTAATTTTCCTTCATTTTTTCTTGAATTTATTCTTCTGCACGTCGTTGTTTAATCAATCGTGTACATTCATATGTTAAGCAATTTTGATTTTGTTATATAATTGTTGAAAGAGCGAGTGTGTTGTTGACGTTTGATTTTCACGTTAATTTGATTTATTAATTTTTAATTATTCTTTAATTAAATTCAAATCCAACTTCGACTCGGTTTAGATCTGACGCATGTGACTGTCACGTGTCAATGTTGTTGTTTCATGCAATTTTTTTGAACGGTGTGAATTAGATTTTGAATTTTCGTTTTATGATCTTCTACATGGTTAGATTTCTCATCATTTAAAGCTTTTGTGAATGTGGAATGATATTATTATTGAGAATCTAGTAGTATGAATTTATGTTGAGTTTGACTGAATTTTTGTATTGTTGTGGTGGACCATGCAGGCAATTTAGGCAAGGTTTTGAAGTGGGAGTGTAAAAGATTGCTTAGGAGGTGCGAATGGAGGTATATGGAAAATCTGCGGTTGCAGTTCATGCGAATGTTATTTATCTGTCGAGTATTTTGGGCCGAGATAGTTCATTTCCCGGTCACAAATGCGACTGGAAATGCAAAAATGAACATGTTTGCGGAAACATGTATCGCTGCAATCTAACAGGGCTGACTCATATCTGTGATAAGAATTGTAACCAGAGAATTCTGTATGACAACCACAGTTCTCGTTGCCGAGCTAGTGGTCAGATTTTCCCGCTTACACCGACAGAGGAACAAGCGGTGCGAGGTGTTCGAAGGAAGCTTGATGGAGAGACTACGCCAACGCCAAGTGATGGATGTAGTTTTAAGCGGAGACGGGATGCGCAGTTTAATTCTCCTTTTGAGAAGTCTTTTTCTGCTGTTAGTCCTATCTGCAGCCAAATTGGAGATGGCATGGATATGAGCTAGATATATATTTATCATCTAACCGAAAGACTTTTCGCTAGTCATGTCTTTTTTCCTTTTTTCTATCGGATGAGTATGAATAACAGAACTTACTGGTGGACACTATGTATGTTCGTCTTTCTATTGTTGGAACTCCTTATTTCCTAATATGAATGTAATGCGGTGGTTAATGTAGCTTAAGTCTATTTAGTATTGACATGTATGTGAGATCTGAATTAATTTCAGATTCTTACTAACCTTAGTGAGAAGAATACTTTAGCTGGTTATTATTTCCTTAGCCCTTTATGGTGTTTGAGTTTGATTTAGGACCTGATAATTGTAATATGTATCAACGAAGGACTTAGTTGTAGACTTTATCTATTTGTCTGTTAAGTGTATCTAATGCTATTCTTACTACTGAAATCGAGTTGTATCATTGTACTTCTTTTGTTTCTCCTTAATTCCAATAGAACAGCACTCAATAAGTAAAGTTGTCCCGTAGGGTGATAACTCGATTCAGGGCTATGTTGATGATATACTTCTGGTCAGGTTCTCTTTGGTTTCCTCATATGCACGAAGTATTTGTAAAAATTGTTTTCTACTTTTGCTGTCTAACTCCTCCTAATTCTATTGCAGACTCAACAGAGACGAGATAGTTTGTACTTCGCATTTTCATCAGTCTTATCATTCTATTATATCTCCATAATTTGACTGATGGCTTTGTTGTCCGAGTTTATTGTATCTTGTGCAGGTTTTTGAGCATGTCCTAACAGTGAGTGTTCAAAACATTTGTGTTGCAATATTGAACAAAATGTAATACAGTGTTGGTAGATGAGATATTGATATGTGTGTTCTAATATTTCTTGATGTAGGTATGGGTGGTAAAGTTTGCCGCTGCCGAAGCTCTGATGAGATGATAGCTATGGGGCTGTCAAGTTTCGTGTGACTGAGACGGAAATTCTGAGAGCAGTGTATAAGAAGAGTTGAGGAAAGGATAGTTCTGATCCTCTTCATGTTTGGGTGGATGATCTATTCTAGACACATTGGAAAGATGTAAAAGTATACTCATGTTCAAGTCAATTCCAATTTAGAAATATTAGGCACGTTGAGTCTTTTGCCTTTGGAGGACAGTGTTATTGATTCTTCTCAGCCCTGATATTTTTTTGTTAATTTTGTGCATATGTTTTACAGGTAGATGTAAGTTTGTATCCCTTTAACTTAAGTAAATTTTGTAACACGGTTTATTTTTGAAATTCCAAAAAGCTTTTTCATTATGAGAAGTCTTTGTTTTGGAGAGCTACATTGCTTTGAATGGGATGTGTTTCACAAAAGTTATTATTGTAATGGGTGTCTGTTCATGTTTCATGAAGAGTAATAGCTTTTCAATTGATGTTTAAACATGTTTCGTGAAGAATCACTTCCTTCAAATTGATATCCACCGATGTTTCATCAAGAGTCATATCATTCTAATTGGTAGGTGAGGGTGGGGACACGTCCAAATCAACACCCGATGACCCCACCAACTAAAATAACAGCGTTGGGTCAAATAAATTGTTCAATGAATTTAATGTTCTTAATCTCTCCGTTTAATTTTCATACCATGTGTTCCGAACCGTCTAAAATAACCTCACATTTGATAATCAAAAAATACAAAATCGTAATGATTTTCACATCCAAAGTGGACAATATCTCATTATTGTAGTGGACAGACTTGAGATAGACCGGAGCACTGATGACGTCTGTGGGAACAAGAAATTCACATTGTGCCCCGTAGCCTCGACTAGGGGGAATTGTTACGGGCTGGTCAAATTAGTCACATGTTATTTGGGAATCGAGATTAAGGATAATTTATATACAACACTCATACATCTCAACTCTATGAACCACTTTTTCTAAAATACAAAGTCATGAAGATTCTCACACCCAAAGTGGACAATATTTCGTAGTTATAATGTGCATCTTTGAGATCGACCGGAACATTGATGTTATCAATAGAAACAAGAAATTGACGTCGTGCTCCTTAGCCTTGTTTGGGAGAAACTATTTTGAGCTAACCAAAATAGTCTCACATTGTTTAAAAATCGAGACTAAATGTAGTTTATATATAACACACATTCATATTAAGTCACCGAGAAACATTTTCTAAAGGACAAAGTCATAAGACTTATAACATCCAAAACAGACAATATATCAATACATCGTACCTGCAGTGGTGCAGACTTGAAATTCACCAAAATAGAAGTATAGTCATCGAAGAGTTTCTCTCCCACCAAAATATGTTGATTGGGTCGAACTCGAAATAAATCTTTTGTGTTCTTTATTTTTTTCCCTCTTGCTTGTTGATTTTGTAACCTCAATTTTAAATTATTTTGTCACTTCAAACTTTTATTTTGGTTGATATTATTTTTTGTCATGCGCATTTAATAAAAAAACTAATATCAATGTTAAACTTCAACAATAAAAATTTGTGTGATTGAATTTTTTAATCTCACAACATAATTCATTAATTTAAAATTTTGGTATTTATCATATCGCATGATGTTAAAATAGATTCATGTTAAGTCACATCCCTATAACATCTTCACCAATGTTGGATATGATAACAATATTCACTTTTTTTATTTACAAAGAAAGTTTTACTTTTTATATATATCAAATAAGTAATTACTTGAACTAGATCAAATACATTATTATTCAATAAATTTAAAAAATATTTTTTGTTATAAACAAAATTACTGAAAGATATTATTAATAGAAGGTATAAAAAACATTTTGACCACATAATTTCCTGCATGGGCTTTTAAAATAATTCATTTTCCTAGTATAGATTAGCCGTCTCACTGCAGACTCTATTCAATTTTAATATTATGTTTAATCAGTGTTGAAAAATTCTTTAATTTAATTTTATATTTCACTCTAATATTTTATCTAATAAATATTATATATTAATTCTTTAAAAATTAAAAATTATTACATTAGTCAAATTGAGATATACTATTAAATTTTAAAAAAAAAAACTTTAATTTTGTTTATAAGTTGAGTCAAAATATATATATTAAAAAATTAATATTTTATTTAAACTAAAGAAATTTTATTTTTAAAAATCAAAAATTCCACAAATTATTAATAATGTGTAAAAAAATTCTTGAAACTTCACATTAATAGATTGCCCTTTCAACATTTTACAGAACTAAAAGAAATGATTGTGCAACCTGAAAACAAAAGAGAAACTATATATATAGCTATAAAATTCATGATTCCTCACTTTCATGAAATATTATGTACCTTATATGATCACCATTGTTCCAGTTCACCAAGTGCATAATTAATTAGCTCTCAACTTCATAATTAGGTTTGCATCTCCATAACTTTCTGTTCTTTCACAAACACTATATACTTGGCGCAACTCTTCCTTAGCTCCCATCTCTAGCTACAACATTTTAAGTGGAAAAAATAGAAATCAACTATAAGAGGGCTACAAACAATAAATAAGTACACATTTCTAGTTTTTAGGGTAAATTATAACCTGGAGATACCCAATGGCTTAACCCCCCAAGTGGTGGCAGTATACATATATACACAAAGCATATATGCAACCCGGGAAAAACTATACAAAAGGCCATGCCATATTTTAAATCCCAGCGCCAATTAAACAACGGCACGTGGGCATTTTAATTATTAACAAAAATAAAATAAATAAATTGATATAATCAAATAAAATAGAAAATTCCTTCGCCTCTATCATATCTCACTCTACTTCTTGTTCTTCTTCCTCACTTTCAAGTTCTTATTCTCTAACTCTAAAAAAAATTCAGAAAAAAAAAATTAACACATGAAACAAATCACCAAAACAAAAACGCATCCTTGTAAACCTACATATAAACAAAGCAAAACCAAAGAAATCGTGAAGATAAATGTAGGAAACATGGCGGAGGTGCAGTGGCGATTCGCGATCGGACGAAAAGGGCAAGCCGCGGAGATGTGTGGCGGCGCGCGATTGAGGCGAGCGTGAGGGAGGGCGTGATCGGCCCGGTGCGATCGACTTTCGCTTCAGAGCCGCGTGGGATGTCGGTTGTGATCGTGTCCGCAGGTGTTTTTGGCGAACAATCACGGATTTGAAAACCTTTGAAATTAACTTGAAAAATCTCGGGATTAGTTTTTTTTGTAAAAACTTTTATAATAACGTAAGTATAGGATGTGACTACAAATGTCTGGGTGCAAAAAGTGTAAAAGTAAACTTTAAAAACAATAAAGACGGAATAAAGTAAAAGGAAGTTTAATATGAACAACATTAAATAAACGTAGGATGTGATAAAATAAGGAAACATGAAAAAGTACAATGAAAAAGGAACACAGACTCACATAATTGCTCATAAATTGTTTTGCTCTTTGACTTGGGTATTTCAATTTTATAGAGAATGTATATGAAATTTGCGACCTTGGTTACAACTCATGTGCCTGCAATATATACTAAACTACAAATAACTATTCCCGACATTTTATACCTAAAGAATTGACATGTCTTTGAACGCATACAACTCCTCTTCCAACATACTGTCACGTCGTCAGGGCTTGGAAACTGCTGAAACCATTATCCAACGTTCTTTAACTAATGTTAGAAACTAGTAACTGCCTGTTCGTCGAAGGTAGTTGTTTAAGGTGTTAAGTCTCTTATGTCTTTCGTTTCCTACATTTTTTAAAATCTTTTCGAGTTTGTCGAAAGACTTGTCCTTGACATGGTGTCGAATGGTTACCGAGGTCTTTCCCAAAGACTCCACCAAACCAGAGCTCAAGATCTTCCATTGAGATTCTTCTAAATTACATCTCAATATGTCAGTCGGGAAGTCCAAGTCGACATATCACTATTGTCGACCCATGTCCATTAAATGCAAACACTTAGCATTTCACTAATGTAGCATTCATTTGACTTTTCCTACTAAGTAGGAAACCCCGGGATAACATATGCCCCTCAAAAATGGCATTTTCGATCATATGATCAGATGGAAGAGAGGTGACGTTTTTGAAGTTCTTCCTCACTATTTGCCCAGTATGTACACGTTATTTCAACGAACGTCAAAGTAATTAATTATTATTCTCGTCATTGTACCACTTTACACCAAAACTTAACGTCACAAATGTGTGTGCAATCTATCATGATCACGTCCTATTTCCTGGGAGCTTTAAATAAAAATAAAATCAATAAAGATCCTCTTAATTCCATTTTCATCTTTCCCTATGACTTGTATGACGCCATATGTCGACTCAAACATGCCACATGGCTAAGGATACTTTGAGGGGAAAACTGAACCATTTTTCAATTGGGTATTTAACACGCTACCTCTTACACTTTCTTCTCATTTCCATCTCTTCTAAAACTCAAGAAAAGAAAGAACCCTTTAGAAATCTAGCATTTTTCCTTCTGCTTCCATAAGTTCTTCAAATGAAAATTCACTTACCATAATGGCACTCCCAACTCAATCTCATCCATTTTTCGCTGCTAAGATTGACTTACCCTTGTATGTCAACGACCATACCTATGTTCATGAACCTCCCATGGAGGATGGAAGAAGGAAATCATGGTATCTTCCCTCATTCCCTACACCCTCGTTGTTTCATAGCATGCATTCATGGGTCCACTACCTAGGTTTATCAAGAAACCTCACATGGTGAAGGACTTCTTTCCAACTTACCATAAATATGAACCCTTAGTGTTTGTTGACAAACCGTTCAACTTTAATTTCTTCAAGAACAGAGTTTTTTGTTCTTCTCCTCCAAAATTTTGGATGGATTTGGGAATTTTTTAACCTAATCCAACTGTCAAGAGTGGTTCCCTCAAATAACTCCCACATGCTCATCTCTGACATATGCTTTTGGGACACGTCGACCAATGCGTTCCATTTACCTTGTGCGATGATAACTCCCACCCTCATCGACATTTTTTCCATAGTTGGCATTCGACCAACTGTAGAGGCCTTCGAGCCCTCAAGTAAAACAAAAATCAATCATGCATTTACCTTTGTTAGGACTACTTACAACTCCTTCATGGAGGACCATCGAGGTTCGATAGATCGAGTGAATGATTAGGAACACATTACCTTCCAGACTTATTGGCTTTCCATGTATGTCTTATGCGCTCGATCTATTCAAGTAGCGAGGAAGTATGTCCCCCTAGCCACCCAACTCCGTGAAGGGAGGAAAATCTGACTGAGTGGGTTAATCCTTTTTTTCCCTTACAAATCATTAGGGTTAGCGTGTGAAGACATGGGGTTGGCTTCTATTATCTATCTTAACTTGCTTTAACTATTTCTAACATTGTCAAACCACGTTAGTCTCCCCAGAAAGAGAGTGAGCTCGACATCAATGATGATGGGCAACAAACTCATATCATTCCTCCACCATAAACAACAAATACAGGCATCCATATTGTTGAGGCTAGCGCTACACCTCCAGAGGCGAACACATCCCATGCTGGAGATTTTATCGGGAATAAAAAGAGGGTAAGGTGTGAGGTTGTGACAGTCTTTGAAGACGAAGATACTGAGGAGAGCAACTTGCCACCTCTAACTAAGAAGAAAAGAAGTAGCACCACCTCCTAACAACTGATTCGGGAAGCTGAAAATATGTCTTCCAATCCCCATCCAAATACTGAACAAGTAACTTTGCCTCTTTATGCTCTCATTTTTATTCTTGAACCATACTAATTTAAAACTGTTTTGGCAGCATATTGATGCCAACCTTAAAGGCCTTAAACCTCAACCAAATGAATCACACGATTGTCCTGATTATTCTAGCATCAAATACACGACACCTTCGACGACTACACCATTTGAAAATTTGAATAGTGATGTTGGGAATGGTGGGGTGATCGATCAATCAAGTTCAATTTGTGGTTGGGTTCTAAAGGCAATTATGGAAACTGTTGAAATTGCATCCACTAAGTCCCCTACTACCAAGCAAGGTCGAGGCATAATTGCACCTACTTCTCAAACTGGAAAATCTAAGGCTCTGGTGTCAAAAGCTCATATGAGGACTACTCCACCACATGGAACCACAAGAGGTTTTCATGTCGAACAAACTCCACATGTTACTGCTTCCAACTATATCCAAGCACTTTTTGGTTCTCCTGGTCATGATGGCTTTCAGGAGCATACTTATTCTTCCCCTACTTCAAGGTCTATGTTTCAATCTCAAGAAATTTTTAGTGAGGTGTCTGCTTCAACTGTGAATGCTTTGATAGTTGATGGTAACCAAGAGAATCATGTCTAGGATTTCAAAAAACTTGCTAATAGCCAATAGGTTTCTCTAATTTATCTCCTAACTCACCTAGTGGTCAGCCCGACAACTTCAATGAGTTGTTTGAGCAGTAAAAATCCAAACTTGTTAACCTAGATTCTCTCCAGATAATCAAAGACGGTCCAATTAACTTGTTTGATATCTAAGGGTTGGTTTTGAAGCTGATAAAATCATAAGTACCAAGCTCGATTGCTTATGTTGTCTTGGACTTTGAACCTCTGCTTGAGCAGGCTGTCCAAGTTGTCAGGAAAAACCAAGAATCTGCCAGACGTTTTGAATTAATAGTTGGTATCCTGCGCGAACACCAGAGTCTAGTTTATGAGTCTCAAGCTCAAGTTGTTGATTTAGAAGCAAAGACTAAGGCAAAGAATAAATGGTCAACTCTAGAAGCTGATATCTTGACCTGGACTCATCAAATAAACTGGATGCACATGAAGATCGAGGCGGCAGAAAAAGAGAAAGTGGATTTAAATGCTTCTGACCTAGATTTTGTCGACCAAAAGCTTGTCGAGGCTGCCAACACTGGTTTGGAGTATGCCAAAACTGCTAAAATACCAGAGGCTAAAGTGGACAAACTAAGAGTTGTTGACCGTCAGGTCGATAGGAAACTTGAGCGCACAAGGATGCACTTCGAGGAGTTGAGGAACAAATTCAACTATTCTAATTAATATTGCTTATTTATTTACTTGTATTTTGTAATTCGCTTCTAATTTTTGTAAGGCACGTTTTACTTTTGGCATAATTAATACACTAATTTGGAAATCCTTTTTTTGTGTGCATATTATGCCGATATTTTTATTTCCATGTATCACGGGCTTATACTTTTTCAAGTATTTTCCATTTTCCCGTAATATTCGACCATTAGAACTTAACTCTTCGAATTCATAAGCATTATTCAAATACTTGGTTAATTTTGAATGGTTCATCCCAATTTGGAGACCATTCCCCTAAAGCTTTATCTCTTTGATACATGGGTAATATTACTTTCCACACGTAATCTCCGACCGAAATAACTTCCGATTTAAATTTTTATTATAGGCTTTGGCTATACACTCTTTTTGTCTAATCAAAACATCTGATGTGGTTAACCTTTCTTTGTTTAAGTCAACCAATGCAT
Organism: Lathyrus oleraceus; assembly: GCF_024323335.1. Classification (NCBI taxonomy): domain Eukaryota; kingdom Viridiplantae; phylum Streptophyta; class Magnoliopsida; order Fabales; family Fabaceae; genus Lathyrus; species Lathyrus oleraceus. Next base: position 170,349,102 of record NC_066583.1, on the reverse strand, counting down.
CCATCATTATGCTCCAATAATGATCTGCAAGAATTTCTCTTTGCCTTTGGATTATCACTTACTGCAAGTGTATTTCTGTAGATAATATTGTGTCATGCCCAAAAGTTAGTCGAAAAGGCATAGCATTAGTTGCCTCCTTAGGGGATGTTCGACAAGCCCAAAGTGCTTGGTCCAGTGTCTTATGCCAATTCTTTGGATTTTTGCCCACATGTTTTTTAATCAGGCTAATTATAGCTTTGTTTGCAGCCTTGACTTGAATGTTTGCTTGAGTATAATAATGGGTAGAGGTCAACAGCTTGATCCTAAATCCTGAGGTGAACTCAACCATCTTTCGTTCAGTAAACATTGATCCTTGATATGTGGTTACGGTCTCAGAGATCTCGAACCTAGATTATTTGGCTTTGGATATAGTTAATCACAAGGTCTTTATCAAAATTTACCAAAGGTACTATTTCGACAAACTTGGTAAAATAGTTGATGTCTACCAAAATGTACTTATGAGATTTAGACGACGTCTATTTAATCTCGCCTATCAAATCCAAAGGCTAACTTATAAATGGCTAAGGTAAAATTATTGCATGTAGCTCACTGGCTGGGACATGTTGAATCCCTGCCTGCTTTTGACATTCCTATCACCCTTTAGCAAATTCTATGCAGTCTTTCAACACGGTGGGCTAGTAGAATCCTTGTCGAAATAACAACCACTTAATTTTGTAGCCTACTTGATGGGCGTCACATGATCCAATGTGCACTATATATTGTCAGGTAGGCTTCACTTTGGCTAAGGTATTTGAGTAAAACTCCACCAGGAGTCTTTTTTAATAACTCATTGTGAATGATTATGTAACTTAACGCCTTATACTTGAGCATTCAATCTATCATTCCCGCTGGAAATTTCAAGAACTCTAAGATTAGTTTTCTCCCATCGTCATTTGATAAGTTGTCAATGGCGAAAGTTTCAAAAAAATTGGAATTTAGGTCTCTGAATTCTTCTACTCCCACCGGTTTCATCTTTGACAAATCTAGAGCCACTACACTGGTCGAGATCAATTTGTCTTTGACCTTAGCCAATTCTTCCAGTTTTTCTTAGATACTCGATACCCACAGGCAATCTGGGCTAAGTCATTGGCCTCCTGATTCTCAATTTGTGACACATGTTTAATGTCAACCATGTCGAACTTCCTTAATACTGAGTTTGATTTGAAAAAATACATTACTAAATTATCGTTAGTACATTTGTATTCTTTTGTCAACTGCCTTATCACTAGTTCTGAATCTCCCTTAATCTCGACTCTTGTTGCCCCCAGGTCCACCAAGATGGAAATGTCAATTATTAAGGCTTCACACTTAGCCTCATTATTGGAGGAACAACCATTAATTTTAAATTTGTACTTAGTTGGAATTACCTGAGGGGATATAATTAGAATCCCAACATCGGTTCCTTTGGTGTGACTGGAATCATCAAAGTATAACTTCCATGCCGATTGCTCGACATATTTTTGCACTACTTCCGTTATTATGTGATCCACTATGAAATCTGCAATAATTCGGCCTTTTATGGCTCTTAACGGTATGTATGTCAAAGAATATATGTTAGGGCAAGAGCCCATTTTCCTATTCTACTATGTAAAATGGGTTTCAACAACATGAGTTTAATAATATCAAAATGCGCGTAAACAAACACATCTGTCGATTTAATATAGTACTTCAACTTCATACATGAAAAATACAAATAAAGGCACAAATTTACTATCATGATATACATAATTTCTGCATCTATTAATAGTCGACTAAGATAGTATATGGCTCTTTCGATGCCATCATTATATTCTTGGGCGAACATACTGCCTATTGTCGAATTCGATGCAGAAATATATAATTTCATACTCTTATTTCCCATAGGAGGTAATAACACATGAGGCTTCGACATATACTATTTTATATCATCAAATTCTTTCTGATGCTCTGGTTCCCATCCGAAACCTTTCTCCTTTTTTAAATGTAGCAATGGTGAGAAAACCTTCGTCTTGTCGCTTAGATTCGAAATAAACCTTCTCAAGAAGTTTATCTTCCCAATTAAAGATTGGAGTTGCTTCTTGGTTGTCGAAGGCTCTGTATTAAGTATAACCTTAGTTTTGTTCTCTTTATCTTGATACCCTTCTTATGAACCACGAAACCTAAGAAATCACATACACTGACACATAACACACATTTTAATGGATTCATTTTCAATCCATATTTCCATGTCCTTTCGAAAGACCGTTAAAGGTGGTCCAAATAGCCAATTTCTGATAAGGATTTGATGGCTATGTCATCTATGTAAACTTTCACAAATGTCTCAATGAAGTCATGGAACATATAATTCATCACCCTTTGATAAGTTACGTCAGCACTTTTGAGTCCAAAAGGTATCATAACCCACTCGTAAGTGCCCAAGGCTCCAGGACATCGGAAAGCCTTCTTAGCCACGTCTTCCTCTACAATAAAATTGGTTATAGCCTGAATAACCATCTAAAAGACTTAGATACTTAAAAAAATCATCGAGTTGACTAGCATTTCTGCCACTCGCATTGGGTATTCGTATTTTAGAGTGGCTACATTTAAATCTCTAAAGTCAATACAGACTTTGAGAGTGCCATTCTTTTTAATTACTGGAACAATGTTGACTAACCATCTTACGTGTCTTATAGGTCCTATGAACCTGTTTCACAACACTCTTTTGATTTCAACCTTGAACTTTGACACGACTTCTGGCGCAAATATCCTTGGAGTTTATTTTATAGGCCTCTTGGCTAAGACCCGACATCTCATGATAATCCCATGCACAACAATCCTTGAACTCCTTCAGCATCTCGATTACTTTTGCTTTTAGGTTTGGGTCGATTATGACACTTATGTAAGTTGTCCTTTTAGTCAACATGTCCCCAAATCTATTTCTTCGAAAGGATCGTGTGCTTGCATCCTTTTGGTCAACGTAAGTGGGTCTTTATCAAACCCAAAAGGCTTGTCATCATAAATAATGTCGAGCCTGCGGCTTTCAGAAGCTGCTTCTTGGCCATTCTGGCCAATTTCAATATTTTCAAACTAGGTGGCTTTGACAACCATCATTTTTTGTGATTCGCCCTATAAGACCACTATTAATTTATTTTAAGCCACGTAGGCCAAAATTCGAGCCAAGACGCTCGACTCAGACATCTTCATCGCATGATTCAAACCATTTTTATATCCACCAATGGTGTTATACTCCCAAGTAAATCCATGAAAACTGTGTAACTTTACATAGTAGTATACATCGGCTCCCTTAAAATCGAAGTCAGTTCCTACCGGTACACATGGCAAAATGTTCGCCAATTGTCGATCAAAATTCCTCTTGTTGACATGGTTCAATTCTGCACGTGAAGCTACGTAAAAAAATACCTGAGCGCATCGCACGCTCGATGGTATAACATAGTCACCATCGAACTTTACTTATTTCCGAAGGAAAGGGAAAACATCGATAAAACCCATGGGAAGAGAAAAGGGGGAAGGAAGTCGGTTATACAAAGGGAAGGTTTTAACACCCCTCACATCGATTGTACTTAACGGGAACCATTTTGCTTATTCTTTGCTTGAACGGGTGTTATTATCTAAATATTACTTGCAAAAGATCTGAACAACAGGAAAAAAGAATGAATAAGTAAATATGCTCGCAAAGGATTTGAACCCTCTTGCCTACGTATTCTCACCGTGCAATGAGAAAGTCAAAGCTTCATAGTTTGTAGAACTAATGTGGAACAAAGAAAGAATGAGTTGATTGGGTTTCCAAAAGGCGAGGCAATTGCTTGAGTAGCAAGAGTGTCACATTAACCAATAAATGGTATTTAGCCAAAGTGACAAAAGAACAAGTGTTGTTTGAATAGTGAAGCATGGTCTAAACTAAGGATGCTACCAAAGTTTGTGACTCTACAAGGTAGAAAAAGATGTTTGTTAGGGTTTGTAACTCTACAAGGTAGTGCATGAAGGTTTACCAGGTTTTGTAACCCTGCAGGGTAGAATGAGAGATAGTCAGAGTTTGCAACTCTACAAAGCGAGAATAGATGAATGCCAGAGTCTATAACTCTATAGGGCAGAAGAAAGGTAGCCATAATTTGTAACTCTATGAGGATGAGTGTACGAATGCTTTCAAGAGTTTGTAACTCTACAAGGGCAAGAACAAATTGCCAGAGTCTGTAACTCTAAAGGGCTAGATGCATGTGTATGCCATGGTCTGTAACTATATAACGTAGGAAAACATGAATGTCGGAGTCTGTAACTCTATAGGACAGAATGAATGATATCCAAAGTCTATAACTGTATAGATAGGATAAAATGAGGTCAAAGTATGTGACTCTACAATTAAATGCATGTTTTCCAAGTCTGTAACTTTGTAGGGAAAAATGCAATGATATGTGTCATAATCTGTAACTATATAAGGCATAAGGAAGTGATTTCCAAAGCCTATAACTCTATAAGGGAAAATAGAAATAATTCCAGATTCTGTAATCCTACAAGGCATTGAAATGAATGTGCGCTAGAGTTTGTAACTCAATAGGCAAAATGAAAGAGTGCCAAAGTCTGTAACTTTAGGCAAAAAGCAGGCTTATCAGAGTTTATAACTCTATAGGGAAAAAAGAGAGCTTGTTAGAGTCTGTAACTCTATAGGGAAATGGAAAAGAATTCCAAAGTATGTAACTTTATAGGAAAAGAAAAAGGATGCCAAATTATGTGACTTCATACGTGATGCATGAAGCAATTGATTCAGAGATGAGTGTTTGACCATGAGGTGATTAACATAAAGGATGTATGGATATCAAGGAGAATAGTATGATAATGGATCCAAAGAGGAGAGTGTAGTTGATGAAGCAATGGTATTTCAATGTTGGAGTAGACTTGTTAGTTGTTCGATTTAAATCACACTAAAGTCTACGAACGAAGGCGAATACTTTGAGTAACTGGGGCCTCCACCTCGTAATCAAAGATAATCTAGACAAGGATATGAATGACCCCTCATCATTCTTTATTACTTAAGGATCGTGGTATGTAACTCTCATCATGATTAACAAGTGTTGAAGAGGACTCTGTTTGTTGATCTTGATGATGCAATATTGCTTGTTGTAGGAGGAAACTTGACAATCATTTGATTCGAATTGTACTAAAGTCTATGAGTAAAGGTGAGTCCTCAGAATAACTGGGTCATTTGTCCCGTACCCAAATATATTTAGAATGAGGATAAGAATGATCTCTCTCAACCTTTCTCTACTGCTTAAGGCTCATGGCACATAATTCGAATTGTGATTGACAAGTGTTGATACATGACATTTGCTGTGCTTGAATAGTTGTCCACTCTGTCTGCAATGACCGACTTGTACCGACTTAAGGTGTGAAGTCTTGAACTTGAATTGAGGTCTTAAGGTCCAGTGCAGCTCCATTACAAGGGACTTAGCCTTATCAAGTGATCAATGGACTTTTGATCACTTGAGCAGACTAAGGGAATGAGCACAAGTCAAAGGATTTAGTTGATAAAAGTGAACTTTGATGAACTTAATCAATAGGGATATAAACCAGTTGACAAAATTATGTGTAGGGGATTAAATGACCTAAAACCCTAAAAAAGGATCCAATTACACTAATCTTATTTCTATCAATTAACCTAAAACTAGGGGAACATGTTAATGATATACCGGTTATTAATAAATTACAAGAACTAAAACTATAAAAGAATCAAAATTCTAATCAACCCCATAAACATGTCTATACTCCATTAATTCCAAAAAAATTAAGAAAAACAATTATATCATTTACTTACTATTATTCTAAAGAATGTGAACTAAAATCAATTATTTATTTTCTACATATTTTCATCAAGAACAAACATTGCAAAAAATATAATAGAAGTGTAAAAAGCAACAAAAATAAAAGGAAATAAAATAGGGGGATTTTGATATATACAGACAGACATTTGTGAGCCATTTCCCACACCTTCTTAGAATTGTCAACAATACTTTATATCATTCATAAAAGATTATTCTAGATATGCATACATATTTCTTATACATGAAATGTCTCAATTGCTGGGTATGTTCAAATCATTTAAGACTGCAGTTGAAAATGAACTCAACAAAAGAATTAAGAAAGTAAAATCTGACCGCGGTAGTGAATATTACGATAGATATGACGGTCCAAGTGAATAACGTCTAGGGCCTTTTTCCAAATACCTATAGGAATGTGGAATCGTCTTATAGTACACCATGTCAGGTTCACCTAGCATGAACAATGTGGCTAAAAGACAAAACTAGACTCTTAAGGATATTGTAAGGAGTGTGATTTGTCGTTCTACCTTGCAGAGTGACACTCGGAAGAGACACTAAAGTCTGCAACTGATATTCTAAATAGAGTACTAACAAAGGAAGTTTCCAAAACTATCTATGAGCTTTGGACATGGCGAAATCCTAGTTTGAAGCATTTTCATGTATGGAGATGTCCAACACAGACAAGGCCTTATAGGCCAAACGTAAATAAATTATACTCTCAAACAGTGAGCAATTACTTTATTGGTTATTCTAAAAGATCTAGGGGCTACAAGTTTTTATGATCCCAAATTAAACTCAATCTTTGAGATGGGAATAACAATATTTTTTTTATGGATATTGAGTTTGGGGGAAGAATAAGGTAAGAGACTCTGTTTTAGAGGGAAAATAGGTGATTAGTGTATTCTAATACACCACATTTTACTTTGTGCTAAGGGAATTCTATGACTTGTTGCTTTTATTTTATTTCTTTTAGTTAGTTTTACAAATTTAATTTAATTTTCCTCTTATTTTAATTCCATCATTTATTTTCTAAATAAATAATATTTGATACTTTCTTGCTATGCAGATCATAACTTGAGCTACGAGATGTCGTTTGACCCGTTCTAATATGCGTCAGAAAGCTGAGAGGATAAACTACAAGTTTTATATTGAAGTCATAAGCCAAGTTGGAATGCAGGGGAGTAAAATATTATATTTTCATGCTAGACTTAAGAAATAATTAGTTATGCGCCGTTTTTTATATTTTGCGGGTCAGTTTCTATTAGGGCTTGATTTCTCTTGTATTATTTAAAACAAATCCGCAACATTAGGTGAGGTATTCAGTTTTCACGAAATCAGAGAATACACTAAGAATTTTATGGAAAGCTAATTTCAAAAGGTTGATCTGTTGTATTCAGATTCCACAACTTTGAGGTTACTATAATTTCCAATGCAATTTCACTTCCTTTTCAAATTCTGTCTACGAATCTAGTTTACTTAATTCAATTTCTTATAAAATAGAATTGATTTATTTCGATTGATGTACGTTCTTTACCGTAATCACGATAGCGTAGATTTTTCGTTATTTTGCACTATCTTTAATTGTATGCTTAATTCGAAAAATAGGAACTTAAGTCATATAGTTTCGATTGTGCTTATTATTGAGCTGTAATCGAAAAAGGAATAAAATCCACTTAGGGTGTTGGAATTATACTAATCGATGATAATTCGAAAACCAAATCAGTAGATCAACTCGTTAATTTTATTCATAATCAAATTTTGTTAATCACACTCTTAATCGAAAACCTAAACCCCCGTGTGTTTCAGTTGATTGGTTAAAATACTCAAGAGTCCTTATGATACGAATCGAGTGTCACTTCAGTTTACTATGTTTATTAAACTCATTTTTGACTCGTGTGCGACAGCAGATCAATCAGTAACAATTCCAGAACCAATTCATACAGTTGCTTTTGATCAAGCAAGTATGGAACCTCTACAAGACATTGTTGAATTTCCTCAAGAAGAACAAACTCAATATCCTTAAGAACAAGTGTAACAAGAAACAATACTTTTGTGGAGATCTACTATAGAAATGAGAAATGCTATTTCGAATGATTACATAGTCTTTCTCCAAGAACATGCGGAAAATAATGGTATGATGGAAGATGATCCAATCAACTCCGAATAAGTCATGCAGGACTCTAACTCAAAAAAGTGGATTAAAGAAATGATGGAGGAGTATAAGTCCATTCAAGACAATAAGGTTTGAAAACTTGTCTTGTTACTAGAAGGTGTGAAACTCATTGGTTTCAAATGGATTTTTAAGAACAAATGAGATTTTAGCGGTAATATGGTGTGGTATAAGGCTCATCTTGTGGCCATGGGTTATACCCAAAGGAAGGGATTGACTTTAAAGATATGTTCTCTTAGGTTTCATAGAAAGAGTCTTTTAGGACAATCATGGCTATTGTTGCACATTATCTCCATCAAATGGATGTCAAAATGATATCCCTCTATGGCAACGTTGATGAAACTATCTACATGGTGCAACCATATAACTTTATCTGAATAGACTCAAAGAATATGGTTTGCAAATTGATAAAATCCATCTATGGACTAAAGTCGACGTCTCGTCAGCTGTACTACAAGTTTCATGAAGTAATTATTTCATTTGATTTTGAAGCGAATGTTGTTAAAGATTGTGTGTATCACAAATTCAGTATGAGCACGTACATTTTTCCAGTATGTAGATGACATAATTCTTGCCGCTAATGATATAGACATGATGCAAAAAACTAAGAAATTTCTATCAAGAAAATTTGAAATGAAAGATCTTAGTGACACCACCTTTGTTAGGAATTCAGATACACCGAGACCGATCTCGAGGTATTCTAGGATTATCACAAAGGAGCTATATCAAAAAGGTACTTAAAAGGTTTGACATGCATGAATGTAAACTAAGGTATACTCAAATTTCTAAGGGAGACAAATTTAATCTCAGTTAGTGTCCAAAAGGAAACTTAGAAATTCATGAACTGCAAAGGATTCCTTATGCGTCAGCTATAGGGAGTCTGATGTATGCGCAAGTTTTTATGCGTCAGAAAATTGCATTCATAGTTTGGATGTTAGGAAGATATTTGAGCAATATAGGAATGGATCATTGGAAAGCATGCAAAAAAGTTATGAGGTATTTAAAGAGAACAAAATATTATATGCTCACATATACGAGGTTAAACCAGTTAGAGATCATTGGATACTCTGACTCAAATTTTGTTGGATGCCAAGATAGTAAAAAATCCATTTCAGGCTATATCTACATGTTGGTTGATGGTGCAGTTTCTTGGCATACTGCCAAGCAAACTCTTACGGTTTCATCCACCATTGCAGCGGAATTTTTAGCATGTTATGAGGCATCCAACCATGAGATTTGATTGAAGAATCTTGTCAATAAATTGCGATTTGTGTAAGGAATTGAAATATCACTTGAGTTATAATGTGACAATAAATCAACCATCCTATATTCCAACAATAATAGGAGCCCGACCAAGTCAAAACATATTGACATCAAGTTTCTAGTTGTTAAGGAAGGGTACAAAGTAGATAAACTTTAATAGAACACTTACAAACTCCATGATAACATATCTTCTTACAAAGGGTCTTCCACCCAAGGTGTTTCATGAGCACACTGCTCACGTAGGTGTTTTACGGTTAGAGGAATCCTTAGTATAATGGGAGTTGGTCATTTATGAATTTTGTGTTATATGTTTGATATTATGTATGCATACTTTAGTTTTGGATATTTTCTAATTAATAAAGTTTAACATTCTTCTAGTTGCACTTTGTACAACAAGGTTATTAAATGATCTCACTAAAGTAAAGTTGGACCGGTTGAAAATCGACATGTACATATCAACTTTATGTGATTTTCATGTTACACATTTCATGGTAAATATATGTCATTTAGTTATATCATTATTAGTGATCATTGATGAGTTTAATTATGATTGATATAGCGAAAATCATTTTGATTATGTATACTGACATGATAATAGACGATATTATTTGGATATGCTTTAAGTATATAATGACAAATTTTGAGCTCATAAAGCCCAACACATGTGTAAAGTTACACATGTGACAAGTGAGAGATTGTTAGAATTTTGAATCAGAAATGTAACAATTAAAGTGTTATGACCATTGTTTATTAGTCAAAAATTAAAGTGGTCTAATTAATATTAAGTAAGTCTGTGGTTAAAAACATAAATATCATGAAAGGTAAAATTATCGTGTAGATACCATAAGTCAAAATCTAATTTGATGAGGAGGGAAATTAGAATATTGAGAACTAAGAAATAACCCTAGAGTTATTTATATGGGTTATGGTCCCTATTTGTAGAGTAGACAGAAAAACACGGTTCATTAAGATTCTCTCTTCATCCCATCAAAAGAGATTCAAGGAACTCTAAGAAACTCTACAAATCAAAATATCACATACCTGCAAACCTTCAACAATTTCAATGACAAACTCAGGTACGTTTCTATTTTCATTCTCTGATTAAATATTGACGAGTATAAGGAATACAAGTTGATGGATTATCGTCTCATACTAATTAGTTTAAAATTTTGTTCTAAATTCTTATACGATTAGAAATCATACAATAAAAAACACATTTAACATAAATTATATTTATTATTTGTTTAAAAAAATATTATTTTTAACCTCATTTCATCTAAATTTTAGACTCGTTTCTATTTCTTATCATATCAATGTTTGTGAATATAATTTAATGATAATACAATAAAATGATATTATATTTTTAAAATAATAATAATATATTAGTTTTATGATTGTTTTGTATTATTAATTATTGTAAAATAATAAATCTAACAAAAAAAATTAGAATCTTTTTGTGTGACGTTATAAAATTCAAAATTCAAAGTAATGATATAAAATAAGAGATTAATTACTATACACTGTCAGTGTAAAAAGTTTTACACTGTCGATTCATCACCATCACCCGTTTGTATTACTGTATAGATTTTTAAAATAAAAGTCAAACTTCTTTTAATATCCAACGTCTATAATTAACTGATGGTGTAAAACCCTTTTACACTGACAATGTATTTCAATTATGTGACAAAATAGTGGAATCATCTTGAATATTACTCTCTCTTTCTCCTTATAAAAAAATTTATTTATTAGATTTATTGAATAAACAACATATCTAAATAAAATATAGACTAAATATATTAATTATTGAATGAATCTAAAAATCAAATATTTTCTTATAAATAAGATCAGAGATAGTAATATATTCCTTCTTTTCTTTGATAGAAACATTTATCGTCTTAAACAATTAGATTATATAATATCTACTTTTTCAAAAAATATACATATTCTTTTATTTAAGAGTTTACCGTTATTAAATATTTTTGACCTCTTTCCGCATCTAGAATCATGCAAATTTAATATTTTTTAATCATAATTGAATTAAGTATAATATAGAATTTTAGAATATCAGGTAAGATGTTATATTTAGGGATAATTAAGATTTTTTTTTGAAGATGTTCTCATCTAGGATCTAGGATTGAAATTTGCATCTCCTTATAAACATGCTTGTGTGAAATTATATTTGCTCTAAACTAACTCGATGCTAGTTATTCATCCATTTTCTAATTTTATTATTGTCAATTGACAACTTTTAGATGGAGAATACATACACTACACTTCTTTAGATTTAGATTTAAGATATCTATTGCATATAGATTACCCAATCCAATTTTTTTTATTGATTAATCCCTCTATCCCGAGTTATATTTTACAATTTTTTTTGTAATATATTATAAATTATTTTTCACTTTTAATCAATAATATCCAACGTTTATAAAAGTGAAAAATAAATTGAGTTTTAATCAATAATATCCAACGTCTATAAAAGTGAAAAATAATTTATAATTTATTATTATTTTCATTTTTAAATATTTATATTTCTCTTTCGTTTGTAATAAATAAAGATAATATTGTAAAATGATGTATAATTTCTTTTATATAAAATTAATTATGTTTTTTAACTTGTATGAAATATCTAAAATGATTTTAATTTAAAAAAAAGAATATAATATTTGATGTGATTCAATTTTTATTTACGTTTTTAAATTTTTTTGAAAGAGAAGTTAATTTTAAAGTTTTTTATGATTTATATTTTATGTCCTTGACACTTTTTATAAAAATGTAATTGTTCTTTTTATATATTCATTACATCATTGGAATATTTATAGATAGCATATAATATTAATTATTTCATAAATTCAAAATTTTAAAATTATTTATAATAATATATAAAATTTGATTTTGCTTTAACCTATTTTTCTATCAATTTTATCCTTAAATAACTTATATAATTATTTTTAATAATTTCTATTGAAACTACTATTATCATCTTTCACATAATTTCTTATTATTATCTTCTAACTAAAATTAACATAAATAAAATAAAATAATATCATATATATTTTCACGTGTGTTTATTAAAAAAGTGGACAGACGGACGTAGAATGACGTCTAAACACCCGTAATAATAATAATAATAATGACAGTAAGAAAAAAAACCAATTTGTAAAAAAAAAAACTCAATTTATTTTTATTTACATTTGGGAGAGAATAACAATTTAAATTACGTATGAAAAGCGACCAAGTGAGTAGTGCCAGCACAAAATAAATGGCACCGCTTGGGTCTTTCCAGTTAAAAAGGCCGGTTGTCTGAATTAATGAATTTTCCAATTCAAATATTACAATAAATCACTAATAAATAAATAAAATTATATAAAAAGGCAAAGTACTAAACAAAAACGTTATCAATCCAAAATATCCACTCCATCCATTGCATCTTCCAACTCCACTGCGGCGTTGAAACTTCAAGCATGGAACAAGGAAAGCAGCAGCAAAGAACGATGGCGTTGTCGTCCAAGGGTTTACCGCACCAAATTCAAAACCCAATCACCCAAATTCAAACACGCTTTAAAAACATCGAAAACGGTGTCAAGCTTTGGCTCTCCAAACAGTCTATCGCCGTTGAAGCCGCCGTCGTTGCCACCACCAGCGCCGCTCAAGGCGCTGTTATGGGTGCCTGCATGGGTACTTTCACCAGCAACGCTCCCGCTGCTTTCGCTCCACCTCCTAACGCGACTCTCAGCCCTCAAGCCATGGCTTCTCTTAAACAAGCACAGGTTCAGTCCTTTTCACTGTCTTACAGTAATTCGATACCCTAATTTTTCAAATTAGGGTTTCTCGCTTATGATAAATGATAATTTTTATTTGATTTGTTTATTATAGGCTCTTGCTGGAGGTCCTTTGATTCAGGCTCGAAACTTTGCTGTTATGACTGGAGTGAATGCTGGTATTTCTTGTGTTTTGAAAAGATTAAGAGGAAAGGAAGATGTTCAATCCAGGTGAAATTTCATAACCTAATCTCCATGCCCTAAATTATATATTGTTCTGTCCAATCATTAACCCTAAAATATTTGTACTATATGGATAAGTAATGAAAAAATAGATGTGTAATTCCACTAGTTTTAATTGGATCTTGGGTTTCTTTTGCTATAATTTTGAGAATTGTGGTTTAGTTGAATCTCTGGAAATAATTTTCTTCATATAGGATGTCTTGAGAAAACAGTATTTGATTTATCTTAAGTGAAAATTAAATAGAAAAGAAAATGCAATGAGTTTGGATGTATGTAGTTTCTCAGATTCTCTGATGTATGCAGATAAAAAGTTATATTGTTTAAAAATTTGAAAACAGTGGATATTGGAAGGTTTTATCTAGTAAGGTTGTTTTATCAGAAAGGATATTCCTTACTCAATATCTTGTGGTATTTTAGTTTTTAACAGTTGCTTCAGAGCTGTTAACCTGTTTCTCAAATGATGGGAAATTTATATGTAGTAAGACTATGAGATAAGATTAAAAATGACAATATTGGAAAGGATAATTGGGGTAACGCCTAAAGTAGAAAAGATGGTGGAAAATAGACTTATGTGGTTTGGGCATGTAGAGAGAAGACGTGCGGATTATGTTGTAAGGAGAGTAGTCAAACGACTAGATGTAGAGGAGAACTTAGAAAAACTTAAATAAGATTTCGAGATTAATAATGTGGATAAGAAATATGGTGTTTAATCGAACATCATGGCATCATTTGATCCATGTAGTTGACCCCACTTAGTGGGATAAGATTTGGTTGTTGTAATTGTAGTAAGATTCAAAACTTATAGGAGTGCGTACAGATTGCCTAAAAGAGCTAAATAAACTATGATGATGTGGGAACTGTGCAATAATTAGTCCTTTGTGTTATTGGTTTGAACTTAAATTCATAACAGTGTAAGGTGTCCGATAATTCACGCAGGCAGCCACAACTGGTGCTAAAAAGCTTTAGGTATTCTTCTTGTCAGCCCCAATTAGTGCTTAAAGGCTTTAGCTATTCTTTTTGTTTACACCACTGTTGTGTCATTGGCCTGGTTAACAATATGATACAAATTTTTAATACACTTGTGGCTGTGGTGTAGAAGTAGTTTATATGATATCGAATAAGATGAAGTCTCCTTGGTTGCAGCCTCATTATTAAATTTCAAAATTTAGGTTGAAAGTCAACAAAATGAAAGAAAAAAACTCAGACAATGTATTTGAAGGTCTTTCTGATGCCTGTATTGTGAGAAGATATTAACTACTAGTGTAGATGAAAATATTAAACATGACTGAGTATATGTTTTACCCAATAACAGCTCTATTCCATGTCCTTTAACTTAATGCTCTGCTCAGTGTTTTGATTTGCTGTCCTTATTACCACCAATGTGCATTCTAAGTTGCTGAAATTATTTTTTTGCAGCATGGCGGCAGCTTTTGGTTCCGGGGCCTTGTTTACATTGGTAAGTGGCATCGGTGGTGGATCAAATCAAGTAGCAAATGCAGTGTCATCTGGACTATTCTTTGCACTTGTTCAAGGTGGTATTTTCCAGGTGAGCTTGAAAAAAATGTACCTTTTTGATAGCTTTGTAAGCTGAAATAATTGTGCCCCCATTTGGTTAGTGGTAATAATAAAATTTTCATTAGTACTTCAAATCGGTTGACCACCTTCTATCAAAGCCAGATCAAGTAATGTTTATATACTAAATAAACTATACTATGACTTTTTAAAAGCTTTCGCAGTTATAAAAGGTCACCCCTAAAGTCCTTTAGGCCTATCAAGTTGGTGTATTGAAGTAAAACATAAACTAATACTTTTATTGTTACTATTACTTTTATTTTGTGTAAATTTGTTATATGCTATCATTTAAAGATTTGATTGTGTAAATTTGTTTTATACTTACCATTTAAAGATTTAAGGATGTTAGCCTATATATAAACCTGAGTTTATTTTGCAATAGCCCTATGACTTACTCGAAAGCCTGTTTTTCAATAGGCTTTCAAGCCATGCCAAACTTTTAAAAAAGTAAGTTCAGGTCTTAAAAAACGGCCTATGTGTATTGCACTGTTCATGTCGGCAACATCACTGAATGTGTGTTGATGATGAATATTTTGAGTTAATCTTTGATGGGTTTCTTTTATCGCCAATGATCTATTATATTTTGGACATGATCTATTGCTCAGAGTCCATGGAATATGCTCTTTCCTAGATCCATGTTTTATTTGTAATGCAGGTTTTATCTTGGTGTTCCCTAGACTCATAGCATGCAGTATTAAACTATACATTAATCATGCAGATATCACAAAAGTTTTCTCAACCACCTGTTGAAGATACTCACTATGCTAAAACAAGAAGCATGTTGAACAACCTTGGTCTTCAGAATTACGAAAAGAATTTTAAGAAAGGCTTATTATCAGACAACACATTGCCTTTACTCAATGACAGGTAGGAAGCTTTATTTATTGTATCATTTTTTTCTTCTCATTTTCACTTGCTTTGTTTACCATACTGACGGAAAGTACTTTATTTTCCTATGATGTGTTTCAGTGCTCTCAGAGATGTGAAAATTCCTCCAGGACCCAGACTTTTGATTCTTGACCACATCCAGAGGTAGGAGTTATGTTCTTTGTATTCACACTGTAACTGGTTCCACACTTTTAAATGCTAAAGTTAAAGTTAAAGTTTCTCCAGGGAACATGATTCGAGAGAGAAGCACGGAAGCCAAGCCGCCGTTAACTGACAGCGTAGTCTTCTACCTCCGAACTATGAGTGGTGAAAAGCATTAGTATAGGGAGTTTGTATTGCAAATGAATTGTCATTTTTGTTTATTATGCTTTATGTTCCATTGTTGTTGCCGAGTACTTGAGAAAATTTGGTTAACTAGTCATATATTTTTGTTGCCCTCTGGGTAAAAGTAATGATGGAGCCTGAATTTGTTCACTTTTTTACATAAGCAAAGTATTTGGGAAGAACTATTAACGACTGTCTATGCGTAACTTCTATCAATAACATAGACGATGCCTGTATCTTTCTTTGAATTAGCAATCGTTAGATATGAATTTTGCGATTCTCAAGTTTGGGCCAAAGCAAAGGCGAATTTGGGTCTATTTATGAACACAAGAACAGAAAGGAACGTTGTGTTTTGACTTGCTCATTGAAATTTGGAGTGGTGTGAATAGGGAATCAGGGCTACGCCGTAGCCGTTTTTCTGCAACAAACAAACAAGTACCTTCCATAAATAGTTGGATTGCATTTGCAAATTTTGTTGTTGCAGAGTTGATACTAGAATTGAAACAATAACAAAATGGTGTTGGAAAGCTACGTACGTGGTGGTACACAACACATAGCAAAGAGGCACATTGTTGAAATACTAGCTTGAAGTGCAAACGTTTGGTATATCCGAACTAATCCTCCTTGTTTCTTTGTAGAGGTTTCAACTGTTTTGGTAACAATGCTTTTGATTTTTGCGCTTTCACTCACTCCAAGTCAATTTCTCAAATAATCCATTTGTGGTGTCTCCAATGGTGTGAACCTAATATCGTCCTAACAAAGTATTGTAAGTGGATTTGACTAATATCAATTCTGAAAGATGATTTTTTTTGCTATTGGTGATCGTGATATCTGATTCTCCTTTATCATTCTTCTTGAATATGGTCATTGTAATCAAATTTACGGTAGTTTCACCATCGATTAAAGTTTTATTCGTTGGCTTTCCTTCGATATAAGCTTTGATGTGAATACAATGTAATTGATCCCTTTGTTCATTTGTTTCTTTTGGCTACGGGGAAATGTAATTGATCCCTTTGTTCATTTGTTTCTTTTGGCTACGGGGAAAGCGAGTGATGCATCATCTCGCCATAAAGCCCCCCGATCGTCCGTTTAAGAGATTTACCCCCCTGTTTATGGGATGTATCTCTTCCTTTATTAAATATGTTATTTATTTCTGGAATAACTCATTTAACGTGTGAGAATGTGGATGTGACGTGTTCTTAATCCGATGCGATGTTAAAGGAGGCATATGGAAGTTAATCACACTCTCTTGAATAATAGGAGAATGACTATTCACTCCTAGAGTTGGTTGCTATTTCAAGGGATCTAAAATTTAGACATAAGATATTAATAAACACCTCAACCCTGAGGTTGAAAAGGGGAAGTGATATTCACCTAAAAATTAGGTATATAAAATTTCTCACTTTCTCACGTGAGTTAACTCTCAACCCTATAACATACTTTAAAATCTCTGACAACATTTATTCATTAAGTGTTGTCACATATTGTAATAGGAGATATGCGGAACATATTTTTGAAAAAGGTGAAATTAAAATAATTTGAATTAAATTATAGATTTAAAGATATTAAACCTTTTTTGAATCATTTATTTATTGATATTTAGTTATTTTGTATGAGCACTACAATTACATCTCTAATATCACGAAGAACTAACAAAATAGTTATGACCAGTCTCTTGATTCATAACTCTTTTCTTCGATCACAATCCCCTAATATCTTATGTGAATTCGTAATCAAAGAAGATTTTCTCTGATCTTAATTCTCACAATCACAATCAAATAATACCCTAGCTAAAACTATTATATGTTGAATCAGTAACGATTTACAACTTAGAATCAATTCAAATATTTGTTAATATTAAAAAAATAAATAAACTTTGTTGAATAATATTATGTAGCAATTATCAGAATTTGTGCAAAGAAAATTATATAGATTAAGCAATTTTAAACAAATTAATTTAAAAGGCCTAATCAAAGAAAATTTAACTACGTAATTATTCATAAGTAAAATATTTAAGAAACAAAACATGAATTTCAAGATGTAATTAGAGATACAATAATAAAAAAATAATTCTTAGTTTAAAAAACTCTCAAGTCGCCTCTATTGAATCAAAATTTAAAATCCCTCGATTGATATTTTTTACTTTTATAATAAGAAGTTCACCTCATGCCACGATTTGTCATAATCGCACCATAAGTTTTCACTAATCCAACGAGTTAGTGCCTAAGTGGATAATAAATTACACCATGATCTAATGCCATCGCTACGCAATTTAAGCATACATTTTCTTTTGTATGAGCAGTTTGCATGTCATTATAACCTTTACCATGTAGGAACATTGCAGAGTTGTCTAATTAGATAATATGATAAATCTCTAAGGATCCAATATTGAGTTATTCAAGAGTGACACAATCTATGTCATGTGTTCAATATAAACATGAGATCAAAAGAGTAATTATATATATAAATATTATCACATAAAGATTTCGTCAGATCACATGACATTTTTATGATTTGAGTAACAGTGATGTGTTACTAGATACCACTTATTGTTTATTATATTAAATGTGTAATTTGATATAATTGTCAACATTACGAGAATTTATAGGGTCACAGACATAATGGAAGATTGATGGGACAAAATAAATAAGTAAAACTTGTTCAATTGTGCGGTCTTGCAATGCACTTGCGTTAATTAGTGAAACGGATACACTGTAAGGTATGTCATACTTAAGTGAAATATGGAACACCTTAAGATAAGATGTACTTAAGTCAAATAAGGAACACTGTAAGTTATAATATATTTAAGTAAAATACAGAACATAGTAAGATACAATACGTTTAAGTGAAATACAATACACCGTAAGATATGATGTATTTAATGAGCTTGTCAATTTACAACCCACACAAACGTTTATATAAATAGAACCATTGTGTTGAAATATTTCATACTTGGTCAAATTTGGTTTGTGAAACCCTAGCCGCACATCTCTTTCTCAAAGACTCAATTCATAACAACTAGTAGTTGAGATTGAAGGCACTCTATTTGTGTCGACTAAGTAAATATGTTGTTTTTTCAGCGCTCTTCATTGTTCCAAACTCTACATCAACTATTAATTTTCATAAGAGGTAACCATTCTATCACTAAATATACTCATTCATAAGAATTGATTTAAGAGAAATTTTTGTTTTTCGTTGCATATTTCAATCGTCACTTCCTTTAAATAACTACCCTAATCTTTTTGATTAATATTTTTGAATGGTTTCAAGAACCATTCTCTTTACTTTGGTTTTGACAATAACACAATTTAAGAGAATAATTTAGTATCTAACATTTATTACTTGGGAAGATTGCTTTTATGATTCATTGTAATCTAGTCTCTAAAAAGAGCAACGAAGTCCTTTAATTGACCCTCTTGCGTAGGAGATAAATTTAGATAATTTCATCTAAAATAAATGATTATAAATATCTTGATACTACACTATTTAATCGTCCTTTGAACGTCAATCATAGTAACTCACTCTAGTTTCTGTTGATACAAAATTTCAACGTTATCTTCTAATTACAAGTACTATTAAATTCATTTAATCAACTCCTTAACATATTTGATCCTCTAATAAAAGATCAAATTGCTTACCTCTATGAGTTTGTTCATCTAGCAAACATTAATACTATAGACTAATTATTAGAATTATAAAAAATGAATGATACAACATCACTTGTTATCAGAGCGTGTATAGTTGATGCTGCATAAATACTATTGGTCTTTTTAAATATGCAAGTGGCTGAGAGTGAGAGTGAGAGTGAGAGTGAAAGGACATGCTAGGCCTAGGCTATATGCGATGTAGATTTTTGCATTTTAATTTTTAATTTTTAAGTTAAAAGTGATGTAGTTTATCTTATCCATTCATAAAATAAAATAGTTTAAGATTAATGATTCTTTTTAATATTCAATACAAAACTATTATTATTTTTAAATTGTATTATCTAATTAATACTATTACTTTCATTCTTTGCAATTCAATATATTTTACTTCATATTTATAGTAATTTTAAATAGATCAATATTTAATAATAAATACCTTAATAAAGTATTATTCTGTCTAATTTATTTATATATTTTTTAATACATATAAATGAAGAGAGTATTGTCTTTATAGGAGAAGACTACAAAGGTAGTTTTAATATATATATATATATATATATATAATATATATATATATATATATATATATATATATATAATATATATAATTTAAGATGTATGCTTATTTGTTTAATAGTTGATTTTAAAAGTATCTTCGAATTTCAATTTTTATGATTGAAATTCGTTAAACAAATATTTCAACAGTCAATCTAGAAAAAAAAAAAAGAGACAACACTTAATATATTATCGTATGAAAAAAATAATATTTGAAAGAGTATGCTTTTAATTCAAGAAAAATACTTATATAAAAATAACTCTAACACGTAATTATTCACACAATCAATCACATTCTTTTTATTAATTAAAAAATAAAAATAAAAATTTCTTTCTCTTTCATATCACAACCATCCAATAATTTTAATTAAAAAAATCATATTACTTATTTCTCCTCTATTTTTCTTATACTAAAATGCACATAGGGTGGATCTTAAAATCTACTTTACCTTTTATTTTTTCTATTTGTGTCTTCTCACAATCAAACGTATCATTTGGGTGAGCGCGAAAACGTTACTATAGTGATTGGTAACCTGACTCAGTAAAGCAAGCCAATTAACATTAATAAGACAAAAATATAAGGTTGTTGTATCATAATTTGCATGTCTTTGCCTGAAATGGGTGGGGAATCTTTTGTTTTTTAGAGAAAGGGTAGGGTCACTTATAGTAAACTAAGATTAGTTAATAACCATAGATTAATTAATCTATCTGATGTTTAGATTTGACTAATTATTAGAATTATCAAAAATGAATGATACAACATGACTTCTTATGAGAGTGTGTATAGTTGATGCCGCATAAATAGGTCTTTTAAAATATGCAAGTGGCTAAGAGTAGATGAGTGAGAGTGAGAGTGATAAAAATGATATTAATTAGATAATAAAATTAAAAGAATATATTAAAAATTAAAATAGATGAGTCATTTTAAGACAATTTTTATAATTTGCAAATAATGCCATACCATGCTTTTCTCATCGTGGCTTCCTTTGTCTCCCATAGTGGACCAAATGTCAAGAGGTCTAACATTAATTTGCTTCTACATGAGTATATTCGAATCCAAGAGAATATTCTCACACTGTCAACTCATACTTTGTATAAACCCCTAGATATAACACGCTACTGTTTAATTTTATATTGGTTTAACGCTTGAATTTAATCCAATTAGTTAGGGCATCTTTTATTTTTAAAAAATGGAACTTTTTGTTTGTAGTTTTAAAAGTAGATTTTATAAAATCAAAATTTAAAATAATATTTTTTTTTTGAATTAAAATATTAATTTTGATATTTTATTATATAAATATATGTTATTAAAGATTAAAATATAGTTAAAATCATAATTTTTTTCAAAAAATTATATTTTCAACATTATATTTATGAAAAATTATTTGAAATAGATTTAAAACTAAGTGATTTTTTAAAATTTTAATATTAAAAAAAGTTTTAATAAAAAGATAAAATATTTAAAATAATATTTTAAAAATAATTATTTAAATAAAAAATTTATTTAAAACTTTTATAAAAAAAAATTCTACAAAATTATATTACATTATAAAAATCATTTTTAAAAAATTAAAACAACGGACCCCAGATACTTGTATTTTCAACTAAGTATCTATTAATAAAAGATATGTGTACAGTATCAATAATGCTCTTTACTTTAAAATTATTTATATTTGCAAAAGATTAAAATAGTAAAAAACTAATCTCTTAATTAATTCACTCTACTTCAAAATTATTTACAATTGTAAAATATTAAAATAATAAAAAACTAATCTCCCAGTTAGTTCTCTCTACTTCAAGCGCATGCTGCCAAATGTCAAATTCTTATTTGACACTTTTTTTAACTTTCACTTTTTCCTTCACTTAATATTACTATTTTACTTACCATTTCATAATTCTCTCAAATTAAATTTATTTTTTATTTTTTTATTTGTTTCACTTTTCATTTTCTTATATAAATGAAGAAGCGGAAGAACACATGAAGAAGTAGAAAAATAAACAAAAGAATACGGGTGAATACAAATAAATACTTCACATTTTTTTATAGTTATTAATTTACATGTGAGTACAGACAAATGAAACAACTAAATTAAAAAAAATCTCAAAATTTAAATATATATAAATCGAGTTCATTTTTTTTAGGTTTGTTATTGTTTTTATTATATTTGTAAAAAAAGATATATATATATATATATATATATATATATATATATATAATATATATATATATTATATATATATATATTATTATATTATAATATATAAGTAGACAAAATAATTGTATAATCTTTTTTTTTAAATTACCAAAAAAAAGTAATTTTTACATTTTTTTATGCATATTAAAAAGTATTTGTAATATATTAATATACATAGTTATAGTATATGATTATTACACATATTGGTGTATAAATATATACAATGTTAACGTTTAGTTTTGTTTTTAGAACATATTCAATCAATTCTATTTATTTATTATTACTAAAAAGAATAATTAATCTATTTTTAAATTTTAATAAAATTAACAATTTATTTTATCAAATTAGATAATACTCAATAGTTGTGAACATAACTAATTTTCTATTTCACGAGTCATTATCAGCAAAATACTTATTTTATTTTAATTAACAATTATCTTTATTAGAGACAAAATAATCTTATTTTTGAATATCAAAATTTCTCCTTTACTCACGAATCACTATCATCAAAATATATTTTATTTTAATTCACAATTGTCTTTATTAGAAACAAAATTCTTATTTTTAAATGTCAAAATTTCTATTTTTCTCACGGATGAGTATAAGCAAAATATCTATTTTATTATAATTAACAATTGTTTTTATTTGAGAAATAAAATTATTATTTTTAAATGTTAAATTTTCTCTTTTTTTTAAAGATTATTTAGTACAATTGAGTTTATATTAGTATTGATCATTTTACAATTAAGTAACCCATTTTAAATTAATATGCATATATAAATACAATTTATATCGTATTAAATAAATTTACTCGTGCATCGCACGGGTATCTTACTAGTTAGTAAATAAATTACGAGTTTTAATTCACTTGCAAGATTAAACTTGAAAAAATTCTAAGAACATTTTGTGTGAAAAATTTGAAAAGGTGTATTGGTGCTTAAAAGTTCTATATTTGAATTTAGAGCAATTGTATAAGAATTTAAAGAAGTAAAATAAAGGATTGTTCAAAAGGATAAAGTAAATGAAGTAAGACAGTAAAAGTAATTGAATAAAACTCCTTAAATTAAAAGAGGGACACAAGTTCATACAATTCTCACAAATTATTTATCTTTATAGCTCATATGTGTGAATTCTAAAGAAAACATAATGAAAATGTGAACCCCATTTCAGATAATGAAATTTACTTATATACTAAGTACATTAGTAATTGTCAACAACAATTAATTCTCGAGAATTCAACATGTATCTTATTACATGAGCTTTTGTCTTATAATCCGTTTCCACGTGTCTCCAGCATTTCAAACCGCTTCAAACTGCTATTGTTTCTTCGAACAGCCACTGCTGTCGAACTGTCTCTAAGTCACTTAATCCCTAGACTCAAGAATGTACTAAGTCTCAAAACACTTAATAGGTGAGTCAAACTTATCACACCTGATAGGTGAGTCAAACTTATCAATATCTCAAAGTGTAAAGAATAATTCATTGATCATTTATCAACATGTTTGAAGTGTTGAAGGTTCAATCAATCTTAGGATAAAAAATCAATGATATTCAAGATTGTCATCAACCAATATAATCATAAACAAAGGGGTGAAATGGTCAAAGATAAAAATAAATAATAATAATAATAATGATATAATTATATTAAATAGAATTTAATTAAAGTGTGGAAAGAAAGACAAATCAAAGTTTGATTAAAATGCTAAACAAAATAAACATGATAAAAGGAAGAAACAAAAATGAAAATAAATCGACATGACATATTTTTCATGAACATAAACCATTATTCAATCATCTTCCTCATACTGAAAATGGAGCAAAACTTCAACACTCAATCCAAACATGACACTATTTTGAGAGTTGTTGTGCTTTTGAGGTAGTATATGGTTGCTGTGATAGAAAGATGGAGGAGAAAGAAGTTGTATGTTGACATGGTGGTAGTGAATGACTATGTGGATGAAGGTTGCTGGTTTGCTATTGATGTTATTGTATGAAGATGGGGAATTTTTACATGGTGGTTGAGTGGTTCAAAGAAGAGAGGGGGGGTTGAGTGAGTTTGGGTTTTTAGGTTAAAAGAAGAGAGCTTGAATGTGATTTTGATAGAGTTTTAGTGGCTGCTAGCTTGGAAAAATGAGGGAGAATGATGTTTTATTTATATGGGAAGCATATGGGTTGAAGTGTGTGAGGTTATGGTTCATTTGTGTAAAAAAATAAAATTACTGTTGTTGACCGTACAGGTGTAACCGATTACCAGGATTTGGGTAATCTGTTACACAAATTGAAAATGGCCTTGGAAGTCTGTGTAGCGCAGGTGTAACCAGTTATCAGGATTTGGGTAACGGTTACACAGACTGAAAATTTCCTTGGATGCCTATTTAAAAGAGGGTGTAACCGGTTACCATAATTTGGGTAACCGGTTACACAAACCAAAATTTAGAATTTTTGCTATGTTATGGTTTTTTCCCTTGAAGTGCCATTAAGAAAACCCTAGTTTTTCTCATGTATAAGCACCATGCCTTGAGTCTGTGTAATATGCCTTTGGTTATGAATGTTAATGCAAATATGTCGATGTAATGAGGAATGTGTGCATGTGTATTAGGGCCATGGACCAGATGAAAGTTGCATAGGAGGTAGGGTACGCAAAAATTGACTCGATAGCATAGGACCGTCACCGTATTTTATTTATTCCATAAAAAAGAGGAAAGGAAAAATAAAGGATAAAACCCTACAAAGAAAACAAAAAGATTGGTCTCGCAACCAATTAAGGGTTCAGAAGTCGGTTATGCAAGGGGAAGGTATTAACACCCTTCACATCTATCATACTCGATGGGAACCATCTAAATTGTCTATGTGAAATGGGTGTTTATCTATCTTAATGCTTATCTGATATCGAAAAGAAGGGGAAATAATTGGTTTTTTTATTATTGTGCTCGCCAAGGATTGGTGACCTCGTGCCTACATATCATCACCAGGGGATGAAGAATCAGAGCTTCATAGTTCGGAGTAGAAAATGATTGTTTATTGGTTGTTTTTAGTGAGCAGTGTTAACATTCACGTTCTAGCGATTAAACATTGCTTGTATGCTCGCGGATGAGAGACTTAAGCATTTGTTTGTTTGTGGTAGAAAGGACGCACTTGAGTTGCATTCTAGCAGTTAAACATTTAATTGTATGCTCACACATGGGAGACTTAAGTGTCGTCGTACCGCGGTAGAACGGAAGAAACATGTGCATTTGTGAAAAGATTTTTGGAATGATGCCCTAAGGCGCAAAAAGAGTTTGATGAGTTGACGTTCATTTTAGATTTTGAAAAGAGATTGTTTTTTTATTAGAATTACACTAAAGACTATGGGCAGAGGTGAATATTTCAGACAAATAAGCCAAGCGTCTTGTGTCCAAAATATTCAGAGTAAGGGTAAGAAAGCTCCATTCTCACTAGGCATGGCAACGAGGCGGGCCAGGGACGATTTTTACCTCCCCCAAACCCAAATCCGAATCCCAAACAATCCTCGTTCCCCACACCAAACCTAAACGAGAATGGAGAATCAAAACCCAAACCCGTCCCAAACGGTTTCAGGTTGGGTTCGGGTATCCCCACCCTGCCACCATTTATTTATAGAAATCAATTTTTTAAATAGAAATATTTTTTTTTCTAAAATTAAATTAAATTTACAAATAATAAAATAAAATAATCTAAAAAAATATTGACCACATATTTGATATTTTAAATTATCAAAAATAAATAATAATGTACATAATAAAATAGACGGAGAGGGTTCAGGGTGGGTACTAGTGTCCCCATTACCTGACCCGTCCCTATATTTTATAATAAGGGAAAACCCAAACCCAAATCAAAACCCAATTAAAGCGGGTTTTCCCCGTCAACTTCGGGGCAAGTTTGGGTGGGTACCCGCGGGTACGTGTTATGTTGCCATGCTTAATTCTCACTCCTTCTCCACCATTTAAAGCTCGTGACGCACAATTTTAATCGTATTTTTATTGTATTTTGAATTTGACTAAGAAAGTGCCGATTGATGTTGAATCAAAGGTTTATTTCTTATTGATTTTGAAATGGTGAGAGATATACATGGATATTTATAAGAGAACAATGCGAGAAATAAAATGTCTCATTGTAAGATAGCCCAAGAGAAAACCTTGTATGTGTAAAATGGCCTAAGCTAACAAGTGGATAATGGCCTTAAGAACATGTCTCCCTAGGGTAATGCCATGAATTCCATTTTTACTATAAAATATTGCAAGTCACTGATGAAATTCCAAGTCAGAACAATAGGTCAAGAATCATGATCGAAGGTCCAAATGCAAGGGTCCTAATGAGTCCTCTAAGTCCAACAGTAGGTCACAAATGAATACATTTCTTTGGTCTTTTTAGTTTATCATGTTTTTGTTTATTTTAACAAGATAAAGACATAAATTAAAGTGCATGGAATAAAATGAGCAATAAAAGTAAATTGCGAAAAGTAAATTGTCGGAATTTAAATAGCGATAAAGTGCAATAATGTAAAAGTTAGAAGTTAGTATGTTAATGATCAACGGATCAATCAGTCGAGTCGGGATAATTTAGAGCTATGTTAAGCAATCGTAAGTGGACTTATGTAGAAGTCACACCTATCTCAGGTCGGTCAATAACAATGTCTGTGCTAAGAATGTTAGACGTCCAACACAAAGTTAACCTCTTGAAACAATACAACACAACAAAAAGGAAAGTCAAGATCAAGCAACAAAAAGTCTCATCTATCATCAAGAAATTTAACAAAATGATCAACCAAGGATAACCTATCAACATCTCAAAGTGTCAAGAATTATCCATTGATCATTCATCAACATGTTTGAAGTGTTGAAGACTCAATCAACCTTAGGATAAAAAATCAATGATATTCAAGATTGTCATCAACCAATATAATCATAAACAAAGGGGTGAAATGGTCAAAGATAAAAGTAAATAATAATAATAATAATAATAATAATAATAATAATAATGATATAATTATATTAAATATAAGTTAATTAAAGTGTGGAAAGAAAGAAAAATCAAAAGTTTGATCAAAATGCAAAGTGAAATAAAAATGATAAAAGGAAGAAACTAAAATGAAAAGAAATCGACATGCCATATTTCTTCATGAACACAAACCATTATTCAATCATCTTCCTCTTATTGAAAATGGAGCAAAACTCCAAAACTCAATCCAAACATGACACTATTTTGAGAGTTGTTGTGCTTTTGAGGTAGTATATGGTTGTTGTGGTAGAACAATGGAGGAGAAGGAAGTTGTATGTTTACATGGTGGTGGTGATTGGTTATGTGGATGAAGGTTGTTGGTTTGCTACTGATGTTGTTGTATGAAGAGGGTGGATTTTTATATGGTGGTCGGGTGGTTCAAAGAAGAGAGAGGGGGTTGCGTGAGTTTGGGTTTTTAGGTTAAAAAAAGAGAGCTTGAATGTGATTTTGACAGAGTTTTAGTGGCTGTTAGCTTGGAAAAATGAGGGGGAATGGTGTTTTATTTGTAGGGGAAACATATGGGTTGAAGTGTGTGAGGTTAGGGTTCATTTATGTACAAAAAATAAAATTATTGTTGTTGTCCGCATAGGTGTAATCGGTTACCAAGATTTGGGTAACGGGTTACATAGACTGAAAATGGCATTGGAAGTCTGTGTAGCGCAGGTGTAATAAGTTACCAGGATTTGGATAACCAGTTACACAGACTGAAATTTTCCTTAGAGTCCTGTTTAAAAGAGGGTGTAATCGGTTACCACAATTTGGGTAACCGGTCACACAGACCAAAATTTGGAATTTTTGCTATGTTATGTTTTTTCCCTTGAAGGGCCATCAAGAAAACCCTAGTTTTTCTTAGGTATAACCAACATGCCTTGAGTCCATGTAATATGTCATTGGGTATAAATGTTAATGCAGATGTGGTGATAAAATGAGGAATATGTGCATGTGTATTAGGGCCATGGACTAAATGAAAGTTGTATAGGAGGTAGGGTACGCAAAAAATGACTCGATAGCACAGAGCCGCCACTGTATTTTATTTATTCCATAAAAAAGAGGAAAGTGAAAATAAAATATAAAACCCTATAAAAAAAGAAAAGATTGGTCTCGCAACCAATTAAGGGTTCAGAAGTTGGTTATGCAAGGGGAATGTATTAACACCACTCACATCCATCGTACTCGATGGTAACCATCTAAGTTGTGTATATGAAATATGTGTTTATCTATCTTAATGCTTATCTGATATCGAAAAGAAGGGGAAATAATTATTATTTTTTATTATTGTGCTCGCCAAGGATTGGGATCCTCGTGCCTACATATCATCATCGGGGGATGAAGAATCAAAGCTCCTAGAAAATGATTGTTTGTTGGTTGTTTTTAGTGAATAGTGTTAACATTCACATTCTAGCGATTAAACGTTGCTTGTATGCTCGTGGATGGGAGACTTAAGCATTTGTTTGTTTGTGGTAGAAAGGACGCGTTTGGGTCGTATTCTAGCAGTTAAACATTTGATTGTATGCTCATACATGGGAGGCTTAAGTGTTGTTCGTACCACGATAGAACTGAAGAAACATGTCCTTTTGTAAAAAGATTTTTGGAATGATGCCCTAAGGAGCAAAAAGAGTTTAATGATTTGATGTTGGTTTTAGGTTTTGAAAAAAGATTGTTTTTTATTAGAATTGCACTAAAGACTATGGGCAGAGGTGAATATTTCAGACAAACAAGCCAAGCGTATGGTGTCCAAAATATTCAAAGTAAGGGTACGAAAGCTCCATTCTCACTCCTTATCCACCAATTAAAGCTCGTGGCGCATAATTCT
Source organism: Lathyrus oleraceus (assembly GCF_024323335.1). Classification (NCBI taxonomy): domain Eukaryota; kingdom Viridiplantae; phylum Streptophyta; class Magnoliopsida; order Fabales; family Fabaceae; genus Lathyrus; species Lathyrus oleraceus. Next base: position 170,319,824 of record NC_066583.1, on the reverse strand, counting down.
AATCATATTTTTATTGTATTTTGAATTTTGACTAAGAAAATGCTGCTTGACGCTGAATCAAAGGTTTATTGCTTATTGATTTTGAAATGGTGAAAGATACACATGGATAGTTACAAGAGAACAATGCGAGAAATAAAAGATCTCATTGTAAGATAGCTCAAGAGAAAGCCTTGTATGTGCAAAGTGGACTAAACTAACAAGTGGATAATGGGCTTAAGAACATGTCTCCCTAGGATAATGCCACGAATACCATTCTTACAATAAAATATTGCAAGTCACTAATGAAATTCCAAGTCAGAACAATAGGTCAAGGATCATGATCCAAGGTCCAAATGCAAGGGTCCTAATGAGTCCTCTAAGTCCAACAGTAGGTCACAAATGAATACATCTTTTTGGTCTTTTTATTTTATCATATTTTTATTCGTTTTAACAAGATAAAGACATAAATTAAAGTGCATGAAATAAAATGAGAAATAAAAGTAAATTGAGGAAAGTAAATTGCGGAACGTAAATTATCGGAATTTAAATAGTGATAAAGGAAATAATGTAAAAATTAGAAGTTAATAGTTAGTATGTTAATGATCAAAGGATCAATCAGTCGAGTCGGGATAATTTAGAGCTATGTTAAGCAACCATACACGGACTTATATAGAAGTTACACCTATTTGAGACCGATCAATAACAATGTATGTGCTAAGAATGTTATAGGTCTACACAAAGTTAGCCTCTTGAAACAATGCAACACAACAAAAAGGAAAGGCAAGATCAAGCAACAAAAAGTCTCATATATCATCAAGAAATTTAAAAATATGATCAACCAAGGGCAACCTATCAACACCTCAAAGTGTCAAGAATGATCCATTGATCATTCATCAACATATTTGAAGTGTTGAAGGTTCAATCAACCTTAGGATAAAAAATAAGTGATATTCAAGATTTTCATCAACCAATATAATCATTAACAAAGGGGTGAAATGATCAAAGATAAAAATAAATAATAATAATAATGATATAATTATATTAAATTGAAGTTAATTAAAGTGTGGAATGAAAGAAAAATCAAGAGTTTGATTAAAATGCTAAATGAAATAAAAATGATATAAGAAAGAAACAAAAATGAAAAGAAATTGACATGACATGTTTCTTCATGAACACAAATCATTATTCAATAATCTTACTCATATTTTATATGGAGCAAAACTCCAAAACAAAACATGACACTATTTTGAGAGTTGTTGTGCTTTTGAGGTGGTATATGGTTGTTGTGGTAGAAAAATAAAGGAGAAGGAAGTTATAAGTTTACATGGTGGTGGTGAATGGTTATGTGGATGAAGGTTGTTGGTTTGCTACTGATGTTGTTGTATGAAAATGGTGGAATTTTACATGGTTGTTGGGTGGTTCAAAGAAGAGAGAGGGGTTGAGTGAGTTTGGGATTTAGGTTAAAAGAAGAGAGCTTGAATGTGATTTTGGAAGAGTTTTAGTGGCTGTTAGCTTGGAAAAATGAAGGCGAATGATGTTCTATTTATAAGGGAAACATATGGGTTGAAGCGTGTGAGGTTAAGGTTCATTTGTGTAAAATAAAATAAAATTATTGCTGCTGTCTGCGTAGGTGTAATCGGTTACCAGAATTTGGGTAACTGGTTACACATACTGAAAATGGCCTTGGAAGTCTGTATAGCGTATGTATAATCGGTTACCAGGATTTGGATAACCGGTTATGCAAACTTAAATTTTCCTTCGACGCTTGTTTAAAAGAGGGTGTAATCGGTTACCACAATTTGGGTAACTAGTCACACAGACCAAAATTTGGAATTTTTGCTATGTTATGGTTTTTTCCCTTGAAGTGCCATCAAGAAAACCCTAGTTTTTCTCAGGTATAACCACTATGCCTTGAGTTCGTGTAATATGCCTTTGGTTATGAATGTTAATGCATATGTGGTGATGTAATGAGGAATGTGTGCATGTGTATTAGGGCCATGGACCAGATAAAAGTTGTATAGGAGGTAGGGTATGCAAAAACTGACTCGATAGCATAAGGTCGCCACCATATCTTATTTATTCCATAAAAAATAGGAAAGGGAAAATAAAGGATAAAACCCTATAGATAAAAATAAAAGATTGGTCTCACAACCAATTAAGGGATCGTAAGTCGGTTATGCAAGGGGAAGGTATTAACACCCCTCACTTCTATCGTATTCGATGAGAACCATCTAAGTTGTCTATGTGAAATGTGTGTTTATTTATCTTAATGCTTATCTGATATCGAAAAGAAGGGGGAATAATTGGTGTTTTATTATTATGCCCGCCAAGGATTAGGGCCCTCGTGCCTACATATCATCATCGAGGGATGAAGAATAAGAGCTCCGTAGTTCGGAGTAGAAAATGATTGTTTGTTGGTAGATTTTAGTGAACAGTGTTAACATTCATGTTCTAGCGATTAAACGTTACTTGTATGCTTGCGGATGAGAGACTTTAGCATTTGTTTGTTTGTGGTAGAAAGGACGCGCTTGGGTTGAAGTCTAGCAGTTAAACATTTAATTGTATGCTCACACATGGGAGGCTTAAGCATCGTTCGTACCGCGGTAGAACGGAAGAAACATGTCCTTTTGTGAAAATATTTTTGGATGATGCCCTAAGGCGCAAAAAGAGTTTGATGAGTTGATGTTAATTTTAGGTTTTGAAAAGAGATTTTTTTATTAGAATTGCTCTAAAGACTATGGGCAGAGGTGAATATTTCATACAAACAAGACAAGCGTCTTGTGTCCAAAATATTCAGAGTAAGGGTAGGAAATCTCGATTCTCACTCCTTCTCCACCACTTAAAGCTCGTGGCGCATATTCTAATTGTATTTTTATTTAATTTTGAATTTGACTAAGAAAATTCCGCTTGACGTTAAATCAAAGGTTTATTGCTTATTGATTTTGAAATGGTGAGAGATATACATGGATATTTACAAGAGAACAATGTGAGAAATAAAAGGTCTCATTGTAAGATAACCCAAGAGAAAGTCTTGTATGTTCAAAGTGGCCTAAGCTAACAAATGGATAATGGGCTTAAGAACATGTCTCCCTAGGGTAGTGCCATGAATATCATTCTTACAGTAAAATATTGCAAGTCATTAATGAAATTCCAAGTCAGAACAATAGGTCAAGAATCATGATCCAAGGTCCAAATGCAAGGGTCCTAATGAGTCCTCTAAGTCCAACAGTAGGTCACAAATGAATACATCTTTTAGGTCTTTTTATTTTATCATGTTTTTGTTCATTTTAACAAGATACAGACATAAATCAAAGTGCATGGAATAAAATGAGCAATAAAAGTAAATTGAGGAACGTAAATTATCGGAATTTAAATAGCGATAAAGTGTAATAATGTAAAAGTTAGAAGTTGGTAGTTAGAATGTTAATGATCAAAGGATCAATCAGTCGTGTCGGGACAATTTAGAGCTATATTAAGCAATCGTAAGTGGACTTATGTAGAAGTCACACCTATCTGAGGTCGGTCAATAACAATGTATGTGTTAAGAATGTTAGAGGTCTAACACAAAGTTAGCCTCTTGAAATAATGCAACACAACAAAAAGGAAAGGCAAGATCAAGCAACAAAAAGTCTCATCTATCATCAAGAAATTTACCAATATGATCAACCAAGGGCAACCTATCAACACCTCAAAGTGTCAAGAATGATCCATTGATCATTCATCAACATGTTTGAAGTGTTGAAGGTTCAATCAACCTTAGGATCAAAAATCAATGATATTCAAGATTGTCATCAACCAATATAATCATTAACAAAGGGGTGAAATGGTCAAAGATAAAAATTAATAATAATAATAATAATAATAATAATAATGATATATTAAATAGAAGTTAATTAAAGTGTGGAAAGAAAAATGGTCAAAGATAAAAATGCCAAGTGAAATAAAAATGATAAAAGGAAGAAACAAAAATGAAAAGAAATCGACATGACATATTACTTAGTGAACACAAACCATTATTAAATCATCTTCCTCATATTGCAAATGGATCATAACTCCAGAACTAAATCCAAACATGACACTATTTTGAGAGTTGTTGTGCTTTTGAGGTAGTATATGGTTGTTGTGGTAGAAAAATGGAGGAGAATGAAATTGTATGTTTACATGGTGGTGGTGAATGGTTATGTGGATGAAGGTTGTTGGTTTGATACTGATGTTGTTGTATGACGAGGGTGGGTTTTTACATGGTGGTTGGGTGGTTTAAAGAAGAGATGAGGGTTGAGTGAGTTTGGGTTTTTAGATTAAAAGAAGAGAGCTTGAATGTGATTTTGGAAGAGTTTTAGTGGCTGTTAGCTTTGAAAAGTGAGGGAGAATGGTGTTCTATTTATAGGGGAAACATATGGGTTGAAGTGTGTGAGGTTAGGGTTCATTTGTCTAATAAAAATAAAATTACTACTGCTGTCTGCGTAGGTAATCGATTACTAGGATTTAGGTAACCAGTTACACAAGCTGAAAATGGTCTTGGAAGTCTGTGTGGCGCAAGTGTAATCGGTTACCAGGATTTAGGTTATCGATTACACATACTGAAATTTTCCTTGGACGCCTGTTTAAAATAGGGTGTAATCGGTTACCACAATTTGGGTAACCGGTCACACAGACCAAAATTTGGAATATTTTCTATGTTATGGTTTTTTCCCTTGAAGTGCCATCAAGAAAACCCTAGTTTTTCTCAGGTATAACCACCACGCCTTGAGTCTGTGTAATATGCATTTGGTTATGAATTTTAATGCAAATATGGTGATGAAATTAAGAATGTGTGCATGTGTATTAGGGCCATGGACCAGATGGAAGTTGCATAGGAGCTAGGGTGAATTTTGGGGTATGACACGCGTGTCTTTAGCATTTCAAACTATTCCAAACTACTTCAAACTGATATTGTTGCTTCATACTACCTCTGATGTTAAACTGCTTCAAAGTCACTTAATCTCTAGACTTAAGAATTTACTAAGTCTCAAATCACTTAATAGGTGAGTCAAACTTATCACCCCTGAAGGCGAGTCAAACTCATCACACCTAATAGGCAAGTCAAACTCACCACCTCTTTCGAAACGGTTAATATGTCGAAACTATATTTTGGTCATCTTACACTCAATATTATGATACCTTTATATCACACCTTCATGTCAAAACTCTAAACTTAAATTCTCAGGCTAACAGATGCCCTCCAAAAATATCATTTTTTCGATCATATCTATAATATGGCAGAAAAATGATGTTTTCAGTCGAATTCGTAAGACTATTCAAGCCATTATGCATATGTCACTACCATCATGACCTTCACCGTTCATTGTCATCATGTATGTTTTCACTCAATCGTCATGCCTACAAGATAGAGGCACCTACCATCATGGATTCGATTTACAAGACCATTGTGGCTTACAAATATTAACCATATTAAGTGACAATACAAAATCATCTAATTACTAATGATTTTAACAAAAAAATGGAATTAAAATGTTAGTGAGTTTTAACTTCAGAGAGAGCAACTGAAATGACTCACTTCAAGATCTATATATAAACTTTTTTTTATTCTTTCTTCTTCTTCACAACATTACTCTCTCTCTCTCTCTCTCTCTCTCTCTCTCTCTCTCTCTCTCTCTCTTGAACCATAAGAGCTCTTATTTCCTGCAACTTTCATTTTCATCCTCTACTCAAGCTTTAGAAAAATGGCTTCTACTTCTGGCATTGAAAAAAAAAACCCGAATCCCTCATGGTACAACCCCACTGTGTTTTTCGTTCATCTCCTTATACTCATAGTTAACCTTATATTAAATGGATAAATAGAGTAGAGAAGGAGAAAGGACAAATCTGGAAGAATACAAGGTACTTTTGACTTGACTAGTTGCCAAGGATTGGGCAAAGATACAATGCCACCATGCTTATTGTCACTCTTTGTTTTTGGGAAGCTTCGACTAACACTTTTCAACTCCCTTGTGGGATGTTGACTACCACATTTTTTGACATGGCTTCCATAACTGGTCTTCGACCAATTGGGAAGACCTTCGGCCCCAACACCAAGACCAAGATTAAGCCCAGTGTCACCTTCACCCATGATCATTTCACCTCTACATCCAAGATCATCATGAACAAGAAGGGGAGGTTTCCGATTACGAACACACTGCTTTTCTCACCCGCTGGCTATCTCACAGAATCTCCTTGATATGTATACCACTGACTCAGATGTTTATGACGTTCTAACATTCAACCATTCCCTACCAAACTCTTTGTCCCTACAAATACTAACTAAACATCCAGTTAATGAGATTTTTTTTAATTAAATGGGATAGTCTAAGATCAAACTCCTGTAGAATAATCAACTGGTCCCAAAAATCAAGACTCTGAATAACATTTGACTAGTTCAAACGAAAATGCTCAAACACTAGAAGGCCAAGAGCATGATGATCAAATGTAAGAGGACCATGATGTAGATCAGAAGCCAGGGGCCAAAAAGTTGATTGAACACCAGAGGGCCAGGGTCAAAGAGAACCTCAGGCTGCTACTAATGGAAAAAAACAACAATAGTGAAGTTAAAGGAAACACAATAAAGGGGGTTTGAATTAGGTTTCAAGAAATAAAACTTTTAAACCCAAAGATATAAACAGAAAAATAAGAACAAAAATAATGAACACAATTATTTTTATCCTGGTTCGCCATTAACAAAGTTACCTCCAGTCCATCCACCCAGGTTATTTCGCCTTATCACAAGGACTAAATCCACTATAATCAAACTTGATTACAACACAAAGTCCAACTCCCAATGTCTTCTTGAGTATTCTGACTAAACCCTAGTCACTCAAGGAAATACAATCATAAAGACTGAGATACAAAGTGTGTTTACAAAATGCTTCTAAAAAGCAGAATACACAAACGAATCATAAGTTTATCATACAAAATATATTCAATGAAGTGTATGAACAAAATTTCCTTGTGTTGTGCTTCTTTTGTCTCAAAGTGTTTTGCAAAATGCACTGTTGACGTATATGATAATCTCTTACAGTGTAACACAATTCCATTCTTTCAAGTCTTCTTCATCAGAACCTGGTCTTCAAAGTTTGGAAACACAAGTCAGAGTTGTGTGAGCATTGAGCTTTAGAGCTTATCAACATCAGAAGCTTCAGAGTCATAAGGCTTTGGATAATCAGAGTTCATAAGCGATGAGTACATAATCCAAGCTTGATTATCTTGTAAAAACACACACCTTAGAGTCAGGATGCACTAGGTTTAGAATCTAATGACGTCACACGTCATTTCATCAGAGTCAGAACTTGTATCTAGTATCTGCATATTAAACAAAACCATCAGGGTACAAAATTGTTCTGTAAGAGTCAATGTATTGTTATCATCGAAACATAAGGCTAGATGCAAAACCAAATATTGTTCTTGCAATCTCCCCTTTTTGATGATTTCAAAACAATGAATTTTGATGAACAATTTTTACTTGGTTTAATAATATAAAAAGCATAAGAGTGAGGTCTGTAAGCTCCCCCTGAGTTTTATACTATTAAAATTATTTCTCAGCTTAAAATTCAGAGTTAAGTTTGCAAGTTGCCCTTGAGTTTAAGACTTAAAATAATTTTAACACATATAACAATTTAATCACCATGAAATAAATAACTTCACTAAATGAGGAAGCCTGGTTGACCTATATTCTGATCTTTCTGACTTCATGTATCATAAAGTCTGGTTATCAGGAAATTATCTTATGTAAAAGTCTTAGTTAGACTTGTATCAAAACTTGATTAGAAATTATCAATTTCTTGTATCAAAGTATGGTTGGAAACTGGCTTAATTCAGAACTCAGTTTAAAAACCACATATGCCTGGTTAACTCCTTTTTAACTATGAAGTCCCGGTTAACTTCTGAAGATACATGGTTAACTTAACTCCTGAAAAAGATTTCTTAGCAATAATGATGAACTTAGTCAGAGTTCCCAGATTAGTGATAAGAGTTAGAAAATTAATAAACATCAGAGTCAGATGTTTAGGATTCAGAAGGAAAATAAGTATATCATAAATAATGTCCACTCTTCTCCCCATTTGTCACCAATCAAAAAGTCAAAATAAGTAAAGACAAAGGATAACACAAAACAAACTGTATTTCGTTAAAAAGATAAAGGTACCAAAATAAAAGATAAGCACTTAAAACTAGAAAGCAACATTTTTGAAAGTTTGGTTTCTAAGTAGGGGTGGAAATCTCGACAGAATAGCTTGAATCATTCCTTCAATCTTTGTGTTAGTCTGGGCTTGTTCCTTGAACATGTCATCTTACTTGTCCAGGTGAGTCATAACAACTTCATTCTCTTGTTTCAGCTCTTGTAGAGTCTTCAACACTAGAGGAATAGGTTCAGCTTCCACCACTGGCTTAGTTCCAGATACAATTCCAATCTCAGTTACTGGAGGAGGAGTGACTTCAGCATCAACTTTTGCTTCAGAAATGAGAGTTTCTATAAAAGCAATTTTTGGAGGAGGAAATGCTTTTGGAGGAGATCTTAGAGTAAATATCTCCAAAAGAGGCTCTATAAACTCAAAAAGCTTGTCTTGTAGTTTCTTTTGAGCAGCTGTGTAGCAGAGTTCTTTAGCTCCCAGGAACGTGAGTTCATTGATCTTCTGAAATCAACCCAGACATCATCACTCTAAGTAGGATTGACATATTCTATGCAATCTTGTATCATAGAGTGTAGACGCTCATTTGCTTCTGACTCAAACTGCCGAACTAAATCATCAATCTCCTTAGGGTTAATGATAAGTTGAGGTTCAAGTTCATATTCTATCTCAATACGGTGTTAGGTTGAGGAGGTGGAGTTGGTGGTGTTGGTGTATTTTCTGGAAAGGCATAAGCTTAAGGAATAGTGACTGTGAAATAAGTGTGATTGGAATGGATGGTTTCAGAAGAGGGGCGAGGGTTTCTGGTTGAGATTCCGTGGGGATTGTTTTAGTAGTTGGTGGTTGTGTTGGTTTAGATGGTTGTTCAGTGGTTATAATGAGGGGTTGTTCATATGTGGTATTTTCAATTGGATTTAAAATTTGAGAGAGAAGTGTTGGTGGTATTTGTGGTGATTCAGTCACAGTGGGTTCAGATGTTATTGGTACAGAGTATTGATTATTTTAGATACAATAGGTTATTTTTGTTTTGGGTTGGATATGGTTCCAAACAAAATAATAAATGTTATTGAAGTTAGAGTGGGCTGGAGAGGAGTAGATGAAGTAGAAATTATAGAACTAATAAAATTAAAAGGAGTCTCAGCTAATGGAGACTTACCATGACGTCTATCAGCAGACACATCAGCTGACCTAGGACTTCCAGAACCAACATTTTTTGCTTCTGGTCCCATCTTGTTCCTCACGATATCAGAAGTTCTGGCAATCTTGGTTGGGGGCTTGGCTATTCGAAGGTCCATCACCAGTTGACTTGGACTTCCTCTTTATCTTAAGAGAGTAGACGTCAAGAGCATTGTCTGGGAGTATATCAAAGGAGTAAGCTACCGAAGTGAGACCAGTGGTAATACAATCAGCGATGTAAGATTCTAAAAGTTCTATGGGATCTTCATTTGGTAAGATTGGATAGTCATCAATCAGAATTCTTCTGGAGGCAACATTCTTCCTATCCATAATCTCTGAAGGGTCAGAGATAATAGTGATCAAGGACATATTATCCATATTCCTTCCATTGAAGGTTTTCCCAATGTTGAATTCAACTCCCTTTGTCAAACCCACCTCTATTAGGGTTTGAACCAACTTGGTCTCAAAAAGAATGTCAAAAATAAGTCTTCATATATGTATCCATTTTCTGGGCTTTAGGGCCTCATCTCTAGTTTCCTTGACTAGCTCCTTCAAATACTTGAAAAGTATAGAAGGTAGATTCATCTTGGTCCAAGGTGATAGATAAAACAACATATACTTCTGATTTGTATTGATGTATTCAGAAGAGTTTGTTAAGGGTCTATGATGTACACAACCCAGAAGAATTTTGAACCATACTCTGAGATGGTTGTGCAAATTCTTGGCATTGAATGGGTTCTTTCCATCTTGAAAAATTACTCTAGCAATCTAATTCATCTTGTCCTTCTTAGCAAGCACACCAAAACATATCTTCCTAGAACCATCAGGAGTTATAAGTTTTTCTATAGACTTCTCAGAAATACTGATATTGTGCCATAGCACGTAAGAAGTAATTTTCAGGTTTGAAGCTTTTGCGAAAATCCAAAACTATTTTACCAATTCAGGATAAACAGGCCCTTTGAGACGATCAAAGAATACTTCCCAACCTTGAGACTTGACCCCTACAGTAAGGTCAAACCCATTTTTGTTAAGGTTTTCAAAATCCACAATTATTTCATAGAGAACTTGTAATTGCGTAACATGAGTAGAGAGAGTGAGTTCCTTAATTCCTTCATATACTTGTTCTTGTTGTTGAGTAAATTGTTGTTCTTGAGTAACTTGATTAGACTGTTGTTGAACTTGTTGAGAATCAGCCATTGTGATGAAAAAGGGTTTTAGGTTTGCAGAGAAAATGAAGGTTTAAAAGAGAGAAAATGTAGGATATGAGCGACGTAAGTGTGTGAAATGTGAGTGAAGTGGGTTTTATAAAGGTTTTGCAATCATGACAAAATCTTGAATAGTGAAACAATTCTGACAGGGGGGAAAACGTAGAGAGATTTTACTTATTCCCAAGAAATCTCTTCATCCAATGCGTCACTCATCGATCCGCAAAATGTCTTTAAACCGATCCACAAACCAAGGTTGATTGACAACTAATTAATGTATCAATAATTAAGTATCAAGAAGATATAAAGTTTAACAAAGAGGTTTTGACTGGATACTTCTGAACTCATGACACCTTCTCACTTCAGAAGACTCAATGTTCATAGTCAATAAATCTCAGAGTCTCATTTAATCATTATGAGAAATTAAACATTCTGAGATATTTATCTTTTTCATTCTGGACATAAATCCATTTTCAAATTCTTCAGAATGAAAACAAATCTATCTTCAGTAAGGGGTTTTGTAAAGATATCAACCCATTAATGGTATGTATCAATGAATTTAAAATTTAAAATGTTCCTTCTGAACATAGTCACATATAAAGTGATGTTTAATCTCAATATGTTTAGCTTTAGAATGTAAAATGAGATTCATAGATAAACAAATAACAAAAGTATTATCATGGAGAATAGGAACGTTACTTTCATATATCTGAAAATATTCTAGCGGACTTTTGTTTACTGTGGAAATTGGTAAACAACCGCTGGTCCTCCCTAGGCCTTAAGACTAAGGGTTACTTGAAGGATCGACCAGTTGATCCTAGGACATGTGCTAGTGCAAGTGAGGCTTATCCAATTTCGACGGAATAACTTTGTGAGGAACGGCTCCTGATAAAGTATTGAACAAGCGCAGGTTTTCCACACGAACGGTTTGAACGATGTTATAGCCTATGGGTGACTCGTGACCGACAGCGCTACAACATTCAAAAGACGTACACGACGAACACGCTTTTAGGGAACTCTATTATCGTAATAGAATCAGTGTCGACATCGTAAACGACAACGTAAAGTGATAACTCAAACATAAACGAAATTAAAATAAAATGTTCAACGGGAACAATTGAAAAGTAAGGAAGTTGCATTGAAATAAATATGGTGATTCACGCACATAGCACTCTCAAAACTCTTGCTTCCTCGCACTGGGAATGAGAAGTTTTTTACAAGTGGTTTTTTAGTACAAGGTGAACACCTCGAGCCCCTCGTGGGTACTTCTATTTATACTAAACTAAAGAAACTGCATACAGGCTAAAAACTCCTAAAAACTAGCAGATGTCATGTCACACGATCTGCAAACCGTTATACCCACGTCTTGCAAACTGCTCCAGATTCTGGCGCTCTTATTCTTCTTGTAACTGCTGGTCATTTTCCAATTTCAAATTTCTCCCGCCCAAACGTTTTAGGGCGACACTGTCTTTTACGCATTTGGCATGAAAGAAAATTCTTTAAGTCCAAACTTCATTTTAGTCGATGGAATGGCCTGTCGACCAAGCATGCTTCTCCTGTCGGCTTTATCCCTTGACTTGTGTTTTTTCCACTCTTGCTTGTCTCAAGCACATCTTCATCCTTTGATGGGGTATAACCCCCAAATTCACAGGCCTCTATGACTAACTCTGCTTTCAGTATGCCTTATAGATTTCTCGTGGTAACAAAATGCCCCCCAGAGATGCCATTTTCGACTGTCGAAGTTGGTGAGATCATGGCATCTTTGAGATGTCAACTTACCCCTTACTGCTTCCACTTCTACTTAGTGGGACCTCTATTTACCCCACGCTAATGACGTCATATAATCATGACGAACGTTTCCTTTTTCCCTCGAGACGCACAAAATCACGTCCCCATCACTTCACGTCTTTATGACTGAAACGTGTTTGCTATCACGCCTGCCTTCTCTCCTCCACGTGTCTGCAAACGTGGGAACATGGGCGTACGTGTCGAAGGTGGAAGATCAAATGCTCACTCTTCTCTGATCAGGGTTTAACCCCTATAAAACCCTCATACTTTCTTCTTCTTCCCTTTTTTCTCCCTTTTGCTTCAGCATACAATCATCTCCTACACTCTGTGTAAAAACTCTTCTTCTCCAAAACAGAAAAACTTCCATTTTCTCCATGGCTAGCTCCAACAAACCCTCCACTACTAAACTCACACATCCTCTCACCATTGATGGTAGGGAATATGTTCCTGAGCCTCCGTTTGCAGAAGAGAAGCCAAAAATCTGGCGTTCTCAGGTATTGATCCCTTTTTCTTTGGCTGACGAACCTTTAGCATTCTTAGGTCTTCTTCCAGAAAACCGACACCCAAAGATTACCAGAACATATTCTTCCCTTTTCCCCTCCAGTCATATCTCTGAACCCGTGGTTTCTGCTCAAAAACCCTTTTCCCTTCGCTACGTCGACAGGAACTTCAGGACTGCTCCTCCCAAAAAATGTCCTAAGTTTTGTGCCTGGATGGATCGGTTAGAATCAGAGAAAATTGACCATTGGAAAAGGACAGGCATCTACACCCTTCTACAGATTGCCCGTTGTGGCCCTCCCCAGTCTTGTGGCATGTTATTAGCTGCCCTCCAATTTTGGGAGAGTTCGACCAACTCTTTCCATACCAAGTGTGGCATGATCACGCCGACACTCCTGGACATCGCTACAATCACTGACTTAAAACTGACTGGCGAAGTCTTCGACTGTGAAGCTGTAGCGTCAATCTCCCTGCGGTTCGACGTCGGTGACTCTCGCAAGCCAACCTACAACAATTTCATTGATCACCATGCCACCTCTGCAGGCCTTGTGACCGACGAGGAACATGTGGCTTTCCTGACCCTCTGGCTATCTCGCTTTATTTTCTGCTCTAGATCTATGCAGGTAGCCAAGCATTTTGCTCTCATGGCAACTCAACTGCACCAAGAGCGTGACATCGCCCTGGACCAATTGATTTTAGCTTCTCTCTATGAGTCTCTGTTTGAGGTCGTCTGCCAGATTAGACTCTTTGACCCTGAGAATTCTAGAAAGAAAAATGTATTGGTCCATGGACCTTTTTGGTTCTTGCAACTGTGGCTCAATGCCACTTTCTCTAAAGATATAGCCCCATACAGGATGAGGAGGGTTGCGTGTCCCCCAGAGGAACGACACCTTATTTGGAAACGGTTGATCCCTCTGACGCCCATCGACAAAAACTTCCCCGACCTCCAAGTGTTTCGTCTTTTGTTCAACATCATGCTGACCTGTGCCAATTTTCTACCTTCTATGGCCCCTTTCAGCCGTCGAACTGAGGGTCCTGCATGGCTCACCAGGCCTTTTCCTTCGACGGAAGATGAGCATAGAGATGAAACCTTCCTCATTTGGAGGCGTCTTCTGGTCCCTCGATTTGTGTCGGATGAAACCTCTAGTAGCAATCCTGGCTTAGTGGCTTATCAGCCTAACTTGGTGGCCAGGAAATTTGGCTTTTGCTAATTCATTCCCAAGTCCCTGTTCTCTTATCAAGACTTACTCACCAATATCCTCTGTGGTCAACCTTGGAGTGAGATCCAGGAGGATCTTGAAACCAACCTACTTCTGCACCAAAGAATTCCATGATTGGTGGCAGTCGTATTTTTCTATTTATGTTGGCGCTCCTGAGGCTAAACTATCTGAACTAACTCAAGCTTTTGTTTACTTGCAGGCAAAGTCGACCAAGTGTAAGGCTCTTCATGTCAAACAAATTCGCGCTTTCTAGAATTATTTCCAAGTTGTGTATCGACCAGATAATCTTCGTTGGACCATCTGGGAGGCCGCGGTCGAACTAAAGGAGAAAGTAACCGACAGGCTCCCAAAACTTAAAGTCCATGGTTACGCGAAAGACAAGTATCTTTACGCCCTTCATTTTGGAAACCTCAAGTTCCCTCCTTTGCCATCTAGCCCCTTGGCTCTGGCCTTTGGCCATTTGGTCCCATAGTGGTTTTATTGTCCTATTTCTCACGTATAAAATGCCTATAAGAAGAAGGCCGACGAAGTGGTCCCGACGAAGCATTATATGCCTGATTACTCAGGGCCACTTCATATTGATCCTCAATATGTTAGCGTGTTCGAATCCACACAACTTGGTAACACTTTTCTGGAAAGTTAAACTTCCTTTTAGTTGGATTTCATCGCTCACTTGTGTTTCTTCTATTTATTTGCAGCGATCCCTTTAGACCCTGTGAGTCCTACTCCTGCTAGAGAACCCGCTCCTTCGACACAAGAGGCTCAGGTACGACTCTAGCTGAGTTGCCATTTCTTTTAGCTTTTTGTTTTTTATTCTTAGCCGTCATCTCCCTTTTTGGAGGCTGCTCTTGAGAAATCCTCTGACGATGATGAACGCCCTATTGCTCAAGTCTTGAAAAAACCCAGTTCTTCAGTATGCACCTATATGAAACAGTCTCATTTACTCTTGTGATTTTTTAAGGGAAACACTACGTGGTCTCTAATTTCTCACTTATGTGTAGGGTCAACCACGTTCGGCAAACCCCACTGTCTCCTCTCACTCCAAAAAATCCAAAAAACACAAACTCTCTACCGGCACAGGCTCTGAGGTATTTCTTGTCGGCTTGTCTGATCTTCTGGCTAGAATATATGCTTATAACCTCTCTTTGTATCTTCAGCCAACTTCCCAGCCATCTTCTCTGCGTAAATCAAAAAGCCACCATGGCCACAAAAGGAAGAAGCATGTCTCTTCCTCTAGGAGTGGCGAAGCCAAGAAAAAGAAGCACCACAAAGTGCTCACTCTAGAGGCTCCTGCTGTAGATGTCGACACCATTGTGGTCGACACTTCCATTCTCGACAAGGTCCCTGATCCAGCTGTGGGGGTTTCACAGTTGACTAGCACCTCCCCTGCTGCTGCCTTGGGGAAAGAAAATCAGGATGCCGTTTCCCCTGCGTCTACACAGGTAATTACTTGCTTTCCTGTCTACTCCCTTGGATTATTGTACTTCTCTTACATATATTTTTTCCTTACAGCAGGCTGATGCTTCTGCTGAGCCGACTCAACCCGTCGCCGACTACACTCCTTCATCGTTGGTTTCTTCTCTGGCTCGCCCACTACAGTCTGTCGACACCTTTGGTGAGTTCATTGACTTCCCTATCCAGATTAATGATAGTGACTCTGACTCAGTCACTAGTCCTACAACGTACACGGATTCCAGTTCGACTAGTTCTGACTCTAGTATTTCTTCAGCTTCCTTTCCTTTGCAGGATCCAAGGGGACCAATGGGTGTCGACACCAATAAGAAACAACCTTCTTAGACTACTCCTCTGCCAACTGCTTCACCTTCTTCTCAGAATACTCCTCTGTCGGTCGCTTCTCCTTTGTCTTTCCCGGGGCTGGCGATAAAACCTTCTGCTTTAGAAGCAATTGCTAGGCTCCATAATCTGGTGAGATCGCGTGATGCCTCATCCGACTTTGAGCAACTTCACTCTGGAAAGATGGGCTCTGAGGTGACGAAGACCAAATCTTTAATGGATAAAGTCCGCTTCCACGCCTTGAATCCTGACCTCCCTTTTGTACTCATGCATGAACCCGTTGTCGGTCCAGAGATCCTGTGTAACACCCTTCTAAAATACCCCAATAATTAATTAAAACAACAAAATATGAATCAGAGTAGATATGCAATTTCAGGGTGTCACACTTGACACTTCACACCATTCATCAAAATAACTTATCATGCTCGTTTATTAATCAAAATAAAACATTGCACAATTCGCAGCGGATAGAAATCTAACAACATGCAAACCATGTAACACATTACATGTAAAATTGTTCAACAACCAACAATGAAAACAAAGTAAAACATCCCGTCCCGATGTTACAAATACCAGAGCATGACTCACTAAGGAACTACACTAGACTCCAAGCACTAGCTTCTACTCAATCACTGCTCGTTACCTGAAACATAGTTGTAAGGGTGAGTTCCTCAATCGATATAATAAGCATTATAAAATATCATGTAATGCTAAGTAAATTAACACATTCATAACCCTAATCATATCACACATTCAGCAACGACAACATCAACTCATAATCATACTCAACACAAACACAAAACACACATATAATATTGGAATACATCCATTCATATTATACGCCATCCATACATTATGAAATGAGACTCCATGCATGCGGTACCGACTATTCGTGAACACATAGTTCACCCTCACCGATCAAACCCAGATACGGCTACCAAGCTCACTAGTCCCACTCATTTGAGACCTAGTGACTCACTCACTAATTCCTCACCATGGGAATTAGCTACCACCATAAAGGCTATGCTATGCACTCTAAATCACCTAGCATGCAAACATCAACAACAATCCACAATGGACATATGCTCACACTCTAAGCCATAAACAGTCCATCCACAATTGCATACATAATAGATATATTCACAGCATTATGCGTACCATCATACATCATCAGCATATTTATCACATAATCATATCATGTCATGCCAAATAATAAATCACAGTATTAGCACACTCTACTAATACCTATACTGCTCAAAACAACGGGAAATGATCCCTACTATATCATACATGCAATATATCATTCACCAATATAGGCCAATCATCAAATATGTACACATAATTCCATTCCAAAACGTACACAATATTTAAATATCAATTTTTCACTTTTCAAACAGTGTTAACCTGTTAACGCATTTGGTTAACCTGTTAACGCAAGACAGAATACAATTTTTACAGTATTTCAACAGTGTTAACCGGTTAACGCCCTGGGTTAACCCGTTAACGCAAGACAGAATGCAAATTTAATAGTTTTTCAACAGTGTTAACCGGTTAACGCCCTGGGTTAACCTGTTAACGCAAGACAGAATACAATTCTAACAGTTTTTCAACAGTGTTAACCGGTTAACGCCCTGGGTTAACCTGTTAACGCAAGACAGAATGCAATTCTAACAGTTTTTCAACAGTGTTAACCTGTTAACGCCCTGGGTTAACCCGTTAACGCAAGACAGAATATGTTTTTTGGCAAATTATAACAGTGTTAACCTGTTAACGCCCTGGGTTAACCCGTTAACGCAAGACAAAATATGCTTTTCCTGCGCTAACACGAACAAAATGCAGAATTACCCGCATTTTTCGCCGTTGGAGGACTTCCGGACCTCCGATTTCGATTCCGTAAAAAGCTACACGTCCAGAAAATTACGACTCATCCAATTATAGATTCATTCACAGTTTTAACGTAATTTATTCATCACAATTCAAAGGTATTTATCAAAACCTAATTAGAGTCGATTCAATGGCTTATTACTACCCATTACATGTTAACCCATAATACCCATTAAACGACGATAAACACCCCTTACCTGAGTTAATCCGGCAATTGATTCTTTGACCTTCAACAATCGTGAATTCTCCTCTTGAGCCCTAGCCTCTTCTTCTCCCTTTCTCAGTTTCTTCTCTTTTCTCCCAATTATTACGTGTTCTCTGTTTTCACGTGTAAACAACCTATTTACCAAATGGGACTCTTTACTGATTCCAAAAATCGTTCCAATTCCAACTTTATTATTCCAATAATAATAATCCAATAATATTCCAATTATTTAATTAAATTAATAAATATACTAATAATAATATATATGAATGGTTTATCTTTTATTTTGAAAAATAATACCCTCTCATTCATATTATCATCATAATATACTATTAAACTTAAATTAAATAATTATCATATTTTATCGGGGTGTTACAACTCTCCCCCACTAAAAGAGTTTTCGCCCTCGAAAACATACCTCAAGCGAATAACTCTGGATAAGACTCTTTCATCTGACTCTCAAGTTCCCAAGTCACATTGCCACCTGCTGGTCCTCCCCAAGCTACCTTTACCAAAGCAATCTCTTTACCCCGCAACTGCTTCAACTCTCGATCCTCGATCCTCATAGGTGATGTTTCAACAGTCAGGTTATCTCTCACCTGTACATCATCTACTTGGACCACATGCGACGGATCAGGAATGTACCTCCTCAACTGAGACACATGAAAAACCTCATGCAAATTCGCAAGTGACGGCGGTAAAGCGATACGATAGGCTACCTCCCCTATCCTCTCCAAAATCTGATAAGGACCAATAAATCGAGGTGTCAACTTCTTCGACTTCAAAGCTCGACCAACCCCAGTTATCGGAGTAACACGAAGAAACACATGATCTCCCTCTTGAAACTCAAGTGACTTCCTCCTCTTGTCGTGATAACTCTTCTGACGACTCTGAGCAATCCTCATCTTCTCCTGAATCATCTTAATCTTTTCCGTAGTTTGTTGAACAATCTCCGGTCCAACCACAACACTCTCACCGGACTCATACCAACATAAAGGTGTCCGACATCTCCTACCATACAAAGCTTCAAACGGTGCCATACCAATGCTCGAATGAAAACTATTGTTGTAGGTAAACTCAATCAAAGGTAAATAACAATCCCAAGCACCTCCCTTTTCCAAAACACAAGCCCTCAAAAGATCCTCTAGTGACTGAATCGTCCTCTCAGTCTGACCATCAGTCTGCGGATGATATGCAGAACTCAATCTCAGCTTAGTTCCCAAAGCCCTCTGCAAACCTTCCCAGAACTTCGATGTAAATCTAGGATCTCTGTCTGAAACAATACTCGACGGAATACCATGCAAACTTACAATTTTCTCAATATACAACTCAGCTAATCTCTCTAACGGATAATCCATTCTGATCGGAATGAAATGAGCCGATTTTGTCAATCTGTCAACAATCACCCAAATAGCTTCAAAATTCTTAATTGTCCTCGGTAAACCAGAAACAAAATCCATACTGATACTATCCCACTTCCACTCTGGAATAGCCAACGGTTGCATTAGCCCAGACGGCTTCTGATGCTCAATCTTTGACTTCTGACAAGTCAAACAAGAATAAACAAAACTCGCAATTTCTCTTTTCATTCCCGGCCACCAAAATAACTTTTTCAAATCATGATACATCTTCGTAGCCCCAGGATGAATACTCAGGCCACTACGATGTCCTTCCTCAAGAATACTCTTCTTAAGTTCGGTAACATCCGGAATACACACCCGATTACCAAATTTCAAAACACCATTCTCATCAACTCTGAATTCACCACCTTGACCTTGATTCACTAGAGTCAACTTATCAACTAAAAGCACATCGGATTTCTGACCCTCTCTAATCTCATCCAGAATACCACTCGTTAACTTCAACATTCCCAATTTAACACTATTGTGAGTACTCTCACACACCAAACTCAAGTCTCTAAACTGCTCAATTAAATCCAATTCCTTAACCATTAACATAGACATATGCAATGATTTCCGACTCAATGCATCAGCCACTACGTTTGCTTTACCCGGATGGTAATTCAAACCAAAGTCATAATCCTTCAGAAACTCTAACCATCTCCTCTGTCTCATATTCAGCTCTTTCTGATCAAACAAATACTTTAAACTTTTATTGTCACTGAAAACCTCAAATCTTGACCCGTACAAGTAATGCCTCCATAACTTCAGAACAAATACCACAGCTGCCAACTCTAAATCGTGTGTCGGATAGTTCCTCTCATGAACCTTCAGTTGTCTCGAAGCATAAGCTACAACCTGCTTATTCTGCATCAAAACACCACCCAAACCCAACAATGAAGCATCACAGTAAACCTCAAATGGTTCCGACGGACTTGGTAATATCAGAATAGGAGCAGTAGTTAACCTTCTCTTTAACTCTTGGAAACCTTCTTCACACTTTGAGTCCCAAACAAACGCTTGCCCCTTTCTAGTCAACATCATCAACGGTAACGCCAACTTAGAAAATCCCTCAATGAATTTCCTATAATAACCTGCAAGTCCAAGAAAACTCCTTATCTCAGAAGCTGACTTCGGAGCTTCCCACTTAGATACCGCTTCTATCTTAGAAGGATCAACAGCAACACCACCTCTTGAAACCACATGACCAAGAAAACTAACCTCTTCTAACCAAAATTTACACTTGGACAGTTTAGCAAATAACTTCTTTTCCCGTAGAACTCCTAAAACCACTCTCAAATGTTCAGCATGCTCTTCTTCAGATTTCGAATACACCAAAATATCGTCAATAAACACCACAACAAACTTGTCTAGGTACGGATGGAAAATCCTATTCATATACTCCATAAATACTCCAGGCGCATTAGTCACACCAAAAGGCATTACAGAATACTCAAAATGTCCATACCTTGTTCTGAAAGCAGTCTTCTGAATATCCTCAGTTTTCACACGTATCTGATGATACCCCGATCTCAAATCTATTTTGCTGAATACATTCGCACCAACTAACTGATCCATCAAATCATCAATCCTCGGCAAAGGATACCGATTCTTGATCGTCACTTTATTCAGTTGCATGTAGTCCACACACAACCTCATAGTACCTTCTTTCTTCTTAACCAATAACACTGGTGCGCCCCACGGTGACACACTCGGACGAATAAATTTCTTATCCAACAGATCTTCCAGCTGACTCTTCAATTCAGTTAACTCAACAGCAGACATACGGTACGGAGCCATCGATATCGGCCTAGTACCAGGTACCAAATCAATCGAGAACTCAACTTCACGCTCTGGCGGTAATTCATGCACTTCTTCAGGAAACACATCAGGAAAATCACACACCACGGCTAGATCGCAAATCACCAGTTTATCTTTAGCCTCCAAAGTCGCTAACAGCATAAACAACTCTGCCCCATCTGCTACCGCCTCATTCACCTGCCTTGCTGATAGAAACAAACTCTTTCCTTCCTTAATCTCAGGAAAGATCACAGTCTTATCAAAATAGTTGATATAAACTCGGTTAAACACCAACCAGTTCATACCCAGGATAACATCAATCTGCACTAGGGGAAGACACACGAGGTCCATCCCAAAGTCTCTACCAAAAATACTCAAAGGGCAATTTAAACAAACTGAAGTAGTAGTCACTGAACCCTTCGCAGGAGTATCAATCACCATACTCCCATGCATCTCAGATATCTCTAATTTAAGTTTCACAGCACAATCCAAAGATATAAAGGAATGAGTCGCACCTGTGTCAATAATAGCTACAAGAGGAAAGCCATTAATATAACACGTACCTCGGATCAAACGATCATCTGCAGAAGTCTCAGAACCCGATAAAGCAAAGATCTTGCCTCCCGACTGGTTCTCTTTCTTCGGCTTAGGACACTGTGGACTGATATGACCCACCTCTCCACAGTTGAAACAAGTCATAGTCTTCAACCGGCACTCTGCAGCCAAGTGACCACCTTTGCCACACTTGAAACACTTCTTCTCAGTACTGGTACACTCATGGATACGATGTCCAGCCTGACCACATCTGTAACACTTAGCAGGGGCACTGGAGTCTCCCCCACTAGGTCTCTTCATCCCACTCTGTCTCTGGAAACCTTTGCCAGCTGCATACGGCTTCCCACGATCATTCTGATTCTTGCCTTTCCTATCAACCCTCTGCTGATAGCTCTCCGCTCTGGCCTTGGTATCCTGTTCAAAAATCCTGCAACAGTCAACCAAGTCAGAAAACACTCTAATCCGCTGATACCCAATAGCCTGCTTGATCTCGGGACGTAACCCGTTCTCAAACTTCACACATTTTGAAAATTCCCCAGTAGCCTCATCATAGGGAGTGTAATACTTCGACAGCTCTGTGAACTTAGCAGCATACTCAGTAACAGACCGGTTGCCCTGCTTCAATTCTAAGAACTCTATCTCTTTCTTTCCTCTGACATCCTCTGGAAAGTACTTCCTCAGGAATCTCTCTCTGAACACCGCCCAAGTGATCTCAGCACTCCCAGCAGCTTCCAACTCAGTGCGGGCAGCAACCCACCAATCATCTGCTTCCTCTGACAGCATATGCGTACCGAACCTGACCTTCTGGTTATCGGCACACTCAGTCACTCGGAAGATCCTCTCGATCTCCTTCAACCACTTCTGAGCACCATCTGGATCGTATGCTCCCTTGAACATTGGAGGATTGTTCTTCTGGAACTCACTCAGTTGACGAGCAGCTCCCAATCCCACAACATTCGGATTCCCTCCAAGTACTCCAGCTAGCATACCCAGAGCCTCAGCAATCGCAGCATCGTCTCTACCTCTTCCAGCCATCTCTATTCTGAAAACCCAACAAGCTAAAACAATAAGTACTGATAGGGTTACACAACACCTATCACATACAGGGAAACAGAATAATTACGACTCGACTCGACCGACTATGCTCTGATACCACTAATGTAACACCCTTCTAAAATACCCCAATAATTAATTAAAACAACAAAATATGAATCAGAGTAGATATGCAATTTCAGGGTGTCACACTTGACACTTCACACCATTCATCAAAATAACTTGTCATGCTCGTTTATTAATCAAAATAAAACATTGCACAATTCGCAGCGGATAGAAATCTAACAACATGCAAACCATGTAACACATTACATGTAAAATTGTTCAACAACCAACAATGAAAACAAAGTAAAACATCCCGTCCCGATGTTACAAATACCAGAGCATGACTCACTAAGGAACTACACTAGACTCCAAGCACTAGCTTCTACTCAATCACTGCTCGTTACCTGAAACATAGTTGTAAGGGTGAGTTCCTCAATCGATATAATAAGCATTATAAAATATCATGTAATGCTAAGTAAATTAACACATTCATCACCCTAATCATATCACACATTCAGCAACGGCAACATCAACTCATAATCATACTCAACACAAATACAAAACACACGTATAATATTGGAATACATCCATTCATATTATACGCCATCCATACATTATGAAATGAGACTCCATGCATGCGGTACCGACTATTCGTGAACACATAGTTCACCCTCACCGATCAAACCCAGATACGGCTACCAAGCTCACTAGTCCCACTCATTTGAGACCTAGTGACTCACTCACTAATTCCTCACCATGGGAATTAGCTACCACCATAAAGGCTATGCTATGCACGCTAAATCACCTAGCATGCAAACATCAACAACAATCCACAATGGACATATGCTCACACTCTAAGCCATAAACAGTCCATCCACAATTGCATACATAATAGATATATTCACAGCATTATGCATACCATCATACATCATCAGCATATTTATCACAGAATCATATCATGTCATGCCAAATAATAAATCACAGTATTAGCACACTCTACTAATACCTATACTGCTCAAAACAACGGGAAATGATCCCTACTATATCATACATGCAATATATCATTCACCAATATAGGCCAATCATCAAATATGTACACATAATTCCATTCCAAAATGTACACAATATTTAAATATCAATTTTTCACTTTTCAAACAGTGTTAACCTGTTAACGCATTTGATTAACCTGTTAACGCAAGATAGAATACAATTTTTACAGTATTTCAACAGTGTTAACCGGTTAACACCCTGGGTTAACCCGTTAACGCAAGACAGAATGCAAATTTAACAGTTTTTCAACAGTGTTAACCGGTTAACGCCCTGGGTTAACCTGTTAACGCAAGACAGAATGCAATTCTAACAGTTTTTCAACAGTGTTAACCGGTTAACGCCCTGGGTTAACCTGTTAACGCAAGACAGAATGCAATTCTAACAGTTTTTCAACAGTGTTAACCGGTTAACGCCCTGGGTTAACCTGTTAACGCAAGACAGAATGCAATTCTAACAGTTTTTCAACAGTGTTAACCTGTTAACGCCCTGGGTTAACCCGTTAACGCAAGACAGAATATGTTTTTTGGCAAATTATAACAGTGTTAACCTGTTAACGCCCTGGGTTAACCCGTTAACGCAAGACAAAATATGCTTTTCCTGCGCTAACACGAACAGAATGCAGAATTACCCGCATTTTTCGCTGTTGGAGGACTTCCAGACCTCCGATTTCGATTCCGTAAAAAGCTACACGTCCAGAAAATTACGACTCATCCAATTATAGATTCATTCACAGTTTTAACGTAATTTATTCATCACAATTCAAAGGTATTTATCAAAACCTAATTAGAGTCGATTCAATGGCTTATTACTACCCATTACATGTTAACCCATAATACCCATTAAACGACGATAAGCCCCCCTTACCTGAGTTAATCCGGCAATTGATTCTTTGACCTTCAACAATCGTGAATTCTCCTCTTGAGCCCTAGCCTCTTCTTCTCCCTTTCTCAGTTTCTTCTCTTTTCTCCCAATTATTACGTGTTCTCTGTTTTCACGTGTAAACAACCTTTTTACCAAATGGGACTCTTTACTGATTCCAAAAATCGTTCCAATTCTAACTTTATTATTCCAATAATAATAATCCAATAATATTCCAATTATTTAATTAAATTAATAAATATACTAATAATAATATATATGAATGGTTTATCTTTTATTTTGAAAAATAATACCCTCTCATTCATATTATCATCATAATATACTATTAAACTTAAATTAAATAATTATCATATTTTATCGGGGTGTTACATCCTGCGTGTGCTTGCCCAACTTAAGGATCTTCAGCTCTCAGAATATGCCAAGCGTGCAACAACCGCTTTAGAATAACTTCTGGTTCCCATGCTGCACCATGTCGATAGCGTTAGGGAAACTGAATGCCAGATTGCTGCTACTAAGGCCTTTGTGAAGGAAAAATGGGAGTTGGTGATGCACGCCGACATGGAGGTCACCAAAATATTAGGGGCTATGGAGGAGCAGAAGAAAGAGTTGATCTCCAAACAAACAAGGGCCACTGAGATATGCTAACAAATTGATGCCCTTCGGCGTCAAATTGCCACTATGGACAGTGAGTTAGGGTCAATTACCAAGGAGGAGTCGTGCTTTATCGACGAAGTTCTAAAACCTGCCCAGGCCACTGTGGAGCAAACCATCGGTGATGCCTTAGCGGTCACTGAAGAGCTTTCGACTGTTGAGGGGAAGCTTGAGCAGCTTAAAGCCCATGCCGACACCTTGGAGCCTACGTCTTTACATTATAATTTTGAGCTTAAATGTTTTCAATCCAAGGTCGGCCAACTTTGATCGCTTCTATTGTTTGTGTGATTTTTGTGTAATATATAAACAATGGCTTCTTGCTAATTTAATGTTATCTTTCTTACTTTTAGCACTGTGTATTTATTTTCTGTGCCTTCTGTAGCTGGTTTCCAACATAGTTTTCTCCAACATAGTTCTTTTCGACAGTTATTTAGTCTGTCAAGATCTTGACCTCTTGAAGGAGAGGCCTATATTTTTTCAAGTACTTTCCATTCACCCTTAGGATTCTCCTATCTGGTGCCAACTCCTCGACCTCGTAGGCGTTATTAGAAAAGGCCTGCAAAACCTTAAACGATCCTTCCCAATTAGGGGACCATTTACCCAAAACTCTATCATTTCTGTCCATAGGCAAGATCACTCTCCAAATCAAATCGTCGACAACAAACATTTTACCTTTCACCTTTTTATTGTAGGCTCTAGCGACTTTTTCTTTTTGCCTTTGTAGGGAATCCAAGGCTACCATTCTCTCTTCATCCACGTCGACCAGTTCGTCTGTCATCATGCTCCAATAATCTTCAGAAGGTATTTCATGTTGCCTTTGGGTTCTGACCGCCTGGACCTGAATCTCTACTGGCAACACTGCGTCATGCCCATATACCAGTCAAAATGGAGTCGTTCCAGTTGCTTCTTTTGGTGACGTTCGAGATGCCCACAAAGCTTGGTCTAACGTCTTATGCCAATTTCTTGGCTTCTTGCCTATGTGTTTCTTTATTAGGCTGATGATCACCTTATTAGCAACTTCGACTTGGCCATTCGCCTGTGCGTAGTAGGGGGTAGAAGTCAGTAATTTGATTCCCATTTCTTTTGCAAAATCTTGCATTTTTCGACCAGTAAAAACTGACCCCTGGTCGGTTGTGATTGTTTCTGGGATGCCAAATCTGCAGATGATATACCTTTGTTGTTTCGACGAGGCTGGTTTTATTTCTCCTATAACATCCAGTGCCCACCCTCGAAAAGGCTAGGGCTTCACAATTGTGTGCAACTCGCTTGCAGGCACATGCTGTATGCCCCCATGCAATTGGTATTCTTGACAGCTTTTAGCAAATTCAATGCAATCTTTCAACATTGAAGGCCAATAAACTCCTGAGCGCATCATGAGCCATTTCATTTTCAACCCTGCTTGATGCGCCCCACACGCTACACTATGTACGCTAGTCACAACCACATATGCCTCGGTTTCTCCCAAGCATTTTAGTATCACTCCTTCAACTGTCTTTTTGAATATTTCATCATTCACCAAGACGTAGCTAAGGGCCCTATATTTTATCTTTCGATCTGTCGACCCTATAGGATTACGTAAATAATCACTAGCGGTTTACGCCAATCACTTTCCCCCTCGTCGTCGACGGTCAAAATTTCAAAATGATATTTATCTACGGCTCCCAACTTTATAATCGACAAATCTGATGGTGATAACAATGTCGCTCGTACTTTCTCTCTTACTTGGACCTCTTCATCCTGGTCTTTCGCCGCTTTGTACCCTGAAGCCTCCTGCGCCAAATCATTTGCTCTTTGGTTTTCTTTTCGTCGTATGTGCTGGAGGTTGACTTGCTCAAACTTCTTGAGTAATCTAATGGTAACCACAAAATACATGATTAAATTTTCTTTAACACACCTGTATTCTTTCGATGCTTGCTTAATCACTAACTCTGAGTCTCCCATAATTTTGACATTCCTTGCCCCCAATTCTAGCAGTAGTTCAAGTCCTGTAATCAACGACTCATATTCTGCTTCATTATTTGTGCATACCCCTTCAATTATGTATTTGAACTCTGCTGGAATTCCATCTGGAGAAATTATGACTCCTCATATACCAGATTCATGCTTATGTCTTGAACCGTCGAAGTAAAACCTCCATGGCGCTAGGTCTACGTAATTTTGCGCCATTTCGACCATTGAATGGTCGACAAGGGAATCTGCCACTACCTGCCCTTTCATTGCTTTCAAGGGTACGTATGTCAGGGAGTATTCCGTTAATGCCAAATCCCATTTCCCAATTCGACTATGCAAAATTGGTTTAGACAACATGTGTTTAATAATATCAAAGTGGGAAGACACGTACATATCAACAGGCTTAATATATTGCTTTAGTTTCATACAAGAGAAATACATGCATAGACATAGTTTTTCTATATCGCTATACCTAGTTTCAGGGTCATTAAGCATTCGACTAAGGTAATACACAGGTCTTTCGACACATTTTTCATCCTCTTGGACTAACATACTTCCTATAGCCGTTTCTAAGGCTGCAATATACAGTCTCATTGGCCTATTCCTAACATGAGGGGCCAGTACTAGAGGCCTAGTCAAATACTCTTTGATTTTGTCAAAAGCCTCTTGGTGCTCATCCTGCCACTTGAAATCCTCGTTCTTCAGTCGAAGTAGTGGGGAGAAAGATTTTGTTTTGCCACTTAAATTTGATATAAATCTTCTAAGAAAATTTATTTTGCCCAACAAAGATTGTAGTTCCTTTTTGGTCGACGGGGGCCTGACGTCCATAATGGCTTTTGTTTTGCTTTGGTTTACTTCAATACCCCTTTTATGCACCACAAAGCCAAGGAAGTCACCTGCCTGTACACAAAAATCACACTTTAATGGATTCATTTTTAATCCACATTTCCTCATCCTTAGAAAGGCCTTTCGAAGATGTTCGACGTGAGTATGTCGACCATTTGATTTTATCACAATATCATCAATGTATACTTGCATGAAATCTTCAATAAAATCATGGAACATTGAGTTCATTACCCTCTGGTATGTTGCTCCGGCATTTTTCAGGCCAAATGGCATGACAACCCACTCATATGTCCCCAAGGCTCCTGGGCATCGAAACGCCGTCTTCGGCACGTCTTCTTCTGCAATAAAAATTTGGTTATATCCAGCATAACCATCTAACATACTTAAATATTCGAAACCAGCAGCCGAATCGACCAACATTTCCGCCACGGGCATGGCATACTCATCTTTGGGGGTGGTAGCATTTAGATCTCTAAAATCAATACATACTCTTAAAGACCCATTTTTCTTGATGACTGGCACAATATTGGCCAACCATTCGACATACCTTGCAGTTTGTATAAACTTGCTTTTCAGGAGTCTTTCTACTTCTGCTTTTATCTTTGCCATGATCTCTGGGGCGAAACGCCTGGGCGTCTGCTTTACTGGCTTTCTTCCAGTTTTTATTGGCAGCTTTAGCTCGACCAAA
Source organism: Lathyrus oleraceus (assembly GCF_024323335.1). Classification (NCBI taxonomy): domain Eukaryota; kingdom Viridiplantae; phylum Streptophyta; class Magnoliopsida; order Fabales; family Fabaceae; genus Lathyrus; species Lathyrus oleraceus. The sequence goes on along the minus strand of NC_066583.1, from coordinate 170,290,999 downwards.
TCCCTACTTAAACCAGGCATTTCGTTATAATCCCAAGCAAAACAGTCCCTAAATTCTTTAAGTATGGATATTACCTCAGATTTTAGTTCTTCATCGATGTTGCGCTGATGTATGTTGGCCTCTTTTTGCCATTTTTGCCAAGGTCGACTTCTTCCAAGGGGTCTTTTGGTCGGATTCTCTCTGGTGCCTTTGGGTCTTTTTCAAACCCTAAAGGTTCATTGTCATAAATGCAGTCCAAACGCTGCATGTTGACATTTCCTTCAGCCAAAACTGGTTTATCTGTGGGCTCTGGCCCAATAGCCATATACCCCTCCTTATTTAACGCATAGGCTTCGACAACCATGTTTTCTTCAGCCTCTAGAGCCGGCTTTATTTTGTTCTCGGCAACGTATGCCGGAATCTTTCTTAGAGCTTCTAGCTCAGTCATCATCAATGAAATCTCCCTAGCTTGTCGGTCAGATACCTGTATAGGGTGGATCATCCAGACGTTCCACATCCCAAATGAAGCCATGAGTCTCGTGCGGAGTTAGAGAAACAAAAGCCTCACTCAGATTAGCATATACATCCTCATCTGGAAAATAAGGAGAAATGTTGGCCAGCTTTCTCTTGAATTCCTTCTTGCCGACATTATTTACGTCAGCCATGAAGTACCATTGGTCAGCTTCGATATTTTCGACCACTCCATCTTCTCTCCAAATCACCAACCTTTGGTGCGCTAAAGATGGTACAACTCCGACACCATGGAGCCATTCTCTGCCAAATAACAAGTTGTAACTTGGTTTAGCATCTATCACCATAAACAATGTCAGTCTAGTTATTGAACCCACCATGATGTTCACCATAATCACTCCCATGGTGCTTTTCATTTTTCCTCCGTAGTCAGACAAAGCAACGTTGTTGGATCTGATGTCGGTGTCATACTTGCCAATCTTCCTCAGAATATGGTGCGGCATGATGTTGACAGTGGCGCCACAATCGACCAAGACTTTATTGATCGTTACGCCTTCCACTTTGGCCCTTATCAGCAATGGTTTCAAATGATTTTTCATGGTCATTGTGGGACTTTCGAAAACTGCTTCTTGGCTTTCAACAGAGCCATCGTTTAGCACAAAATAGCATCTTGGCTGGTGCAAAGCCATTTCTTCAGCGTCAGCATCATCTACCGACTCCTCCACTTCAGTCACACAATTATATTCTTGTGGTAGGATTGACACCACGTTGACCAAGATATCCAGACTCACTTCGGACTCTGAATTGAAGTCATCAGTAACTTCATCCGAACATTTCTCAGTTGGTTGATGGACATACTCTTTGATCCGTTCTTTTGCTGCTGTGTCGACCTTCACAACAACCTTCTTCCCAGCATTCGCCCCACTGGCCATGCCTCTTGCAGCCTCTCTTTCGGCCTGTTTACACCTCTGAAAGCGTCTCCATTGAGTCCTTGACATGGGATTCTTCCCCAAATAATTTTCAGAGACATGAGTCCTTTTTTCAGACTTGAACTCACGCCTGTAATTAATTGCTAGACCTCCTCTAGCAGCAGCAACAACCCCTTGTGGGGTATCTTGTTTTTCCCGAGGCTTGATCCAAGTGCCTCTAGGGACACTTGCCGACGGTACAAAGCTCTTTGGCCTCGCTTGGATATTTTCCACAACCTTTTTTGAGCCTCTTTCATTCTGGTACTCTCTGGTCTGCCCGTTTCTCTTGCTTTTGCCTAGCTGCAGCTTCTGGAAATTTTCCGCGGCTATTTTGTCGGTGACAACACCACATCTAGGGCACAGGAAGACTTGTGAACCTTTGTTCTTGTAGCGATACAGGTCTTCATCAGCCCTTGGGTAAACTCCAACTATATCGACATCTGGGCTTTCCCTAGTTTGCTCCAGCATGTCGGCCTCTTCGTATTCGGTGATCTCGACCATGTTGATCTCGACTGGCTCCACGAATAGGGCTTCCTCCTGGTGGAGAGGATCAACGTCGATCTTCATTTTGCGGCCAACAAATTTCAGCCTGCCTTCTTGAATCGCTTTCTGAACCAAATCCCTGAAAAGGTAACAATTAGAGGTATTATGACCAAGATAGTTATGATACTTACAAAAACCTCTTTTCTGTCTTTGTTCTAACGGTGGTATTTTAGTACCAGGTGGTACCACCATTTGACCATCTTTGACCAACAGATCAAAAATTTCCTCACACTTTGTCACATCAAAAGTATAAGTTTTCGAAGGGAATTTTGGATTGTTTTCGACAGGATTTTTTCCCTGTGCAGGAAGTAATGATCAACACTCGTAGGCCGATCCCGGCTTTAACTCAGCCATGTCTATTTCTAAATCGGTCGATGAAGCATAATCAGCCTCATATATTGGGTCTGTTGCGTCGTAGTCGACAAACGTCACTTTTTCTTTCTTAGACTTATTGTGTCTAACTTTTTCTAACCTTAGCCGTTCGAGATGTCGAACTCTATCAGCCAATTGTGACATACTTTTCACAAAAGTTAGGTCTATTTTCTTCCTAATGGAATAATCTAACCCCCCTGCGGCCATCTGAACAAGTTCGTGTTCTGGAACTTGTGTAAAACACCTAGCCTTTAATGATCTAAATCGATTCAGGTAATCGTCGATGCTCTCAGCAAACCTTCTCTTCATACTAGACAATTCTGCCAAACTTATTTTGGAGTTTCCTTCGTAAAACTGTTCATGGAACTTCTTTTCTAATTTGGCCCACGAATCGATTGAACTTGGGGCCAAAAAAGTAAACCATGTGAAGGCAGCCTTAGTCAGAGAGGAGGGAAAGTTTTTCACTCTCAAACATTCATTATGAGGTAGATCTCCTGATTCTGTTAGATATCTGGCCACATGCTCTATTGCCGATTCACCAGATTCTCCCCCAAATTTAGTGTACTTAGGCACTTTCATTCCCCTGGGCGCATCGGCTTGGAGAATAAATTCAGCTAGCGGGGAGGCGTACAATGGCCTTTGCAATGTGGCACCCATACCATTTCTAGCCATAATCCTTTCGACGATAGTTGCCAAATTATTTTCCACTGCTAAGTCTTCTTGTCGATGTTGATCGACAATTTGATCAACATCCTGGTGTCGGTTAACCAGTACCATCTGATTACGTCCTACGACTCCTGATTCAACGCCTTGATTTTGAAGGGGTCTAATGATTTGTCCTTCGTGGACTATCTCATCTTCTACTGCCCCTATCTCCATCTGAACAGGAACAGTTTGCCTAACCACTTGTGCCATCTGTCGAGCCGGTGCCCCCAGAAAATTGCACAAGCGTGTCAATTGATTTGCCACCTGCCTATTTGTTTCAGCAGATTCTTGTATAACTGGATTAAAAACTGTGCCCATTTGGTTGGTTAACATGTTAACCAATTCATGGCTACTATCATCCATTTGTTGTCTCAACACCGCTATAGAAGTGTTCGACAACGACATGGTTCTGTTCTGGGTATTATTCCGAATGTTGCCCCCTTGCGCTGATCCTTGCAAGGATGGATTTGTGTTTTGGCGTTGTCTGAAAATAGCGTTGCACTTGATGTCGACTGATATCCTGGCATTAAGGAATACGACATTCCATAAAGAGGATCTGTGGTGCCAAAGCGAGGCACATAAGGTCTGAACGTCGTTATCGTTGATCCTGAACCCCCCGGTGGAGGTAGAGAAATCGATGTTCCAACCGCACCCGTGGTCGACATTATTGAGGTTGCACTTGTCATCGGTGGCAAAGTGGCAACCTGTGAGATTATTGTTTCCGTAGTGGATAAAGTTCCTCGTGGCACTTCATCTGTGTTAGAATCTGACATTTTCAAAGTTTCTCGTGGCTTACTATACAATTTGTCACTTCTAAGTTTCATGCAATTTCACAACTGCGCTAGCACCGTCGCACTGGGTGTGCCATTTTGTTTACTGTGGAAATTGGTAAACAACCGCTGGTCCTCCCTAGGCCTTAAGACTAAAGGTTACTTGCAGGATCGACCAGTTGATCCTAGGACATGTGCTAGTGCAAGTGAGGCTTATCCAGTTTCGACGGAATAACTTTGTGAGGAACGGCTCCTGACAAAGTATTGAACAAGCGCAGTTTTTCCACACGAACGGTTTGAACGATGTTATAGCCTATGGGTGACTCGTGACCGACATCGCTACAACATTCAAAAGACGTACACGACGAACACGCTTTTGGTGAACTCTATTATCGTAATAGAATCAGTGTCGACAACATAAACGACAACGTAAAGTGATAACTCAAAAGTAAACGAAATTAAAATAAAATGTTCAACGGGAACAATTGAAAAGTAAGGAAGTTGCATTGAAATAAATGTGGTGATTCACGTACATAGCACTCTCAAAACTCTTGCTTCCTCGCGCTGGGAATGAGAAGTTTCTTACAAGTGGTTTTTTAGTACAAGGTGAACACCTAGAGCCCCTCGTGGGATCTTCTATTTATACTAAACTAAAGAAACTGCGCACAGGCTAAAAACTCCTAAAAACTAGCAGATGTCGTGTCACACGATCTGCAAACCGTTATACCCACGTCTTGCAAATCCCTCAAGATTCTGGCGCTGTTATTCTTCTTGTAACTGCTGGTCATTTTCCAATTTCAAATTTATCCCGCCTAGACATTTTAGGGCGATACTGTCTTTTACGCATTTGGCATGAAAGAAAATTCTTTAAGTCCAAACTTCATTTTAGTCGACGGAATGGCCTGTCGACCAGGCATGCTTCTCCTGTCGACTTCCTCCCTTGACTTGTGTTGTTTCCACTCTTGCTTGTATCAAGCACATCTTCATCCTTTGGTGGGGTATAACCCCCAAATTCACAGGCCTCTATCACTAACTCTGCTTTCAGCATGCCTTATAGATTTCTCGTGGTAACAACTTTTTATCCAGAGCATCTGAGTGTTGCATCTTGAAGTTGCAATGTATTTAGCTTCTGCTATTGATAGTGCAATAGTTAATTTCCTCTTATTGGACCATGAGATCAAGTTATCTCCTAGAAACTGACAACTTCCAGAAGTAGTTTTTCTTTCAAGTCTATCTCCAGCGTAATCAATATCACAATAACATATTAGCTTGTACTCTTTTGATTTTCTATAACACAAGCCAAGGTTAGTAGTTCCTTTCAGATACCTAAAGATCCTCTTAATTGTAGTTAAGTGGAATTCTCTAGGATCTGATTGAAAGAGAGCACATAAATAGACACTAAATAAAATGTCAGGTCTAAAAGCAGTTAAGTATAAGAGAGAACCTATCATACCTCTTGTCATACCCCAAAATTTTCCTATCCCTTTTCATTTTTCATCTGACTTTTGGTCTGAGATTCATATGCACACATTTATACCAAATACATGTACATCGTTCATTCATATTAACAGTTTTAAACACACATCATAGATTCAATGTTTGTGTTATTTATATCTAACAAAAAAACCAGGGTTTGCTTGAGAATCAAGCCCTAAGGATTGTGGTGGTGCAATCAATTTGGAATCAAGGTATGAAACCCTAATTCTTGTTGCTTGGGACCTTGGTTCATGGATATTGCAATCATGGTATTCAATTGTGCATAAAACCCTAGTCTTGATCCTTGGTGCTCATTGATCATGCAATTTACCTTATGAGCTTGGGCTTGATCATGAAACCCTAGTCTTGGGCCCATTTGATTTGGGATTTGATTGTAGAGTCTTGTGCTTAGTTTGAGGTCTTTTATTATATGGTTTGCATCTTGAAATACTAATCATGAATGCTTGGCATTTGTTGACAATGTGGTTTGCCTATTGATCTTATAATTGGTTGTGAAACCCTAATTCATTAGAGTGTGATTCTTGATCATTATAGATGCATCATACCATTGTCTGCTTGGTGATTCACTTGATCCAAGACCTTGTTATTCAAGTTTTGTTCAAGCTTTCATTCAAGTATTATTCATGTTTCATCGAAGTATCATATCCCTTTGATTCATTCTTCATAGGGCATTCATTGGCTCATGATTCATCATGCATTTAAAGTCCATTGGTTCTTGATTCATAGTTCTCATTCATAGTTCATTTAGTCAAGTTTTATAAGTCCATGGTTCACTTAAAGATCATGATTCAAAGGAAGTTTCAAACATGGATTTTGGAAGGAAAATGCTAATTTGAAAGTAAGGCATGCTTCTTTGAATCATAAAGAAATATTTCATTCAAAATTGTCCATTCATTCATTCAATATCATTTACAATGGTTCATACAAAAAATTACAAAAATAAATAAAGTTTGACCTATAATTGACTTTTGATCAACTATTGACTTTTTGATCAACCAGTTGACCAAAGCCAACTGACCTAATAACATGGTCCTTAACCCTAACCCTAACTTCTACTTTGATTCATCATCCTTTCCATCTTCTCATTGGACCTTCATGACCAAATTTCTTCATTCATAAGTAAATCATTTCTTCTCTAAGCCATGCTTTGCTATCCAAGTTTCAATGCCTTGAATTCATGATTAAGTGCCAAGAAACATCAACCTTGCATTTAATATACCACCGATGTATCACTTAGCATGGTAATCCAGTCAAACATACATAGATATTCATCATTCAAGGTATATGAAAATAAGTATACATGTTATAACAAACATACATCACTTAACATTGTATTTCACTAATAAGCATGCATTCACTTAACAACATTCAAGACTTAGCAACATAGATCAGACCCAAGTCACTAGTGCAAGGTAGACCCGCTCCATACTCTACCCTGTTGCAGCTTGATGCCAACAGTGGAAACATGTACCTTGGTCCCATTCAACCATTCATTCACTTAGTAGCAGCTGGAAACATGTAGCAGCTGTCATGGTAACAAAATAAGCCAGCAATGCATAGACCTAACATAAGTTTCAAGGGAACATTCAGCCATATATCCACTTAGCAGGATTGTGCAAACAAATATTAATGTAAAACCATTTAGCAGCCAATTAACCATTTCCAATTGCTACTTTAAACTAACTTAATTGACTAATGACTAATTAACCAACAACCCATTTCCTAATGCTAACATTTAACATGACTAAACTTGGCAAACTTTCAACAGAATTTCGAAGCCAATTGTCACCAACTAAGTTGTTTTGTTCCTAAATAACAACTATGACTAATAGATTTAGCAGAAAAATCATTAACCTAAATATAACCAGTTCAATAGGTTCTACTTGCAATTGCTTTCAACTGAGTTAATGTAACACCCTTCTAAAATACCACAAATTTAAATTAAAACATCAAAACATAAATCAGAGTAGATATGCAATTAAAGGGTGTCACACTTGACACTTCACATTGTTTTCCAAAATATCCTGTCATGCTCATTTATTTAATTAAAATAAAACATTTGCATAATTCGCAGCGGATAAAGTCTAACAACAATGCTAAACATGTAACACATTACATGTAAACTTGTTCAACAATCATCAATGAAAAACAAGTAAAACATCCCTTCCCGATGTTACATCTACCAGAGCATGACCCACTAAGGAACTACACTAGACTCCAAGGACTAGCTTCTACTCAATCACTGCTCGTTACCTGAAACATAGTTGTAAGGGTGAGTTCCTCAATCGATATAATGAGCATTATAAATTATCATGTAGTGTTAAGTAAGTTAACACATTCAATCACCCTAATCAGATCACACAATCAGTAACGACAATATCAACTCCAAAATCATACTCAACACAATCACCAAAACAACACGTATAATATTGGAATACATCCATTCATATTATACGCCATACATACATACATTATGCAATGAGACTCCATGCATGCGGTACCGATTATTCGTGAACATATAGTTCAACCTCACCGATCAAATCCAGATACGGCTACCAAGCTCACTAGTCCCACTCATTTGAGACCTAGTGACTCACTCACTAATTCCTCACCATGGGAATTAGCTACCACCCCAAGGGCTATGCTATGCACGCTAATCACCTAGCATGCAAACATCAACAACAATCCACAATAATTCACTCACTAATTCCTCACCATGGGAATTAGCTACCACCATAAAGGCCATAATATGCACGCTAACTCACCTAGCATACAACATTAACAACAATCCACAATGGACATATGCTCACACTCTAAGCCATAAAACAGTCCATTCCACATAATACATACATTCACAGCATTATGCATACAATCATACATCATCAGCATATTATCACAAAATCATATCATGTCATGCCAATTAATAATCACAGTATTAGCACACTCTACTAATACCTACACTGCTCAAAACAACGGGAAATGATCCCTACTATATCATACATCAGCTAAATTACATTACGCAGCTGAACAACCAAAAACTGCACAACAACAGCTCAGAAAAATCACAATTCTGCTCATACGCGTATTGCCTAGTCCCATACGCGTATGGCCCATCTCCTGACCAAATCCCATACGCGTATCCCCATCTCATACGCGTATGCTACGCGTATCACTTCCTCATACGCGTACCAACAGAGACCAAACCACGTTCAAAACATCATCTTCCTCATCCATACGCGTATTGCCTAGTGCCATACGCGTACCAGACCATCTCATACGCGTATTGCCTAGTGCCATACGCGTATGACCAGAAACCAGAATTTCCAGATCTGCTATGGTTTTCTCTGCTACGAATTTTCTCAGATCTAACCTTCCACAGTCCAATTTTTCACAGTATTCGTTCATATCATCTAACACAAATCATACCCTATTCAATTTCACAATTCTAACATTATTCCATCTAATCCTTACGAATTTTCCTTCAACCATAATCCAAATTTCGTTCATCCAATACTTCACAAATTTCAGCATACATCATTCTAATCAGAGTCAAATCAATGGTTTATCACTACCCGTTACATGTTATCCCATAATACCCATTAAACGATGATAAACCCCCCTTACCTGAGTTAATCCGGCAATCCTTTAGCTTCGAGCTCTTCCTCTCTTCAACCCTTGTTCTCTGGCTCTTTGCCCTTTTCCCTTTTCCACTTTTTGAGTCGTTTCCCTGTTTTCACGTGAAAACCTCTTTTTACCAAATGGGACCTTTTCTAATTCCAACTTTTATTCCAATAATAATAATAATAATAATCCAATAATAATAATCCAATTATTTAATTAAATTAATAAATATACTATTAACTTAATTTAAATAATTATCTCATTTTTATCGGGGTGTTACAACTCTCCCCCACTAAAGAGTTTTCGTCCTCGAAAACATACCTCAAGTGAATAACTCCGGATAAGACTCCTTCATCTGACTCTCAAGTTCCCAAGTCACATTGCCACCTGCTGGTCCTCCCCAAGCTACCTTCACCAAGGCAATCTCTTTACCCCGCAACTGCTTCAACTCTCGATCCTCGATCCTCATAGGTGACGTTTCAACAGTCAGGTTATCTCTCACCTGTACATCATCTATTTGGACTACATGCGACGGATCAGGAATGTACCTCCTCAACTGAGACACATGAAAAACCTCATGCAAATTCGCAAGTGACGGCGGTAAAGCGATACGATAGGCTACCTCTCCTATCCTCTCCAAAATCTGATAAGGACCAATAAATCGAGGTGTCAACTTCTTCGACTTCAAAGCTCGACCAACCCCAGTTATCGGAGTGACACGAAGAAACACATGGTCTCCCTCTTGAAACTCAAGTGACTTCCTCCTCTTGTCGTGATAACTCTTCTGACGACTCTGAGCAATCCTCATCTTCTCCTGAATCATCTTAATCTTTTCCGTAGTTTGTTGAACAATCTCCGGTCCAACCACAACACTCTCACCAGACTCATACCAACATAAAGGTGTCCGACATCTCCTACCATACAAAGCTTCAAACGGTGCCATACCAATGCTCGAATGAAAACTATTGTTGTAGGTAAACTCAATCAAAGGTAAATAACAATCCCAAGCACCTCCCTTTTCCAAAACACAAGCCCTCAAAAGATCCTCTAGTGACTGAATCGTCCTCTCAGTCTGACCATCAGTCTGCGGATGATATGCAAAACTCAATCTCAGCTTAGTTCCCAAAGCCCGCTGCAAACCTTCCCAGAATTTCGAGGTGAATCTAGGATCTCTGTCCGAAACAATACTCGACGGAATACCATGCAAACTTACAATTTTCTCAATATACAACTCGGCTAATCTCTCTAACGGATAATCCATTCTGATCGGAATGAAATGAGCCGATTTAGTCAATCTGTCAACAATCACCCAAATAGCTTCAAAATTCTTACTTGTCCTCGGTAAACCAGAAACAAAATCCATACTGATACTATCCCACTTCCACTCTGGAATAGCCAATGGTTGCATTAGCCCAGACGGCTTCTGATGCTCAATCTTTGACTTCTGACAAGTCAAACAAGAATAAACAAAACTCGCAATTTCTCTTTTCATTCCCGGCCACCAAAATAACTTTTTCAAATCATGATACATCTTCGTAGCTCCAGGGTGAATACTCAAGCCACTACGATGTCCTTCCTCAAGAATACTCTTCTTAAGTTCGGTAACATCCGGAACACACACCCGATTACCAAATTTCAAAACACCATTCTCATCAACTCTGAATTCACCACCTTGACCTTGATTCACTAGAGTCAACTTATCAATCAAAAGCACATCGGATTTCTGACCCTCTCTAATCTCATCCAGAATACCACTCGTCAACTTCAACATTCCCAATTTAACACTATTGTGAGTACTCTCACACACCAAACTCAAGTCTCTAAACTGCTCAATTAAATCCAATTCCTTAACCATTAACATAGACATATGCAATGATTTCCGACTCAATGCATCAGCCACTACGTTTGCTTTACCCGGATGGTAATTCAAACCAAAGTCATAATCCTTCAGAAACTCTAACCATCTCCTCTGTCTCATATTCAGCTCTTTCTGATCAAACAAATACTTTAAACTTTTATGGTCACTGAAAACTTCAAATCTTGACCCGTACAAGTAATGCCTCCATAACTTCAGAACAAATACCACAGCTGCCAACTCTAAATCGTGTGTCGGATAGTTCCTCTCATGAACCTTCAGTTGTCTCGAAGCATAAGCTACAACCTGCTTATTCTGCATCAAAACACCACCCAAACCCAATAATGAAGCATCACAGTAAACCTCAAATGGTTCCGACGGACTTGGTAATATCAGAATAGGAGCAGTAATTAACCTTCTCTTTAACTCTTGGAAACCTTCTTCACATTTTGAGTCCCAAACAAACGCTTGCCCCTTTCTAGTCAACATCGTCAACGGTAGCGCCAACTTAGAAAATCCCTCAATGAATTTCCTATAATAACCTGCAAGTCCAAGAAAACTCCTTATCTCAGAAACTGACTTCGGAGCTTCCCACTCAGATACCGCTTCTATCTTAGAAGGATCAACAGCAACACCACCTCTTGAAATTACATGACCAAGAAAACTAACCTCTTCTAACCAAAATTCACACTTTGACAGTTTAGCAAATAACTTCTTTTCTCGTAGAACTCCTAAAACCACTCTCAAATGCTCAACATGCTCTTCTTCAGATTTCGAATACACCAAAATATCGTCAATAAACACCACAACAAACTTGTCTAGGTACGGATGGAAAATCCTATTCATATACTCCATAAATACTCCAGGCGCATTAGTCACACCAAAAGGCATTACAGAATACTCATAATGTCCATACCTTGTTCTGAAAGCAGTCTTCTGAATATCCTCAGTTTTCACACGTATCTGATGATACCCCGATCTCAAATCTATTTTACTGAACACACTCGCACCAACCAACTGATCCATCAAATCATCAATCCTCGGCAAAGGGTACCGATTCTTGATCGTCACTTTATTCAGTTGCCTGTAGTCCACACACAACCTCATAGTACCTTCTTTCTTCTTAACCAATAACACTGGTGCACCCCACGGTGACACACTCGGACGAATAAATTTCTTATCCAACAGATCTTCCAACTGACTCTTCAATTCAGTTAACTCAACAGCAGACATACGGTACGGAGCCATCGATATCGGCCTAGTACCAGGTACCAAATCAATCGAGAACTCAACTTCACGCTCTGGCGGTAATTCATTCACTTCTTCAGGAAACACATCAGAAAAATCACACACCACGGCTAGATCGCAAATCACCAGTTTATCCTTAGCCTCCAAAGTAGCTAACAGCATAAACAACTCTGCCCCATCTGCTACTGCCTCATTCACCTGTCTTGCTGATAGAAACAAACTCTTTCCTTCCTCACTCTCAGGAAAGATCACAGTTTTATCAAAACAGTTGATATAAACTCGGTTAAACACCAACCAGTTCATACCCAAGATAACATCAATCTGCACTAGTGGAAGACACACTAGGTCCATCCCAAAGTCTCTACCAAAAATACTCAAAGGACAATTTAAACAAACTGAAGTAGTAATCACTGAACCCTTCGCAGGAGTATCAATCACCATACTTCCATGCATCTCAGATATCTCTAACTTAAGTTTCACAGCACAATCCAAGGATATAAAGGAATGAGTCGCACCTGTGTCAATAATAGCTACAAGAGGAAAGCCATTAATATAACACGTACCTCGGATCAAACGATCATCTGCAGAAGTCTCAGAACCCGATAAAGCAAAAACCTTGCCTCCCGACTGGTTCTCCTTCTTCGGCTTAGGACACTGTGGACTGATATGACCCACCTCTCCACAGTTGAAACAAGTCACAGTCTTCAACCGGCACTCTGCAGCCAATTGACCACCTTTTCCACACTTGAAACACTTCTTCTCAGTACTGGTACACTCATGGATACGATGTCCAGCCTGACCACATCTGTAACACTTAGCAGGGGCACTGGAGTCTCCCCCACTAGGCCTCTTCATCCCACTCTGTCTCTGGAAACCTTTGCCAGCTGCATACGGTTTCCCACGATCATTCTGATTCTTACCTTTCCTATCAACCCTCTGCTGATAGCTCTCTGCTCTAGCCTTGGTATCCTGTTCAAAAATCCTGCAACAGTCCACCAGGTCAGAAAACACTCTAATCCGTTGATACCCAATAGCCTGCTTGATCTCTGGACGTAACCCGTTCTCAAACTTCACACATTTTGAAAATTCCCCAGTAGCCTCGTTATAGGGAGTGTAATACTTCGACAGCTCTGTGAACTTAGCAGCATACTCAGTAACAGACCGGTTGCCCTGCTTCAATTCTAAGAACTCTATCTCTTTCTTTCCTCTGACATCCTCTGGAAAGTACTTCCTCAGGAATCTCTCTCTGAACACCGCCCAAGTGATCTCAGCATTCCCAGCAGTTTCCAACTCAGTGCGGGTAGCAACCCACCAATCATCTGCTTCCTCTGACAGCATATGCGTACCGAACCTGACCTTCTGGTTATCGGCACACTCAGTCACTCGGAAGATCCTCTCGATCTCCTTCAACCACTTCTGAGCACCATCTGGATCGTATGCTCCCTTGAACATTGGAGGATTGTTCTTCTGGAACTCACTCTGTTGACGAGCAGCTCCCATTCCCACAACATTCGGGTTCCCTCCCAGTACTCCAGCTAGCATACCCAGAGCCTCAGCAATCGCAGCATCGTCTCTACCTCTTCCAGCCATCTCTATTCTGAAAACCCAACAAGCTAAAACAATAAGTACTGATGGGTTACACAACACCTATCCCGTACAGGGAAACAGAATAATTACGACTCAACTCGACCGCCTATGCTCTGATACCACTAATGTAACACCCTTCTAAAATACCCCAAATTTAAATTAAAACATCAAAACATAAATCAGAGTAGATATGCAATTAAAGGGTGTCACACTTGACACTTCACACTGTTTTCCAAAATATCCTGTCATGCTCATTTATTTAATCAAAAAAAACATTAGCATAATTCGCAACGGATAAAGTCTAACAACAATGCTAAACATGTAACACATTACATGTAAACTTGTTCAACAATCATCAATGAAAAACAAGTAAAACATCCCTTCCCGATGTTACATCTACCAGAGCATGACCCACTAAGGAACTACACTAGACTCCAAGGACTAGCCTCTACTCAATCACTGCTCGTTACCTGAAACATAGTTGTAAGGGTGAGTTCCTCAATCGATATAATGAGCATTATAAATTATCATGTAGTGTTAAGTAAGTTAACACATTCAATCACCCTAATCAGATCACACAATCAGTAACGGAAATATCAACTCCAAAATCATACTTAACACAATCACCAAAACAACACGTATAATATTGGAATACATCCATTCATATTATACGCCATACATACATACATTATGCAATGAGACTCCATGCATGCGGTACCGACTATTCGTGAACATATAGTTCAACCTCACCGATCAAATCCAGATACGGCTACCAACCTCACTAGTCCCACTCATTTGAGACCTAGTGACTCACTCACTAATTCCTCACCATGGGAATTAGCTACCACCCCAAGGGCTATGCTATGCACGCTAATCACCTAGCATGCAAACATCAACAACAATCCACAATAATTCACTCACTAATTCCTCACCATGGGAATTAGCTACCACCATAAAGGCCATAATATGCACGCTAACTCACCTAGCATACAACATTAACAACAATCCACAATGGACATATGCTCACACTCTAAGCCATAAAACAGTCCATTCCACATAATACATACATTCACAGCATTATGCATACAATCATACATCATCAGCATATTATCACAAAATCATATCATGTCATGCCAATTAATAATCACAGTATTAGCACACTCTACTAATACCTACACTGCTCAAAACAACGGGAAATAATCCCTACTATATCATACATCAGCTAAATTACATTACGCAGCTGAACAACCAAAAACTGCACAACAACAGCTCAGAAAAATCACAATTCTGCTCATACGCGTATTGCCTAGTCCCATACGCGTATGGCCCATCTCCTGACCAAATCCCATACGCGTATCCCCATCTCATACGCGTATGCTACGCGTATCACTTCCTCATACGCGTACCAACAGAGACCAAACCACGTTCAAAACATCATCTTCCTCATCCATACGCGTATTGCCTAGTGCCATACGCGTACCAGACCATCTCATACGCGTATTGCCTAGTGCCATACGCGTATGACCAGAAACCAGAATTTCCAGATCTGCTATGGTTTTCTCTGCTACGAATTTTCTCAGATCTAACCTTCCACAGTCCAATTTTTCACAGTATTCGTTCATATCATCTAACACAAATCATACCCTATTCAATTTCACAATTCTAACATTATTCCATCTAATCCTTACAATTTTCCTTCAACCATAATCCAAATTTCGTTCATCCAATACTTCACAAATTTCAGCATACATCATTCTAATCAGAGTCAAATCAATGGTTTATCACTACCCGTTACATGTTATCCCATAATACCCATTAAACGATGATAAACCCCCCTTACCTGAGTTAATCCGGCAATCCTTTAGCTTCGAGCTCTTCCTCTCTTCAACCCTTGTTCTCTGGCTCTTTGCCCTTTTCCCTTTTCCACTTTTTGAGTCGTTTCCCTGTTTTCACGTGAAAACCTCTTTTTACCAAATGGGACCTTTTCTAATTCCAACTTTTATTCCAATAATAATAATAATAATAATCCAATAATAATAATCCAATTATTTAATTAAATTAATAAATATACTATTAACTTAATTTAAATAATTATCTCATTTTTATCGGGGTGTTACAACTGAGTTAACCCTAAGCAGCCAGTCAACTAGGGGTGTGCAAAAAAATCGGTTATCCATAACCAAATTGGTATCCAAATTGATCCACTTTAAAAAAAAACCAAACCAAATGTTAAAATAAAAATTTGGGTATCCATTTTGTTATCCAAATATAAACCGTTACCCATTATAAAAATTTGGTTGTTATTGATTATCCAAATTTTACTATGCGTTAAATTTTTATATTTGTATGTTTTCATGTTTTATCACATTATAAATCAATTTTATATTTTAAATTTTTTTAAATTTTATAAAAAAATTAATTTAAAAAAAAATTAGCTTTTTTTTTCTTTTCACCAAAAATATTATATTTTGATTTTTTTTTTCGAAAAAAATATATTTGATATTTTTTTTCAAATAAAATTATTATTTTTTTCTAAATAAAAAAGATATTTTTTATCAAAAATATTTTGTATTTTTCAGTAAAAAAATGTTTTTTTTTTAAAAAAATAGATTTTTTTTTCAGAATATAATTTTATTATTTTCATAAAATTGTTATTTTTTTTAAATAAAAAAGATATTTTTTATCAAAAATATTTTGTATTTTTTCAGTAAAAAAATGTTTTTTAAAAAAAATAGATTTTTTTAAAATTTTTTATTTATTTTCAGAATATAATTTTATTATTTTCAATTTTTTTTATATATTTTTTTTCTTTTTTCTGAATATTTGTTATTTTTTTTCTAAAAAAAATTGTTTTTTTATGTTTTTTAAATTTTAAAAGAAAAAATATTTTAAAACCTCATAAATTTTGTTTATGAACAATTATGAGAGATTTTAGAAATTTGAACAATTTTTTTGATGAATTATTTATTTTATGAACAATTATGATTTATAGAGATATGATTCATAATTATTTTATTTTATGACCGTTTTTATGTAACCCATCATACTTTGGGATTGTTTTTAATCGAGATATTATTTGTGGTGATTATAAAAGTCAAATTTAAAGTAATTTTTTATAAAATAAATATTTTTTTATATAAAATAGTTTTATAATTAGTGAAAATAAAAAAGTTAGTTAAAAGAAAATAAAATTATTTTTGATATAAAATTGATTTTTTAAAAATATAGTTTTAAAAACTATTTTTTTTATAAAATTGATTTTGAAATTGATTTTTTTAAGAAAATAAAAAATTGGTTTTAAAGAAATTGATTTAAAACTGTTTTTTTTTAACTATTTTTTTTTGAAAAACCGGTTTAAAACCGAACCGATCCACTTATAAACCGATTTCTAAAAAAATAATTTGGTTTTATGAAAATGATTTTAAGAACCAAACCGAACCATATATATGGTTCAATTTGTTTTGGTTCATGATCCATGCACACCCCTATTGTAAACTAATAAAACCTGCAGTTTAACAGAAAACATACCTGCACTAGCAGGTCATCATTTAACCCAATAGCAATTCCACAAGCTTCACACAACTTCATTCAACCTGCAACTTCCAATTGGCAGTAGTAACATATTTACTAACAATTGCATTGCAAACCTAACTAACTAATTAACAGTTCTAATCGAGTCTAACAAATTCCTTCATATCTAACAGAAATCACACTTCCCAAAACTAACAGAGTAATCACTCCGAACCGAATCTAGCTAACATTTAACAGAGCCACTAACCCTTGATTGATTTTACACTAAGTGTAAGACCCCAATTTTGACCCTAAAATCCCTCATGGCATCATAATATTGCATTTGCATTGCCTCAAGGATCATAAGCATCTTGGCTCCTTACCTTTGGGGTGGAATCTCTTGTGAGTAGTATGAGATCACCAAGCATGCTTGAATTGTATATTATTGCTTTTCTCATTTTATTTACTAACCAAAAGCACAAAAATATGTCACTAACATCTCTTGTTTGAGCAGTCTCAAGGTCTAAAAGCTTCTAGGAGATCCTATGTACATTGATATGGCCAAGAGGAGATGAAAGCAAGCATGGCAATGGTTCCCAAAGCTCTCATCCATCAAATATGCCTCCCAAGTATCTCAATTCATCATTTTGATCAAAGCAAATCAAAGGGCTTGAGGCTTGCTTCCCAAGGAAACCATAATTCATTTGTTCATCAACTGTGCCTTGCTCATGAAGCAACCTCAACCCATGATCAAATACAATAAAGGGAAGTTTTTTCACTCATCATTTCATGCATATTCAAACTTATTTGAGTGTCCTCAATCATTAATTCATCAAGATATGAGGCATGGACTTGAGAAGTTGATCAGTCAATTCATCTGACTATTTTGAAATACACTGAGACCTAACTTTTTATGTGTTTGTCAAATGGAGATGACCTCAAGAGAAAAAATGTTCTTAAGGACCATATGAACAACTTTCATGTTCATAAAAAATTGATTTTAAGCTAGGAAGGTCATCATCTATTCCAAGACATTATAGGTCATTTTGACTGAAACCCTAATTTCGGGTCAACTTCCCAAGAACATAACTCCTTCATTTTTCATGATTTTGAGGTGGGATAAAATGCATTGGAAATATTAAGATGTCTAATTCAAATGTTATGTTAAGAAAAATTTCAAAGTCGCAAAAGAAATACATGTGATAATGCAAAACATTATAGGTCACTTTGGACCAAATGCATTGAAATGTGAAAAAGTCCAACTTCAAGTGCCCATAACTTCTTCATCAAAAATACAAATGATACAAACTTTAAGTCAAAATTTATTGCCTTGGAAAGATCTAAAACTTTAATGTTGAAGAGTTTGTCATTTGGAGCTTGCATCATTGAGACAGAAGGGCTTGAACTTTGGCCAATTTTGAAAATCTCACATATGCATGTTTTGCACCCTACACTTCATGTCCACTTTTCATCAATTTCCAAGGCCCAAATGGAGTTTTTATCAACATAACAAATGATCCTTATGCAATAAGCTTTCCAACCATTACTCATGAGGTGGTGTTTTTATTTTTGACATAACATTTTCGAAGGCTTGAACATAATAGTGCAATTATGGAAAATCATTCAATTTGCATTGCATGAGCTATTACCATCCAATATGCACGTCCAATTTGATTTCATCATGCATCAGCTACCAAATCCAGTTGGAATTGGACCCTCCATGCGCCTGTACAGGCCCATGCATGGAGGCCCTTTCCATTCATGCAAATTTGAGATCATGCATTCAGCATTGCCTTGCCTATAAATACAATGCCATAGCTTCATAATTCCTCAACCTGAAGGCGCCCCAAATGTTGCTAAACTGAAATCACAACCATCACTAAAGGAACTAGCTCACTTTTCTCTCAAATTTCAGATCTGAACTTTGGTTTCCTTGATCAATTTTCAGATCTTAAAGTTCCTAAACCTTCTTCTCCTTGATCTATAGTGTGGACTGTAAGCAATAGCATCCAAGAATTATGACTCAAAGCCCTGCAAATCAGAGGTTTACCTCAACTGTTATTTTCTTCGAATCAGCTTGCATAGTGCTTATTTCTCATTATTGTTGTGTGATCTGAAGTCCTCTGCATAGAGGCAACATTATTGTGCTTTCAATTTAAAAAAATTATGAAGTTCATATGAACACCACAGATCTTCCACTTCTGATTTCTTTCAATATAGAGATCTAGAATGGATTTGGTTGGTATAGGGGTGATGTACATCACCCCAGCTCTCGATTGATGCCTGGATCGTGTCTTTTAGTTACCATTTAAATCTCTGCAATTTTGGACTTGGTCGGAGAAGACGGTGGCGCTGGCCACCGTCTGGTCTCCAGATTTGATCTGGATCGTCCATTCCTTTTTCCAGATGCAATCTCACGCGTCCAACCTTATGACTTCATTAATGGTATGGTGTGTTGCATTTGACTCACGTATATGGTGAACGCGCGCTTCTTAGCCGTGTGATGATCCACGTCAATTAATGAAGTTTCATCAAGCGGTCCACGTAATTTCCTATTTTCTAATTTTTGATTTTAATTCTTTTATTTCTTTTAATTCCATTTCTCTTTAAAAATTCATATATCTCTCATTATTGGTCCAAAAAATATGAGACCAATTTCATTTTTCTCCTTTTAATTTCTACTTCCTAAAAATGATTTTTAATATTTTTAATTTTATCATTTGCTATTTTTTAGCAATTTTCTCTTTTCTGATTATTTTTAATTCATTTAAAATAGTTTTTGATATCCAAAAAATACAAAAATATTTTTCCCACCTCTTTGAATAATGATAGATCTATGAAAACTATTCTCATTAATTTATTAATTGATTTGATATTTATTTGAGATTTTAGTTCAATTAGGTTATTTTTATGCATTTTTAATTGATTTAAAATAGTTTCTGACTTCTAAAAATGCTAAAAAAATTTGTCAAAGTTTGTTTGACCTTGTTGAACTTGGGATAATTCACTTGGACTTTTCAAAGTTGATTTGAAGTGAGTTTAAAGTTTGACCTTTCTTTATTATTTTAATTCAAGTTTTATTTTAATATTAAAAAATACCAAAAATATTTTATTTGTGTCTTGACTTCTAATCTTCATCTTGCTTCTGTTTTCTATTATTTGACCTTGATCTTCTCTATCTTTGATCAATACTTGTTGATTATCTCATTCCATTTCCATTAATGCACTTTAGTTCTTCATCTTCTTCTTCTTCTTCTTTCTTTTTTTCTTTCTTTTTTTGATCAATGAGTTAAAGATTGGTGGTTAGCATTGATACATGGAGGTTTAATCTTCCTTGATTCAAATCTAATTCATCTTGATCATGGATCAAGTGAATGGCTTTGCATTAAGGATAGGTTGCTTCCTAAATCATGCAAAGAACCTAAATCAATACAAGATCATTTCTCATCTTCTTTTTGGCATGGGAAGTTGTTGGAGTTTGATTCACTAATCAAAATCTATAACTTGTGTTGTTGCCTACATTCTTATTGACCGACCTCAGATAGTTGTGACTTCTACATAAGTCCAATTACGATTGCTTAACATAGCGCTAAATTTGCCTTATGGCACACTAACTCTAACACTAACCATTAACCATTAACATTTGATTCTTGCTCTTTACATTTATGCAATTTACTATTCTTGTACATACTATTCATTTGCTTTTTCCTTTGCTTATTTGAGCACATGTTTATGTTAATGCAATCTGCCTTTTGCTCACTTGAGCACATAATTGTGTATATATTATTATTGTGCTTGTGTTTTGTTTTGATTGTTGTGGACCAAAATGCAAAAAATGGACAAGTGGACTTAGTTTCTAGGACATTCCCTATGCAAAATTGGAGTAAAAGGACCTTAATGTTGAAGATGGATTAGAAGGACCAAATTTCTAAACTCAATCTAGTCCATTCTTGATTTACTTCATAGAACTCTTTGATGTGTGTGCTTTTGTGCTAGGGAATCCTATTTGAGCCAAATTGAAGAACCATTGTCATGTTCATCCAAAGTGAAAGATACAAGAGCCATTGGGGATCTTCTAAGAGCTTGTTTGATTATGTTGATTGCTTGAGCTTACACTTATTTTGCTTGCATATTCCAAAGGATGGGAGCTACTTGGATCATCAATATGATCTCAAGAGAGGAACTCCATTTGTGGTCTTGTTTCTTATCCTTCATCTCTTGTATGATTAGGACTTTAGCCATTCTTCTTCTTCCCTCCACTCTAACCCAAGCCAAAACTTTTGTGCAAACATTTAATACTTGTTTTCAACATTAGAAACCTAATATTTAAGCTTTTGATTTTCAAACTTCCTTTTCATAACACTTATTTTGAATTGAACCTTTAAGTCAACTTTGACCATATTTTGTAAATACTTTTCATTGGTAAATACAAATCATTCAAATACTTTTGTGGTTTCAAAGGCCACTCTCTTAATCAAAAACTTTTCATAACCTTTAGCTATTAGGTTTGAGTTATCCTTGAGGCAGATGTAATACTCACCTATATCCTTAGTGATGGACAATGAGTTTTCTATGCTTATTATAGGGGTAACCCCTCACTAGCATGTTGAAGCTATCCTCATATGGTGGATTTGTGGTTTTAGGTTGAGTTTTCTCCCTTGGATAACAAAAGACCTTAAGGCTTTTTGACCAATCAATTCACCCACTTGTTTTGAAATTTTTACCCCGAACTACGAGGTTTTGATCCTAATCTTTTTTAAGATGGTACATAGGCAATGGGTTTATCCATCCAAACACAAATTGTAATTAACTTGTATATTCTCTCTCATCTCTTCAATCATGTTTGCACAAATAAATTTTCACAAAATACCAACCTTACAACAAATGTGAAAAGGGCTCCCTAGGAGTACCTAGGATGTTTTGGGTGCTTAAAACCTTCCCATTGCATAACCAACCCCCTTACCCCGATCTCTGACATTTTTACTAGTTTTTGATTCGATAAAACTTTTAGGTTTTTGTTCGCTTTCTAACCATTCCTTTGGATAAATAGAAGTGCGGTGGCGACTCGACTTGTATGATTTACCTTGGATTTAGTCAATATCTCTAATGGTAACGAATACCCCGCTACACTAAGCAAATACTAACAGAGTTAGACTCTGTTAACATCCGAGCTCTATATTGAGTTTAACTTGATCCCTGATACTCCCTCATATGCGCATTGGGTACAATCTCTTCCTGAGGCCTAATGTTTTGCTTTTGGCACCACAAAAACATGTTACACCCCCATGCTCCAAGCTGAAGAATTAGTGGGCCTGCTGAATGAGCCTCTGTGACCAGATACTTCTTGCACCCTGTTTTAGGAATGAACCCTTTTTCCTTTTTTTTCTTTTTACAAATTTTTTCTATTATATTTTTGCAATTGTTTTTTTGATGAAATGAGTAGAAACAAATAATTGGTTTTAATACACATTTTTTAGAATAATGGTATAATAGTATTAATTGTTTCTTAGTTTTTATATTTAGTTGATTTTAATCATAATTAGTTGTGTTGATTAGAATATTGATCTTTTTAGGGTTAATTTTGTAGCATTGCCCTGTTCCCCTAGTTCTAGGTCTTTTTTTAGAATTAGAATTAGTTTAATTTAATCAATCATTAGGGTTTTAGATCACCAACTCCTTGTGAATGATTTGCCAATTGATTTTATCCATATTGATTGAGTTGGTCAAAGTTGTTTTGATCAACCAAATCCTTTGACATATGCCTATTCCCTCAGTTTGTTCAAGTGATCAAAAGTCTCTTGATCATATAATAAGATTTGTCCCATGTACTGGATCTGCTTTGGGTACCTCAAGACTTCAATTCAAGTTCAAGACTTCACACCTCAAGTAAATATAAGTCATACATTACAAACAGACTAGACATTGGACTACTATTCAAGCATAACAAAGGTCCTGTATCAAAACTTGTCAATTATGATTCGAACTGTGTGCCATGAGTCTTAAGCAGTAGAGAAGGGTGAGATAGAACATTTCTATCCCCATTCTGAATACTTTGGGTACGTGACAAATGACCGATTTTCTTAGAGTATTCACCTTTACTCATAGACTTTAGTGCAATTTGAATCATATAATTGTCAAGTCTCTTTCTTCACAAGCAACATTGCATCATAAGGAGCAACAAGGAGAGGCTTCTTCAGCAACTTGTTAGTTAGTATGAGGATTACATGCCACGAGCCTTAGGTAGTAAAGAAGGAGCGCGAGGGAGCATCCCTATCCTCATTCTAAATATCTTTGGGTACGGTTGTCACTACCGGGATTTTCACAATAACGAAATCGGACGGACTGAACAAAAGAATGCCTTTCTCAAAGAGAAAAAGGAAAAACAGAAGAGTCGCCATCGAATTTTATTGGAGTTTCCTCTATGGGAATGGAGAGGAGAATGAAAATAATTGATAAAACCCTCGAAAGAAAAAGGTGCACACCGGAAATGCAAATACGGATAAAGAATCGGTCTCGCAAGCGAGACTTGGGTTCGGAAGTCGATTACGCAAGGGGAGGGTATTAACACCCCTCACGTCCATGGTACTACTCCATGGGAACTATTTAGGTTATCCGGGTACGTGGGTATTTATCTAGCTTACTTTTATTTTATTCTTATTTACAAAAGAGTGTGAAAGAAAGGGCTTTTGGGTTTTTATCATTGTGGTCGCCAAGGATTGTGGCCCTTGTGCCTACGTATCACTCATCGGGTGATGAGGAATCAGAGCTCCGTAGTTTGGAGTAGAAAATGATTGTGTGTTCGTTGATTTTACCTTTGAGAAAAGGGTTTTCGGAGTGGTGCCCTAAGGAAAAAATGAGTTTGATGGGTTATGTTGATTTTACCTTGAAAAATGGTTTATGAAAAGAGTTTGTGGTTAGATTGCACTAAAGTTTATGGGCGAAGGTGAAAATTTTAAACAAACAAGCTAAGCGTATTATGTCCAAAATAATCAGAGTAAGGGTAGGAAATCCCCATTCTTACTCATTCTCCACCACTTAAGGCTCGTGGCACACAATACTAATCGTAGTTTTATGGTATTTTGTATTTGATTATGAAAAAGCCACTTGACGTTGAATCAAGGGTTTGTTTAATTGATTATGAAATTGGGTAATATAATGGATATACAAAGTAACCAACAAGAAAGTAAAGGGTCTCATTGTAAGGTAGCCTAAGAGAAAGCCTTGTATGTGCATAAGTAACCTAAGCTAACAAAGTATATGGTCTTACAAACATATCTCCCTAAGTTAAGGCCATGATGCCATTCTTACAACTGGTATGTAAGTTATAGATGAAATCCAAAGTTGAAACCAACGTGTCACAAGATATGGAAAGGGTAAGTTCCTCCAAGCAAAGGTCCTAAATGATATCCTTCAAGTCCAAGTTGATTACAAGTAGAATGAATCTTTTTTGGTCTTATCATTTTATCATGATTTTGTTGCTTTTAATGTATGATGACAATAAAGATAAATGACAATAATAAACATGCATGATGAGTTTATACGACGAATATGATGATGATAAGTACTTGAATATAAATTTAAATGTAAGAAAATAAAAGTAAATAACAAAGTAACAATGATGATAACAAGAGTTAGTAGTAATCAAAGTTAGTAAAGTTAAGTATGGTTAGTAGTATGTACAAGTACAACACTTGAGAATTATCCATCCTTAGGTAAAAAGATTTAAAATATGGCGCGTCAGGGGATAACATATCATTGATACAAAGTATTGAAGATGATCAATGATAAACTTAGAACAGATTTGTAACAAGGAAAGTTATACAAACCCCAAGTCCATCTATTAAGAGCTTGACAAAAATAAGACTATACCAACTCAAGGGTTAAAGGTTAATGAACTCCGATGAGTTGGTACAACTCAGGTGAGGTGTTGGGACAGTGAGTTAAGGTTTGGAAATGTTTCAGCGATGCTTAGGGAAGGATTTTGGGTGGTTGGTTTGAACTGAAAAGCTTTAAAACTCAAAAATTGCATCTCTATTTTTGAAGGGAGAACTTGGTTTTGTAGCAGGGTGATTATGGATTTCTAAGCTTAGTTCTAAAAGTGGAACACCTTCCCCTATTTATAAGAAAGGTGATGGAGTGGTTTGGAGGGAGAAAAACTTTGGTTTGGTCAGAAAGCACAAGTGGTCTGAAGCATGCTTGCAAATGGAACTTGGGGAACATGAAATGGGATGTTCTAACCTGGTTTGCTTCACCAACCAGATGGTTTTGGTCGTTAGCACCAAACAAGAACAGCCAAAGGCAATGAAATGGCCTGCTATGCATTTGGACTTTAACTATTTTGGGGAAAACTGAACTTTTCACATGGCATTGGGTTCCATGATTTGAGAGGTTTCCACACCAAAGTTGACTTCCACTTGGGCCTTGGTATGTCACATAACATGTTAAAAGTTAATAGAGATCATACTGGGTTGAATTGGAACCTTGGTGATTCAATTTGCAAATTCTGGCTGACATAGTTTGATTGGTGCATCATGACAAATTACGGTAACCATGCAACGCGAACAGGAGCATCTCGTGCCAATCTTTATAGGTTTCCACCATTTTCTGCATGATTTTCTTGATATTTTTGTTGTCTAACTTAACAGTGTAACACCCCAATTAAACTAAGCTAATTATTTAATTTAAATTAATATTTTATTTATTAATTTAATTGAATAATTGGAAGTTTGGATTATTATTATTTTATTATTATTTTGGAATAATAATTATTAGGATAATTATTTAGTGGAATAATATTATTGGAGTATATAAGTTGGAATAATAAAAAGTCCCAATTTTTGGAAAAAGGTTTTCACGTGAAAGGGGAAAAGAGGCAGAAAGGGCAAAAAGAGAACCAGAGAACGAAGGTTGAAGGAAGGAGAAGCTTGGAACTCAGAGGCTGCCGGATTAACTCAGGTAAGGGGGGTTTATCATCAATTAACGGGTATTATGGGATGATATGTACTGGGTAGTAATAGACCATTTGTTTTACCTCTGATTGGATGATATATGCTGAATTGTGAAACTTTTGGGATGAACGAAAATTTGATTATAATTGACGAAATTCGTAGGAATTTGAGATGGAAAGGTTAGCAAATTGTGAAAATCGAAAGTGTATGATTAGTGATAGATGATAGGAATGAATTGTGTGTAAAATTTGGACTGTAGAAGGTTGAATTGGGTAGATCTCGTAGCAGAGAAAGCCATTGCAGATCTGTGAGCTCTGGTTTCTGGTCATACGCGTATGGCACTAGGCAATACGCGTATGAGATGTTGGTACGCGTATGGGGGGAAGCCTTACGCGTATGGGTGAGAAAGATGACATTTTGAACGTGAATTGGTCTCTGTTGGTACGCGTAATAGGAGATTGATACGCGTAGCATACGCGTATGAGACAGGTGATACGCGTATGAGTTGGGCGAGGGAACGCACAATACGCGTATGAGAGTGGGCATTACGCGTATGGGTTTGGCCAGGTTTGGGCAATACGCGTATGGAAGAGACAATACGCGTATGGGCAGAATTGTGTTTTTCTGTGCTACTGTTGTGCAGTTTTTGGTTGTTTAGGCTGAGTGATGCGACTTAGCTGAGATATGATGTGATAGGGATCATTTCCCGTTGTTTTGAGTGGTATAGGTATTAGTAGAGTGTGCTAATACTGTGTTTGCTTTTGTGGCATGATATGATATGCTTTTGTGATTAATTATGTTGATGAGGTGTGATGGTATACATGATGATGTGAATGTATACATTTGTGAATAAACTGTATTATGGCTTAGAGTGTGAGCATGTGTCTATTCTTGACTATTGTTGATGTTGCATTGCTAGGTGATTAGCATGCATATTGTGGCCTTCGGGTGGTAGCTAATTCCCATGGTGAGGAATTAGTGAGTTTAGTCATTTTTGGACTGTTGTCGATTGTTTGCATGCTAGGTGAGTAGCGTGCATTTCATGGCCCATTTGGGGTGGTAGCTAATTCCCATGGTGAGGAATTAGTGAGTGAGTCACTATGTCTCAATTGAGTGGGACTAGTGAGCTTGGTAGCCGTGCCTGGATTTGGACGGTGAGGTTGAACTATATGTTCACAAATAGTCGGTACCGCATGCATAGAGTCTCATTGCATAATGAATGTATGGCATCTAATATGAATGGATATATTCCAGTATTATATGTGTGTTGTATGTGGTGCTGTTAATGTTGAATGTGATTGAGATTTTACCGTTGAATATGATGCTTGAATGAATATTGCTGTTGCTGAATGCGTAGTCTGATTAGGGTGAATTAATGTGTTAATTACTTGGCATTACATGTTGTTCTATAATGCTTATTATATTGATTGAGGAACTCACCCTTACGCCTATTTTTCAGGTAACGAGAAATGAGTTGAGTAGAAGCTAATGCTTGGAGTCTAGAGTAGTTCTTATGGGTCATGCTCTGATAGATGTAACATCGGGAGGGGATGTTTTAATTAAATTGATATTGGTTGTTGAATGATTTACATGTATTGTGTTACATGTTTTACATTGATGTTGAATTATTCCGCTGCGAATTATGCAAAAGAACCTTATTTTGATTTAAATAAATGAGCATGACAGGATGCTTGATAATTTTGTTAAATGATTGTGTGACACCCTTCGGGGCATAATTACTCTGATGAATATATTGTTATTTTAATTATAATAATTTGGGGTATTTTAGAAGGGTGTTACATTAGTGGTATCAGAGCATAGTCGGTCGTGTCGAGTCGTAATTATTCTGTTTCCCCTGTACGGGATAGGTGTTGTGTAACCCTATCAGTACTTATTTGTTTAGCTTGTTTGGGTTTCAGAATAGAGATGGCTGGAAGAGGTAGAGATGATGCTGCAATTGCTGAGGCTCTGGGTATGCTAGCTGGAGTACTTGGAGGAAATCCGAATGTTATGGGAATGGGAGCTGCTCGTCAGTTGAGTGAGTTCCAGAAGAACAATCCTCCAATGTTCAAAGGAGCATACGATCCAGATGGTGCTCAGAAATGGTTGAAGGAAATAGAGAGGATCTTCAGAGTAACTGAGTGTGCTGATACCCAGAAGGTCAGGTTCGGTACACATATGCTGTCAGAAGAAGCTGATGATTGGTGGGTTGCTACCCGCACTGAGCTGGAAACTGCTGGAGATACTGAGATTACTTGGGCAGTGTTCAGAGAGAGATTTCTGAGGAAGTACTTTCCCGAGGATGTCAGAGGGAAGAAAGAGATAGAGTTCTTGGAATTGAAGCAGGGTAACAAGTCTGTTACTGAGTATGCTGCTAAGTTCACAGAGCTGTCGAAGTATTATACTCCCTATGCTGAGGCTGCTGGAGAATTTTCTAAGTGTGTGAAGTTTGAGAACGGGTTGCGTCCCGAGATCAAGCAGGCAATTGGATATCAGCGAATCAGAGTGTTTTCTGATTTGGTTGACTGTTGCAGAATATTTGAACAGGATTCCAAGGCTAGAGCAGAGAGCTATCAGCAAAGGGTTGATAGGAAAGGTAAGAATCAGATCGATCGTGGGAAACCGTATGCAGCTGGCAAAGGGTTCCAGAGACAGAGTGGGATGAAGAGGTCTAGTGGGGGAGATTCTAGTGCTCCTGTTAAGTGTTACAGATGTGGTCAGGCTGGACATCGTATCCATGAGTGTACCAGTAATGAGAAGAAGTGTTTCAAATGTGGAAAAGGTGGTCATTTGGCTGCAGATTGCCGGTTGAAGACCGTGACTTGCTTCAACTGTGGAGAGGTGGGTCATATCAGTCCACAGTGTCCGAAGCCAAAGAAAGAGAATCAGTCAGGAGGCAAAGTTTTTGCTCTATCAGGTTCTGAGACTTCTGCAGATGATCGTTTGATCAGAGGTACGTGTTATATTAATGGCTTTCCTCTTATAGCTATTATTGACACAGGTGCTACTCATTCTTTTATATCTGTGGATTGTGCTGTGAAGCTTAAGTTAGAGATATCTGAGATGCGTGGAAGTATGGTGATTGATACTCCTGCAAAGGGTTCAGTGACTACTACTTCGGTTTGTTTGAGTTGTCCTTTGAATATTTTTGGTAGAGATTTTGGGATAGACCTTGTGTGTCTTCCACTAGTGCAGATTGATGTTATCTTGGGTATGAACTGGTTGGTGTGTAACCGAGTTTATATCAACTGTTTTGATAAGACTGTGATTTTTCCTGAGATTGAGGAAGGAAAGAGTTTGTTTCTATCTGCAAGGCAGGTGAATGAGGAAGTAGCAGATGGGGTAGAGTTGTTTATGCTGTTAGCGACTTTGGAAGCTAAAGATAAACTGGTGATTGGCGATCTCGCTGTGGTGTGTGATTTTCCTGATGTGTTTCCGGAAGAAGTGAATGAATTACCGCCAGAGCGTGAAGTTGAGTTCTCGATTGAATTGGTACCTGGTACTAGACCGATATCGATGGCTCCGTACCGTATGTCTGCTGTTGAGTTAACTGAATTGAAGAGTCAGTTGGAAGATCTGTTGGATAAGAAATTTATTCGTCCGAGCGTGTCACCTTGGGGTGCACCAGTGTTGTTGGTTAAGAAGAAGGAAGGTACTATGAGGTTGTGTGTGGACTACAGGCAATTGAATAAAGTGACGATCAAGAATCGGTATCCTTTACCGAGGATTGATGATTTGATGGATCAATTGGTTGGTGCTAGTGTGTTCAGCAAGATAGATTTGAGGTCTGGGTATCATCAGATACGTGTGAAAACTGAGGATATTCAGAAGACTGCTTTCAGAACAAGGTATGGACATTATGAGTATTCTGTAATGCCTTTTGGTGTGACTAATGCGCCTGGAGTATTTATGGAGTACATGAATAGGATTTTCCATCCGTACTTGGATCAGTTTGTTGTGGTGTTTATTGATGACATTTTGGTGTATTCGAAATCTGAAGAAGAGCATGCTGAGCATTTGAGAGTGGTTTTGGGAGTTCTACGAGAAAAGAAATTATTTGCTAAACTGTCGAAGTGTGAATTTTGGTTAGAAGAAGTTAGTTTTCTTGGCCATGTGATTTCCAGAGGTGGTGTTGCCGTTGATCCTTCTAAGATAGAAGCGGTATCTAAGTGGGAAGCTCCGAAGTCAGTTTCTGAAATAAGGAGTTTTCTTGGACTGGCAGGTTACTATAGGAAGTTTATTGAGGGATTCTCTAAGTTGGCGTTACCGTTGACAATGTTGACTAGAAAGGGGCAAGCGTTTATTTGGGATTCAAAATGCGAAGAAGGTTTCCAAGAGTTAAAGAGAAGGTTAACTACTGCTCCTATTCTAATATTACCGAGTTCGTCAGAACCATTTGAGGTTTATTGTGATGCTTCATTGTTGGGTTTAGGTGGTGTGTTGATGCAGAATAAGCAGGTTATAGCTTATGCTTCGAGACAACTAAGGGTTCATGAGAGGAACTATCCGACGCATGATTTAGAGTTGGCGGCTGTGGTATTTGTTCTGAAGTTGTGGAGGCATTATTTGTATGGGTCAAGATTTGAAGTTTTCAGTGACCATAAAAGTTTAAAGTATTTGTTTGATCAGAAAGAGCTGAATATGAGACAGAGAAGATGGTTAGAATTTCTGAAAGATTATGATTTTGGTTTGAATTACCATCCGGGTAAAGCAAACGTGGTGGCTGATGCATTGAGTCGGAAATCATTGCATATGTCTATGTTAATGGTTAAGGAATTGGATTTAATTGAGCAGTTCAGAGACTTGAGTTTGGTGTGTGAGAGTACTCACAATAGTGTTAAATTGGGAATGTTGAAGTTAACAAGTAGTATTCTGGATGAGATTAGAGAGGGTCAGAAATCTGATATGCTTTTGGTTGATAAGTTGACTTTAGTGAATCAAGGTCAGGGTGGTGAATTCCGAGTTGATGAGAATGGTGTTTTGAGATTTGGTAATCGGGTGTGTATTCCAGATATTACAGGACTTAAGAAGAGTATTCTTGAAGAAGGACATCGTAGTGGTTTGAGTATTCATCCTGGAGCTACGAAGATGTATCATGATTTGAAAAGATTATTTTGGTGGCCAGGAATGAAGAGAGAAATTGCGAGTTTTGTTTATTCCTGTTTGACTTGTCAGAAGTCAAAGATTGAGCATCAGAAGCCGTCTGGGCTAATGCAACCGTTGGCTATTCCAGAGTGGAAGTGGGATAGTATCAGTATGGATTTTGTTTCTGGTTTGCCGAAGACAAGTAAGAATTTTGAGGCTATTTGGGTGATTGTTGACAGATTGACGAAGTCGGTTCATTTCATTCCGATCAGAATGGATTATCCGTTAGAGAGGCTAGCCGAGTTGTATATTGAGAAGATTGTAAGTTTGCATGGTATTCCGTCTAGTATTGTTTCGGACAGAGATCCTAGATTTACATCGAAGTTTTGGGAAGGTTTGCAGAGGGCTTTGGGAACTAAGCTGAGATTGAGTTCTGCATATCATCCGCAAACTGATGGTCAGACTGAGAGGACGATTCAGTCATTAGAGGATCTTTTGAGAGCTTGTGTTTTGGAAAAAGGAGGTGCTTGGGATTGTTATTTGCCATTGATTGAGTTTACCTACAACAATAGTTTTCATTCGAGTATTGGCATGGCACCGTTTGAAGCTTTGTATGGTAGGAGATGTCGGACACCTTTATGTTGGTATGAGTCCGGTGAGAGTGTTGTGGTTGGACCGGAGATTGTTCAACAAACTACGGAAAAGATTAAGATGATTCAGGAGAAGATGAGGATTGCTCAGAGTCGTCAGAAAAGTTATCATGACAAGAGAAGGAAGTCACTTGAGTTTCAAGAGGGAGACCATGTGTTTCTTCGTGTTACTCCGATAACTGGTGTTGGTCGGGCTTTGAAGTCGAAGAAGTTGACACCTCGATTTATTGGTCCTTATCAGATTTTGGAGAGGATAGGAGAGGTAGCCTATCGTATCGCTTTACCGCCGTCACTTGCGAATTTGCATGATGTTTTCCATGTGTCTCAGTTGAGGAGATACATTCATGATCTGTCGCATGTAGTCCAAATAGATGATGTACAGGTGAGAGATAACCTGACTGCTGAGACATCACCTATGAGGATCGAGGATCGAGAGTTGAAGCAGTTGCGGGGTAAAGAGATTGCCTTGGTGAAGGTAGCTTGGGGAGGACCAGCAGGTGGCAATGTGACTTGGGAACTGGAGAGCCAGATGAAAGAATCTTATCCGGAGTTGTTCGATTGAGGTATGTTTTCGAGGACGAAAACTCTTTTAGTGGGGGAGAGTTGTAACACCCCAATTAAACTAAGCTAATTATTTAATTTAAATTAATATTTTATTTATTAATTTAATTGAATAATTGGAAGTTTGGATTATTATTATTTTATTATTATTTTGGAATAATAATTATTGGGATAATTATTTAGTGGAATAATATTATTGGAGTATATAAGTTGGAATAATAAAAAGTCCCAATTTTTGGAAAAAGGTTTTCACGTGAAAGGGGAAAAGAGGCAGAAAGGGCAAAAAGAGAACCAGAGAACGAAGGTTGAAGGAAGGAGAAGCTTGGAACTCAGAGGCTGCCGGATTAACTCAGGTAAGGGGGGTTTATCATCAATTAACGGGTATTATGGGATGATATGTACTGGGTAGTAATAGACCATTTGTTTTACCTTTGATTGGATGATATATGCTGAATTGTGAAACTTTTGGGATGAACGAAAATTTGATTATAATTGACGAAATTCGTAGGAATTTGAGATGGAAAGGTTAGCAAATTGTGAAAATCGAAAGTGTATGATTAGTGATAGATGATAGGAATGAATTGTGTGTAAAATTTGGACTGTAGAAGGTTGAATTGGGTAGATCTCGTAGCAGAGAAAGCCATTGCAGATCTGTGAGCTCTGGTTTCTGGTCATACGCGTATGGCACTAGGCAATACGCGTATGAGATGTTGGTACGCGTATGGGGGGAAGCCTTACGCGTATGGGTGAGAAAGATGACATTTTGAACGTGAATTGGTCTCTGTTGGTACGCGTAATAGGAGATTGATACGCGTAGCATACGCGTATGAGACAGGTGATACGCGTATGAGTTGGGCGAGGGAACGCGCAATACGCGTATGAGAGTGGGCATTACGCGTATGGGTTTGGCCAGGTTTGGGCAATACGCGTATGGAAGAGACAATACGCGTATGGGCAGAATTGTGTTTTTCTGTGCTACTGTTGTGCAGTTTTTGGTTGTTTAGGCTGAGTGATGCGACTTAGCTGAGATATGATGTGATAGGGATCATTTCCCGTTGTTTTGAGTGGTATAGGTATTAGTAGAGTGTGCTAATACTGTGTTTGCTTTTGTGGCATGATATGATATGCTTTTGTGATTAATTATGTTGATGAGGTGTGATGGTATACATGATGATGTGAATGTATACATTTGTGAATAAACTGTATTATGGCTTAGAGTGTGAGCATGTGTCTATTCTTGACTATTGTTGATGTTGCATTGCTAGGTGATTAGCATGCATATTGTGGCCTTCGGGTGGTAGCTAATTCCCATGGTGAGGAATTAGTGAGTTTAGTCATTTTTGGACTGTTGTTGATTGTTTGCATGCTAGGTGAGTAGCGTGCATTTCATGGCCCATTTGGGGTGGTAGCTAATTCCCATGGTGAGGAATTAGTGAGTGAGTCACTATGTCTCAATTGAGTGGGACTAGTGAGCTTGGTAGCCGTGCCTGGATTTGGACGGTGAGGTTGAACTATATGTTCACAAATAGTCGGTACCGCATGCATAGAGTCTCATTGCATAATGAATGTATGGCATCTAATATGAATGGATATATTCCAGTATTATATGTGTGTTGTATGTGGTGCTGTTAATGTTGAATGTGATTGAGATTTTACCGTTGAATATGATGCTTGAATGAATATTGCTGTTGCTGAATGCGTAGTCTGATTAGGGTGAATTAATGTGTTAATTACTTGGCATTACATGTTGTTCTATAATGCTTATTATATTGATTGAGGAACTCACCCTTACGCCTATTTTTCAGGTAACGAGAAATGAGTTGAGTAGAAGCTAATGCTTGGAGTCTAGAGTAGTTCTTATGGGTCATGCTCTGATAGATGTAACATCGGGAGGGGATGTTTTAATTAAATTGATATTGGTTGTTGAATGATTTACATGTATTGTGTTACATGTTTTACATTGATGTTGAATTATTCCGCTGCGAATTATGCAAAAGAACCTTATTTTGATTTAAATAAATGAGCATGACAGGATGCTTGATAATTTTGTTAAATGATTGTGTGACACCCTTCGGGGCATAATTACTCTGATGAATATATTGTTATTTTAATTATAATAATTTGGGGTATTTTAGAAGGGTGTTACAAACAGCACCATTCATCTTCGGCCGATACAGTGATGAGTTGTGGTGTTTGATTTTAAAGCTTTGGAAAATATCTTTCATCATCTTTTTATTGAGGTTAGATCCACTATCAGTAATGATCTTGTCGGGGACCCCATAATGGTAACTGATTTCTTTCCTTATGAGCCTAGCCACCACTTGTCTTGTGACGTTGAGGTACAAGACTTTTTCCACCCATTTAGTGAAATAGTTTATAGCTACCAAGATGAAGCATGTACATTCAAGGAAGTTGGCTCAATGCGTATGATCACGTCAATGCCCCATATGACGAAAGGCCAAGGTGATGTTAGGACATTGAGTGGTACTAGCGGCACATGGATCTTGACAGTGTAGATTTGATATTTGTGACATGTTTGGACGTGGTGGTAGCAGTCAATCTCCATAGTCATCCAATAATAACCGACCCTCAAGATTTTCTTTACCATCATGTGTCTGCTGGCATGCGTCCCAAACCTTCATGGATTTCCATTATAATTTGGGTTGCTTCTTGCTTGTTAACACATCTATGCAAACCCAAATAATAATTCCTTTTGTTCAATACTCCTCCGCTTAAGAAGAATTTAGGTGACAGTTTCCGAAGATACTTCTTGTCGGTGATGGATGCATTCTCCAGATACTCTTGGTTTTCTAAGAACCTCATGATGTCGTAGAACCAAGGATGATAGCAACTTCGTCTTCAGATGCCAAACAGTAAGCAGACTCATCCAAGTAGTCAAGATGAAAAGATGGTGCTTCATTCTTCCATTTGACCTTAAACATGGATGACAGAGTTGCCAAGGAGTCGACCAACTAATTTTCCTCTCTAGGGATGTGATGGAATGTAATCTCGTCAAAGTACGGGGTCAGCTTTAGGACATGCTCCTTGTAAGGGATGAGCTTGTGATCTCTAGCTTTCCAATCTCTTTTGACTTGGCTAATGACCAAGGCTGAATCTCCATAGACTTTAATAATTTTGATCCTAAGATCAATCATAACTTCAATACCGAAGGTACAAGCCTCATACTCTGCCATATTGTTGGTACATTCAAAGGACAATAATGCAGGTAAAGGTAAGTGAAAACCCGTTAGGGAGGTGATGACTGCCCCAATGCCATTGCCATGAGCGTTAGAAGCTCCATCAAATACAAGGTTCCACCTAGATCCAGGTTATGGTCCTTCCTCGGGTCCGGGGATGTTACAATCCCTTATCTGCATAATATCCCCATTAGGGAACTCAAAGCATATAGACTGGTAGTCCTCCTTAGGTTAATGTGTAAGATAATCTGACAGTACGCTCCATTTGATAGCTTTTTGAGTAACATGTTGGATGTCATACTCAGTTAAATCCATTTGCTAACGAGCTACTCTACCGATTAGAGCATGCTTCTCAAATATGTATTTGACTGGATCCATCTTAGAGATTAAGAATGTTGTATGGGTGGGCATATATTATCTTAGGCGTTGGAAGCCCAAGCAAGTGCAAAATAAGTCTTCTCAAGCATCGAATATCTACTCTCGCAATCGGTAAACTTCTTGCTTAAGTAGTATATTGCGTGCTCCTTTCTTCCAGTTTCATCGTGTCGGCCGAGGACGCATCCCGTAGATTCCTCCAGGACTGTTAAGTACATGATCAAGAGTTTACCAGGAACATGAGGCCTCAGAATTAGAGGTTCTTTTAAATACTCCTTGATCTTCTCAAAGGCGTTTTGACAATTGTCGTTCCAAATGATGGCTTGTTCCTTGCGAAGTAATTCGAAGATCGGCTTACAGGTGGCCGTGAGATGAGATATAAATCGGGCGATGTAGTTTAATCTCCCAAGAAATCCTCAAACCTCCTTTTTAGTTTTAGGCACAAACATAGCTTGTATGGCCTTTACCTTTTTAGGGCCTACTTGGATGCCTCGTTGGCTGACGATAAAGCGTAGCAGTTTTCCAGATCTTACCCCAAATATGCATTTACTGGGGTTAAGTATCAACTTAAACTTCCTCAAGTGTTCAAATATCTTCTCTAAATTAACCAAATGCTCCTTTTTAGTTTGGGATTTGGCGAGCATGTCGTCAACGTACACTTCAATCTCTTTATGAATCATGTCATGAAAGAGTGTCACCATTGCACATTGGTACGTGGCTCTAACGTTCTTTAAGCCAAATGGCATGACCTTATAGCAAAAAGTTACCCATGGGGTGATGAAAGTAGTCTTCTCCATGTCGTCCAGAGCCACTCTGATTTGGTTGTAACTGGAGAAGCCATCCATAAAGGAGAAAATAGAGAATTGAGCGGTGTTGTCCACTGGCACATCAATGTGAGGTAGTGGGAAGTCGTCTTTGGGACTTGCTCTATTCAAATATATGTAGTCTATACACGTACTCACTTTTCCGTCCTTTTTGGGCACATGTACGATGTTGGCAATCCACTGAGGGTAGTTGGAAACCGCTAGAAAACCTGCGCTGAGCTGCTTTTGTACTTCCTCCTTAATCTTTATAGCCATGTCAGGACGAGTCCTTCTTAGCTTTTGCTTCATAGGAGGAAAGTCTTCCTTGAGGGGTAGATGATGGACCACAATATCATTATCGAGATCGGGCATGTCTTGGTAAGACCATGCAAACACATCCATGTAGTCTTGTAGGAGTTTGACCAACTTTGTCTTTACATCTTCTTGTAGAGATGAGCCTACTCTGATCTCTTTGACTTCTTCTTCAGTTTCGAGATTGACCACTTCTAGTGACTCTTCATATGGTTGGATGACCTTTGACTCTTGCTTGAGTAGTCGTGCTAACTCCTCAGGGAGTTCATAATATTCCTCACCATCTTCGTCGACGTGATTGATTGGATTGTCAAAGTCATATGGGACAACAGCAAAGTCATTATTGGTGGAAATCAGGGGGAATTTGCATGATTTATGATTCATGATTTTTATTTTGCGAAGGAGAAAAATGAATGAAAACTTTAAAATAAGTAAGAAAACATTGCCATTTTTAATTTGAGAAAGTAAAAAATAAATGAAAGAAAATGAGCAAAATTTGGATGCAAAGAGTGGCATTTTCATTGAGTGATTAAATAGAAAGTTTGACGGGGCCCTATAAATGGTTCCCCCGTGCCTTGGACATAACATGGGTTCTTTTGTTTCTTAAAGGGAAAGCATTAAACAGGAAAAATACTTTTCTAACATCGTGACCTTAGGTAACTCAAACACAATCCAATTAGTCAATTCTTGTCCTCCAATCTTCTTGCAAACCAGTCCTTCTTCCTCAGCTATAACATCCTCTTCCAAAACACAAATTTGGCCATCCACGAGGTGTTTGACACTTGAGAAGAAATCTGACAAGGGGAGCACTTGCCCTTTTACAGCAGTTGGCGCTTGCTTCTTCAAGCTTTGGGAGTTGTATCCCAATCCGGCACAGTCCTTGTTGGTGGGTATCTCCAAAATTCTCCCCCAACATTCGGGGTATCCATTCTTAATAACAGTTTGAGCATCCTTTAAAGAGGCCATCAGAAATTCAACAATTTTAATTTCCCCCATAGGGACAACCATATCAATATTGACAACTTCAAATAATTGAAATGGGATTTCCTGTACCTCTCTTCCTCCTTCAACATATCGGAAATATGTTAGATGGATGACCATGATGTCTTCCTCCCCTTTAATTACTACGAGCTTGTTACTGACCAAAAATTTCAAATTTTGATGGAGTGTCGAAGTGACAACTCCAACTGAATATATCCACGACCGTCCGAGCAAGAAAATGTAAGCGGGATATATATCCATTACAAAGAAAGTGATAAAGAAAGTATGGGGGCCGATCTTTATGGGGAGGTCAACTTCACCAATCATATTTCATCTTGAACCATCAAACACTCTCACCACTAGCTCACTAGGTATCATAACAAGTCCCTCAATAGTCAGTTTGGATAAAGAACTATTTGGAAGCACATTGAGGGAGGAGTAGGTGTCCACTAAAACCCTTGACAAAATGGTGTCTACACATTCGATGGAAATGTGTAAGGCCTTATTATGGTTTCTCCCTTCACGGGGAAGCTCTTCATTATTGAAACCTAGACTGATCCTAGCAGAGATGTTATTAGTGATACCTTCAAACTAACAAATAGAAATCACTTGAGGTACATGGGCGACCTTCAAGAATTTGACTAAAGCGTCTCTATGTGCCTTGGAGCACGTGATAAAAGTCAACATTGAGATTTTGGATGGAGTTTGGTTGAGTTGGTCAACCATCCTATAGTCGCTCTTCTTGATGATGGGCAAGAATTCCTCCACCTCACTGACAGGTAAGGAATCTTGCCTTTGCTGGTCGTTTTCAGTTTGCTTGCATTTTTCTTGAGCCGAAGGTCCATTATTGTCAGTTATTGGAGGTATAAGTGCAAAGATTCTCCCACTTATCGTTACTCCATTGGTATCTGTCATATTTTATATTGGATCAACAGAAGCTGATGGTTCCTCTTGTACTCTTTTCCCATGGATATAGACAGATGAATCATAGCTCCATGGAACTGCTTTTGTATCATTGAAGGGGAAAAACGTTGGTACTGTTATAACCATAGGAGTAACTGGATTGTTGGAGATAGTGATTTGTGATAAATCATACAGAATGAGCATTGGTGGGACTTGATTGTATGGGATTTCCAGGGTGGACACATCTTCATTGGTGGATGGACGATCTACCACCAAGATTCCTTGGTCCATTAATCTTTGTATGACATACTTCAAAGCTTTGCATTGTTGCGGGTCAATCAAACAAATGCTCATGATTTGCATTACAAACAGGAAATGTATCATTCTTTATCAGAACATATTTTATTTAAATAAGAGGAGTCTTCAGTTCATCCACACGGGACATTAAGCTTCTTCCATTGTCAAATTCTACCATGTTTACTACGGGCTTACTATGCGTCAACATCGGGTTGTTGTTTACATTTGGGCCGTTAGGCGCAAACATAATAGCCTTCGAGTATATCAGATCTTGGACTTTATAATTTAAGACTTTGCAGTTCTCAATAGAATAACCAGGAGTGTCTGAATGGAACTCGCACCAGGCGTTGACATCATATCCGGGAGGAAGGACCGTAGGGGTGGTCCTAGCTCTCTCAACTGCACCAAAGAACCGCACAATAAGTAAGGCCAAATATGCCTATACGACATGGGGATCAAATAGAATCTTCTCTCAGGATATCTTGGTCATTGCTATTATTGTTGTTGTTGATAACATGGTTGTTGTTGCTGGGGTTGTTGATGATAACGTTGTTGTTGTTGTTGTGTTTTTTGTTGAATCAGAATTATAAATGGTTGTTATTATTGTTGAACTAGTGTTACTGCGACCACTTGTTGATATGGGACACCGTATGTTAGGTATCTTGCTCTAACCATTGCGGTTGTATTTGTTTCTCCTTCACGTTTCTTTCCATATGCGACAAAAGGTTTCATTACAACACAAGAGGTGTTTGTAGAATTCTGAAACTTCCCCATTTTAATCATATTATCTATCCTTTCATCGGCTAATAACAAGTCAGGAAACCAGAGGATGTACTTCCTAACATCCTATCCAAATATGGACCTGTAAGACCCTAAATTTGACCCTAAGATCCCTTATGGCATCATAACATTGCATTTGCATTGCCTTAAGGATCATAAGCATCTTGGTTCCCTTTGCCTTTGGGTTGGGATCTCTTATGAGTGGTTTGAAATCACCAAGCATGCTTGAATTGTATATTATTTCTTTTCTCATTTTTATTTACTAACCAAAAGCACAAAAATATGTCACTAACATCTTTTGTTTGTAGCTTGAGCAGTCACAAGGTCTAAAGGCTTCTAGGAGACCCTATGTGCATTGACAAGGTCAAGAGAAGGTGAAAGCAAGCATGACAATGGTTCCCAAATCTCTCATCCATCAAATATGCCTCCCAAGTATCTCAATTCATCATTTTGGTCAAAGCAAATCAAAAGGTTTGAGGCTTGTTTCCCAAGGAAACCCTAATTCATCTATTCATCAACTGTGCCTTGATCATGAAGCAACCTCAACCCATGGTCAAATACAATCAAGGGAAGTTCTTTAATTCATCATTTCATGCATATTTGAACTTATTTGAGTGTACTCAATCATCAATTCATCAAGATATGAGTTTTGGAATTGAGAAGTTGGTCAGTCAATTCATCTAACTATTTTGAAATGCACTGAGACCTAACTTCTTATGTGTTGGTCAAATGGAGATGACCCCAAGGGAAACAATGTTCTTAAGGAAAATATGAACAACTTTCATGTTCATCAAAATTTTATTTGAAGCTTGTAAGGTCATCATCCATTCCAAGACATTATAGGCCATTTTGACTGAAACCCTAATTTTGGGTCAACTTCCCAAGAACATAACTAATTCATCTTTCATGATTTTTAGGTGATACTTAATGCATTGGAAATATTAATGTGTCTAATTCAAATGTTATGTTGAGCAAAATTGCAAAATCTCAAAAGAAATACATGTGATAATGCAAAACATTATAGGTCACTTTGGGCCAAGTGCATTGAAATGTGAAAAAGTCCAACTTCAAGTGCCCATAACTTCTTCATAAAAATCCAAATGATTCAAACTTTAAGTCCAAATTGATTTTCTTTAAAATATCTACAACTTTCATGTTGAAGGTTTTGTCATTTGGAGCTTTCATCATTGAGACAGAAGGGCTTGAATATTGGCCAATTTTGGAAATTTCACACATGCATGTTTTGCACCCTACACTTCAAGCTCAAATTTCATTATTTTCCAAGGCCCAAATGAAGTTTTGATCAACATGACATTTGTTCCTTATACAACAAGCTTTCCGACCATTACTCATAAGGTTGCATTTGGATTTTGGAAGCATCATTTTCGAAGAGATGAAGAATTATGTGCAATTTTAGAAACCATTTGAAAACTCCATGCACACTCATTTGCAATCATATCTGCACGTCCATTCCATATAATTATGATATAAGCTTGCCATTCCAATCAGAATTGGGCCCTCCATGCGCCTGTACAGGCCCATGCATGGAGGCCCTCTTCTCCCATGCAATGCTTTGTTCATGCTCCCACCTTGCCATTTGCTATAAATACAAGTGCTTGGCCTCTCATTTTCTCAACCTTAAGGCGCCCTACATGCTGTGCAACTGAAATCCCATCCCTCACACCAAACGCACTCTCTCTTTTCTCTCAAATTTTCAGATCTAGAATTCAGTTTCCTCGACTGTTTTCTTAGATCTAAAAGTTCCTAGACCTATTTACCTTGATCCATAGAGCTTTCTGTTTTCAAAAGAACCCAAGGATCTTGACTCAATTCTTCACCATTCAAAGGTTTTCCTCAACTGCATTTTGCTTCGAACCAGCTCACATATTGTTCCATTTGCCTTGATTTTGTGTGATCTTAAGTCCTCTGCATAGAGGCAATATTATTGTGTTTTCAATTTTTGAAATTAAGCAAGTTCAGTTGAACACCACTAAAGTTCCATCTCTGATTTCTCTCTCAATAGGGATCTAGAGTGGAATTGAGTGGCACAGGAGTGATGTACATCACTCCACCTTTCGTTTGATACCTGGATCGCGCATTTTCATTCACATTTATTTCTCTGCAATTTCTAATCTCCGCCGGAGCTAGCCGGAGAAGACGGTGGCGCTGGCCACCGTCTGTTTGCCAGTTTTAATGTGGGCCGTTGGATCATGCTTCAAGATCTAATCAGATCCATTGGATGTTATGACTTTCTTTTAATATTTGTGTTATTCAGTTGACCCTGGACTTTGGTGGACGCGCGCTTAAGGAACGTTTGATGTGCCAGCTCAATTAATGAGCCTGATCCAACGCCTCACGTTTTCCTTATTTTTAAATTCTGATTTTAATTTCCATTCTAGTTTTTAATTCCATTTTATTTCTAAAATTCATATCTCTCTCACTATTGGTCCAAAAATTATGGGACCAATTGCATTATTTCTCTTTTAATTTCTAGTTTCTAAAAATGATTTTTAATATTTTTTATTTTATAATTTGCTATTTTTTAGTAATTTTCTGTTTTGTGGTCATTTTTAATTCATTTTAAATAGTTTTTGATATTCAAAAAATACAAAAATATTTTTCCAACCTCTTTGAATGATGATATATCTATGAAAAATATTCTCATCAATTTATTAATTGATTTGAGATTTATTTGAGATTCTAGTTCAATTAGGTTATTTTTATGCTTTTTTTAATTGATTTAAAATAGTTTCTGACTTCTAAAAATGCTGAAATTTTTTGTCAAACTTTGTTTGACCTTGTTCAACTTGGGATAATTCACTTGGACTTTTCAAAGTTGATTTGAAGTGAATTTGAAGTTTGACCTTTCTTTATTATTTTAATTCAAGTTTTATTTTAAAATATTAAAAATGCCAAAAATATTTGACTTGTTTCTTGACTTCTAATCTTCATTTTGCTTCTGTTTTCTATTGTTTGACCTTGATCTCCTCTATCTTTGGTCAATGCTTGTTGATTAATACATACCATTTCATTTAATGCACTTTAATTCTTTATCTTCTTCTTCTCCTTCTTCTTTTTCTTTTTTTGATCAATGAGTTAAAGATTGGTGGTTAGCATTGATTAGGGAGGTTTAATCTTCCTTTATTCAAATCTAATTCATCTTGATCATGGATCAAGTGAATGGCTTTGCATTAAGGATAGATCGCTTCCTAAATCATGCAAAGGACCTAAATCAATACAAGATCATTTCTCATCTTCTTTTTGGCATGGCAAGTTGTTGGAGTTTGGTTCACTAATCAAGACCTCTAACTTGTGTTGTTGCCTACATTATTATTGATCGGCCTCAGATAGTTGTGACTTCTACATAAGTCCAATTACGATTGCTTAACAAAGCGCTAAATTTTCCTTATGACACACTAACTACTAACACTAACCATTAACCATTAACATTTAATTCTTGCTCTTTACATTGATGCAATTTACTATTCTTGTACATATTATTCATTTGCTTTTTCCTTTGCTCATTTGAGCACATGTTTATGTTAATGCAATTTGCCTTTTGCTCACTTGAGCACATAATTGTGTATATATTATTGTGCTTGTGTTTTGTTTTGATTGTTGTGGACTCAAATGTAAAGAAATGGACAAATGGACTTAGTTTCTAGGACATTCCCTATGCAAATTGGAGTAAAAGGACCTTAATGTTGAAGATGGATTAGAAGGACCAAGCCTTCTAAACTCACTCTTATCCATTCTTGATTTACTTCATGGAACTTTTGATGTGTGTGCTTTTGTGCTAGGGAATCCTATGTGAGCTCAAATTGAAGAACCATTGCCATATTCATCCAAAGTGAAAGATACAAGATACATTGGGGATCTCCTAAGGAGCTTGTTTAATTATGTTGATTGCTTGAGCTTACTTATTTTGCTTGCATATTCCAAAGGATGGGAGCTACTTGGATCATTAATATGATCTCAAGAGAGGAACTCCATTTGTGGTCTTGTTTCTTATCCCTCATCTCTTGTATGATTAGGACTTTAGCCATTCTTCTTCTTCCCTCCACTCTAACCCAAGCCAAAACTTTTGTGCAAACATTTAACATTTCTTTTCAAACTAGAAACCTAAGCCTTATGCTTTTGATTTGCAAACTTTCTTTTCATAACACTTATTTTGAATCGAACTTCTAAGTCAATTTTGACCATATTTTATAAATACTTTTCATTGGTAAATACCACTTATTCAAATGCCTTTTGTGGTTTCAATGGCCACTCTCTTAATCAAAATATTTCATAAACTTTAGCTATTAGGTTTGAGTTATCCTTGAGGTAGATATCATACTCACCTATATCCTTAGTGATGGACAATGAGTCTTCCATGCTTATTATAAGGTTAACCCCTCACTAGCATGTTGAAGCTATCCTCACATGGTGGATTTGTGGTTTTAGGTTGAGTTTTCTCCCTTGGATAACAAAAGACGTTAAGGCTTTTGGACAAATCAATTCACCAACTC
Source organism: Lathyrus oleraceus (assembly GCF_024323335.1). Taxonomy (NCBI): domain Eukaryota; kingdom Viridiplantae; phylum Streptophyta; class Magnoliopsida; order Fabales; family Fabaceae; genus Lathyrus; species Lathyrus oleraceus. The sequence goes on along the minus strand of NC_066583.1, from coordinate 170,246,470 downwards.
ATTTTGAGATTTTTACCCCGAACTACGAGGTTTTGATCCTAATCTTTTTTAAGATGGTACGTAGGCAATGGGTTTATCCATCCAAACACAAAAATGTAAATAAACTTGTATATTCTCTTCTCATCTCTTCAATCATGTTTGCACAAACAAATTTTCACAAAATACCAACCTTACAACAAATGTGAAAAGGGCTCCCTAGGAGTACCTAGAATGTTTTGGGTGCTTAAAACCTTCCCATTGCATAACCAACCCCCTTACCCAGATCTCTGACATTTTTACTAGTTTTTGATTCGATAAAACTTTTAGGTTTTTGTTCGCTTTCTAACCATTCCTTTGGATAAATAGAAGTGCGGTGGCGACTCGACTTGTATGGTTTACCTTGGATTTAGTCAATATCTCTAATGGTAACGAATACCCCGCTACAGAAAAGTGGCGACTCTGCTAGGGACATTTGCCTAGTGGCTTTTGCCTACTTTTCATATTTGTTGTATTGTTGTGTATATTATTTTGTGACATATTTTTTGTGCAATTTGGGATTACTGTATTGTATATAATGATTGAATTGCTTGAATATTAATTCCTTGTATGCTTGGTGATCTTTGTGAGTTGAGTTCTATACCCGAACTCGAGTGCACTTAGGATAGGAGAATGGCATAGTCTTGTTGACTTGTGAGGAGTTATTCCTTAGCAAGTTGACTTGCAAGCCCATTCACTTGGTGGAGGTCATGTTGGGATCAATAATGTCACACAAGTAGTTGTGGTTAGACATTACTTTTTCCGATATAGACCTTAGAAGCCAAGGACCTTAGTTTACCAAGCCCATCTTGGCCTATTCTTAGGATGTAGTGCAAAAGTCGTTCAAGTGTAAGATTTGATACGACTGTTACGCGATACTACACTCATAAGACTCTCTCTTGAGAATATTTTTGGAATACGAGTAGTCGTTTCTCCGATAATATCCGAAAGATGGGATGATGACTATGGGAACCTCTTGTAGAACATGTTTGGCAGGTTTAAACCCTAGTACACTCCCTTTGGGTGGTTCTTAACCGAGACTCCATGCTCGTGACTTGCAACAAACCCTTGATTCATGGTTGATCCGTTATTGTATCCTTAATATCAATGGAACTTGGGTGTTGATAAGGTGTAAACCATAATCCACCAAAATGGATGATTGATATTAAGGATGACATGATCCATCCCATGACCTTTGTTTGGTGTGCTTTGCTTGATCCTTGAGTGTGATTGTTGCATTCATGCATTCATGCATCCATTTGCATCCATATCATCAATAATAAGAAAAATTTTCAAGGAACTTAAGAGGTCTATTTGCAAATTTTCAGACATGGAAAGATAAAGAAGGAATACAAAGAAGTACAGTTTCAGACAATCCGACTTGAAAGAGATAAGGATTTTGACATCCTATGTAGTAGATCCCTTGGGTTTCAAGGCTCGTTTTGGGAAGCTTCTATCTATTCTGACTACTCAGGTGGACGAAGGATTGATGAGTGTATTGGTGCAGTTTTATGATCCCTTGTACCGTTGCTTCACATTTCCGGATTTTCAGCTTTTGCCCACGCTTGAGGAGTATGCCTACCTTGTGGGTATACCTATCCTAGACCAGTTGCCGTTCAGTGGCTTAGAGAGTATTCCTACTCCTCAAGAGATAGCTGCTATGTTACATATAGATGAATCTCTGGTTGGTGCTCATATGACTACCAAAGGTGGAATTCAAGGTCTCCCTTCTGAGTTCCTCATTGCTCAAGCTACTATGTATGGGAAGGCCATGAGTGAGGACGCCTTTGAAGCCATATTTGTACTTCTCATATATGGGCTAGTGTTATTCCCCAACATCGACAAGTTTGTGGATGTGAACGCTATTAGGATTTTCTCTACTCTTAATCCCGTTCTGACTCTATTGGGTGACACTTACTTTTCTTTGCATATGAGGAATGCAAAGGGTGGTGGTACCATTGTGTGCTGTTTGCCTCTGTTGTACAAGTGGTTTATTTTGCACTTGCCGCAGACGGTCGCCTTCAAGGAGAACAAAGGATGTCTATGGTGGTCCATAAGACTTATGTCTCTCACCAATGATGATATCTTTTGGTACAACCGTGTGTATGATGGTGTGCAGATTATTGACTCTTGTGGTGAATTCTCCAATGTGCCTCTTCTTGGTACATGTGGTGGGATTAACTACAACCCTATTTTGGCACGTCGTCAGCTTGGTTTCCCCCTAAAAGATAAACCCAATAACATTATGTTAGAGGGTGTGTTCTTTCAGGAGGGTAAAGATCCCCAAGGTTTGAAGGGCAGGATGGTCCGCGCTTGGCGCAAGATTCACAAGAAAGGAAGGAAGGAGCTAGGTTCGAAGAATTGTATCGCATTGGAGCCTTATACTTCTTGGATTAGGAGGAGAGCTTCCGAGTACCTCATGCCTTATGAGTATCCAAGACCTACACCTTTGGTTGTGGCTGGGCCTTCAACCCTCCCTAACCGAGGAGTAGAGGAGTCGAGAGACGAAGACTGTTCACGTGCTTGGATCCGTGAACGAGAGGAGTTGCTTCAGCAGATCAAGGAGAAGGATGCTTTGATAGAGTTCCTCGAACACCAGGTTATCGCTGATCCTGATGATGCATGGACTTCTCTACTTCCTCAGTCTTCCAAGTTTTGGAAGAGGAAGTACGATCGACTCGCCAAAGAGAAGGCGGACATGGATGCAGCCTATGAGAGGGAAGTGAAGAGGCTTCTTGCATCTTATCTTCCCGTGTCCAGAGCTTTAGATGATTGCTTCTAGGGATCCATAGTATGTTCATTTTCCTTCTCTCTTGTATTGTATTTGGTTATCAAGACTGTACTTCTTTGGTGTAAAAATATTTCCAAATATTATTGATGCGATATTTCCATATGTGATAAATGTTTAATATTTCCAATATTTGAAAATAGGACTCTAAAAGTTCCTCTGATAATAAAAATAAATCATATGCACAAGCATTGCATGCATCATGTGCATAAGCAGGTTTTATTCCAGGCATCTTGTTCTATGGTCTAACTCTGTGTTCTTCATTTATTTTGAAGACAAACTGACTCACCGGTACTACACCCGAGCCAACGTTTCAAGACTGATGGATCATTTGGAACAAGAGAACCGTGAGCTTAAGGAGGAAGTAGCCAGATTGACTGCCCTGATGGAGTCATTCATGGCTGCCTAGAGCCAGTCATCTCCAACACCTTCAACTCCTCCCCAGAGGACAGTCATCTCTGAGATTGTCTCATCAACTGTGTCTGCGGCCAGCGCACACTTTGCTCCAACGGCCATGCCAGCCGGGTTTCCATGGGGGATGCCTCCCAACTTCATTCCTAAGGGTCCTGCACCCACCTTTGCTTCTTTGCCGGCATCTAGCCCGATCCTTGCTGTTCCTCCTCCTGTCGTGCATACTATGCCCAAAGTAGACGACACCATCTATCATTCTGAGCCGTCTAAGGGCCCAGATGTCTATGAAAAGATGGACGCTATGAATGATCAATTTCTTGAGCTCCGCAAGGAATTGAAAACTCTTTGAGGAAAGGATCTTTTCGGCAAGTCTGCTGCCGAACTCTGCTTGGTCCCTAATGTGAAGATCCCTGTGAAGTTCAAGGTCCCTGACTTTGAAAAATACAAGGGAAATACTTGCCCTCTCAGCCACCTGGTCATGTATGCCAGGAAAATGTCGACTCAGACCGACAACGACCAACTGCTCATCCACTACTTTCAAGACAGTCTGTCTGGTGCTGCCCTAAGTTGGTATATGGGCTTGGACAGTGCGAACATCCGATCTTTCAACGACCTTGGCGAGGCCTTCGTCAAGCAATACAAGTATAACGTGGATATGGCTCCCGATAAGGATCAATTGAGAGCCATGTCCCAGAAGGACAAGGAAACTTTCAAAGAGTACGCCCAGAGGTGGCGAGAGGTAGCAACACAGATTGTGCCCCCGCTGGAAGAGAAAGAGATGGCCAAGATCTTTATGAAGACCTTGAGTTCTTTTTATTACGAGAGGATGATTGACAACGCTCCTTCTGACTTCACCGAGATGGTGAACATGGGGATGCGTCTGGAGGAAGGAGTCAGGGAAGGGCGCCTGACCAGAGAAGAAGGCTCTTCTGCCAAACGGTATGAGACGTTTGGAAAGAAGAAAGATGGCGAGGCACATGTTGTGACCTCCCATGTGAAACCAAGAAGACCCTCTGTGAGGAGGAAGACCGTGCGTCCTGCCGGTAATCAGCACCAGGTGGCTCATATAGCACCTATTTTCAAAGATAATCAATAGTATCAGCATCACAATAATAATCAGCAACAACAACATCCGCAATATCATCAACAACAGCACCGTCCACAACAGCAGGCCTACCAACCTCGAAACAGTAATCAAGCCAGCACGAGTTATGAGAGGAAGAGGGTCACATTTGATCCTATTCCCATGACATATGCAGAGTTATATCCCTCTTTGATAGAGAGGAAGTTGATTACTCCACGAGACCCACCGGCTATACCTACCAACCCCCAGTGGTGGTATAAGCCAGAATTACACTGTGTTTATCATTCCGGTGCTCCCAGACATGACGTGGAAAATTGCTACCCTTTGAAGACCAAGGTTTAAGACTTTGTGTGATGTGGTATTTTGTCTTTCGAGGATGTAGGTCCTAATGAAAAGAAGAACCCATTGCCCGAGCATGGGAAATCTGTCAACATGGTCCAGGGCTGCCCTGGCAAATACAAAGTCAAATATGTCAGTCATATTCGACAATCTCTGGTCGAGATGCATAGACTAATGTGTGATTATAGTCATTACAAGCACGACCACGATAGATGTCGAGTTTGCTCTGTTAATCAAAGAGGATGTCGCCAAGTGCGCAAAGATGTTCAGGAAATGCTGGTGTAACACCCCAAAATTTGCCCTCCTCATTCATGCATTCATTTAGCATTTCATATTGCATTTCATCATGTCAATCAGAATAAGATCCCAAAAAAAAAAAAAAAAAAAACGAAAAAAATAATAATAATAATTTTTTACAAAAAAAAAAAATAATAATAATAAATTTTTTTTATTAATTAATTAATTATTTAATTAATTAAATAAATAATTAAATAAATAAAATATAATAAATTTTTTTGGACTTGGACCTTTCTCAAAAGCCCACTAAGCTACCAATATTAGCCTATAAATACTAGAGTTTCATTGAAACAAAAGCCACACAGAGGAGGAGAAGAAGGAAGAGAAGCAAAATACTCTGAGGTTTCCTTGGAACAAAACCCTGAGGAAAAAGATAGTGAGAGAAGACCTAACGGAGTTCAGAGCAGCCTCCAAACCCCGAAGGAAACTCAGCTACACAGAATCACCTCTGCCTCACATAAACCCTGAAGATTGTTTTGTAAACCTCACGGGTGCAACTCAATTTCAATCAAGCTCTCCAATCAGGTTTGCCATTATTCCCATTACCTTTGCCCATGGGTTTAATATGTATATGAATGTATAAACAATGCCTTGAATGTTTAACCGTTTAATTTCTGAAATGTATGCCACAGGGTCTGAGTTTTTTGAAACCATACTGTTGATCATGAAAAAAATGCTTATGGTGTTTCACTAACCCTTTTGTTGAATTTTTGTGAGGGCTCACATGACTTTTGCAGGGATAACTTGCGTGGTTTCCCACTTTATTTGTGGGATAACCCTGGAGGTTCATTCCGATTACCTGTACTGACTCACTTTTCTTTGATGGCATTAGCTTGGAAGGATCTCAGGGTTCCCATTCCTCTAATTGCTGTTACTTCGGATCTTTATCCGCGTGGTACTTTTACATTTTTTCCGCATTTTACTGCTTTCCTAGCTGGAAGACCTCGATAGGAGGCAACGTTTGAGCCCCTTGGTGGCATTTTACTTTGAGATACATGTTTTGTGTTTTGTATTCATATCCCTGCAGGTAGCGCGGTTCCTTCGTCAAGGACTGCCTTTTTGCCCTCGAGCATCCCAAACCCTAAAACCCAAAGCAACACGTTAACTCCTTCTACTACAGGCGAGTAAGTCTCCAAAGGTCGAGCATCCGGTAGATTGCGTAGTGACGTCGTTCGCCCAAAACCCAATCCATAACCCCGTAGTTAGCCGAACTACGTTTTGCTCTGATTCTCAGGCCAGATGAGATACGTAGGCATAAGACGCGATGTCTTAGCGAGCACACATCCCCCCAACCCATAGGTCAGCCGAGCTACGAAGACTCTGATTCTCATATTCAGATGAGATACGTATGCAGTGGATGCGACATCCGCGCGAGTCATTTTCATTTAACCCTTTTTTTGGTAAACAACACAAGATAAAGCCACATCCTTTAGACAAGAACTACAAAAGTGGATCCCGTAGAGTACTACGGATGCGTAGGGGTGCTAATACCTTCCCTTCGCATAACCGACTCCCGAACCCAAGATTTGGTTGCGAGACCCCGTCTTGTCCTTTCCTTTTTCAGGTTTACTTCGAGCGTTTCCTTTCCCTCCCTTGGGATGAATAACGCGCGGTGGCGACTCTTCTGTCTTTTTCTTTCGCCGGTTGTTTTTCGCACACTATATTTTTCAGGTTGCGACAGCTGGCGACTCTGCTGGGGATCCGGTTTCCCTAAGCGAGTCCCTCCTAGCTTTTGTAGTTTGTTTGTTTATTGGGTGTTCATGTTTTTGTGCAGTTATTTATTTACCTGCTTTACCTTATTGCATTGTGTATATATCATTGCTGTTTCTGTTGGCTGGCTGCTTGGTGATCTTTGTGAGATGGGTTCTATACCCGAGCTCGAGTGCACTTAGGATAGGAGAATGGCATAGTCCTGTCGACTTGTGTGGAGTTATTCCTTAGCGAGTCGACTTGCAAGCCCATTCACTTGGTGGAGGTTATGTTGAGATCAATAATGTCACATAAGTAAGTTGTGGTTAGACATTACTTGTTCCAATATATACCTAAGAAGCCGAGGACCTTAGTTTACCAAACCCATCTTGGCCTATTCGTAGGACGTAGTGGGAAAGTCGTTCAAGTGTGAGATTTGATACGATTGTTACGCGATACTACACTCATAAGAGTCTCTCTTGAGAATATTGTTGGAATACGAGTAGTCGTTCCTCTGATAATATCCGAAAGATGGGATTATGACTATGGGAACCTTTTGTAGAACATGTTTGGCAGGTTTAAACCTTAGTACACTCCTTTTCGGTGGTTCTTAACCTAAACTCCATGCTCGTGACTTGCAACAAACCCTTGATTCATGGTTAATCCGATCAGGTATCCTTAATATCAATGAAACTCGGGTGTTGATAAGGTGTAAACCATAATCCACCAAAATGGGTGGTTGATATTAAGGATAACATGATCCATCCCATGACCTTTGTTTGGTGTGCTCTTAATTTCTCTCCAGACAGTGCAACCTGACAGATGTTCAAGCGGGTCCATCAATTCTGATTGACATGCCTTTGCATTGCATAACATCATCTGCATATTTGCATCCAACATCTCATGCTTATTCATTTGCAGGGTATTCCCTTTCAAAACGGGGGTGCCTTAAAATTGAACAAGCAGTGCATCGCATACCATGCATATTAACCCTTGTCTGTTTTGCAGGTGTCACCGCAGTGTCTAATGTTTGTTCCCTGTATCAGGCAGTTATTGGTCCCAAGCGAGTCCACAGGTACCCGACAAAGGAAAATCGTCCACGACTAGCGATGGACCAAGTACAGAAAGAGCTGGCTGATATGCGTGAAAGGATGGATCAGTTCATGACATTGATGACTGCTATGGTAGCAGGTCAGGAAAAGCTGAGGGAATTGGTTGAGCAACCGAGACACGATCCGGAGGTGGAGATACCAAATGTTGAGGGAAACCCTGGTAACCCTGGGAACGCTGATAACCCTGTGAACACTGGTAACGCGGGTAACGCAAATGCTGATGGAAACCCGGGTAATGTTGGCAGCACGGGGAATGTTGGAAATGGTATTGGTGGAAGATACAATGTGAATCAAGGAATTCGGATTAACGGGCACCCCGTTACTGAAGATTGTCAGTATGATCAATTTTCTTTGCACGACGAAGCCCTCGAGACCACTCGCCGTATGGATGAGCTTGCTGAGAAGCTCAAATCTTTGGAGTTTCAAAATTCCTTAGGTTTTGATGTCATAAATCTTGGTCTGGTTCAGGGAGTAAGGATTCCTCACAAGTTCAAACCCCCTACTTTTGAGAAATACAACGGGGCTTCTTGCCCACGCACTCATCTCCAATCTTATCTGGGAAGGTTGGGAGCTCACACGGAAGATGAAAAGCTGTGGATGTACTATTTTGAAGACAGTCTAACTGGAGCTTCTCGTGAATGGTATTCTCATTTGTCTCGTACTACCATCAAGAGCTGGAAACACTTGGCAGAGGCTTTTGTCAAGCAATATCAATACAACTTGGACATGGCTCCAAATCGGACCTTGTTGCAAGGTATGTCTCAGACTGCCAAGGAAACCTTTAGAGAGTATGCTCAGCGTTGGAGACAGATTGCTGCGTCCGTCCAACCCCCTATGTCTGAAAGGGAGATGGCGGACATGTTCATGAACACTCTTCAAGGCAATTATATTGAGAGATTGGTTGCTTGCCCGTCAATCAGCTTTGTAGAGATAGTAATTGCTGGAGAAAGAATCGAGAGTCTGTTGAAGATGGGCCGAATTCAAGACAATAATGCTTCCAACTCATCAGGTCCCAAGAGACCGTTTGCTGGTAACGGTCAGCGAAGAAAAGAAGGCGAGACAAGCGTTGTGTGTGCCGGCAAAGGCAGGGGTAGAGGACGCCCTAATTATTATCAAGATCAAGTGGCCGCAGTCACCATTCCAACACCTGTTCCTCAACCGCAATATCATCCGCAACAACAACCCAGGTACAACAATCAACAACAAGGAGGTAATCCGGGTCAGCAGAGACACTATCAACAACGTCCAAGGCAGACGGACCGGGTCATCGAGCCAATCCCAATGCCTTATTCAGTATTACTTCCCAAGCTGATTGACATGAATCTGGTTACGTTGAGAACTCTGGCCCCACCAATCGATCCCAATAATTTGCCTAGAGGTTATGATGTCAACGCCAGATGTGCTTTTCACTCCAACGCACCTGGCCATACTACAGATAATTGCAAGGCTCTCCAGTTAAAGGTACAAGATTTGAGAGATGCCCAGGCTATCAATTTTGCTCCGGTGCCTAATGTTATCTAGAACCCGATGCCGGCTCACGGCGGGCAGGGGATTAATGCTGTCGAAGTGGTTGAAGCTGGTAATGCCCAAGGCTGGGGCAAATTTGTGGAGCCAGTCATCAAAGAAGACAAGTTTGGATTGGGGTATGCTCCGGGATCCCAGAAGAATGAAACCGGTACTCTCTCCAGCGGGGGTTTAGTTTCTCCCCACATCGTCAATGCTGCAGATGAAGACAAGGCTGACAGCAACTGTGACTTAGATAGCTGGATTCGCCCGTGTGTCCCAGGAGAAAAGCTCGACAATTGGTCGTCTGAAAAAACCGTCTGGGTTATTCTGCTGAAAGAGTGATTTTTATTGTTTTCCTTTTATTACATGCATAATAAAGTCTTACACTTTGCCCAAGGTGTAATGACTCATTTGTAGGGCCATCCATTTAGTTACGTTTCGCAATTATTTTTATCATCAATAAAGGACGGCTTTTGCAAACAATTTTGTGTTCTCTTTCTTTCAGTTTTTTTTTTACTTTTTACCAAAAAATGGCAATGTTTCTTTTTTCGTTTTTCCTTTCTTTCAAAAAAAAAATCTCTCATTCTAAGGTAAAGCATGATCCTCCATCATGCAGAGCCGACCACCCGGATCTCACTGCTAACGACACTGCTATGGCCAAGTATGACTTCGACAATCCTATCTATCAAGCCGAAGAAGGGGCTGAGGAAGATTGTGAATTGCCTGAAGGGTTAGCCAGATTGTTGAAACAGGAGGACCGAGCTATTACACCTTATCAGGAGGTGGTTGAGACCATCAACGTTGGTACCGAAGACGACAAGAAAGAGATCAAGATCGGGGCCAGTCTACAGGTCGAGAGGAAAGACCGTTGATCATGTACTTGACTGTGTTAGAAAGGTCAGTGGGTTGTGTGCTCGGTCAGCATGACGAGTCAGGTCGAAAAGAGCATGCAATATACTACCTTAGCAAAAGTTTACCGACTGTGAACAAAGATACTCATTGCTCGAGAAAACTTGTCGCGCTTTGGCATGGGCTGCTCGCCGACTAAGACAGTATATGTTGACTCACACGACTCTATTGATATCAAAAATGGATCCAGTCAAGTATATTTTTGAAAAGCCATCACTTACCGGAAAGGTTACTAGGTGACAAATGATACTGACAGAGTATGACATCCAATACACTTCACAAAAAGCCATCAAGGGAAGTGTCTTGTCAGACTATCTTGCAGAACAACCGATTGATGATTACCAACCTATGAGGTTTGACTTTCCTGATGAGGACATCATGTTTCTCAAATCGAAAGATTGAGAGGAACCACTCCCGGAGGAGGGGCCTGACCCTGAATCCAAATGGGTTATGATGTTTGATGGGGCGGTCCACGTCAATGGTCGCGGAGTTGGTATAGTGTTGATCACACCGGAAGGGGGTTCATATGCCATTTGGTGCCAGAATAACTTTTCCCTGCACCAACAATGAAGCCGAATACGAAGCTTGTATCCTAAGACTTGAGGAAGCCGTCAAAATACAGATTAAATCCCTGGATGTATACGGGGACTCAGCTTTGGTCATCAATCAAACCAACGGGAAAAGGTGCTATGCTGGAACTATGTACCCAGAATTGACGTATCTCGGTCAGAGACGAATGAAGAAAGCATTTGGTCAGAAAGTGCGCCCTCGGGGGTATCAAGTCGGTGAATTGGTACTCAAAATATTTCTTCCTCCCAACACAGATCACAGGGGCAAATGGACACCGAACTATGAGGGTCCGTACGTGGTTAAAAGGATTTTCTATGACGGAGCTTTGATGCTAACAACCATGGATGGCGAAGGATTCCCGTCCCCTATTAACTCAGACACAGTTAAAAAAAAAAATACTTCGCATAAAATAGACCCGCTGGACAGTAAAAAGAATAGTCCAGGCAAAAAAAGGGCATCCCGACGAACCAAAAAAAAAAAGAGAATAAAGAGGTTCGGGAAAAAATTAGGGATATAAAAAAGGAGTACACCCGGTGAGTCGAAAACCCAAAAGGGCGGCTCAGGCAAAAATGGGTATCCCGGTGGATTGAAAACCCGAAAAAGGGGGTAATCCAGGCAAAAGTTAGGGAATAAGCGAATGACTGTGATCTGAGTTCATCAGTGTTATATCACCGTTTCATTCAATCCGGCAATCTTCGAAGGTTAAAGATCGACTAATCATCCACTTCAGAAAGCAAGATGAGCAGAGCGTCTTGAGGACATACGAGCCATAGCAGAGTCGAAACTCAGTGGGACCCCGTTTCCACATTGCCATTAGGATAGTTTTTTTTTATAGCGATCACCTCTTTTCAGGGATCAGCTTCCTGATACCCTCGCCTATTCCTGGCACAAATTTTCTCCCCAGTAAGAGTCGAATAATTCAGTTAAAGAGCCTCTTTATTTTTCATTTATCAGTTTGTTTGCAAAAATGTCCGAATTTTTGATAAAACATATTGCATATGAACATAATGGTGGCTTTTGCAGATGATTTACACAGGAAAACATTTAAAATTGCTTTGAATGTGCTTAATCCCGAACGGTGAATTCAAACCGAGTAATTCCCCCGAGGCATACGTGTATTTTTGGTTGCAGGTCACAGGAACCAGATGCCAAGTCATGAATCCTCATCCCCCAAGCAGTTGACAAAGTCTCTCCTCAGCAGAGCATGTTCCCCAACAGAGTTGACAATATCCAGACTGTCTATCCCTAGTAGAGTTGACAGTATCCAGACTGTCTATCCCCAGTAGAGTTGACAGTATCCAGACTGTCTATCCCCAGTAGAGTTGACAGTGTCAGACTGTATCTTCCTAGCAACAGCGGAGTGGTTGCATAACCAACAGATGAGAGGGTGGTGTTCCCAGTGTTCATCTCATTCCCCAGCAGATTATTTTTAACAGATTTGTTAATCCCCAGCTTAAGGGTGATTAGCAAGTTCATATCCCCAGCAAAGGCCGTTTCCTACGACATTTCCCCAAGAAGTGTTTTCCCCATAGACTCTCCTCACAGAGCCTCGCCGAACAAAGTTTCCATAGTTGATACTCCCCCCGCAAGGTCAACTTTTCAAGCAGCCAATTTATTTTTGGTGGCTCATTGGTCCCGGCAGACGGATCATTCCTCACAGAGCATTCAAGGATTGATACAGCGATCTGTTCCCTACCGGAGTTTGCTTCCCCAAGCAGATTTCTTTTTACACCATGCATAACATTTGCATTTGCATGCATATCATATAAAGCATACACATAAGCTGATAAACAGGTTCTTCCAAGCAGACTGAAGAATTACTTTACAACCAAGGTCATGAGATCCAGCCAGAGGATCAAGCGTGAGTGATCCAGCCTAAGGGTCATTTTGAAGATTCAGCCTGAGAATCGTTTTCCCGTGATCCAGCATGAGGGTCACTTTTTGAAGATTCAGCCTGAGAATCGTTTTCCCGTGATCCAGCATGAGGGTCATTTTTGAAGATTCAGCTTGAGAATCGTTTTCCCAAGAGTCAGCCTGAGGCTCAATTTGAAGATTCCCCAGTGAAGTCGCCTACAAGCTTTATTTCCCCAGCAAGTCTAATTGAGGAGTCGTTACAACATGTTCTAGCCCGAAGAATATGTACGAAGCCCAAAAGTGGAATATTCTCGAAGCTGCATATCTAATATGAAGGTTGGGTTTAGATTTCAAAAGAAGGTCAACCAGCGCATGCCTCAGATGCGGGATCCTAATGACGGGAATTTATCATCAAAACAATGCAGATCTAGCCAGAAGATCGAAGTAGATTCAGCCAGAGAATCGAAACAAAGAAGATCTAGCCAGAAGATCGAAGTCAGGTCTAGCCCGAAGACCGGAAATAGATTCAGCCAGAGAATCGAAACAATTCAGATCTAGCCAGAAGATCGAAGTAGATTCAGCCAGAGAATCAAAGGAAATAGATTCAGCCAGAGAATCGAAACGGAGGAGATCTAGCCAGAAGATCGAAGAAGATCTAGCCAGAAGATCAAATTCGTATCCATCCCGAGGATCAAAATTAATATCCAACCAGAGGACTAAATTGAGTATAGGTTCAGCCAGAGGATCGATACTCCAGATTAAGCCAGAAGACTGATTCAGATCCAGCCAGAGGATCGGAAGAAAAATAAACAGCACAGTGTATTTCCGCGTTTTTGTGGTGTTCTCGGAGCGCAAATTTTCGGTCTATCTTTGGTATTCAATCACAGCTCACCCCGTTTGTCTGATAAGCTGTTCGCTTTCATCCTACTCGGTTTAGCTGATGATTGAATAGGGGCAGCTGTAACACCCCAAAATTTGCCCTCCTCATTCATGCATTCATTTAGCATTTCATATTGCATTTCATCATGTCAATCAGAATTAGATCCAAAAAAAAAAAAAAACGAAAAAAAGATATATATATATATAATTTTTTACAAAAAAAAATAATAATAATAATAATTTTTTTTATTAATTAATTAATTATTTAATTAATTAAATAAATAATTAAATAAATAAAATATAATAAATTTTTTTGGACTTGGACCTTTCTCAAAAGCCCACTAAGCTACCAATATTAGCCTATAAATACTAGAGTTTCATTGAAGCAAAAGCCACACAGAGGAGGAGAAGAAGGAAGAGAAGCAAAATACTCTGAGGTTTCCTTGGAACAAAACCCTGAGGAAAAAGATAGTGAGAGAAGACCTAACGGAGTTCAGAGCAGCCTCCAAACCCCGAAGGAAACTCAGCTACACAGAATCACCTCTGCCTCACATAAACCCAGAAGATTGTTTTGTAAACCTCACGGGTGCAACTCAATTTCAATCAAGCTCTCCAATCAGGTTTGCCATTATTCCCATTACCTTTGCCCATGGGTTTAATATGTATATGAATGTATAAACAATGCCTTGAATGTTTAACCGTTTAATTTCTGAAATGTATGCCACAGGGTCTGAGTTTTTTGAAACCATACTGTTGATCATGAAAAAAATGCTTATGGTGTTTCACTAACCCTTTTGTTGAATTTTTGTGAGGGCTCACATGACTTTTGCAGGGATAACTTGCGTGGTTTCCCACTTTATTTGTGGGATAACCCCTGGAGGTTCATTCCGATTACCTGTACTGAATCACTTTTCTTTGATGGCATTAGCTTGGAAGGATCTCAGGGTTTCCCATTCCTCTAATTGCTGTTACTTCGGATCTTTATCCGCGTGGTACTTTTACATTTTTTCCGCATTTTACTGCTTTCCTAGCTGGAAGACCTCGATAGGAGGCAACGTTTGAGCCCCTTGGTGGCATTTTACTTTGAGATACATGTTTTGTGTTTTGTATTCATATCCCTGCAGGTAGCGCGGTTCCTTCGTCAAGGACTGCCTTTTTGCCCTCGAGCATCCCAAACCCTAAAACCCAAAGCAACACGTTAACTCCTTCTACTACAGGCGAGTAAGTCTCCAAAGGTCGAGCATCCGGTAGATTGCGTAGTGACGTCGTTCGCCCAAAACCCAATCCATAACCCCGTAGTTAGCCGAACTACGTTTTGCTCTGATTCTCAGGCCAGATGAGATACGTAGGCATAAGACGCGATGTCTTAGCGAGCATACATCCCCCCAACCCATAGGTCAGCCGAGCTACGAAGACTCTGATTCTCATATTCAGATGAGATACGTATGCAGTGGATGCGACATCCGCGTGAGTCATTTTCATTTAACCCTTTTTTTGGTAAACAACACAAGATAAAGCCACATCCTTTAGACAAGAACTACAAAAGTGGATCCCGTAGAGTACTACGGATGCGTAGGGGTGCTAATACCTTCCCTTCGCATAACCGACTCCCGAACCCAAGATTTGGTTGCGAGACCCCGTCTTGTCCTTTCCTTTTTCAGGTTTACTTCGAGCGTTTCCTTTCCCTCCCTTGGGATGAATAACGCGCGGTGGCGACTCTTCTGTCTTTTTCTTTCGCCGGTTGTTTTTTCGCACACTGTATTTTTCAGGTTGCGACAGCTAGATGAAGGAGTCATTGAGATACTTCAAAACAGAAATGTTGACGAAGATGCTGATGAAGTCAACGTAATTTCTCTAGTATTCTGGATCCCCGAGCCTGTTATTATCAAGTATGATGGTAGTGAGCAAAAGGCTTCTCCTGCTTTGATCATTAAGCCAGCTGGCCCTGTACCGTATTCTTCTGAGAAAGCGGTTCCCTATCGCTACAATGCTGTAGCATTGGAGAATGGGAAAGAGGTGCCCCTACCCTCTTCATTTGTTGTTAATATTGCCGACGTCAACGGCCTGACCCGTAGCGTTCGTGTCTTTTCGGCTCCGCCGAAACCTCAAACTGATGTTCGAAGGACCGATACTACTGATTATGCTGAACGCCCGGTTGGGAATGCTGTGAATGCTCCGAATCCGGCACTTGTTGCTAAACCTGCCTCTATGTTGAAAACTTCTGTCTCTGTTGGCCCGAGTGGCAATGCGAAAGAAGATTGTGATGAGATGCTGAGGCTCATCAAGAGAAGTGAGTACAACGTGGTAGATCGGCTTCTACAGGCGCCATCCAAAATCTCTGTACTATCCTTGCTGATGAATTCAGAACCACACCGAGAAGCTCTGCAGAAGGTGTTGGATGTGGCGTATGTGGATCACGATGTCACGATTGAACAATTCGACAGTATTATTGCAAACATCACCGCTTGCAACAATTTAAGTTTTTGTGATGCTGATCTCCCCGAGGAAGGAAGAGACCACAACTTGGCATTACACATATCTATGAGCTACAAAGATGATGCCATGTCCAATGTGCTGGTGGACACTGGGTCATCATTGAATGTGTTGCCGAAGTCCACTCTTGCAAAATTATCATATCAAGGGCCTCCCATGAGGCAGAGTGGAGTAGTGGTGAAAGCTTTCGATGGGTTCCGTAAAACTGTGATTGGAGAGATTGAGCTCCCAGTCAAAATTGGACCAAGTGATTTCCATATTACCTTCCAAGTTATGGATATTCACCCATCGTATAGTTGTCTATTGGGCAGACCATGGATTCACGAGGCAGGCGCCGTGACATCCACCCTACACCAGAAACTGAAATTCGTCAAGAACAAGAAGCTGGTAGTGGTAGGGGGAGAAAAGGCTCTCCTGGTTAGCCATTTGTCTTCTCTTATATAGATGTTGAGGATGAAGTTGGAACTCCATTCCAAGCTTTATATATTGCTGAGCCTATTAAGAAGGGAACTTCTTTATTTGCTTCCTATAAAGATGCGAAGTTGGCCATCGAGCATGGTGCAACTGCTGGATTGGGGCAAATGATTAAGCTGGAAGACAACAAATCCCAGGCTGGCATAGGGTATTCTTCTGGTGTCTTCAACAAGCAAGGGCTGTTCAAGAGTGGTGGATTCATCCACACCGGTCAAGATGAGGAAGCTGCTGCTATTTTGGAAGAGGAGGCAGAGGATTCTGGCAACTTCATCATCCCTGGAGAGATCTGCAATAATTGGGTCGCTGTGGATATTCCAACAGTTATCCATAAGTCAAAGTAATGTTCATTGTGTTTAAAAACCCTCCTCCCATGCCCAAAGGAGGAGTGATGACATTGTTGGCTCATAAATACAATGATATTTTCATTCAATAAATTCATGTTAAATGTTTATTTTTCCAATTATTTTCCCTTTTCGCTTTTTGCATGAAATTGGCGATCACATAAAACCCTAAAAAAAAATCAATCTTTTCATCTGCATAATGATTTGCCTTGTTTGAATTCTAAAATCTTTATATCCAAATTCATTATGCATGTTGATCAAACCCATTGAACATAATGACCCGACACCATCTCCCAACTTTGAGTTCCCTGTATTTGAGGTGGAAGAAGATGATGTTGAAGAGATTCCTGACGAGATTACCCGTCTACTTGAGCATGAAGAGAAGATCATTCAACCGCATCTTGAGAATCTGGAAACAGTCAACTTGGGGTCCGAAGATTATGTTAGAGAAGTGAAGATTGGGGCACTCCTGGAAGAATCTGTTAAGAAGGGGTTGATTGAGTTGCTACGAGAATACGTCGACGTCTTTTCTTGGTCGTGCAAAGACATGCCTGGTTTGGATACATATATTGTGTAACATTTCCTGCCTTTGAAACCTGAGTGTGTGCATGTAAAGCAGAAGCTTAGAAGAACTCATCCTGATATGGCAGTGAAGATCAAAGAAGAAGTTCAGAAGCAAATTGATGCGGGGTTTCTGGTGATTTCTACATATCCTCAGTGGGTGGCCAATATTGTGCCTGTGCCTAAGAAAGATAGAAAAGTCCGAATGTGTGTGGACTATAGAGACTTGAATAAAGCTAGTCCGAAAGATGATTTCCCTCTACCACATATTGATATGTTGGTAGATAATACAACTAAATTCAATGTATTCTCATTTATGGACGGATTTTCCGGATATAATCAGATCAAAATGGCACCCGAGGATATGAAGAAGACAACATTCATCACACCTTGGGGAACATTATGTTATCGAGTGATGCCCTTTAGTTTGAAGAACGCCGGAGCCACGTATCAATGAGCTATGACTACCTTGTTTCACGATATGATGCACAAGGAGATCGAGGTATATGTTGATGATATGATTGCGAAGTCAAGAACGGAAGTTGAACATGTAGAGTACTTGTTGAAGCTTTTTCA
This sequence comes from Lathyrus oleraceus, assembly GCF_024323335.1. NCBI lineage: Eukaryota > Viridiplantae > Streptophyta > Magnoliopsida > Fabales > Fabaceae > Lathyrus > Lathyrus oleraceus. Next base: position 170,228,572 of record NC_066583.1, on the reverse strand, counting down.
GCGTTTGAGGAAGTATAAGCTTCGTCTGAATCCTAACAAGTGTACATTTGGAGTCCGTTCCGGTAATTTATTGGGCTTTATTGTCAGCGAAAGAGGTATTGAGGTTGATCCTGCAAAGGTCAAAGCAATACAAGAGATGCCTGCGCCCAAAATTGAGAAGCAAGTCTGAGGTTTTCTTGGCCGCTTGAATTATATTTCCAGATTCATATCCTATATGACTGCCACATGTGCGCCTATATTCAAGCTCCTCCGAAAAGATCAGTATCATGATTGGACCGAGGATTGCCAAAAAGCCTTTGACAGTATCAAAGAGTATTTGTCCGAGCCTCCGATTCTGTCTCTGCCTATGGAAGGGAGACCATTGATTATGTATCTAACAGTTCTTGAAGACTCAATGGGTTGTGTTCTTCGTCAGCAAGATGAATTAGGGAAGGAAGAGTATGCCATCTACTACCTGAGTAAGAAGTTCAATGAATGTGAGTCTCGATACTCGATGCTTGAGAAAACATGTTGTGCTTTGGCTTGGGCTGCTAAGCGCTTACGCCAGTATATGTTGAATCATACGGCTTGGTTGATATCCAAAATGGATCCAATCAAGTATATTTTTGAGAAGCCTGCTTTAACTGGGAGGATTTCCCGTTGGCAGATGTTGTTGTCTGAGTATGATATTGAGTATCGAGCTCAGAAGGCTATCAAAGGTAGTATCTTGGCTGACCACTTGGCACATCAACCAATTGAGGATTATCAGTCTGTTCAGTATGATTTCCCAGATGAGGAGATTTTGTATTTGAAAATGAAAGATTGCGATGAGCCTACGCTTGATGAAGGGCCAGAACTTGGTTCTAGATGGAGCATGGTGTTTGATGGCGTTGTGAATCAATATGGAAATGGTATTGGGGCAGTGATTATTACTCCTCAGGGGACACATTTTCCGTTTACAGCAAGGCTAACTTTCAAATGCACGAATAATATGGCTGAGTATGAGGCCTGTATTATGGGATTGGAAGAATGTATTGATCTTAGGATCAAGCATCTTGACGTTTATGGTGATTCGACCCTCGTTGTTAATCAGATTAAGGGTGAATGGGAAACGAATCAGCCTGGCCTCATCCCATATAGAGATTATGCGAGGAGGATTTCAACATTCTTTACTGAGGTTGACTTTCATCATATTCCTCGAGATGAGAATCGGATGGCAGATGCGCTTGCTACACTTGCTTCGATGATTGTGGTTAGACTATGGAATGAAGTTCCCAATATTACTGTGATGCGCTTGGACAGACTAGCTCATGTATTTGCAGTAGAGGAGGTGCAAGATGATAAGACATGGTATTATGATATCAAGTGCTTCCTTCAGAGTCAGATTTACCCGCCTGGGGCATCTGTGAAAGATAGAAAGACTTTGAGGAGATTGTCAGGCAGTTTCTACCTCAATGGCGATATGCTTTATAAGAGAAATTTTGACATGGTTCTGCTCAGATGCGTGGATAGACACGAAGCAGACCTGTTAATGACTGAGGTCCATGAGGGTTCATTTGGTACTCATTCCAATGGACATGCCATGGCTAGAAAGATGTTGAGAGCAGGCTACTATTGGCTGACAATGGAGTCTGATTGCTACAAATATGTGAAGAAATGCTACAAGTGTCAGATTTATGCGGATAAAATTCATATTCCCTCGACACTTCTGAATGTGATTTCATCACCTTGGCCTTTCTCTATGTGGGGAATTGACATGATTGGCATGATAGAGCCGAAAGCATCCAATGGTCACAGATTTATTCTCGTAGCAATTGATTACTTCACCAAGTGGGTTGAAGCGGCATCATATGCAAATGTGACCAGGCAGGTGGTCGTGAAGTTTATCAAGAATCAACTCATATGCCGTTATGGTGTGCCAGACAAGATCATTACTGATAATGGATCTAACTTGAACAACAAGATGATGAAAGAGCTGTGTAGCGAGTTCAAGATTGCACATCATAATTCTTCTCCTTACAGACCCAAGATGAATGGGGTTGTTGAAGCTGCTACTAAGAAGATCAAGAAGATTATCCAGAAGATGGTTGTTACGTACAAAGATTGGCATGAGATGCTGCCATTTGCTTTGCATGGTTATCGTACATCTGTCCGCACTTCAACAGGGGCAACCCCTTTCTCCCTTGTTTACGGCATGGAGGATGTACTCCCAGTAGAGGTGGAGATCCCATCAATGAGAGTCTTGATGGAAGTCAAGTTGACTGATGCTGAATGGGTTCAGAGTCGTTATGAGAAATTGAATTTGATAGAAGAGAAAAGATTGACTGCCATGTGTCATGGTCAGTTATATCAGCAAAGGATGGAGAAAGCCTTTGATAAGAAGGTCAAGCCTCATGTGTTCCGAGAAGGTGACCTTGTGCTCAAGAAAGTCTTGTCTTTTGCGCCCGATTCCAGGGGCAAGTGGACTCCAAACTACGAAGGTCCATATGTTGTTAAGAGAGCCTTCTCAAGCGGTGCTTTGATACTTACAACTATGGATGGGGAGGATTTCACTCGTCATGTGAATTCAGATGCAGTCAAGAAATACTTCGCCTAAAAATAAAAACAGAATAGCTCGCTAAGTTGAAAACTCGAAAGGGCGGCTTAGGCAAAAATGAGTGTCTCGGTGGATTGAAAGCTCGAAAGGGCGATCCAGGCAAAAGTTAGAGACATAAAAAATGAATATGTATCCCGCTAGATTGAGTACCTCACCCTGGGGCAATCTAGGCAAAAGTTAGGGATTTGGAAAGTAACTGCATCCTGACAAGACTTTGTTCTACAAACTGTCATCTGTCAGAGATTTTCGCTCAGTCATCGTCAACTAAAGCTTCAAATACATCGGATTCAGAGTTGGGGGAGAAATGGTCATTATGTTCAATGTAGCCCTTTTCCAATATATATCACCAATTTCAAATTTGTAAAGATCCATGGAGTCTCTCCATTTGCAGACTACCATCCCATCAAATAAATTTGAGCCTTTATCCAATTATTTGCAGTCTTATTTGTTTTTATTAAACAAATGTTTTGCATGTTTTAATTGAGAAATATCATTGTTTTAAACAAATAAATTTTCATAACTTGTTTTTAAACAAAGTGAACATTCACAATGATAAAAAGATACTTGGGATGTCTTCAGTGCTCTCCCGAAGATGGTACGATTCCCAACAGGGTGAGACATTTGTTCATATTCATGGAATACTTGTATCCTCTTCCTCCGGAGCCTTTTCTGGTTTTTCTCCGGAGCAGAGTGGTTGGTAAAGATATTCATCCCTCTTTCCTTCAGCAGAGTAGTGATCCTTCCTCCCCGGCATATGTGATCTATTTGGTAGTACAATATTTAGTGGTGACCTTGGAAGCTTCTGATTGGTGGTTGTTCCCCAAAGAGATCCATCCCCCCTCTGATAATTTCCCCAGTAGAGTGGTTTCTACGGCGGATTTTATTTGTGTGAACCTGTCCCCAGCCGGAATGACTGATGTCCATTCCCCTGCCGAGATCTTTGTTTCATGGTATCTCTTGCCCCCATCAGATTGGGTGTTCTCCACTGGGCCTAGCTTTCTTTCTTGAGATGTAGTACCGGATGTTTGTTCATCATTCAGTGGACCTGTTTGTGTTAGATATGTCTGTTTTGTCAGCATTCATCATACATAAACCACAGATATATGCATAATTTTAACATTCAGATATTCGTGTTGCATTCTCTGCCATATATCTTTGATTGTTATCTCCTGCTAGTTGGTAACATGTTTCCCCAAGTGGATGTTTGTGTCTGATCTCCCCATGTAGAGTCAGCCCCATAAGCAGAAAGTGTTTATCCTTCCTTCCATATTCCCCACTGAGTTATGCCCTCGTGGATGATGGTTGTTTCTGTTTCCTCCCAACACATATACTGGGATGGAACTCCCCCCTGAGTTTTATCCTCATAGGGATGAGTCTTGTTTCGTCGTGCCTATCTAGTTTGTTCCTAGATTGGTTTCTTGTGTTTTTCCTTGCACTTCCCTGTAGTTTAGATGAATGATTGCTCACTAACCAGTAATTGTCCATCTTTTCCCTGGCGGAGTCTATGGCCTTCTACCCTCATACCGGTAGTTATAAGTCCTATTTCTGTGGTTCTCTACCCTCATACCGGTAGTTGTAAACCCTATTTTATCCCCTTGCAGAGTTAATCTTTTTGTTCATCCTAACCGATGACGGCTACTCTTCCGTGGTTTTCCACCCAGTATTCGGTAGATGTAATCCCTTCCTTGACGGTTATCTTTATCCAATATTGGGTATTGATAGTCCTTCACCCCTTTTGAGTATGTCTCCCAGTAACCGGTGATATATCTCCCGGATCGTTGCCTTTGTCAATGTATCCCCAGCGGGTCATCTTTCATTTGCCTTTTGTCGGCAATGATCGTTTCCCTCTTGTGATCGGTCATCATTTTATACCTAGTATTTGGTATCCCGATGCCCCTTTTCTTTCGGTCGATTTATCCTTTATTAACCCAGTAACCGGTTGTGGATGATCTTCCATGCGAGTGTGTTATCTATGTTCTGACGGTAATAGATAATATATCTCATGAACTCTTTGGTTGAAGTCTTTTGCTCTTCCCCAGTCGAGTAAGATTCGTATTCCCATTTTGTGGAGTCGAATGTCCGTCCTGTAATCGAGTTTGCCTTTTAGCCCTCTTTTGGACGATGAGTGTCTTGGAAATATTCCCCAATTCACGCCTTGGTCGGTCACCTATTATATGCCCAGTAACCGGTATCCTTGGTGTTCCTTCCCTTCTGCTCCCTATTATGACATTTTGTCCCCTGTGGAGTCAGATTTTCCTGAGTTGAAATATACCTTTTTAGGTTTTCCTCAGATGATTTCGGATGTTTGATATCTCTCACCCTTATACCGGTCTTAGATATTCATTCTCCCTGAGCATGTTGTTCTTTCACCCTCATACCGGTGTTTTGATCACATGTCTCCTTGAGCTTATTACCCAGTAACCGGTAATACCTCATCCTGGTGTTTCCCCAAAGGAGTCCTGTTTGGACATTCCTCAGTGGAGTCCCTTAGTGGATTTTCCCCATCTGAGTCCGGATTTTCATCCGCAGTACCCTTTGTGGATAGTTCCGTTGTATTGGCATATTCCCCAATACATGCCTCTTTGAGTCAGCTCGAGTCCTTCCATTGATTTATTTTTATGGAATCCTTCTCGTGTCTTTCACCAAGTGTTAAGTCGTGACCTGCTCACGCAATTTATTCCCTTTCTTATCCCCGTGAGTCCCCAGAGTCTCTGTCCCATGGAGCGAATTACTTATATGGATTGTCAGTTTCTCCGGATTTCTCTTCTTCTTTGTGGACACATATCCCCACAGAATATTACCCTTTGCATACATACATCTGCATCATGGGGTCTCTTAGGGACCAAAATTCGTCTCTTTGTTATTATTTAAGCCCATTCTACCCCTTCGAGACGAAGATTTTAACCTTCACTTCTCCGGCTAGAATGACCTTAAATAGGGGCATCTGTAAGACCCTAATTTTAACCCTAATATCCATCATGACATCATAACATTGCATTTGCATTGCCTCAAGGATCATAAGCATCTTGGTTCCCTTTGCCTTTGGGTTGGGATCTCTTGTGAGTGGTTTGAAATCACCAAGCATGCTTGAATTGTATATTATTGATTTTCTCATTTTTATTTACTAACTAAAAGCACAAAAATATGTCACTAGCATCTTTTGTTTGTAGCTTGAGCAGTCACAAGGTCTAAAGGCTTCTAGGAAACCCTATGTTGTGAGAAAATTCTTTACCTTGAATTAATTTTTAATGATAGCAAATTGTGTGATCATCATCCAAATGTTGGTTGTGCATTACATTACATGATACATTTGTGTTTTATATGTTTTTCATCCCACTCTATTGTTGCATAACTATACATATAGACCTACATTGATACTTTCCTTAAAATAACAATTAAAATGCATTTTGTGTCAGTATGCATCAATACATAAGCCTCTGCATCGATACATATAGCATGTGATAAATCACAAAACATTTTTGTTCAGTATGCATCGATGCATACGAGTCATGCATCAATACATGAAAGGCAAAAGACTCTATGCATCGATCCACACGATCCCTGCATCGATACATGACTAATTGAAACAGCCTGTGTATCAATACATACGCATCAGGCATCGATACATCCTAGTGAAATAATCACATGCATCGATACACACGACTTTTGCATCGATACATGATTAATCAATTTCACCAAAATTTCACATATCTTACAGTACGCATCGATGCACACTCTTATGTATCAATACATAAAGCTGTTTTGTGGTATAACAGTAACTGTTTTGCAGCATATATAAGACAGGTTATAACAGCAGTGCAAGACGACGAATTCATTGAGGGAAAACAATTGAACACAAGATCAAAAGCAGTGTTGGAGCAATTGTTTGAGAGCAATTAGAAACCTGAAAGAGACTTCATCTTCTCAATCACTTTTCTTCAAGAACATTTACACATAACCATTCTTGTTCTTTGGATTAAAGAAGCACCGAGATAACGTTCAGTGGTACGATCAAGGATCTAGCTGTGGTTTGCAGTGGAACGATCGAGGATCTAGCTGAGTTGAAGATTGAAGGGGGTTTCTAGGAAAAACCTACTGGTTTGTCCTTCAAGAACTGGAGTGTTCTTGAGGGTTTGGGAGTCACGTTTGCAGAACATATTCAGCCGCAGCGTTGCGTTTGAAGATCGGGGGATTTCGCAAGCAGGTCGTGGAACCGGTGAATTGTTTGCAATTTCGTGCAGGAAAATCTTGATCGTGCTCAGATCAAGTGAAGGTTCATACAAGAAGAGGTTCTTAGAGTTTAGAATTCTGTCTTTGTATCATAACCTTGTATCAACGGATTCGGCAAAAATTGATAATCAAAGTTCTCAATTTCATTTGAAATTGAGAGGGAGACGTACCCACACGCGAGGACGACGTGGGGAACTTCCTTACCAAATCTCTGCGTATCGTATTCTTACCTTACTCCTATTTACGCTTTAAAACTGTTTTCGAAATTTCAGTTAGTGTGTGGTGATTGTTCCTGTTGCAAGACAGCAGTGGCAAGAAAACTTTTAATCAAACTCCATTGCTGTTTATCATCGATCACATACACACCAACTGTTTGACAAAACGGTTAGCTAGATTTTATTCATTGGAAATAGACTTTAATGATAAGTGCATTCAATTAGTTAAAATTCTGATGTGAATTGTTTCTGTCATTCTCATTAAAATCCAGCAATTAAACTTGTGTGTCCGGCTTTCTAGTAGCGGTTCAGAATAGACGGAAGTCGATTCGGGACTGATTTTTCCGCCAAATTTGAAAACTCTGATAAAATTTCAAATCCGTTAAATTTCAAAGAGGTGATCTATTCACCCCCCCTCTCGATCACTAGCCACACCGTCTAACAAGTGGTATCAGAGCGCCGGTTCGCTGGTGCTCTGTGGCTGCCTGTAACAGTATGGATTCTGAACCAAAGGGGGCGTATAATAGAGCGCCTATCACTAGTACAAAAAGAATAATATAATTTGTAAATTTACACCCGTTTTACAAAAAACGGGTGTAAAAAGCAAATGCGGTGGCAGTTTTGTAAATAAAGTCTTATTTTGAATTTTAGTACGTAACAATAGACACCCTATTTTTAAATAACGGGTGTAAATTCAAATATTATTTATTATCAACTCTATATTACACCTGATATTCAAAAAAAGGGTGTAAATTTAAAAATAAAAATAAAATATTCGTGCCTTAAACAATAACTTTTATTATTCTTATTTGTTTAATCTTAAATTTTCTTAAAAAAATAATAAATTTTAATATTAATATATAACAATAGACACCCTATATTTAAAAATAGGGTGTATAATTATAACAATATAAATGACTAAATTTATATTAAACCCGTTATATTAAAATAGAGTGTAAATTTTGGAATATTAATATAACAATAGACACCCTATATTTAAAAATAGGGTGTATAATTATAACAATATAAATGACTAAATTTATATTAAACCCGTTATATTAAAATAGGGTGTAAATTTAGGAATCCCTAAGTACAATTTATCATTACCGCCTAAAATATAACCATGACTTCTCATGTTCCAAATTTTCTTTTCATTTCACATTTTAGAAACTTTTCATCATCGATGAAGTGCAAGAAATAGTGAAAAAGGAACAAAGAACGTGATTGCTCGGAAATCTTCACAACCCACAACGGCTTCATCATTCTTCTTTACCGTTTTCTATACTCTCTTTTACGCTGCTTTGGATATTAAAGTTGATTCATTCGTTGTTGTTCTTACTTTTCTTTGCTGGGTTTCTTCTAGTTTCATCGTTAATTCCATCAGTTTCGAACTCGCTTGGAAGGTACTTTATTCATTTATTCGTTTGTTTTCATTCATCTACTCATCAAAATTATTTTAACCATTGTGCTGGACGATCTTTACTCATCAAAATTATTTTAACCATTGTGCTGGACGATCTTTACGAAAGCTACTAGCAGCTGCTCGACGACTCATCGAAGAAGGTTTTTTCATCTCCATAGAAACATAACGCAACATCAACAACGGGTTATTGATTTGCAAGTTTGAGACAATCAGGTAAATCTTTTTCCCACTGCCTCTATAATATTTGAACACATGGTTGATTTTGAATGTTGTGTTAATTGTTTTGTGCATTGGTTGTGTTGATTGTTTTGTGCATTGGTTCTGTTTGGAATTAACATTGAAACAGTTTTTGTATATTTTCGTATGGTTCTATTATTCTGATCTCTTTCACAGATTGTGTAATGCTGAAACAGTTTGAGTATGTTTCAGCTTCTTGTTTGATTTTCATTTAAAATTGTAGTATCAATGTTATGATTGAACGTTTAGGGCATTTTCCGCGAGTTCCCAAGCCCAACGACAATTCCAAGATGGGATTTTCATTGGAATTTGCTGGCATGCTTAACAGAGCCTGCCTGTTCTTTTATATTAGGATTGTTGGATTTGTCGCAAGCCTGCTTAACAGAGCATGCCTGTTCTTTATGTTCATGAGTCTGCATATGGTAAGCTATTTGGTCTATATTCAATCTTGAAATCGTACCCCAGAAATTTCTGTAACCACGTCTGTTGTTCAGAAGTTTGCAGTGATTGATCCATCAGGATTTTCATACTTCTTTGATCTGTTCTAGTAATAAACTTGTTTCCCAACAAGTTGTGTTTGAACTTGGCTAGTGCTTCTGTAATTGCCAATAGCTCTCTGATGTAGGCTGAATGTTTCTACATTCTAGGTGCTAATATTTTTGAAAAATAGGTTATAGGGTGTCCATTCTGAACCAACACTTCCCCCACTCAAATGCCCGATGCATCAGTCTCCAATATATGGTTATAAGAATTTTGGCAATGCCAACACGGGCTGCAATGGAATGGCATCAGTCTCCATTGCAAAACTTTCTCAATTATGCAGACACTATTATAGGTAACTATATTTTGTGGAGATGGATTTAAATAGCTTAAAGGATTAGCCAACTGAACAATTATGATAAACAGTTATGAAGCGTCAATATGGATACAACCTTACCTAGTGGAGCAGTAACCAACCCCGTGAACGTCTAGGACATCCGAGCACCAGTGCCCAATACTTTCTTTGTAGGATTCTATTTTCCGTGCCAATCTATTTAAGCTCAATACTTTCTTTGTGTGGCATTTGCTTCTCTGTTGAAAGATGAAAACTACCTAGAAGTTATAGTAATTGTTTAACAGGAACTAACTATACAGCTATGTACATTGACAAGAACTAACTTAAAATGTTTAACAGGAAAAACATATATGAAAATATTCGTCGCAAAAATTCATCCAACACCTTAAGTATGCCAACAGGACATAACATGTGCTATCATACAGAATAAATTTTGGGCTTTAGAAGTGGAAGCTAAAACTTACAGCAAAACAAGCAAACTTCCTTGTTTGTTTGTCTGGATCAGAGCATCAGTCAATAAGAATACTAACGATTTGATATCTTGCCTGCAAATTCCAAATGTATTATAAGTGAATTCATAATATGATAGCTGCAACAAGTTAAGTGTCAGATTTTGGATTCTCATATTTGATTCAGTGTCTGAATTTTTCTGTGTAATGAAAGGAAAAAAATGAGAAGGACGGCGACATAAGAAAAGTTCTAAGAACAAGTCCATATATTTGCTAAACTGTCAGTTCTTTCAAAAAGCAAAATTGTGTGTGGCTGTACCACCACTATCAGATCCAACCTTGTGTGGTTCTGTACCACCACTACCAGATAAGTGAGAAAATCAGTGTTCAATTATGTATAAGATGGTCATGTTCAATTTCTTTTCATACCAATATTCTCATGAACTGACTTCAAAGTCATATCTTCTGTTTAGTTAGGATATAGTAACCATTCTACATAAGTTGTTGAGTGTTAGTAACACACTAACTAGTTGCACAAGAATTTAACAAAGCAAAACACTATTGGCACTTTAATTTCTTTTTCTTTTTGTCGTTCTATCTTTTCTTTCATATCTTCTGCTATTATATTCGGGCATGCAACTACAGTTAGATACCTCACTTCCATTGCTATCATACGTAACTGCTTCATCGTTAATAAACTCATACTACAAAAGAAATTTTAAAAGACTTTCAAGAATGAATACAGGGAAAGTTAGAAGATGGGATGCATAATGAACCTCTCATGAATAAACTAATTAAAATGCCTTCACTCCAATGATATTGTTCTGGTCTGCATAATGAATCTCTCATGAATGAATACAGTGAAATACTTTACCTGTTTATATGAATTTGGGCCTTTGCCATGCCACATGAATTAAATATTCCTGCTGCACTTAAGGTCACTTCAGATGTAGTTATCCAGAAAAATTGCAGAATTTCAAGTGTACGTTAAATGAAAAATATTGTTCTAATTAAAATATGAACTCTATACCTTTCTGCCTTCAAAATTTGACAATGTAACATCATTGATGGAGAGCAACTGAGAAGCTGTTAGTGTCTGACTTTGAATGTATGCTGGTTTCCATGGAGGAAGAATATTCATAGTCTCACTATGAAGCATTAAAACTACCCAGATATTTTCTTCTGCTTCATTGCAGCAGCCTAGAAGTCTAACAAGGTCACCATGTTGAAACTTATAAATGACCTCCACTTCATTTAAAAATTCTTTCATCCCCTGTCCGGATGCTCTTGAAATTTTTAACTGATGTGTTAAATAAACTCATACCTCACTGATTTAATGTTTCTTTGATATGCATATTTGATGTTGTGTTGATTGTTTTGTGCATTGGTTGTGTTGATTGTTTTGTGCATTGGTTCAGATTGTCATTTTGAACACCTTTTTTGAATCACTTTTATTTTTGTTTTTACTTCCTTTCATGTTGATTTTAATACACTATTTAATGAGATGCATGATATCCAAAAGAAAAGGAAATAAAAAGGAGTATAACAGGGAAAGGTTTTTATTATCTTTTCAACCTTAAACAATAGTATTTAGTTTTCAGTTTGGAAATTAGAACCAAGTGTTTGTTATAATTCAGCGTTGTTCGCTAGTTTTGCTTCTGAGTTTGTAAAATTAGTTTGCTAACTGTGTTTTTAGTTGTCAATTTAGTTGTCACTAACTTAGGATATAAGGATGAACCTTTTATCATGGCAGCTCAAGCAGTACAAGTATTTTATGTAAAGGATCCCTCGAACACTAGGTGGTCTGTTGTCCTCCAAAGAAGAAACATGAATTATAGTGATGAAAATGAAGATTCAACTCTAGACATTGATCACAATACTTCTTTTTCAACACAAAGGCCTTATTTTAATGATGAAAATGAAGTTGATGATGTTTATGCCATTCGTTATGATCATCAAGAAGGGATTTTGGAGGATAATAACAAATAACCAAGAAAAATTGTTATTATGTTTATTATTCATTTTAATTTTAGTTTTGACTAATATTGTTTTCTCTCTAAACAGGAATTATGGATAAACCATCTAGCTCTTCACCAAAAAAAAAGAAGACTAGAGGTGTCACAGCATTGCTACGTTTCATTGCCAAACTTCCTGATGGTGAAAAATACCAAATTGATTTTGATCCTGATACCTTCCAACCCATTGGTCAGTATGCTGCAAAGTTTAAAAGTTATTTGTCATTCATTGCACGTAGCAAGGTTAGTATAAATGAAAAGCAATGGAAAAAGATAAGCGATAAGTTGAAGGACGTGATATGGGACGATATCACGGTATGCATTTTTAATTAATTATTTTAAAGTTATTATCTATAATTGCTTCAATTACTAACACTCCTTATGTTTTGAAGTGTAAGTTCACTTGCCCCACTGATAAAGAATTTAGGAAGCATTGGTTTGTTTATATGGGGGAACGATTGAAGCAATTTAAGACATTGCTCTCAAATGTCTATATATTTGGGAAAGGAGATAAGCATGGAAATACAACTCCATTTGAAAAGTATAAATTTATCAAAGAAGAAGATTGAGATTTGTTTGTCCAGACTCGACAAAAAGAAGATTTTCAAGTTAGTTAAATTTGTAGATTTATTTTTATGTTATCTAAATTGATTTGGTTTTTGACGTTTAGTTTAATGTGATTTATTTGTAATAGGAGAAAAGGCTAAAAGGAAAGACACATGCATCAAAGAATATCCACCCTCATATTTTGTCTCGTGGTGGTTATGAAAAACTTAGGGCCACCGTAATGGAAGAGAGGAGGAAAAAAGTGATTGAAGAGGCCAAAGGTGATGAAAGTTTGATGGTTGACCCTCCCGAACTAAAGCGATATGAGGCATGGTTGATGGCTCGACAGAAGCCATCGGGAAATTTTACATCTGAGGCAACAAACTTAGTAGCATCTAAGATTGTAAGTAATAAAAGATTTATTGATAAATTTAAATTTCATTCATAACTTAGTAATCATTTTACATCATTTTTATATGTATCTAAATGTTTTAGGGAGAGTTAGTGGAAAAAATACACAAGGTACTATTGTCTTTGAAGGGCGTGACGATATCTTGACTGTTGCCCTTGGAATAAATGAACACCCTGGTCGGATCCGCACTGCTCCTAGGGTGTGGGCTTTAAGAAATTCTATGGAAAAAGTTCACGCTCCACCTTAGGAGGTGTCTCTCAAGATGACCTTCTAGCCCACCTTCAAGCCTTGGAGCAAAAAATGAATATAGATTTCCAACATAAATTACAAAAACATCTCCAACAACAAAGAACAGAGCTCCAACAACAAATGCAAAAAGAGATGCAAGAGGAGAGAGCTCAAATCCAACAAGGAATGAAACTCCTACAACAGATGCAATTGGAGCTCCGCTCCGAGAGGCCTAAAGAGATGTTTATAAAAGAGGTATGCGTAACTGGATACAATTAATCTACTAAAAATTAGAAAAAAATTAATTTAATTAATGTTCACTTGATACAGCATGTAGAATCTGTGGGTACGAGCACTAACGGAAGTTGCTCAAAGGTTATGACTACTGAAGATTTAACTAAAAAAATGGATGCTTCTGAAGATTACCTCAAAAAGATTAACAATCTCAAGGAAAATTCATTCTCTCTAGATTTGGATCATGAAACAAGTGAACTCTCAATTTTTATTGATAGGGTGGATCTTAATGAATTAACTTCCGGTATTAAATGGCTATCCACATCTATCTTGTCTTTATGGTGCACGTAAGTATCATATTCTATTGTTAGTTATTTTTTTTATGTATCAAATATAATTAATATTTGTTTCAAAAATTTAGATATCTACATCGCATGTGTATCTCCAAGAATTTCAACAAACTATTTGGGTTTCTCGATCCAAATAGGATACTAGTTCACACAAAACCGGCCGAAGTTATTCAAACATACATACAAAATAAGTTGGATGGAGAGCCAAAAAAATGTTATTTAGGACCATTGCTAAATAGGTAAGTACATGTTTCCTTCAAGGTTTTATCGTTTTTCATATGTTATTTTGTAATATTTAAATTTTATTGATTCTAACACTTTTTTTTTGTAAATTTACAGCAATCACTGGCAATTGTTTGTCATTTGTCCTGAAGATAATATTATTTTTTGGTTTTGTTCATTAAACAGATCTCCTAAGAAAAATATTAAGGTCATATTGGAGGGGTAAGAAGCCTAAATAGAGAGATATCATTTATACTAAATTTTTGTACACATAGTCTTTATATTTATAACTTACTTCGTTGACAACTCTTTTATCAGAGCTCTAGAAGGTTATCATTTATTAAGAGGTATTAAGAAGAAGAAGCCTAATTGGAAGAATATTATGGTAAGATTTGTTTTACTATATTGTCGTTTCTTGGAATACTGGTGTGTTGGCTTGATTTTTTAGTTCTTGAAAGATACCATTTATAAAGAGGTATTAAATGCCCATATATCTTGATTATTTATATTATTATAAATGAGATAAAGAAAAAGAAAATTCCGATTTTATAATTGCAAGTGATATATTTGTAAGTTATCATTATAAACATGTAGTATATTTATTACTGAATTGCACTTATGGTGATAAAATTATAGTTGTACATGCTCTGAACCAACTAAAATTGTATGTGTTTCTATGTCGAGTGAAGAAAGTTAGTGTTGGTACAAATTTTGTGAAAAAGGAAAAAAGTTTGTGATGTTGTTGTTTTTGGTGGCTTTAATGTAACTAGGAGTTTATATGCAGGGGCATCAACAAGATAACGGATGGGCATGTGGATATTATGTCATGAAAAATATGTTTGACATTATTGATGCTTGTATTGTTGAAAGATTCAATGAGGTATTTTATATTACATATATTTAATGAAAAACATGTAAATTATTGTTTTAACATGTAGTTGTTTAATTTATTATATGTTTGAACTTGCAGATATTCACAGACACCTCATCATATGAAAAAGAGTCAATTGATCACATCCGACAACTTTGGGCTCAATTCTTTTTGCAAAAGGTTGAAGAGCAAGAGAACCAGGAAAAGAAAGATTTAATGACAAAACAGAAGCGATTAAAAAAAACTTATATATAGATATATTTTTGTTCCATGAATGATTTATTGGTACAAGTTACATGAACAAAGTGGTTGAATTTTTTTCTTACATGAATACAATTTTTGTTGATGTATGACTTCAATGTATGTAGGTGACAATTTACACCCGTTTTATATTAAATAGGGTGTAAATGTCCTAAAATTCAATGTATATATCTACCAATTACACCTTTTTTTATCTAAAACAGGGTGTAATAGGTGACAATTTACACCCGTTTTATATTAAATAGGGTGTAAATGTCTTAAAATTTAATGTATATATCTACCAATTACACCCTTTTTTTAAATCTAAAATAGGGTGTAATATATTCTCTTTTTACACCCGATTTAAAACGGGTGTAAATTCTTCATACATATCTCACCCTTTGAATTTACACCCTATCATAACGGGTGTAATATGTATAAAAAACGGGTGTAAAATCTTCTTTCTGCACTAGTGTATTTTCAACGGTGAAAATTACGGCTACTGGAAAGACTGCATGCGAGTTCATATAAATTCTGTGGATAGGCTAGTATGGGCTGCCATTGAAAACGGTCCGTTTCAAATTACTATGACTAATGCAGCTGGCGCCATAGTACCTAAACCAGAAGATGATTGGAATGAGAAAGATGAGAAAAAGTGGTCGTGTGATTGGAGAGCTCGAAACATGTTAATTTCAGCACTTGGTGTTGATGAGTATTATCGAGTATCCCATTGCACGACAGCTAAAGAAATGTGGGATGCTTTAGAAGTTGCCCATGAGGGTACTACTGAAGTAAAACAGTCCCGCATTAACACACTCAATCAAGAGTTTGAGCTCTTTCGCATGAAACAAGGAGAATCCATCTCCGACATGCAAAAGAGATTCACTCATCTAACTAACCGATTGAATGCTCTTGGAAAACCTATTTCCAATGAAATTGCTACTAATAAAATTCTCAGGTGTCTTAGCAGGGAGTGGCAACCTAAAGTAACAGCAATCAAGGAAGCCAACGATCTAACAAGACTTACGATTACAACTTTGTTTGGAAAGCTGGAAGAACATCAGCAAGCATTGGAAAGTCTTGAAAAATATGAGAACAAAAGTAAGAAGGAAAAGGAGAAGAAAAGAGACAAAGAGGGAGAGAAGAAGCCAATAGCTCTTGTGGCCTCTAGCTCTAAGTCCTCACGAAAAGAGCAAAGCGACAATGATTCAAGTAGTGACAAAGACTCGGATGATGAGGAAATGGGACTGTTTGTAAGGAGATACAATAGATTCATTCGAAAGAATGGAGTCAAGCATTCCGACAAAATTCTCATGAAGTTTCGAAAACAATCTACAAATTCGAAACAAGAAGAGAACAAGAAGAGTAGAGGAAGAGGATCCTGTTTTAATTGTGGTAAATCTGGACATTATAAAACGGATTGCCCTATAAAGTATAAGGATCAAAGAAAGGATTCACCAAAAGGGTACAACAAACAAAGAAGAGCGTACATTGCATGGGAAAGTGATAGCGATTCATCAAGCACACAAAGCTCAAGTGATGATGATGAAGCAGCAAATCTGTGCCTTATGGCTCACACAAAAAATCTGTCCTACCACAAGAAGAAAAACAATGACAAAAAGGTAAAACAAGCCTACTACAATAATTTCTCTTCTATGTCTTTTTTGGAACTAAAAATAGCTTTTGAAAAACTGCATAACGAAGCTGTAGATGCTTTTAAAAGACTATCTTCCGACAAACATATTTTTTCATTTTTGGAAGGTAAAGTAAACAAAGCTGAAATTGAGTTAGAAGCGTTGAAAGCTAATATTGCAGAAAATTCAAAAATTATTGACATTGACGGATGTAGTAGAGTTAGGTATTGTGACGCTTGTTATATTTGGAAAAAAGAGGTAAACACTCTTAAGTTCAAATTAGAGAAAGCGCTACAACCTAAAGTTACTTATGCCGTTGACCCCAAGTTGTTTAAGAAGTCATTGAATCCTCCATATGCAAAATACTCTTTTATTCTAAAGGATTCAATGAACAAGAAACAACAAACACATCATCATGGTTTATGTCATTATTGTTGCCATGCTGGCCATACCATTGAGAAATGCAAATTTAGGAGATTTCTTGTCCCTAAAGGCATTTATCAATGGAAGCCAAAAGGCAACCATGTTAGCACTTACCCACTTGGACCCAATGAAAATTGGGTACCAACTTCTCTCTTTTGATGTTGTAGGATGAGTGCCTTGCCTCCGCAGATAGAAGGTGGTTTCTTGACAGCGGCTGCTCGAGGCACATGACCGGTGACATATCGCTCTTTATAGACTTCAAGGCAAAGAAGAAGGGATATGTCACTTATGGAGACAACAACAAAGGAGCTATACTCGGCAAAGGTAGTGTAGGTAATCCCTCCACCACTACTATTTCAAATGTCCATTTAGTTGAGGGACTTAAACACAATTTGTTAAGCATAAGTCAACTATGCGACATGGGCTATAAAGTGTCGTTTACAAAAACTTGCTGCATAATTGAACATGTTGAACAAAACATTGTGTTTAAGGGTGTAAGAGTAAACAATATCTATATGCTTGACTTGTTTGATGTACCTTTAACAAATACTAAATGTCTAGTCACCTTGAATGATGATTCTTGGCTTTGGCATAGACGTTTAGCGCATGTTAACTTCGATTTGCTAAATAAGGTTGTATCTAAGGATCTAGTAGTCGGTCTACCAAAAATAAAATTTTCAAAAGACCACCTATGTGACGCGTGCCAAATGGGAAAGCAAACAAGGGTGTCTTTTAAATCTAAAAATGTAATTTCAACTTCACGACCCCTTGAGCTTCTCCATATGGACCTCTTTGGACCTTCTAGGACAAAGAGCCTAGGTGGAAATTACTATGGCTTTGTAATAGTTGATGACTACTCTAGATTCACTTGGACTATATTCCTTCATAGCAAAGATGAAACTTTTTCTGCTTTTAAAATTTTTGCAAATCTGTCCCAAAACAAAATGAATTCCAAAATAGTTACAATTCGTAGCGATCATGGTGGTGAGTTTCAAAATTATCACTTTGAGAAGTTTTGTGACAAGTATGGTATTGAGCATAACTTTTCAGCCCCTCGCACTCCACAACAAAATGGCGTTGTGGAGCGTAAAAAATCGTGTTTTAGAGGAGTTGGCAAGAACAATGCTTAATGAGGGTGGATTACCAAAATACTTTTGGGCTGATGCTGTCAGCACAGCCTGTTATGTTCTAAACAGAATCTCAATTCGCCCTATTTTAAACAAAACTCCTTATGAACTTTTGAAAGGAAGAAAACCAAACTTGTCACATCTTCACGTATTCGGTTGTAAATGTTTTGTTTTGAATAACGGTAAGGAAAACATTGGGAAGTTTGATGCAAAAGCAGATGAAGGTATCTTTCTTGGTTACTCACTGTCAAGTAAAGCATATAGAGTGTATAATAAGCGTTTACTTACTGTTGAAGAATCTGTTCATGTTTCTTTTGATGAGTCTTATCCGAAAAATGTCGGAAAAGGTATTTCTTTTGATGACGCAGGTGTATCTACAGAAGACATACTCAAGGAAGCTGTTGAGGAAACTGATCAGTCCAAAACAGCTGCCCATGAGAAGGAGGAAGATACTAGTCATGAAGAAATTGAGGAAGAAAAGACAGCTGAAGTGAATGATCTTCCAACAGCTTGGAGATCCTCAAAAGACCATCCCATTGACAACATCTTGGGAGACATTTCAAAGGGAGTAATGACTCGTTCTAAGATAAGTAATTTTTGTTCTCACTTCGCGTTTGTTTCACAAGTAGAACCTAAGAATGCCAAAGAGGCCTTGATTGATGAATTTTGGCTAATGGCCATGCAAGAAGAGCTTAATCAATTTAAAAGAAATGACGTTTGGGAACTTGTCCCTCGTCCGCGAGATCATCATATCATAGGCACTAAGTGGGTTTTTAGGAACAAGCTTGATGAAAACGGAGTGATTACTAGGAACAAGGCACGTTTAGTAGCACAAGGGTATAACCAAGAGGAGGGCATAGACTATGAGGAAACTTATGCTCCAGTTGCTCGCCTTGAAGCTATACGTCTTTTGCTTGCCTATGCGTGTTCTAAGGATTTTAAGCTTTACCAAATGGACGTAAAGAGTGCCTTTCTTAATGGTGTCATAAATGAAGAAGTATATGTTTCACAACCTCCTGGTTTTGAAAATGCTGAAAATCCAGATCATGTTTACAAATTAAAACGAGCTTTGTATGGTCTTAAACAAGCCCCTCGGGTTTGGTATGAAAGGCTTAGCAAATTCCTAATTGATCATGGATATTCAAGAGGTAAAGTGGACAACACTTTCTTTATTAAACACAAAGGAAAGCACATTCTTTTAGTTCAAGTTTATGTCGACGATATTATATTTGGTTCAACTAACATACACTTGGTCGAAGAATTTTCTAAGGTTATGCAGGATGAATTTGAGATGAGTCTAATGGGGGAGCTGAACTACTTCTTAGGACTGCAAATAAAGCAACTTGATGAGGGTACAGCAGTATGTCAAACAAAATACTGCAGAGAACTACTCAAGCGCTTTGGAATGAATGACTCAAAATCAATCGACACCCCAATGCCTACCAACGGAAATCTAGATAAGGATGAGCACGGTAAGTGTGTAGATGTCAAAAGGTTCAGAGGTATGATTGGATCTCTCTTGTATCTCTCTGCTTCTAGACCTGACATCATGTTTAGTGTTTGTATGTGTGCACGCTATCAATCAAATCCTAAGGAATCGCACCTAAAAGCGGTGAAGCGCATATTTAGATATCTTCACGGAACACCTAAATATGGGCTTTGGTATGCCAAAGGAAGTGATTGTAGCTTAGTAGGGTACTCCGATTCTGATTTTGCTGGCTGCAAATCAGATAGGAAAAGCACAAGTGGTACATGTCACCTGTTTTCAAACTCCTTGGTCAGTTGGCATAGCAAAAAGCAAGTTTCTGTGGCTTTGTCAACTGCAGAGGCAGAATACGTTGCAGCCGGTAGTTGTTGCGCTCAGATTTTATGGCTGAAACAGCAACTACAAGCCTTCAACAATTAACTCAAACGTATTCCTATCAAATGTGACAACACTAGTGCCATAAACCTTACTAAAAACCCTGTTTTACACTCACGCACTTAACACATAGAGATTAGACATCATTTCCTTCGTGATCATGTTGAAAAAGAAGACGTTGTCTTTGAGCACGTTGATTCCAAAAATCAGCTTGCTGATATTTTCACTAAACCATTGGCAACGGAACCTTTCTTCAACATTCGTCGCGAATTGGGAATCTTAGATCTTTCTCAATTGATGTCATAAGCATGTTACCTCTTAATTATATTATGCCTCACCATGGTTGATAAGAGCTGTTTTAGATGTCAATTATCCATCACAAGAGTTCTCCAACAGAGGTAATATCAATCCTTTCTACAATTTTCTTATTGCTAAGTGATTGTGTATGTTAGAACAAATGTTCTTACTCTAGTTGATATAAAATTTGATTGCATATACTCCTTGTCCATATTGTGTGCACATTAACAATCTGACTCCTGAATCTCTCTTGAGCATAATCATCATGACATAGTGCATAATGCATATTCATACTGCATTAAAATTCATTAAAAGCTAGTTCAGCATCAGTATGCATCGACACAAACGAAGCATGCATCAACCCATACATTCTGAAATTCAATTTTTTTTTAAAACTGCTTCAGGATGCATCGATGCATCCATCGCATGTATCGATACACATGCCAATTGTGAATATTTGGAATCGACGCATGACCATCTGCATCGATACATACTGATGCTATCTGAATTAAATGCATTTCTTTCTCTCTCATGCATCGACACATCAGCCAATCATATCACTTCCTATCTCAAGACTTCATATCATCTGCCCTCAAAAACCCCAAAACCAGTGGCTAACCCTAATCCTCCTCATCTTCACTCTCTCTTCAAAACCCTAAATCTCACATCACCATGCCTCCACGCACTATTCCAGCCAGAGCCAAAGGAAAAGGAAAGGGAAAGGAAACAGCCGGTACATCTCAGCAACCACCAGACGTTCCTTCAAATGCCTTAGAGCTACTTCATCCTGCTGTTGCTGCTGAATTTGAGGAATCCTTCAAGACAAGGTTAGTCATGAAACCTCACGTCTTCGATAAAACAGATGCTATTCACCTACACCTAAATGAAGTGGTTGAACTCTTACACGCATAAAGACTTGGGTCGTTTCTGTCCACAAAGGATGATTATCATGAGGATTTCATTCGGGTCTTTTATGCTGGCTTACAAACTGGTAGAGGCTATATGTTCCGGTGTTCTATCGGAGTCAAAACATATACCTTTGAAGCCTCTGATAGGGAAACGGTATTTCAAATGCCGCCTCCGTCGATGGCTTTCAAGTGCTGGCATGACTTGCATTTTGATCCTGAATTTGACATGAAGGACTTTACTTCATCTATCCTAAAGATAGACAGACCGTTGAGTGATGATGAACACGTCACGTCTGGTATGATCAAGCAAACTCCGCGTATTCTTCACTGGATTATTACACATATTCTGCGTCCAACAAACAGTGGACATTCGCGGTTGGACAGGCCCAGCATACATCTTCTCTACATTTTGCAAAATAAGGTGCTCTTAAATTGGGCTAATTACTTTGTAAAACGTCTATTTTTCGTGCGAGACAGCTCCAAGAATGTGGCTCTAGGTTATGCCTCTCAAATAATGAAAATTCTTAAGTTTTGGAAAGTTGCAATACCTATTGTTCCTCTCCTATCTCCATCTGTTGTTCAAGAGTTTGACTCTGCCACTCTATCGCATATGGGATATCGGTGGGACAAGGACCGCAAATGTTTCTATTTCTTCGAAAGAAAATCCAAAACCAGAATTTACAACTTTGACGTGCCCTCGGAACGCATCCATGTTGCTGAAGATCAGCCTGATGAAGAAATGCAGGATGCGGCTGAAACAGATGCACCACAAGCTGAGGCCAATGCTGGTTGGGGTGATTGGGTGCCACGAAGGTGGTCTCCTACCAACTATGTACCTGAACCTACAACCCCTCCATTCTCCGGTGGTACTTCAGCCTCAACACCAAATGCGGACATCACTCACATGCTTCAACAGATGGAAATTGTCAACAAAGAACGCCATGAAGAAGCACGGTACTGGCATGTTCAACAATCTGAATGGCACAACGAGCATCGGGACTGGCATGATGAGCATACACGGATGTATCAAAATCAACACGCTTGGCACCAAGACTTGGTTAAATGGCATTAGGTTTTCTACAACGAAATGTCCGGCTTTATGGACGACTGCCGTGAAAATCCTGGCATTATGGACAGCTTTAGAAGCATTGAAGTTCAGAACCGATTTAGGCAATACTCATTCATGGGCCAAAATCCAGACACAATGCCTCCTCCTCCGCCTCCGCCAAGCTATAGAGATCCTGACAGACATGATGAGGAGTCCTGTGGTGGCCACAATCCAAATTAACCCACCATCATTTCATCTCACTGCATTTCATTTCATCTTGCTCAAGTTTTATTTTGTTGCACAATATATGGTTTAGCTTATGTAACTCTTCAACTCGTTCGAATATTTAAATGCTTTTCTCTTTCTGTTTATCTCTATTGTTATTGCCCTTATTTGAAGCTTCATTCTTTGTGATTGATAGCCTGTTATCCTTTTTTTTGCCATGTCCTGCTACACTATGCTACCTTGATGATTCTGTTTCTTCCTCTTTTTGATGTTGACAAAGGGGGAGAAAATGCAGATATGCACAAACTCAGGGGGAGTATCACACATCTTGCCAAGAATTTGCCATCATCAAAAAGGGGGAGTTTGTGAGAAAATTCTTTACCTTGAATTAATTTTTAATGATAGCAAATTGTGTGATCATCATCCAAATGTTGGTTGTGCATTACATTACATGATACATTTGTGTTTTATTATGTTTTCATCCCACTCTATTGTTGCATAACTATACATATAGACCTACATTGATACTTTCCTTAAAATAACAATTAAAATGCATTTTGTGTCAGTATGCATCAATACATAAGCCTCTGCATCGATACATACAGCATGTGATAAATCACAAAACATTTTTGTTCAGTATGCATCGATGCATACGAGTCATGCATCAATACATGAAAGGCAAAAGACTCTATGCATCGATCCACACGATCCCTGCATCGATACATGACTAATTGAAACAGCCTGTGTATCAATACATACGCATCAGGCATCGATACATCCTAGTGAAATAGTCACATGCATCGATACACACGACTTTTGCATCGATACATGATTAATCAATTTCACCAAAATTTCACATATCTTACAGTACGCATCGATGCACACTCTTATGTATCAATACATAAAGCTGTTTTGTGGTATAACAGTAACTGTTTTGCAGCATATATAAGACAGGTTATAACAGCAGTGCAAGACGACGAATTCATTGAGGGAAAACAATTGAACACAAGATCAAAAGCAGTGTTGGAGCAATTGTTTGAGAGCAATTAGAAACCTGAAAGAGACTTCATCTTCTCAATCACTTTTCTTCAAGAACATTTACACATAACCATTCTTGTTCTTTGGATTAAAGAAGCATCGAGATAACGTTCAGTGGTACGATCAAGGATCTAGCTGTGGTTTGCAGTGGAACGATCGAGGATCTAGCTGAGTTGAAGATTGAAGGGGGTTTCTAGGAAAAACCTACTGGTTTGTCCTTCAAGAACTGGAGTGTTCTTGAGGGTTTGGGAGTCACGTTTGCAGAACATATTCAGCCGCAGCGTTGCGTTTGGAGATCGGGGGATTTCGCAAGCAGGTCGTGGAACCGGTGAATTGTTTGCAATTTCGTGCAGGAAAATCTTGATCGTGCTCAGATCAAGTGAAGGTTCATACAAGAAGAGGTTCTTAGAGTTTAGAATTCTGTCTTTGTATCATAACCTTGTATCAACGGATTCGGCAAAAATTGATAATCAAAGTTCTCAATTTCATTTGAAATTGAGAGGGAGACGTACCCACACGCGAGGACGACATGGGGAACTTCCTTACCAAATCTCTGCGTATCGTATTCTTACCTTACTCCTCTTTACGCTTTAAAACTGTTTTCGAAATTTCAGTTAGTGTGTGGTGATTGTTCCTGTTGCAAGACAGCAGTGGCAAGAAAACTTTTAATCAAACTCCATTGCTGTTTATCATCGATCACATACACACCAACTGTTTGACAAAACGGTTAGCTAGATTTTATTCATTGGAAATAGACTTTAATGATAAGTGCATTCAATTAGTTAAAATTCTGGTGTGAATTGTTTCTGTCATTCTCATTAAAATCCAGCAATTAAACTTGTGTGTCCGGCTTTCTAGTAGCGGTTCAGAATAGACGGAAGTCGATTCGGGACTGATTTTTCCGCCAACTTTGAAAACTCTGATAAAATTTCAAATCCGTTAAATTTCAAAGAGGTGATCTATTCACCCCCCCCTCTCGATCACTAGCCACACCGTCTAACATATGTGCATTGACAAGGTCAAGAGAAGGTGAAAGCAAGCATGGAAATGGTTCCCAAAGCTCTCATCCATCAAATATTCCTCCCAAGTATCTAAATTCATCATTTTGATCAAAGCAAATCAAAGGGTTTGAGGCTTGTTTCCCAAGGAAATCCTAATTCACCTGTTCATCAACTGTGCCTTGCTCATGAAGCAACCTCAACCCATGGTCAAATACAATCAAGGGAAGTTCTTTAATTCATAATTTCATGCATATTTGAACTTAATTGAGTTTCCTCAATCATCAATTTATCAAGATATGAGTTTTGGACTTGAGAAGTTGGTCAGTCAATTCATCTGACTATTTTGAAATGCACTGAGACCTAACTTCTTATGTGTTTGTCAAATCGAGATGACCCCAAGGGAAAAAATGTTCTTAAGGACAACATGAATAACTTTCATGTTCATCAAAATTTTATTTGAAGCTTGGAAGGTCATTATCCATTCCAAGACATTATAGGCCATTTTGACTGAAACCCTAATTTTGGGTCAACTTCCCAAGAACATAACTCATTTATCTTTCATGATTTTGAGGTGAGACTTAATGCATTGGAAACATTAATGTGTCTACTTCAAATGTTATGTTTAGAAAATTTGCAAAATCTCAAAATAAATGCATGTGATAATGCAAAACATTATAGGTCACTTTGGGCCAAGTGCATTGAAATGTGAAAAAGTCCAACTTCAAGTGCCCATAACTTCTTCATAAAAAATCCAAATGGTTCAAACTTTAATTCCAAATTGATTTTCTTGAAAATATATACAACTTTCATGTTGAAGGTTTTGTCATTTGGAGCTTTCATCATTCAGACAGAAGGGCTTCAACATTGGCCAATTTTGGAAATTTCACACATGCATGTTTTGTACCCTACACTTCAAGCTCAAATTTCATTATTTTCCAAGGCCCAAATGAAGTTTTGATCAACATGACATTTGTTCCTTATACAACAAGCTTTCCGACCATTACTCATAAGGTTGCATTTGGATTTTGGAAGCATCATTTTCGAAGAGATGAAGAATTATGTGAAATTTTAGAAACCATTTGAAAACTCCATGCACACTCATTTGCAATCATATTTGCACGTCCATTCCATCTAATTATGATATAAGCTTTCCATTCCAATCAGAATTGGGCCATCCATGCGCCTGTACAGGCCCATGCATGGAGGCCCTCTTCTCCCATGCAATGCTTTGTTCATGCTCCCACCTAGCCATTTGCTATAAATACAAGTGCTTGGCCTCTCATTTTCTCAACCTTAAGGCGCCCTACATGCTGTGCAACTGAAATCCCATCCCTTACACCAAAGGAACTCTCTCTTTTCTCTCAAATTTTTAGATCTAGAATTCAGTTTCCTCGACTGTTTTCTTAGATCTAAAAGTTCCTAGACCTCTTCACCTTGATCCATAGAGCTTTCTGTTTGCAAAAGAACCCAAGGATCTTGACTCAATTCTTCACCATTCAAAGGTTTTCCTCAACTGCATTTTGCTTCGAATCAGCTCATATATTGTTCCATTTGCCTTGATTTTGTGTGATCTAAAGTCCTCTGTATAGAGGCAACATTATTGTGTTTTCAATTTTTGAAATTAAGCAAGTTCAGTTGAACACCACTAAAGTTCCATCTCTGATTTCTCTCTCAATAGGGATCTAGAGTGGAATTGAGTGGCACAGGAGTGATGTACATCAGTCCACCTTTCATTTGATACCTGGATCGTGCATTTTCATGCACATTTATTTCTCTGCAATTTCTAATCTCCGCCGGAGCTAGCCGGTGAAGACGGTGGCACTAGCCACTGTCTGTTTGCCAGTTTTAATGTGGGCCGTTGGATCATGCTTCCAGATCTAATCAGATCCATTGGATGTTATGACTTTCTTTTAATATTTGTGTTATTCAGTTGACCCTGGACTTTGGTGGACGCGTGCTTAAGGAACGTTTGATGTGCCAGCTCAATTAATGAGCCTGATCCAACGCCTCACGTTTTTCCTTATTTTTAAATTCTGATTTTAATTTCCATTCTATTTTTTAATTCCATTTTATTTCTCAAATTCATATCTCTCTCATTATTGGTCCAAAAAGTATGGGACCAATTGCATTATTTCTCTTTTAATTTCTAGTTTCTAAAAATGATTTTTAATATTTTTTATTTTATCATTTGCTATTTTTTAGTAATTTTATCTTTTGTGGTCATTTTTAATTCATTTTAAATAGTTTTTGATATTCAAAAAATACAAAAATATTTTTCCAACCTCTTTGAATGATGATAGATCTATGAAAAATATTCTCATCAATTTATTAATTGATTTGAGATTTATTTGAGATTCTAGTTCAATTAGGTTATTTTTATGCCTTTTTTAATTGATTTAAAATAGTTTCTGACTTCTAAAAATGCTGAAATTTTTTGTCAAACTTTGTTTGACCTTGTTGAACTTGGGATAATTCACTTGGACTTTTCAAAGTTGATTTGAAGTGAATTTGAAGTTTGACCTTTCTTTATTATTTTAATTCTGGTTTTATTTTAAAATATTAAAAATGCCAAAAATATTTGACTTGTTTCTTGACTTCTAATCTTCATTTTGCTTCTGTTTTCTATTGTTTGACCTTGATCTCCTCTATCTTTGGTCAATGCTTGTTGATTAATACATACCATTTCATTTAATGCACTTTAATTCTTTATCTTCTTCTTCTCCTTCTTCTTTTTCTTTTTTTTGATCAATGAGTTAAAGATTG
The DNA here is from genome assembly GCF_024323335.1 of Lathyrus oleraceus. Lineage (NCBI taxonomy): Eukaryota > Viridiplantae > Streptophyta > Magnoliopsida > Fabales > Fabaceae > Lathyrus > Lathyrus oleraceus. Next base: position 170,201,165 of record NC_066583.1, on the reverse strand, counting down.
ATGGTTAGCATTGATTAGGGAGGTTTAATCTTCCTTGATTCAAATCTAATTCATCTTGATCATGGATCAAGTGAATGGCTTTGCATTCAGGATAGATCGCTTCCTAAATCATGCAAAGGACCTAAATCAATACAAGATCATTTCTCATCTTCTTTTTGGCATGGCAAGTTTTTGGAGTTTGGTTCACTAATCAAGACCTCTAACTTGTGTTGTTGCCTACATTATTATTGACCGGCCTCAGATAGTTGTGACTTCTACATAAGTCCAATTACGATTGCTTAACATAGCACTAAATTTTCCTTATGGCACACTAACTACTAATACTAACCATTAACCATTAACATTTAATTCTTGCTCTTTACATTGTTGCAATTTACTATTCTTGTACATATTATTCATTTGCTTTTTCCTTTACTCATTTGAGCACATGTTTATGTTAATGCAATTTGCCTTTTGCTCACTTGAGCACATAATTGTGTATATATTATTATGCTTGTGTTTTGTTTTTATTGTTGTGGACCGAAATGTAAAGAAATTGACAAATGGACTTAGTTTCTAGGACATTCCCTATGCAAATTGGAGTAAAAGGACCTTAATGTTGAAGATGGATTAGAAGGACCAAACCTTCTAAACTCACTCTTGTCCATTCTTGATTTACTTCATGGAACTTTTGATGTGTGTGCTTTTGTGCTAAGGAATCCTATGTGAGCTTAAATTGAAGAACCATTGCCATATTCATCCAAAGTGAAAGATACAAGATACATTGGGGATCTCCTAAGGAGCTTGTTTGATTATGTTGATTGCTTGAGCTTACTTATTTTGCTTGCATATTCTAAAGGATGGGAGCTACTTGGATCATCAATATGATCTCAAGAGAGGAACTCCATTTGTGGTCTTGTTTCTTATCCCTCATCTCTTGTATGATTAGGTCTTTAGCCATTCTTCTTCTTCCCTCCACTCTAACCCAAGCCAAAACTTTTGTGCAAACATTTAACATTTCTTTTCAAACTAGAAACCTAAGCCTTATGCTTTTGATTTTCAAACTTTCTTTTCATAACACTTATTTTGAATTGAACTTCTAAGTCAATCTTGACCATATTTTGTAAATACTTTTCATTGGTAAATACCACTTATTCAAATGCCTTTTGTGGTTTCAATGGCCACTCTCTTAATCAAAACTTTTCATAAACTTTAGCTATTAGGTTTAAGTTATCCTTGAGGTAGATATCATACTCACCTATATCCTTAGTGATGGACAATGAGTCTTCCATGCTTATTATAGGGTTAACCCCTCACTAGCATGTTGAAGCTATCCTCACATGGTGGATTTGTGGTTTTAGGTTGAGTTTTCTCCCTTGGATAACAAAAGACCTTAAGGCTTTTGGACCAATCAATTCACCAACTCATTTTGAGATTTTTACCCCGAACTACGAGGTTTTGATCCTAATCTTTTTTAAGATGGTACGTAGGCAATGGGTTTATCCATCCAAACACAAAAATGTAAATAAACTTGTATATTCTCTTCTCATCTCTTCAATCATGTTTGCACAAACAAATTTTCACAAAATACCAACCTTACAACAATGTGAAAAGGGCTCCCTAGGAGTACCTAGGATGTTTTGGGTGCTTAAAACCTTCCCATTGCATAACCAACCCCCTTACCCAGATCTCTGACATTTTTACTAGTTTTTTATTCGATAAAACTTTTAGGTTTTTGTTCGCTTTCTAACCATTCCTTTGGATAAATAGAAGTGAGGTGGCGACTCGACTTATATGGTTTACCTTGGATTTAGTCAATATCTCTAATGGTAACGAATACCCCGCTACATGGACCTTGCAGATTGTTCATAAGCATATCCACCAATTCTCATTCTAGCAAAGGAGGTTGTACCCTCGCCTCAAGCTCTCTTCACCTTTGGGCATATTCTTTAAAATTCTCTTCAGACTTTTGTGTCAGGTTTTGCAGTTGCGCACAATTGGGTGCCATATATGTATTATACTGGTAATGCTTAAGGAATGCTTCCACCATTTCTCTCCATGTCCGAATGTGGGCTCCTTCTACTTGCATGTACCAATCTAAAGATGCTTCACTCAATGAATCTTTGAAGAAATGCATGAGAAATATGCCGTCGTTAGAATAAGCGACCATCTTGTGACAGTAGGCTCGAATATGGTTTCTTGGACCACTAGCTCCTTTGTACTTCTCAAAGTCATGGACTTTGAATTTAGCAGGGATAACCACACCGGGGGCTAAACACATTTCCGCAACATCGTGACCTAAAGCGTCAGTGCTTTCCATTGCCTTTAATTTATCTTCGATGGCTTTGACCTTCTTTTCCTCTTCATTGGCCGAGGGACCAAAGGCTTCATACATGGAGGTAACTCTTGGGCTGAAGAAAGTGTCTTGCTGATTGTCCACTTCAATAACAGGAGGATTGAGGACAGGTTGAGGGACACTGTCGGGTGAACCTATTGGAATATGGAATGGGATGTTGCCTTGAGGAGGCACACAGTTTTCCATGATAGGAGGATTGTCATTAGGAATAGGAGTGGCAGCGTGAGATTGTTGATTCATCTTTTCTTGCATTCTGGCCATCATCTCTTGACCTCGAGGGACTGCTTGGATCATCTGCATTAGTTGTCCCATTTGTGCTCTTACTTGAGATACTTCCTCATGGAGAGCGACTTGATTATGTTCTAACTGGTCCATTATAACTTGCTGGTTGCAGCGCATGTTGTAATGATGCCAGGAAGTCAGTTTGTAGCGTCAGTTTCTGATCAAGAAAGGGTGAATGATGAGTTTTTTTTGGTTTTGGAAATGAAAATGATGCCTGAATGTTGTTTTTTCATTTTGTTTTATTAATGCAAAGCTCTTTAGTTATTCATGTTGTTTATTGCAAGAAACATTTAGCAATTTAAACATTACAATCAAGAATAAAGGAAAACACATATAGTGAAATCAACGAAGCTTCATTCATCCTTAGAAGGGAATAGTACAAGTACAAATATATTGTAAATTTCAAAATACAAGTTGTCAAAGCAAATAAAGCAAGCTAAATGTCAACTCTAAAGATGACCCTTTAAGACTTGCAGAGAGCCTCAATGTCGGTAATGAGATCTGCCATAGTCTTCTTGTAGAATTTGACAAAATGGTAGACTTCTTCAGGGGTGTTCTTAGGGCACACGACCAAATCAACCTCTTTCAACTTATCAGAAAAGTCTTGGAGGGCATAATTAGTCAGGACTGCCATGATTGCATACTTGTCTCTCCACTCGTTGTAGAGGGTTCAGAGGTTATGGATGATTTCATCCCTTTGAGCTATTGAGGCTTCTGCCCCATGCCATCTCTCCTCTCAATATCTGCAATCATTTTGCAATTCCACATATGCTTGGTCATAAATTCCCATCTTCAGATTCTTGATTTTCTCGTAAGCTCTTCCAAGGTTGAACTGCTCGCGTAAGTAGCTTCAGTGGATTTTCTCCCTCTCTAGATATTACTTAGCCAAGAGATCCTTGCACTCCTTAAGAATGGTCTTAAGCTATAGGATCTAGGCTTCATAGTCCTCCCTAGCCTCCTTCTTTGTTGCATTATACCTATCAATGGTCTTCTCAAGGTCCTTGATGGTTCGATATGCTTGATCCGACTTGTTGTTGCAAACGTCTAGTTTAGAATTGTCTCCTTGTAGAGCACCACCAACCCAAAATATTTGGCCTTCTACCTCCCTTAGTCTCTTCTTACTGATTCCAAACTTCTCACAGACTTGCTTACCCTTGTCTTCCAAGGCGTAGTTATGTTCCTTGGTACGGCCGAGTTGGACTCATAGTAGAGTGTTTTCTAACTCAAGCTCTCGTATCCTGTCGATAAGCTTGACCATGTCATCTTGCAATATGGGATCAGGTTCAGGCTCCCATGATGGAGTGTCATAAAATAAAAGCATCTTGACAACCATAGCCCTTTCTTTTACCCACACAAAGTAGGGTTCCTTGGCTAGGATGTTATTTTTTCCCTATTCTTGGTCGATTCGGATCACGCTTGTCCAAGCTTTCTTCACTCTCTTTACAGCTGAATTAAGTGGATCCACAATGTTGACGATGAAAGGTACGAGGTCCGAACCACGAGAGGGCTCAACATGGCGTACCCTAAACGCCTCTTGAGTAGCACAGGATTGTAGTTGATGCAACCATGTGTTCCTATTAAAAGGACATTACAGAACCCTCAACATCTTGAAATGACATCCTTGATTTCCCATTCTCTCTTATACCAAAGGATTGAACTGGCAGAGAGAGATACAAATCTTTAGGGGCAAGACAAATTTCTATAATCAAAGGGCCCATGTTGAGGCATACGGGTCCTCTTCCATAGGTGCAAAAGGGGAGCGCAATATAGAAAGGTCCCTCCTTTTTGTCATGCCTTGTATGAAAGGTAAGATAGAAGTTTGCGAGCAAGAATGTCATTGGGTTGTTGGCTAGGAAGACTTACACGACCAAGTGATCCACAAATTTTTCTATGTTAGGGAATAAAGTAATTCCATGTATCAATAGTGTTAGGGCTGCACTAAAGAATTCTGGCCTTTCTTCCTTAATTATCTTCCAAGCATGGTTTTTGAGGAATTTATGCGTTAGACCCTTAACGGTACCTTTAGGTCCCCAATTGGCCACTAGTTCATTGGCATTAATACCCAAGACTATAGAGAGTCTAGACAAGCAAAATCCTTTTTCCAACTTAGGAAATGGGTTATATTCCTTTATTGGTCGGTTGAGAAGTCTCTCAATATCTTCTAGGGTTGGGGAGATTTGAAAGTCGGAAAATGTGAAACATCTCAAAGGGACGTCATAATACTGAGCAAAGGTAGTAATTGCACCATAGTCAATCTTATATTTTAGGGGGTCTATGATGTTTCTGTATGTAGCTCTGAATTTGTTATCCTTGAGGGATGTTACCCTAGAGCACATGACCTTCAACGTGTCAATTTTTGGACTCTTGTATCTGAAGGAGAAGGTGCTTTTCTTTGATGTGGGATCCATGATTGTATTTATAGAAAAGTCTTATATTTCCCGCGTTTAAACAAACAAAATCCTTAAGAGATTTGCTTATTGATTAATGGTGTATGAATGTTCATGAATGCATGGATGGATGAACAATTTTTATTATTTTCCACAGAACTTAGGCATAGGGTTCAGAATATGTATTATTGCGATGGGGAGTATGGTTTAATAATGACTGCTTTTAAACCAAGGTTCTCACTTTGCATGATATAGGGATTTTGAGAGATTGGGTGTAAGACACTGCCCTTAGAGTCATGGACTCCCTTGACTTTCTGTCGCTTATGTCAATTTACTTGCCGGGCGACAACTCCGTCAAGGAAATCTACTCTAAGTGAGATCTTCGTATCAACCCTCGCGAGGAAAGCTCCTCGGCGATCTATACTACGCGACCATCGGTCTAGGCCTACCAAGGTTAAATGTTCTAAAAAAAGGGGTCTTAGGTTCACAAACTCTAATGGAGATAAGGATGCTTACACCGAAACCTCGACGATCATCAATACCTCTAAGAGAGTTTACCACTAAGTGAGGTTCTTGTATGACCCTTCATGGGGAAATCTCCCCGGGGACCAATACTAATCAACCTCTCATATCTTAAGCAAGCTCTCAGACTCGGGCGAAGAGTCTTTCACACATGGTTTAATTGCAATCGTTATTTAACCATCTTTTTCCTTTGCCATGGGGCCATAGTCACAGATAAACAAAGAAACATACATACAGGTTAGTAATAAAGAAAAAGAGTGCAAAAATAAATAAGCGGATAAGTTCCCACACGCGCAAAAGGGACAACCTAAACTAGGCTTGACTTCCTTAGGGAAATTGGTTCCCCAGGAGAGTCACCAACTGTCACTACCGAGATTTTCACGATAACAAAACTGGACAGATTGAACAAAAGAATGCCTATCTCGAAGATAAAAAGGAAAAACAGAAGAGTCGCCACCGAACTTTATTGGAATTTCCTCTATGGAAGAGGAGAGGGGAAATAAATGATAAAACTCCCAAAAGAAAAAGGTGCACACGGGAAGTGAAAATATGGATAAAGAATCGGTCTCGCAATCGAGAATTGGGTTCAAAAGTCTATTATGCAAGGGAAAGGTATTAGCACCCCTCACATCCATGGTACTACATGGGAATCATTTAGGTTGTTTGCGTATGTGGGTATTTATCTCACTTACTTTTATTTTATTCTTATTTACAAAAGAGTGTGAAAGAAAGGGTTTTTGGGTTTTTTATTATTGTGCTCGCCAAGGAATGTGACCCTTGTGCCTACGTTTCACTCATCGGGTGATGAGGAATCAGAACTCCGTAGTTCGGAGTAGAAAATGTTTGTGTGTTGGTTGATTTTACCTTTGAGAAAAGGGTTTTCAGGGTGGTTCCCTAAGGCAAAAATGAGTTTGATGGGTTATGTTGATTTTACCTTGAAAAAGGGTTTATGAGAAGAGTTTGTGATTAGATTGCACTAAAGTCTATGGGTGGAGGTGAAAATTATAGATAAATAAGCCAAACGTCTTGTGTCCAAAATAATCAGAGTAAGGGTAGGAAAGCTCCAAAATAATTGTAGTTTTATGGTATTTTGAATTTGATTATGGAAAAGCCACTTGACATTGAATCAAAGGTTTGTTGATTTGATTATGAAATTGGGTAATGTAATGGATATACAAAGTAACCAACAAGAAAGTAAAGGGTCTCATTGTAAGGTAGCCTAAGAGAAATCCTTATGTGTGCACAAGTGACCTAAGCTAACAAAGGATATGGTCTTACAAACATGTCTCCCTAGGGTAGTACCATGATGCCATTCTTACAACCGGTATGTAAGTTACAGATGAAATCCAAAGTTGAAACCAAAGTGTCACAAGATATGGAAAGGGTAATGTCCTCCAAGCAAACGTCCTAAATGAGATCCTCTAAGTCCAAGTTGATTACAACGACTTGATAAGTTTGTTTCTTTGTGAAAAGCTATATTATTTTATACACAGTTCTTCTTTAAGTGTTTGTTTATCATTTGTGAAAAACCTTCTTGTATAGAAGCAACTTGTAACACACAAACTATTATTCAAACTGTTTATTTGACTCCTTAAGGAGACTAGGGTATATTCGGATCCTTGAGAAGACAAAGAAGGTTATTCTTTGTGAGTTCTTAAGGAGACTAGGGTAGAGTCGGATCCTTGAGAAGTTAAAGAAGGTTATTCTTTGTGATTATCGTAGGTTGTTGATTATAGTGGATTAAGTCCTTGTGTATAAGGCAAAATCACCTTGGCGGGTAGACTAGAGTAACTTTGAGTTTCAACCGAACCAGGATAAAAATACTTGTGTTTTTATCTCTTTGTTATTAACTTTTAAGTGGTGTTCTAGAGTTGGTAAAAAGCTTTTGTTTTTTAAAACCCAATTCAAACCCATATTTCTTGTGTTTTTCACACCTTCATCATCATCTTCCTCCATCTCTTGAGTTACCTAGCAAAAAATGGAAATAAGAAAAGCTAGATGAAGAAACAAGATCGAGAAAGAAATAGAGAGTCGAAGACTCAAACCTGAGTTTTCTTCGATGCCTCAGTAGATGCGTCCTTTGTACTTTCATGCGAAAGATGCAGAGAAGCGATTACCGTGTTTGCACGCTTTCGGCCTTGAAAAAACAAAGTATTATTCATATGAAATGTTTGAACTTTACCAGTAAAAACAAAAAGAGACGATCTAAAAACTTGTTTTGCTACTTCATCTTCGATAGGGGTTTCCTCTTTTTACTTCGCCTTCCCTTTGGTGGCATAAGCAGTCGAAACAATCTTTTTTTTTTATTCTACAGATTGAAGTGTGAGTTAGATTACTGTTGCCAAAGGAATGAAAAGTTAGAAAGAAACTTCTATTATTACCTTTGATGCTTGGCTAAGCTAATCACCTACAACAACAACATCCTTCATCACCTCCTCAAAGAGGCAACTTGTTTACCGTGAAAATTGGTAAACAACCGCTGGTCTTTGAAATCAAGGATACTTTGGTTACTCACAGGATCAACCAGATTAATCCTGTGAGTAACCAAAGTATCCTTGATTTGGAAGACCAGCGGTTGTTTACCAATTTTCACGGTAAACAAATTGGCACGCTCAGGGGGACAATTCTACTATTTTAAAACAATTTTCCTTTTTGAAAATCTTTATCAGTTCTTCATTTTGATATCTCTCCTAACAACTTCGTTGCATGTTACTAAGAAGTGGTAAAGTATCACAACCAAGAAAGATAGACTAAGGAGAAGATACACGAGGAGAAAGGTGAATCCACCAAATAACCAAAATCCTCCAAATAGTAATGGAGAACCACCCATGCATCTGCGCCAGGGGGAAGTACGGTCACAACATCTGCTGCGAAACTTGTACCATCCACGGCGAATTCGACGCCTGTGCAGTCGATGGCCCAAAATGGGCCTATTTTGTCTTATGTGAGGCCACAAGGCCCACCAGTAAATCCCTTAGGAATGCAGGGTCCACCAGTAACCCCCCCTCCAAGGGGAAATCAATTCTTTATGATCTATGTGACTCGTTTTTCGATGCCTTTAAATGGTCGCGAACAACCATTTGGCATGCCAACTTCAATGATGAAAATTTTACACAATTCGACGTCAACATATGCAAACCCACTCTTGAATGCATCTTCGCCATTACAGGGGTATGGGTTTGGTGTTAACAATTTAGGTCGAAGCCAACCCTTAGGGATGTGTCTTCATACCAAGATGTCCAATTTAACCAATAATTCTGCAGCGATGTTAAGGCAGCAAATGGACGAAAGTAACCATGTAATGGTCCAGATGCTGGCCCAAACGATAGGTAGAATATTTAACTCGTTGGTCCAAAATACTACCCAATCAAACCAACAAATGGCTGCGTAAATGACGTGCATTGTAGATTTCTTTGGTGTCTCACAACCTCCTCGACACCCTCAAAGGGAATGGATAAGATAAAATAAAGGCTAGCCATCGAGGATGACCTTACCATTAACCAAGTCCCACGAAATGAACCACGGGAAAATATGGTGAATTAGGGATTAGGAGTAGAACCACCCAGGGTCGAAGCCCCGAGAGTCGAACCCCCTAGGGTTGAGCAACAAATCCTAAGGGAAAGAGAACCAAGGGTAGTAATGGTAAATAAGCACCAAAATGCTAATGAAGTCGTATAACAAATTCGACATGATGATATGACAGTAGATAATAATCTAGTAGCCATGGTCGAAAGAATCATGGCGCGAAATGGGGTAGATGTTGGCCTCTATAGGCCAAATTACACATCATATTTATCTGAGTATGTTCTGCAATTAGAATTACCAGTTAGATGGAAAGTCCCCAAGTTCACTAAATTCTCTAGGGACACTACTGAGTCCGTTGTAGAACACATGGTTAGATACCTAATAGAGGCAGAGGAAATTGCAAATAATGAGAATCTTAGGATAAAATATTTCCCAAGTTCTCTTACGAGGAATGCCTTGACATGGTTCACCACATTACCAGTGAATTCTATTGATACTAGGACTCGTTTAGAGAGATTGTTCCATGAGAAATTCTACATGGGACAGTCGAAGATAAGTATGAAAGAATTGGCCAGCATCAAATGAAAGTTCACTGAGTCAATAGATGATTACCTAAATAGGTTTTGTTTGCTTAAGGCAAGATGTTTTACGCAAGTGCCTGAGCATGAGTTGGTCAAAATGGCTGTTGGTGGAATTGATTACTCTATTAGGAAAAAATTGGATACTTAATACCTGAGAGACATGGCCCAGTTGGCTGATAGAGTTTGCAAGGTGGAATGTTTGAAGGCTGAGAAAGCTAGAGCAAGCAAAAATAATAGGAAAGATAGAATATCTTATGTCAAATTAGGTGATGACAAACCTGGAACGTATGGTGATCAGGTGGATTTCGACGAAAGCAAGATTAACCTTGCTGAACTAAAGCAATGGCCACCTTATTCTTGCAAAGTCTTAGCCCATTCAAATGGGAAGAATCCAGTCGAACCAGATAAGAGTGATAGGTTTCCTAAGAAAACTTATACCTTTGACGTCACCAAGTGTGACAAAATCTTCGACTTACTTGTCAAAGATGGCCAGGTGATAGTGCCTCCTGGCGCTAAAAGGCCCCTTCTAGAGAAAAGAAAAAAGAAGGGATTTTGTAAGTATCATAATCTTTTGGGCCATAAAACTTCACAATGTTTTCTTTTCAGGGATCTTGTGCAAAGTTCTATTAGGGATGGAAGGCTCAAATTTAGAGACAAAATGAAGGCTCCAATGAGGATTGATTCAGATAATCTCCAAATGGCTGATGCTCACTACACTAAGCCATCAATGGTCAATATGGTGGAGATATCTGAAGGTTCTGGAAAGAATGCTGAGATGGTCGAAGTTGTTGATGGCTTCAACCAGGGAGCTGCTGAAGGCTTCACCAACGAGAACACTAAGGTTTTCGCCCAGCAAGTCACTGAAGGCTTTAATAAAGGGATCACTGAGGATCCCCATCAAATGTTCACAACAACAAAAACCGCTGAAGGTTTCGATAAATAGGTCACCGAGGATCTCAATAAGGAAATTGTTGTAAGTTTCACAACGAATTAAGCCACTAAAGGTTTCATACACATAAACATGACTGAGGCCACTGAGGGCCTGAGGGTTAGGTTGTAGGATTTGGACATCACTAAGGGTGCCAACATAGGGGTTAACATGGTTGAAATGACCCAGAAGACCGCTTCAATGGAGGTGGACGAAGAAAGCCCCCGACAAGAGGAATACAACAAACTAGCATACCCCAAAAAAGAGGAAGAGTTGGTCGGATTCCTCTATAGATGCCATAAGAAAAGATCAGAGGTGATTATATGCCCAAGGTACAGTTCAGTTTTTGATAGGAAAGCTCCAGAAAACATTTAAGGAGTTCGATTGGCCAAGAATGGGAAAAACTGGAAAGACCCCAGAAACAACCAAGTGTTCGACAACAGAAGGGATCCTAGAAGGGGAGACCAAAGACACCTAGCTTTTTAGACAAATAGGCCTTCGACATACAGGCCCACTACTGATGCCCCTAGGGGTAGGTGGGTGAAACCAGTCGAAGGAAGAGGACAAGGCCATCAAAAATGACAAAACCTTGAAGTCAAAAGGGGATCCTCAATAGCATACGGAAATGAGTTTCAAGATTCGAAATAATTGGCGTATCGTTCCAAAAATTACAAGGGGAAGAACCCAATGTCCAGGTCCTAGTGGAGAAGGCAACAACAACAATGAAAAGTTGAAAGGGAGGCTGCAAAACAGGTGAAACCTGAGTCAAATAGCAACGTACCACTGAAGCAGGAAAAGAAGGAAGAAAGAAAGCGTGTCGAGAGGAAGTTGTTTTCTCCTTAGAAGAAGGTGTCTGCAGAGAAGTCTAATCATGAAGAGGACATGATGACAGATGTCTTCGATTCAGATTTTGACGCCTCATTAGACATTACTTGCAATATGGTATCCGTACTACCTAGAGAGTATGATCAAGTTATGGAAGTAGAAGAGCCAGAAGATTTGACTGAAATGGAGATGGCTAGACACAAGCCTGTTTGTTATTATATAATGAACAATGGTTGTGTAGAAGAACAAAATGCCTTTTTTGAAAGGCCGGATGAATAAATGAAAAGTCATCTGAAACCTCTGTTTATCAGAGGTAAAGTAGGAAACGTGGGAGTGAATAAGATTATTGTCGATGGTGGAGCGGCAGTTAACCTGATGCCGCACTACAAGCTGAAGAGGATTGGGAAAGATGACACCAATACAAGGCCCCACAACATGGTTCTGTCGAAATATGAAGGGAAAGTTGGAACAATAATGGGGGTAATACAGATAGACCTCACAGTTGGAACAATCACAAGGCCAACAATGTTTATGGTGATAGCATTAAAGGCCAATTATAATCTGCTTCTAGGTCAATAGTGGATTCATGGCATCAGTGCAACCCCTTCTTCAATGCACCAAAGAATCACAATCTGGAGAAACAATGGGATCATGGAAAACATAGAAGCAGACCAGAGCTATTTCATGGCCGAAGTTAATCATGTGGACAGAAGCAACTTCGAGAAGAACCTGGCTCACATAGCACCTCGCAATCTCGCGGGGTTCGACTTCACACCTGTAGACAATGCATTATGCTCCCTCTATCTACACCTAACCCATGGGTTTCAATGTGATATAGAAGTTGTAAGAGAAGAAGACTTGGGCTATGGAGGTACAGAAGGTATCCAACCAACGGGTTGGGGAAGCGGACTCAATGATGATGTCTGATACAAAGACATTAGAAAGGATTTCGGCTTATATAGCCGAACACAAATTAAAGGCGGTCTTAGAGGCTGAAGTTAAATACATGGATGTCGAAGCCAAAAAGAATGAAATGCACTTGGAGTGTCCTAGTAAGGACTTTGATCCAGAACCACCTGATAAGGTTCGAGACAAAGTGCAAGGCCAGAGGCTCGACGCCATATACGATGACGAGCCTTTGGTTTTCAAAAAGGATCCGCTGACAAATAATACAAAGATTCTAGCGCAAGATCCTTTAGAAGAGATCTACTTGGGGAAATGGGGGATCAAAAGTCCAACATACGTAAGTGCCAACATCAGCCCATGACTCAAAATCGAAGTGATCCATTTGCTGAAGAAGTACAAAGACTGCTCCGCATGGGATTATGATGAAATTGTTGGTTTAAGCAAAGATCTGGTCGAACTGAAGTTGCCCATAAAGCCTGGGAAGAAGCCCATCAAGCTGACCCCGAGGCATTTTGCACCTGAAGTTCTATCGAAGATTAACGAAGAGGTAGAAAGGCTTCTCATATGTAATTTCATCCGCACCACAAGGTATGTCGACTGGATTGCCAATATTGTACCAGTCATTAAAAAGAACGACACTTTAAGGGTTTGCATTGACTTTAGAGATTTGAATGTTGCAACCCCAAAGGATGAATATCCAATGCTTGTGGTGGAAATGCTAGTAGATTTTGCCACAGGACATGAGTATCTTAGCATGCTCGACGGATATTATGGATATAATCAGATCTTCATTGCTGACAAAGATGTGCCAAAAACGGAATTTCGATGTCCCGGAGCCTTAGGCACCTACGAATGGGTGGTGATGCCTTTTGGCCTAAAAACGCTGGGGAAACTTATCAGCGGGCGATGAACTCTATTTTCCATGATTTTATTGAAACATTCATGCAAATCTATATTGATGATATTGTGGTTAAGCCCGTTTCATAAAAAAGTCATATAGGCCATCTTTGACAATCATTCGAAAGAATGAGGAAACATGGTCTGAAGATGAATCCTCTTAAGTGTGCTTTCTGCATGCAAGCTGGGGATTTCCTAAGCTTCATGGTCCATAAAAAGGGATCAAAATTAACCTGAACAAGACCAAGGCCATCATGGAGGCTAAAGCGCCATCAACAAAGAAGGAACTACAACCGCTGCTTGGCAAGATCAACTTCTTAAGGAGGTTTATCTCGAACTTAAGTGGCAAGACTCAAGCCTTACCACCTACTCAAGAAGGAAAGCTTTGAATGAGGGTAAGCACAACAAGAGTCTTTCGACAAGATCAAAGACTACCTTGTGCATCCTCCGATTCGGTCACCTCCTTGTAGGAATAGAAGTATGAGATTGTACATAGTTGCATCTGATGTAACTTTAGTGAGCATGTTGGCTCAAGAGGATGAAAATGGCATCAAAAGGGCCATTTACTACCTTAGTAGAGTTCTCAATGATGCAGAGACTAGATATAGTGTAATCGAAAAGTTACGTCTATGTCTATATTTCTCATGTACAAAATTAAAGCATTATATAAAGCCAGTTGATGTTTATGTTTCGTCTCATTTCAACGTTATTAAACATATGTTATCTAAATCCATCTTACATAGTAGAATTGGTATATGGGCATTGACTTTAACTGAGTATTCTTTAACTTACATGCCTTTAAAGGCTGTTAAGGGACAAGTGGCATCAAACTTTATAGTTGACCACTCCATAGTAGAAAACTCCCTAAAATATATGGAGTTTGAGCCTTGGAAGTTATACTTCGACGGTTCTAGTCATAAGGATGGAACGGGTGTGAGAGTATTAATTATTTCTCCTAACATAATTCCAACAAAATTCAAGTACAAGGTCGAAGGCCTTTGTTCAAACAATGAGGCTAGGTATGAGGCTTTGAGATCTTGTTTGAATTGGGGGCAACTCGAGTAAAAATAATGGGAGACTTAGAGTTAGTGATAAAACAAATCACAAAGGAGTACAAATGTGTTAAAGAAAATCTAATTATATACTTTGTGATAGCTAGTAGACTCTTACGTAAATTTGAAATAGTGAACATTCGACACATACCTCGACTTCAGAATCAAGAGGTCAATGACTTGACTCAAATTGCCTCTGGGTATAAAGTTTCAAAAGTGAAATTACAAGATGTAATCGAGGTTAGAGGAAGAGTTGTGTCAACCAGACTATCCCCATCAAATTTTGAGACAACGAAGCTAGGATATGTTGACGAAGAGAATTTTGAGATACTAGCCATAGATTGTTTGGCAGACGAAGATTGGAGAAAGCCAATAGTAGAATATTTAGAAAATCCAATGGCATCTGTTGAACGAAAAGTCAGGTATCGTGCTTTAAGTTATAATATTATGGGGAACGAATTATTTAAGAAGACACTTGAAAGAGTCTTACTTAAATGCCTTAGTGAATCTGAGGCATACTTTTCCCTCTCTAGTGTCCATAGTGGGGCGTGTGGGGCACATCAGGTGGGTCATAAGATGAAGTGGTTATTATTTCGACAAGGAATGTATTGGCCTACCATGCTTAAGAATTGTATGGATTTCGCTAAAGGTTTCCAAGAGTGCCAAGTGCATGCGGGCATACAACATGTCCCTGCAAGTGAACTCCACAATATTGTGAAGCCTTGGCCTTTTAGAAGTTGGGCATTAGACCTAGTTGGAGAAATTTGACCAACGTCATCTAAGTGTCAACGATACATTCTAGTGGGTATAGATTATTTCACTAAGTGGATTAAGGTTATACCTTTAACGAATGTGGACCAAGAAACTATAATCGAGTTCATCCAGAAACATATCATCTACAGGTTCGGAATCCCAGAAACTATCACAACAGATCAAGGATCAGTTTTCACTGGTCAAAAAGTCCAGGAGTTTGTTAAGGAAATGGGGTTCAAATTATTGACGTCTACACCCTATTACGCTCAGGCTAATGGTTAGGTCAAAGCAACGAATAACGTAGTAATTGGGTTAATTAAAAAGAATGTGGGGAAAAAGCCAAGGAATCGGCATAAGACATTGAACCAGATTTTATGGGCGTATCGAACCTCCCCTAAAGAGGCTATAAATGCTACGCCTTTTCGGCTAACGTATGGTCATAATGTAGTTTTTCCAGTCGAAATCTACTTGCAGTCAACAAGGATTCAAAGACACCATAAAATTCCGTCTGATACTTACTAGAATATAATGTTGGATGAATTAGTTGATTGAGACGAAGAAAGATTAAAAAGGCAGAAAATGGGAGTAGAAAAATCGTACAACAAAAAGGTTAAAGTTAAACTATTTTCAACTGGATATCTAGTATGGAAAATGGTTTTACCAATGGATCGAAAAGATAGAACATTTGGAAAATGGTCCCCTGAGTGGGATGGCCCTTTTCAAATTATTCATGTTTTTTCAAATGGCGCATACGAAATCGAAGAATTGGCTGAGGATCGAAGGCTCTTGAGAGTAAATGGGAAATATTTGAAGAAATATAAGCCTTCACTTCAAGAGATAAAAATAATGAAGGAATAATTCATGCATAACAGTCAAAGTCAAAATGGAAAAATCAAATTGGACAGATTGTCAAAATGGCTAAGTCATTACATAAAAAGCCACAAAGGGCTTAAAAGTCATTACATTAGAATCAAACTGCGCAAGAGACAAACACTTCAAATAAATTCAACCAAGTCAAAAGGGGAGATAATCCTTCATCTTCTGGTACTTCGACTTCTAAAGTTGTAAGCGTCGTTCCCATCCAGATTTGTGACACGTAAGATTGTCAATTTCTTCTCCCATCCTTTAGGCCCTTTCCACGTGATGCATGCCGATTCAATATTCCTTCGCCAACGCATCTCCATCCAGTTTTAGGAGTTTCTCTTTGCGCTCCTTAGCCTTGATGATCTTGGTTTGCAACTCTCTGATTAGTTTTTACCAAGCTTCAATGTTTTTGTCATAGGCTTCGACCTCCTTCTTATTTTTCTCAGAAGCCTTCTCCAACTCCGCATTTTTCACAATGGATTCAGTGGTTGCTTCCCATTCAGCTGCTTGGGTTTCTAATTTTCTTTGAATTTTGTTCAAAGCTTACCTTATTCAAGTAAGGTCAGCAACAACGCAATCAGTCAGCAACCCAAATCCATGACAAGACTGCGACTTATGGAGAAGCATGTATGAATCAACTTGTTTCAGGAGGTCTTTAATCTCGTAGGAGGAAAAAGTATCATTCTCTAATAGGTGAATCAGATCAGTGTCGAAGGCCTTCTCTTTGAGTTTTTGGAACACTTCGCTACCATACTGGCTTGTAGTTTGGCCCCCTGACACTGTCAAAGTACTAGGACTCTTCTCTGACGAACTACCCCTGGCACTGATAATAGCCTTCATATGTTCTAGTGGTTTGCTTTGTTTTAGCACTTCTCACTCTTCAGGAGATAGCGCAGTGGCAGTTTCAGTCAAAGGTTTTGTGGTGTCTTTGGCAGCATCTGTAACACCCTTCTAAATACCCCAAATTATTATAATTAAAATAACAATATATTCATCAGAGTAATTATGCCCCGAAGGGTGTCACACAATCATTTCACAAAAATCATTAAAATATCCTGTCATGCTCATTCATTTAATCAAAATAAGGTTCTTTGCATAATTCGCAGCGGAATAAAATTCAACTCAATGTAAAACATGTAACACAATACATGTAAATCATCAACAACCAATATCAAATCAATTAAGACATCCCCTCCCGATGTTACATCTATCAGAGCATGACCCATCAGAACTACTCTAGACTCCAAGTATTAGCTTCTACTCAACTCATTTCTCGTTACCTGAAAAATAGGTGTAAGGGTGAGTTCCTCAATCAATATAATAAGCATTATAGAACAACATGTAATGCTAAGTAATTAACACATTAATTCACCCTAACCAGACTACACACTCAGCAACGACAGTATCCGTTCAAACATCATATTCAACAATAACATCTAGCATATATATAATCTCAACCATACTCAACATCAACAACACAACACACAACACACATATAATACTGGAATTCATCCATTCATATTATATGCCATACATTTATTATGCAATGAGACTCTATGCATGCGGTACCGACTATTTGTGAACATATAGTTCAACCTCACCGTCCAAATCCAGGCACGGCTACCAAGCTCACTAGTCCCACTCATTTGAGACATAGTGACTCACTCACTAATTCCTCACCATGGGAATTAGCTACCACCCCAAATGGGCCATGAAATGCACGCTACTCACCTAGCATGCAAACAATCAACAACAGTCCAATAATTACTAAACTCACTAATTCCTCACCATGGGAATTAGCTACCACCCCAAATGGGCCACAATGTGCAAGCTAATCACCTAGCAATTGCAACATCAACAACGAATTCAGAATAGACACATGCTCACACTCTAGCCACAAAACAGTCTATTCACAAATGCATACACAACTGATACAATCACAGCATCATGCATATCAACACACATCATTAACACGTTTTATCACAAGAGCATATCATATCATGCCACATAATCAAACACAGTATTAGCTCACTCTACTAATACCTATACTACTCAAAACAACGGGAAATGATCCCTATCACATCATGCCTCAGCTAAGTCGCATCACTCAGCCTAAACAACCAAAAACTGCATAACAGTAGCACAGAAAAATCACAATTTTGCCCATACGCGTATTGCCTCTGCCATACGCGTATTGCCCAAACCTGGCCAAACCCATACGCGTAATGCCCACTCTCATACGCGTATTGCGCATTTCCTCGCCCAACTCATACGCGTATCACCTATCCCATACGCGTATGCTACGCGTAACAATCTCCCCTTACGCGTACCAACAGAGACCAATTTACGTTCAAAATATCATCTTTTTCTCCCATACGCGTAAGGCCTTCTCCATACGCGTATCAGCCAGCTCATACGCGTATTGCCTAGTGCCATACGCGTATGACCAGAAACCAGAACTCTCAGATCTGCTATGGCTTTTCTCTGTTACGAAACCTATCCGATCCAACCTTCCACAGTCCAAATTACACAAAATAATCGTCCATATTATCTACACGAATCCTATCCTATTCATCTTCACCAATCCTAACATTATCTCTTCTAATTCCTACGAATTCTTTTCAATTATCATCCCATTTCATTCATCCAATTTCATTCATCCAATTTCATTCATCCAATATTTCACAAATTCATCATGCATCAATCAAATCAGAGATACAACCAATGGTCATCACTACCCAGTACATATTATCATATAATACCCTTTAACCGATGATAAACCCCCCTTACCTGAGTTAATCCGGCAGCTTCCGAGCTCCAAGCTTCTCCTTCCTTCAACCTTCGTTCTCTGGCTTTTTGCCCTTTCTGCCTCTTTTCCCTTTTCACGTGAAATTAACCTTTTTACCAAAAATGGGATTTTTCTAAATTCCAACTTATATATTATTCCAATAAATAATTATCCCAATAATTATTATTCCAAAATAATAATAAAATAATAATAATCCAAACTTCCAATTATTCAATTAAATTAATAAATAAAATATTAATTTAAATTAAATAATTAGCTTAGTTTAATTGGGGTGTTACAACTCTCCCTCACTAAAAGAGTTTTCGTCCTCGAAAACATACCTCAATCGAACAACTCCGGATAAGCCTCCTTCATCTGGCTCTCCAGTTCCCAAGTCACATTGCCACCTGCTGGTCCTCCCCAAGCTACCTTCACCAAGGCAATCTCTTTACCCCGCAACTGCTTCAACTCTCGATCCTCGATCCTCATAGGTGATGTCTCAACAGTCAGGTTATCTCTCACCTGTACATCATCTACTTGGACTACATGCGACGGATCATGAATGTACCTCCTCAACTGAGACACATGAAAAACATCATGCAAATTCGCAAGCGACGGCGGTAAAGCGATACGATAGGCTACCTCTCCTATCCTCTCCAAAATCTGATAAGGACCAATAAATCGAGGTGTCAACTTCTTCGACTTCAAAGCTCGACCAACACCGGTTATCGGAGTAACACGAAGAAACACATGGTCTCCCTCTTGGAACTCAAGGGACTTCCTCCTCTTATCATGATAACTCTTCTGACGACTCTGAGCAATTCTCATCTTCTCCTGAATCATCTTAATCTTTTCCGTAGTTTGTTGAACAATCTCCGGTCCAACTACAGCACTCTCACCGGACTCATACCAACATAAAGGTGTCCGACATCTCCTACCATACAAAGCTTCAAACGGTGCCATACCAATGCTCGAATGAAAACTATTGTTGTAGGTAAACTCAATCAAAGGCAAATAACAATCCCAAGCACCTCTTTTTTCCAAAACACAAGCTCTCAAAAGATCCTCCAGTGACTGAATCGTCCTCTCAGTCTGACCATCAGTCTGCGGATGATATGCAGAACTCAATCTCAGCTTAGTTCCCAAAGCCCTCTGCAAACCTTCCCAGAACCTTGATGTAAATCTAGGATCTCTGCCCGAAACAATACTCGACGGAATACCATGCAAACTTACAATCTTCTCAATATACAACTCGGCTAGCCTCTCTAACGGATAATCCATTCTGATCGGAATGAAATGAGCCGACTTCGTCAATCTATCAACAATCACCCAAATAGCCTCAAAATTCTTACTTGTCCTCGGCAAACCAGAAACAAAATCCATACTGATACTATCCCACTTCCACTCCGGAATAGCCAACGGTTGCATTAGCCCAGACGGCTTCTGATGCTCAATCTTCGACTTCTGACAAGTCAAACAGGAATACACAAAACTTGAAATTTCTCTTTTCATTCCCGGCCACCAAAATAACCTTTTCAAATCATGATACATCTTCGTAGCTCCAGGATGAATACTCAAGCCGCTACGATGTCCTTCTTCAAGAATACTCTTCTTAAGCTCGGCAACATCCGGAATACACACCCGGTCGCCAAATCTCAAAACACCATTCTCATCAACTCGGAATTCACCACCCTGACCTGAGTTCACCAAAGTCAACTTATCAACCAAAAGCATATCAGATCTCTGACCTTCTCTGATCTCATCCAGAATACCACTTGTTAATCTCAACATTCCCAGTTTAACACTATTGTGAGTACTCTCACACACCAAACTCAAATCTCTAAACTGCTCAATTAAATCCAATTCCTTAACCATTAACATAGACATATGTAATGATTTCCGGCTCAATGCATCAGCTACTACATTTGCTTTACCCGGATGGTAATTCAAACCAAAATCATAATCCTTCAGAAATTCTAACCATCTCCTCTGTCTCATATTCAACTCTTTCTGATCAAACAAATACTTTAAACTCTTATGGTCACTGAAAACTTCAAATCTTGACCCATACAAATAATGCCTCCACAACTTCAGAACAAATACCACGGCTGCCAACTCTAAATCATGTGTCGGATAGTTCCTCTCATGAACCCTTAACTGTCTCGAAGCATAAGCTATAACTTGCTTATTCTGCATCAACACACCACCCAAACCCAACAATGAAGCATCACAATAAACCTCAAATAATTCCGACGAACTCGGTAATATCAGAATAGGAGCAGTAGTTAACCTTCTCTTTAACTCTTGGAAACCTTCTTCACATTTTGAATCCCAAACAAACGCTTGTCCCTTTCTAGTCAACATCGTCAACGGTAACGCCAACTTAGAAAATCCTTCAATAAACTTCCTGTAATAACCAGCCAAACCAAGAAAACTTCGAATCTCAGAAACTGACTTCGGAGCTTCCCACTTAGACACCGCTTCTATCTTAGAAGGATCAACAGCAACACCACCTCTTGAAATCACATGACCAAGAAAACCAACCTCTTCTAACCAGAATTCACACTTAGATAGTTTAGCAAATAACTTCTTTTCTCGCAGATCTCCTAAAACCACTCTCAAATGCTTCGCATGTTCTTCTTCGGATTTCGAATACACCAAAATATCGTCAATAAATACCACAACAAACTGATCTAGGTACGGATGGAAAATCCTATTCATATACTCCATGAATACCCCAGGCGCATTAGTCACACCAAAAGGCATTACGGAATACTCATAATGTCCATACCTTGTTCTGAAAGCAGTCTTCTGAATATCTTCAGTTTTCACACGTATCTGATGATACCCAGATCTCAAGTCTATCTTGCTGAACACACTTGCACCAACCAACTGATCCATCAAATCATCAATCCTCGGTAAAGGATACCGATTCTTGATCGTCACTTTATTCAGTTGCCTGTAGTCCACACACAACCTCATAGTACCTTCTTTTTCTTAACCAACAACACTGGTGCACCCCACGGTGACACACTCGGACGAATAAATTTCTTATCCAACAAATCTTCCAACTGACTCTTCAATTCAGCTAGCTCGACAGCAGACATACGATAAGGAGCCATCGATATCGGTCTAGTACCAGGTACCAAATCAATCGAGAACTCAACTTCACGCTCTGGCGGCAATTCATTCACCTCTTCCGGAAACACATCAGGAAAGTCACACACCACAGCTAGATCGCCAATTACCAGTTTATCTTTAGCCTCCAAAGTCGCTAACAGCATAAACAACTCTGCCCCATCTGCTACTTCCTCATTCACCTGCCTCGCTGAAAGAAACAAACTCTTTCCTTCCTCAATCTCAGGGAATATCACAGTCTTATCAAAACAGTTGATAGAAACTCGGTTAAACACCAACCAGTTCATACCCAAGATAACATCAATCTGCACTAATGGAAGACACACAAGGTCTATCCCAAAATTCCTACCAAACATACTCAAAGGGCAACTTAAACAAACTGAAGTAGTAGTCACTGAACCCTTTGCAGGAGTATCAATCACCATACTTCCAAGCATCTCAGATATCTCTAACTTAAGTTTCACCGCACAATCCAAAGATATAAAAGAATGAGTAGCACCGGTGTCAATAATAGCCACAAGAGGAAAGCCATTAATATAACACGTACCTCGGATCAACCGATCATCTGCAGAAGTCTCAGAACCCGATAAAGCAAAAACCTTGCCTCCCGACTGATTCTCTTTCTTCAGCTTAGGACATTGTGGACTGATATGACCTAACTCTCCACAGTTGAAACAAGTCACAGTCTTCAACCGGCAATCTGCAGCCAAATGACCACCTTTTCCACATTTGAAACACTTCTTCTCGTTACTGGTACACTCATGGATACGATGTCCATCCTGACCACATCTGTAACACTTAGCAGGAGCACTAGAGTCTCCCCCACTAGGCCTCCTCATCCCACTCTGCTTCTGAAAACCTTTGCCAGCTGCATACGGTTTTCCACGATCAATCTGATTCTTACCTTTCCTATCAACCCTCTGCTGATAGCTCTCAGCTCTGGCCTTGGAATCCTGTTCAAAAATCCTGCAACAGTCAACCAAATCAGAAAACACTCTAATCCTTTGATATCCAATAGCCTGCTTGATCTCGGGACGCAGCCCGTTCTCAAACTTCACACACTTTGAAAATTCCCCAGCAGCCTCAGCATAGGGAGTATAATACTTCGACAGTTCTGTGAACTTGGCAGCATACTCCGTAACAGACCTGTTACCCTGCTTCAATTCCAAGAACTCTATCTCCTTCTTTCCTCTGACATCCTCGGGAAAATACTTCCTCAGAAATCTCTCTCTGAACACAGCCCAAGTAATCTCAGCATCTCCAGCAGCTTCCAACTCAGTGCGGGTAGCAACCCACCAATCATCAGCTTCTTCTGACAGCATATGTGTACCGAACCTGACCTTCTGGTTATCAGCACACTCAGTTACTCTGAAGATCCTCTCGATCTTCTTCAACCACTTCTGAGCACCATCTGGATCGTATGCTCCCTTGAACATTGGAGGATTGTTCTTCTGGAACTCACTCAACTGACGAGCAGCCCCCATTCCCATAACATTCGGGTTTCCTCCAAGTACTCCGGCTAGCATACCCAGAGCCTCAGCAATCGCAGCATCATCTCTACCTCTTCCAGCCATCTCTATTCTGAAAACCCAACAAGCTAAAACAATAAGTACTGATAGGGTTAAACAACACCTATCCCGCACAGGGGAAACAGAATAATTACGACTCGACACGACCGACTATGCTCTGATACCACTAATGTAACACCCTTCTAAATACCCCAAATTATTATAATTAAAATAACAATATATTCATCAGAGTAATTATGCCCCGAAGGGTGTCACACAATCATTTCACAAAAATCATTAAAATATCCTGTCATGCTCATTCATTTAATCAAAATAAGGTTCTTTGCATAATTCGCAGCGGAATAAAATTCAACTCAATGTAAAACATGTAACACAATACATGTAAATCATCAACAACCAATATCAAATCAATTAAGACATCCCCTCCCGATGTTACATCTATCAGAGCATGACCCATCAGAACTACTCTAGACTCCAAGTATTAGCTTCTACTCAACTCATTTCTCGTTACCTGAAAAATAGGTGTAAGGGTGAGTTCCTCAATCAATATAATAAGCATTATAGAACAACATGTAATGCTAAGTAATTAACACATTAATTCACCCTAACCAGACTACACACTCAGCAACGACAGTATCCGTTCAAACATCATATTCAACAATAACATCTAGCATATATATAATCTCAACCATACTCAACATCAACAACACAACACACAACACACATATAATACTGGAATTCATCCATTCATATTATATGCCATACATTTATTATGCAATGAGACTCTATGCATGCGGTACCGACTATTTGTGAACATATAGTTCAACCTCACCGTCCAAATCCAGGCACGGCTACCAAGCTCACTAGTCCCACTCATTTGAGACATAGTGACTCACTCACTAATTCCTCACCATGGGAATTAGCTACCACCCCAAATGGGCCATGAAATGCACGCTACTCACCTAGCATGCAAACAATCAACAACAGTCCAATAATTACTAAACTCACTAATTCCTCACCATGGGAATTAGCTACCACCCCAAATGGGCCACAATGTGCAAGCTAATCACCTAGCAATTGCAACATCAACAACGAATTCAGAATAGACACATGCTCACACTCTAGCCACAAAACAGTCTATTCACAAATGCATACACAACTGATACAATCACAGCATCATGCATATCAACACACATCATTAACACGTTTTATCACAAGAGCATATCATATCATGCCACATAATCAAACACAGTATTAGCTCACTCTACTAATACCTATACTACTCAAAACAACGGGAAATGATCCCTATCACATCATGCCTCAGCTAAGTCGCATCACTCAGCCTAAACAACCAAAAACTGCATAACAGTAGCACAGAAAAATCACAATTCTGCCCATACGCGTATTGCCTCTGCCATACGCGTATTGCCCAAACCTGGCCAAACCCATACGCGTAATGCCCACTCTCATACGCGTATTGCGCATTTCCTCGCCCAACTCATACGCGTATCACCTATCCCATACGCGTATGCTACGCGTAACAATCTCCCCTTACGCGTACCAACAGAGACCAATTTACGTTCAAAATATCATCTTTTTCTCCCATACGCGTAAGGCCTCCTCCATACGCGTATCAGCCAGCTCATACGCGTATTGCCTAGTGCCATACGCGTATGACCAGAAACCAGAACTCTCAGATCTGCTATGGCTTTTCTCTGTTACGAAACCTATCCGATCCAACCTTCCACAGTCCAAATTACACAAAATAATCGTCCATATTATCTACACGAATCCTATCCTATTCATCTTCACCAATCCTAACATTATCTCTTCTAATTCCTACGAATTCTTTTCAATTATCATCCCATTTCATTCATCCAATTTCATTCATCCAATATTTCACAAATTCATCATGCATCAATCAAATCAGAGATACAACCAATGGTCATCACTACCCAGTACATATTATCATATAATACCCTTTAACCGATGATAAACCCCCCTTACCTGAGTTAATCCGGCAGCTTCCGAGCTCCAAGCTTCTCCTTCCTTCAACCTTCGTTCTCTGGCTTTTTGCCCTTTCTGCCTCTTTTCCCTTTTCACGTGAAATTAACCTTTTTACCAAAAATGGGATTTTTCTAAATTCCAACTTATATATTATTCCAATAAATAATTATCCCAATAATTATTATTCCAAAATAATAATAAAATAATAATAATCCAAACTTCCAATTATTCAATTAAATTAATAAATAAAATATTAATTTAAATTAAATAATTAGCTTAGTTTAATTGGGGTGTTACAGCATCAGCTTTTGGATTGATCTTGGGCTGTTCTGGTGTTTGTTCATCCTCTTGTACATTCCTTTCCTCGTTAGCATCCTCGTATCGTTCCTCATCCTCATCCTCTGGGGGTTCTATGTTGAAGTTGAACATGGATTGATCCCATTCTGCTTCGTCATCAGGATCACCCCTACCTTGGATAGTTTCAAGGGAACCATCTTCTGATTCGTCTTCAGGAATCTCCTCAGCATCCTACATTTCTGCATCCTTTTCCATAGGGGCATCTTCATCATGTTTATCCCCATGTTCGGAACCACTAGTATGGGAGTGCTGAGTGACGGTTTTAGGTGGTGAATCTTCTTGCGTTTCTGCAGCAGGATTTTTTACTTCACCCATAAACCCTTTGTCGGAGTCATGAGGAATTGTGGGATGATAAGGGGAGCACCACTACTTTCAGGGAGGATCCTGATGATAATAGGTTCGACTGGGGGATGTTTGGAACTTCCTGCAGCTGACTCAAAATAAGACAAACGTTGTGAGAGTCGAAAGTAAAAGAGGATGCAATTAATTATTCAAAAAAGATTAAGGTGGAGTATTTTACCTTAGGGCCTTCAGCCCCAGGACTGGAGTTATCGCTTTCCATTTGTTATGGATTTTTCTTCGACTTTGGCCCAGGTTCAGCCCCAAGTACTCTTGGGGTAGGAGGTTTCTTCGCCTTGTTTGTTTTTGCCTTTAGTTGGACAAGACTATCTTGAGTTTTCAGTTGTTTATTTTTCCTTTGTTTGGTGGGTTTGGAAGTGTCTAGAGATAGGTCATTGTCATCAGATTCGATTGCTTCGACCTCAGGTTCTTTTTGTTTTCTTTTCTTGGGTGTTAGTGGTGGTTTTCGGCTAGTCTGAGAAAAAAAAGAGTTCAACTGGTTAGAAATGTGAAGGTAATACATAAAATGAAAGTGTCAATGTGTAAAATATATACCTTTGTTGTTGTTTCTCTATTGGCATATTCTTCTCTTGCTTCGATGGATTTTTTGGCTGTGGGGGCAACTTTCTTGGGCAGATTTTTTACAGTTGGAAAAGAACCAAATTATTGCAAGATTAAGAAAAGTGAAGAATTAAGAGAAGAAGTGAGTCGAAAAACCTCCCATTCCACACCTTTATATATTTCAGACTCTATGTGAACGTCTTCTATGCCAATATGAAGGTGCCCTTTGAAACTGTCCAAGTTGTGCTTAGTCGAAACCACCCGATTAGCCTTTTTTTGAGATTCTTGTCGACGGATTTTTACAAATTCCCCACATACCAACCATTATGGAAATGAAGGGCTAAAACCACACCAAATTCAGCACTTGGCAGACGAGGGAATTTGGAAGGATATATATTAGAAGAATTTTCGTACCGTTGCTCAGCTTTAACGTAAGAAGGTAGTTTTAAAAATTCCATTTTTTTAATAAATTTTTCTTCCAAAGTGACTGCTGCTTCGCAGACGGTTCGACTAAGATCACCAGGTCTATAGGCAGTTTCAAAGTACTTTTGGAATACTTGGATTTCTTTGATGTGAGTCGAAGTACCTTTCTTGACCTTCTCCTGCACATAGGTGAAAGCTTTAGTGAGATGTTGATTGAATGCCGAAACATTAAAAAATTCTTCAGAGTAGTAATCAGCCACCAAATGTAAAATTCATGAGTACAGAGGAAGTACGTTTTGAATGCGACTGGAGTAAGTTTTGTTTGGCCAACATATCTAGCTATTTTCCTACTGCTGGTAGCCTCGGTGTGGATTGCCATTATAAAGAAAAAGAGAATTCTTTTTGGCATAAAGGGGTTTTGGTAGGATCTGAGTGAGACCAACTTGTCGTGCGATAATATTTGGTTGGTACGCTACAAGGGTAACTTGGCTTTTTGATTGGTTAAGCCTAAGGAAGAATACCCTGGGACTAAGAAATGCTTCCCAGATAGCAATTGATTCAGCCTCTTTATCTTTCGACGGGGAAGGGAATTTCCTCGTGAACCACTTAGGACGGTACGTTCTTGAGGCGAAAGGAGCCATGGCTGGAGTAAAATTATAACGCTTAACGAACATCATCACGTAGTTGGTGAAGCTTTATTGAAGGTTTGACCTTTATTACTTGGAGTTAACATAGCTAAGCGTGTCCCTTCGACTCTCTTGTTCTTCACTGCGTCAACATCTACGTTGATGGGGTTGTGAATTGGAAGACATGCTTCAAAACTAGCATTCAACCACAATTGTAGCAGCCAGAAGGGGCCAGAAAGTAGTAAGTTCCCTTTTGTTTGGATGTTTTTAAGAGTAGTTACGCCTTCTCCTAGAGATTCATAAAGGTTAGCCAAAATAATTTCGCTGAGGCATACGTCGCGTCCAGTGTGAAGTTGGTTTTCCAATGTAAGGAATTTCTTTGCTACCCGAAGGGACTTTGAGCAAAAAACACAATGAGACAACCATAAAGCAAGGAAGGAAATGTGCTCTGTGTCAGAGACTTAGTCAATATCCTGGTCATAATAATAGGATATATGTGTGATAAAGGCGACTCTAGAGGTGTCGAAACCAATGGTGTCTTTAGATAAAAAAATCGGACCATAAGTTTCACCAGTGGGTTGAAGCCCTGTGATGGCAGCTATGTCGAAAAGTGTAGGTGTCATCATTTCACAGGGGAGGTGAAAAGTATGGTGAGTACTATCCCAAAAGTATAGGGAAGAAACTAACATGGTTTGGCAATAGCCAGATCCTACTTTTGACAATTGTATTAAGTCGAAAATACCAAGTTCTTTCCAAACTTGAGATTTTTTCTTCTCTATCTTCTCTAACCAACCTAAATAATGACAGGGATCCCTAAATAAATGGGCAGGATCTAAAGACCCTAAAACCATTATTCGTATATGTTCGATCAATGGGCGGGATCTAAATGATAGGGATCCCTAAATTTTTAGAACATGCTATGGGTTTGTACCTATGGTAGGTTGGGAAAAATTCCTTGGGCTTATTATGATCAACATTTGGATTTGATAATGGTCCTAACATTGCATGAGTTTTTCCAGAGATAGAAATAGGGATCAATACTTGTGATTGGAAATTCTTCTCTGTTCTTCGGTAAAAGGCTCAGGAACATATTGTTGATTACCCAAGGTATTTGGGCCGAAAATCTTGTCAGCAAGAGGAAGACCTTGTGATTTCTTAGAATCTTTTGTGTTCTTGGTTGATTCCTGGGTAGCTTTTGCGGATGATGCCATTGTTGCAGAAAGATTGAAAGAAGAAGTAAAATGGGTTTTTGGTTTGAGGGAGATGAAGAGTGGGAGAAATTATTTTTTGAGGAAGTTCAAAATGATAAAAGTTGGAAAAGTGTTGAGTATACCTATTTATAAGCTACTAAAGTGGAAGCGGTTTTTGTTAAGTATTAATGGGTGAAAAGAAAGTGGGATGCCTGTCAGTTGGAATGACCATGATGAATGGTGGCAGTTAAAGGCTAGCCATGATCTCCTGGGGGCTATGAGGTGTGATGATTACATAAATATTCTCACGTGGGTTTTGAGGAGATGTTTTGCAAAACTTATCATCATGGCTATGACGTCGTAGCAAATGAATAGTCTGTGACGTCGAATTAGATTGTCAAAAAATGCCCTTTTCTTCGTTATGTCGAAAAGACATTTTTTGGGGGAAATTTGTTAGCTAGAAGTTTCGACGTCAGACTGGAAACAATGAACGAATAAGACAGAATACTTTTGAATACATTTTGGACTTCGACATAAAGAACATGGTATGGGAGAGCCAGTCGAAGTGATTCTTGGGTAAGAGGGAATTATTGCGAGACTTAGAAATACTTCTAAGTTTAGAATGGTATTTCGACTAAGGCAACTTTAAGGTTACATTCGACACATATGTTTGAACTTGAATGAAAGAGGGATAACTGTATTTCGTTCTTATCCGGTTTTAAGGAAAATACACGTGGAACTTTATGATGAATTGAAGACATGCCGAGTGCGACGTGTCATTTCCTGGTGGAAAAGTCATTGGTAGCGGTTATACATTGTCGGATAAGACTTCGACATGAAGGTGACCCTGCTAGCTGTATACATTGTCGGTTATACATTGCCGAGTGCGACGTGTCATTTCCTTGATGCCTCACAATCAGTAATGTCGGATAAGACTTCGACATGATCGGTGTCGACATGAAGGTGACCCTGGTAGCTGTATACATTGTGCTTGGTCGAAGCCACTCTTTGGGAAGGTTTTTTATAAGCATTTTCTATGTCTCTTAAAACATCTCCACAAATAAACCATCTTGGGAAGTAGGGGAAAATGCCAACGCCATTTCACATGAAGGCAAAGGTAGAAATTTTAACTTATTAAAAAACAAAGTAAAAAAGATATTTATCTCTCACATAGGAGGGAAATTTTAACTTTGGTATTTTCTCAATAAGTCTTTCTTTTAAAGTAGTAGCTGCCCCAGAGATGGTCCGACGAAGGTCACGAGGATTGTACACAGTTTCGAAGTAGCTTTGGAAAGCTCAAATTTCTTTAATGTGTGTAGTTGTACCTTTCTTAAACCCGGTCTACAAAGAAATGAAAGCTTCAGTTAGATGGTGTGTCATGGTCATCACGTCGACAAATTTTTCAGTCTGATAGTCCTTCCACCAAGTGTCAAACTCTAGGGTGCAGTAGAAGAGTTTTTGGAATTTAAAAGGAATTATTTCTAGGCTTTCTTCAGCTCGTTGGGTAAGGAGTTCGAAATATGTATGCTCAGACATTCCGACGGTGCTCAGGCACATGTCCTTTTTGAGTTGGAAGTAGAAGTTGGGTTTAAACTGACAAAAACCAAATTGTCAAGCCACAAGGTTAGGTTGATACCCAACAAAACCTACTTGGCCCTTTTTGGTCGAGAGCCCATCGACAATAGTTTTGGTTTCAAGAAAGATTTCCATATCTCAATAGATTCAGCCTAGTGTTCAGCATCGAGTGCAGGGAGTTCTCTTGTGAACCATGCATGGCCATAACGTTTATCCATGAAGGGAGCCATGTGGGAAGTGAACATGTAACGCTTCACAAACATCATATAATATTCATTAAAGCTCTTTTTTATGGAAAGCCATTTGTAACTAGGATTAAAAAAGGTGAGTCTAATTCCTTCGATTGGACACTCCTTAGGTCTTCAGTATGTTTTTTTTTTGGTTTATTAGCCATCAAAGATGGCTCGAATGTGGCATTAAGATAGAGTTGAAGGAGCCATAAAGGACCAGACAATAGAAGCATGCTCTACAGATTGTTAGTGAGACTAAATGTTTCAATGGCATGAGATGTCAGGCTTTAAACTTCATAGAGTGATGCCAAATTAACTGGCTTAAACACATGTTTCTTCCAATGTGTGGTTAGTTGGTTGGCGTAATCATGTCACAACGTAGTTGAAAGATGTTTGTCGAACCCTCCCAGAAGTGAAGCGCAACAAGTAACATGTTCTGCCTACACGCATGAGCTACCTTAGATAATTGGATTAAGTCGAAGAGACCTTGATCTTTCCAAATCTTTCCTTTCTTAGGTTCTACCTTATTTAACTAGTGAAGGTAGTTCAACTGATTGGTATACATAGCCAATTGGAAGACACATGTAGACATATAGGTGAAATCTAAGGGTTCATCTACAGCTGCAAGAGGTTTTGTATGATGATAACAAGGTAAAATCCCCTTAGCTCTTTCTACATTCATGTTAAGATCTGGAAAAGGACTAGAGAAAACATGACTTATATCAGAAATGTTGAAAGGGATTAATACCTAAGACTTCTATATGAGGGCTTTCTCTTCCTGAAGAGGAGGTTCAAGGACATATAGTTGATTTCTAGCAAGGATGGGTGTGGTAATAGATGCAATAATAAGAACCTTCTGGTCTAGATTTGATGTGGATACCATTTGAGTTGAAGTAGAAATTGAGTTTTGCAGAAAGAAACTCTGAAGTTTTTGCTGAAGGTGAAGAGAAAAATGGAAGAAAAGATAAAAAGTTAAAGAGAAAGTTATTTATAGCTTTGGAGAAAACTGTTCATTTTCTCAATTTTTCGTTATTTTTCTTTAAAGAAAAAAATTAGAAAACTTTCTTTTTGACAAGTGACCCACGAAGGTTGAGAAAGTGGGAAGTTTGGATTGTGTATGACCTACGTTTTTCCTAGGATATAGGTTCATGATGGCTTTTTCTGAACTTGCACGTCTCGAAGAGACGTTTTAGCCATAGCCATGATGACATCGACGTCAGCGCACAAGTTTGAATAATGGTGAAACTTCAAAAGCATGACCTGTCTCTCAAGAGGAATCACAAGTGACATTTTTCTAGGGGAAATTTTTAAGCCAAGAAATTTCAATGTACTAACTCAACAAGGGGGTTAGCTAAAATTTATGTACAAAACGTAAGGCAAGATTTCACACCTTTCGACTAGAGATGGTTTGGGACATAACATCAAAGTTCAACATATTGAGGATTTGGTCTGGTACTTAGTGAAATTTCCAAGATGTGGTTGTTGACCAATTCGACATATTGAAGGAGATTCAACCAAAGCAAATTCAAAATCAAACTAAATAACTGATTTTTGGAAGACAGTTGAACGTTGAAGACAATTTATTTTATAGTACTATAAATAGGGAATGTAGCATTAGGATTATAGGTAAAAAAATCATTATAAACTTCAATAGAAACTCAAAGTACTCATACACAAGCGAGAAACGAGTCTCTGAATAAAATGTACTTGCCTACCAACTTTTGCTTATGCAAATAAAGTCTTCTCATTTCATCTACATTTACTTATTTTTTTAATTTCAATCAAGTTACCATTTTGACTTAGTCGAAATTATTGTTACATTTATTTTCAAACTTAATGATCTTTCCAAAGTAGTCAACACAAATACTCGACAACATTCAATGCACAGTTCTTTTTCCTAGAAATTTCGCACAACATGCCCAAGGATTTACTAGTTTGTTACTCCAAGCAATAATTTTAAAACTAAGTGATTGTTCACCAAAATCACCGGTGAACACTTTCGTACTCATCATGACATTTTATTTTGCTTGTAACTGGTTACAACTTTTATGTAACCGGTTATGGCTTGCTTCTGTAGTGTTTTCAAAACTTATGTTGTTGATGTCCCGCAACCCGCTTCTGCATTCTCCTTTCATGATCATGACCAATAGTATATTCTCATCAGCAAACCTTTGTCTTGCAACTTTGGATTCATCTCCCTGGGGTTCCTTCTTATTCGCATTGCAATCTCTTGCAAAATGGCCGAACCTTTGACACTTAAAGAATTTCTCTTAGCTTTTGTCAAACCTCTTCCTTTCACCTATAAAGTTATCTTGACCACCGTTTATTTACAACTGTTATCACCCCTTTGACAAGTCGAATTCTTGGAACTTTGGGACTCTCTTCCATAAAAATTATGAAAATGCCCTTTACTCTTCATGGACCATTTTCCTTTTGATTTCTTGTCCATCTCGTTGAAGCGAGCTTACAAAGCAATCTCCGACTTTACCTTATCATTATTTCTCTCCTCTACGCTTGCTTCAATGTTTCGCAATCACCAACTTTCTCAAAGTTCTCACCATCCACACATAGATGGATCAAAAACAATGCCTTAAAATCTTTCTTCTTTTCTTCCTTATGTGTTGCTCGATATGCAACCGTTGCACCTTCGAAAAGAGGATTTATCTCGTTCTTTATCACTTCAATAACATCTTGGTAGCCAAACAACACTTTCATTTATTTGCACTATTTGTCGTAATTCTTCGCATCAAGGACGAGTAGTGTCGCAGTAAGAATCAGAGACCAAGCTATTAGGTTAACTTGATTCGAAAAACAAAACGTCACCACCGAAGTTTAGTTTATCCAAGGGAAGTGGAAAAGATCAAATAATCCACAAATATGAATGCAAAACAGTGCAATAAAGAGATTGAAGGTCCAAAGGTTTGTTATGAAAAGGGAAGGTACTAGCACCCTAATAATCTATAGTATCCTATAGGAACCTCTTGAGATATTTGTGTTTGATTATTGTTGTTTGCTAAAGATTGAGGAGATGAGAAGATAAGTGTGTTTTATTGTTTTTTTATTTGAAAAGACATAAAGTCTTGTGCCTACGTACCAATGAAGGATCAAAATCATGTAGTTCAGGGTACAAATAACAAAATGGATTGTTTAGTTGATTTTAGAAAAAGAGGCAAGTTGCCATCTTAAGAAGAATATTCATCTAAACCACCACAAATATGAAAAGATGGATCTTTGCATCATTATGAGGGAAGGGTTTCAACTTGGATATAGAATATATAAGTATGTCACTAACTCCTTCATATGGAAAAGAATCAACATCAATTCCAATTATTATTATGGGGTAGGAGATTTATATCTCACCTATAAAGATGATTCATGGCTAGTCTCTTTTGAGAAAGGGTTTTAAGTAAAAAAAAAGCCAAGTGGCAAAAGTTTTGAATGAGATTTGCGTTTTTTTGTCTTATAGAAAGAGTTTAATATGCTTAAAGTGTTTTTGAATCATTTATGAAGAAAGAAAGTTTGAAAATTCAATGACCTAAAGTCAAGGTTTTTTTATGAAAGAAGTTCAAGTTTGAAAAATCCTAAGATTGGATTAGGGTTTAGAAGGGGCTAAAAGGCACAAGGTGGACAAAGGAAGTTATAAACACACACAATGAATATGCACATGACAATAAGTCAACTATAACACTTTTCCCTTGGATTGAAACATAAGCACAAGTATCATGCAAGAAATATCATGGATTAACAATATGCACTAAGCGAGCATATGAACAAAACCAGTACCATGTATCAAACTTAAACATCTTAAGACACCAATCAAGACCATCAATAAAGAATAAAGCAAAAGGCATGGGATAGAGAATAGTTCATAACACATGGATTATACAAGCATACTAGCAAAAATGCCTCAAGAATAATTTTGCAAAGTTCATCAAGTCAAAATATCAAACAAGATATATCATGATATCAATCACAAGACATGTAAAGCAATGGTCTGGGCATTTTAAAAGTGGATCTGTAAGAAGCATACAAACATGTTAAACCTTAAACAACTATGTCATGCATCAAGGCTAAAAAAATGTTTAGGAGCAAGTTCAAAGCACATTAAAGTATCATTTTATGACAAAAGTTCACCTCATACAAGAGTTCAAGTCATTGGGGTTCATGCCTCTAAGTTTCATACATTAGGATTTCAAAGCAAGTCATCAACCATAAACATCCATGTACTTTAAGCACAAATCAAATAAAAAAGTCATCATCAAGTCTAAGTCCAAGTATAATCAAGGTGTTCAACACATATGGATCAAAATGGAAGAAAATTAATCATGGGAAAAATTGAATCAAAGCATAGTTAAATAAAAAAATAAAAAGGAAAAAATAATAAAGTTTTTTTTTTGGATTTTTAATATAAAATTAAAAAATAAATAACAAAATAAATGAGCTTTTATGAGGGAGTTTATGTTCAAAACAAACATAATGGTAACAAGAATGAGTGAAAATGATGCTTTTATGAGGGAGTTCAAAATGAGCCTTTTTTTACCTGACGGAGTGTGTTCGATGCACCTTGAAAAAGCACTTCCATATGAGAAATAATGATCCCTCTAACTTCCTTGAGTGAAAATGTGTAAAGAATGCAAGAATGATTCAATGTTCTTTCTTGCTTGATGATGGATATTTTTTGTGTGTTGGAGCATTGCAATGAGGCCTTCTTTTATAGTGAATGAATTCATATTTGCTGTAGTGGTTGTTGGTATTGTTTGATGGACTTTGGATCAAATCTTAAAAAATGGTGAAAAGTACAAAAATGATTTTGCTTTTGGTGTTTAGATAGAGTAAGATCAAAGCAAAATCTATTTACAAAGCTTCAAGCAAAAGTGGTTGAGAAAAGTGATCTTTATGGATATGGCAATGAAGCTTTATGGCAAAATGATTCATGAATGGTGTAGCACCTCAAATTTGCCCTCCTCATTCATGCATTCATTTTTAGGTCATTTAACATTTCATATTGAATTTCATCATGTTAATCAGAATTAGCTCCAAGATTTTGTCTTCCAAGAAGCTTGGATATCATCCAAGTCACTTTGTGGGTTCTATCTGAAGGATCAAGCTTAATGGGCTCAGTCCAGTTCAAAATTCAACGGTGAAGTCAAAAGTCAACTGTTGGTCAACTGAGGGCCAAATGGCTAGGGAATGACTTGAGATACTTCCACAATGTTCAAATAGGGTTTATTCATCATCCAAAATGTTAATCTTGAAGGCGCAAAAGTTTGTTCATGAGCAGTCATGCTCGCTAGACGAGCAGAATGGTTCGCCTAACGAGTCCCAAGAAAGGCCACCAGAGTCACATGCGCTCAGAAGGAGTTTCCTGAACTGTCATGCTCGCTAGGCGAGCAAATTCTTCGCTAGGCGAAGCCCACGCGTTTTGAAAATAAAAAATATAACAGAAAAGATCATGGGCTTCAATTGCCTTCATTCTGAGCCCACCAAGCCACGAAAATCAGAGTATAAACTCTAGAATTTCATTGGAACAAAACCCTAGCTAGCTAACTAATCTGCAGCAGCTCCAGACACTGAAGAGAAAAAAAATTTACTCGGACTCTGAGACTTTTCACTCTGACTCACACACTTTTTCACTTCCATCTCACACAAACCCTAATATTTCTTTGCAAACCCAACCGTGCATTTCAATTTCAATCGATCTCTCCAACCAGGTTTGCCCTATTTCCATTATTTTATGCTTTCAATTTGAAATTTCTGAATGTATGAGGTATTATGGGTGATTTTGGAAGAGTGGGTATCGTTAAGTTTTGCATGTGGGTTTAGATGTGCATGAATGTGTAGAACAGTACCTTGAATGTTTGATCACTCAGTTTCTGAAATGAGTACCATCGGATTTGGGATTTCTGAAATCGTACTGTTATCAATGGAGAATCCAGAACCCGTAGGCGTTCGCTAGCACCTCGCTAGGCGAATCTGTAGCGAAGCTTCGCTAAGTCTTCGCTAAGCGAAGCAGTAGCGATCATGACAGTAGTTGGTTTTTCTGTTTGCTCTCTAATTTGTTTTGTGCTTGTTGTGACATGTTTTCTAATGCATCCGTGCACTGTTTACCTGACGCAGTTGTTGTTATGTTTCTTTTGTTTGGTGCAACTCTTGATTGCACCCCATTTGGTTATTCTAACTTGTTTGTTGAGTTTTTGTGAGGGCTCACGTGACTCTTGAAGAAATAGCGTGCTTGGTATTCCACTTTATTTGTGGGATACCATTTGGAGATTTATTCTGATTACTTTGCTGACTTGCTTTCTTTGATGGTGCTAGCTTGAGAGATCTCTGGATTTCTTGTTTCTTTAATTGTTGTTGATCTTTATCCGTGTGGTAGATCTCTTGATCCCTTTTACATCTTTTCAATGTTTTACCGCTTTCTTAGCTGGAAGACCTCGATAGGAGGCAATGTTTTTGTGTGTTTACTTTTGTGCCTAAAGACCTCCAAGAAGAGGCACCAATGCTAAATACCTCCATGAAGAGGCAATTGACGGATAAAAGGGATTAGTAGTCAATCTCCCGTTATTCAATGTGTCGCTCTTTATGCTCACACTACGTGTCGATGCTTCAGAACAAAAGCCCAAGATCTTTTGTCCGGTCAGTCAGTGGAGAGGGTTCCATCTTTCAGAATCCCCACTTTTTGTCATGAGCTCACCTTGTTCAGGGTTAAGAGCTATGAGGTCTCATCCTCATTACCCTTTTGATCTGCTCACCCTGACGTTCAATGTCAGTTGGTTAAGAGCCCATTTGATTACCTTTCCATGGCTTGTTTGTCGAGGTTGATATGACCCCTCTTGACTAAAGCCCTACCCATGTATGATTGATCCCCCTTGTTGGTGTGTTTACTTTATGCTATATGTTTTTTTTTGTGGTGTGATCGTCTCCCCATAGGATTGCTAGGCATCGTATAGTCTCCCGTCTGCATGTCAATTAAGGTAGCACGGTTCCTTCGTTTAGGACTTCCTTTTTGCATGAGCATTCCTTAAACATAAACAAACTCATTGATTTTTCTTCTCCTAAGAACACGTTAACTCCTTCTACTACAGGTGAGTAAGTCTCCTAAGGTCGAGCATCCGGTAGATTGCCTAGTAACGTCGTTCATCTAAAAAACACAAAACAAACAAAAATAGGTTAGCCGAGCTACGGTGCTCTGATTCTCAATCCTTCTTGAGATACGTATGCAGCAAGGTAGGGCCTGTGCGAGCAACAACCCTTTCTTTTCCCTACTTTGATTTTCTCTCTTTCGCATCGCATATAGGACTTTTTATACACACACTTTAGACATAAATAACAAACGTGGATCCTGTGGAGTACCACAGACGTGAAGGGGTGCGATAACCTTCCCTTCACGTAACCGGCCCCCTTACTCAATTTTCTTTGGTTCGAGACTTTGTTTTATCCGTTCCCTCTTGGTTATGCAGTACTACCTTTCCCTTCTCTTGGGATAAAAGTACATAGCTGGCGACTCTACTTCTTTTTTCCTCGCCACTCTTTTTCGCGTTTGTACTTGGATTCGGGAAATCCGGGGAGCGACAGCTGGCGACTCCACTGGGGACTTATTTTCCCTAGTGGGCCTTTCCTAGCGTTTGTTTGTTTATTGTCTATTGTATGTTACTTATTTATTTCTTTGCATACTTATTTGCTTGCATTGCATCCTATGTGCGCTTTACTGTTTCATGCATACTATGCTGGCTGTGTATCTGTTTCACTGTTGGGTGGGAGTCACAAGAGGTAAAAGACCCAATACACAGGCTATGAGTGAACTTTAGGACACCTAGGAATAGAGTGATTCATGGGAAGCGGGTGGTATGGCGCCACTTAGCGGAACATGGTATCACGAGTAGTTCAGATTCTGATGGGGCATACACCTGGTGTGCATATGATGATATTCCTGAAAGGATTCTTTATCCTGCGTTTCTCTTGACCTTACCCTGGCCTAGATTACACCCGTGAGTGGGGAGGGAATGAATCATTTACAGGTACTGATGGTGACTTGTTCTGATGGTGACTTTTTCTGTTGGTGACCATGTCCTGTTGGTAACTTTTGTTCGGTCCTTGTTGGTGACCGTTGGTTCTGAAGTATGGGTTCTAAGTTGGTGACTGTGTTCTATGGTTCCCGATTCCGAATTCACGCTGAAGTTCTGATCCTGTGCCTTGTGATACACAGCCGACCAGCCATTGTTTCATCATTTTGCATCATAGCATGTTCATTTTCAAAAAAATATGCATAAAAAAAAAGTTAACCCGCATATGCATACCTGAGAAATGATAAAACATAGCATACGCATCATACACATATCATTCTTGCATCATTACAGGTAACGCGGAAGGCTGGGGCAAGGTGATTGATGTGCCCGTAAAAGAAGATATGTTTGGCATTGGTTACCAGCCTTTTCAATCATCAGAGTAGGGTGTCCAGAATCAGAAAGGGTCGTGTACTTTCACTAGTGTTGGATTGATGAATCACGGGGATGTCTTTGCAACAGACAATGAAGATGGTGACAGTGATTGTGATATGAATAATTGGGTCCGCCCGTGTGCTCCAGGGGAGAAGATCAACAACTAGACTGCTGAAGAAATAGTCCAAGTTACTCTTCAGACAGAGTAATTTTCTTCTGTTTTTTCATTTTGCATGAAAGCCCTACGCTCTGCCTAAGGCGTAGTGGTTCATTGTAGGGCCACATCATGTTTTGAATTTTCAATGATTATCATCAATAAAGGACGTTTTGCAATCAAATTTGTGTTCACTGTCTTTCTGTTTTTATTACTTTCATTTTCAAAACAATAAAAATGGCAATGTTTTTTTTGTGACTTCCTTGAACTCTTTTCTAAAAAAAAGCATGAAACATCGTTCGTGCAGAATTGATCTTGCGGATTCCATTAGAAACAGTTCTGTTATGGCTCAGTACGACTTCGACAATCCCATTTACCAAGCCGAAGAGGAGAGTGAAGAAGATTGTGAACTCCCCAAAGAATTGGCCAGACTGTTGAAACAGGAGGAAAAGGTCATTCAACCTCATCAGGAAGAGTTGGAAGTCATTAACCTTGGTACTAAGGACGCAAAGAGAGAGATCAAGATAGGGGCTGCTTTAGAGAAAAAGGTCAAGAGATGGCTGATTGAAATGCTGCAAGAATATGTGGATGTGTTCGCATGGTCGTATCAAGATATGCCTGGTTTGGATACAGATATTGTGGTGCACAGGCTACCTCTCAGAGAAGATTG
The DNA here is from genome assembly GCF_024323335.1 of Lathyrus oleraceus. NCBI lineage: Eukaryota > Viridiplantae > Streptophyta > Magnoliopsida > Fabales > Fabaceae > Lathyrus > Lathyrus oleraceus. The sequence goes on along the minus strand of NC_066583.1, from coordinate 170,161,283 downwards.
TCCTTCGGTAAAGCAGAAGCTTCATAGAACTAGTCCTGATATGGCTGTCAAGATCAAAGAGGAGGTTCAGAAACAGTTGGATGTAGGTTTCCTAGCGGTTACCAATTATCCCCCGTGGGTGGCCAACATCGTACCCGTGCCGAAGAAGGATGGTAAAGTCAGGATGTGTGTCGATTACCGAGATTTAAACAGAGCCAGCCCGAAATATGACTTCCCATTACCTCACATTGATGTATTGGTCGATAACACTGCTCAGTCCTCGGTTTTCTCTTTCATGGATGGATTCTCTGGCTATAATCAGATCAAGATGGCGCCAGAAGACATGGAGAAGACGACATTCATTACACCTTGGGGCACGTTCTATTATAAGGTAATGCCATTTGGGTTGAAGAACGTCGGTGCTGCTTACCAAAGAGCTATGACGACTCTCTTTCATGACATGATGCACAAAGAAATTGAAGTGTACATGGATGATATGATTGCGAAGTCTCAGACAAAAGAGGGGCACTTGGTAAACTTGCAAAAGTTGTTTGAAAGATTGAGAAAGTTCAAACTGAGGCTGAATCCAAACAAGTGTACATTTGGAGTGAGATCTGGAAAGCTGTTAGGTTTCATTGTCAGTGAGAAAGGGATTGAGGTTGATCCAGTGAAAGTAAAAGCTATTCAAGAAATGCCTGAACCAAGACCGGAAAAGCAGGTTCGTGGGTTTTTAGGGAGGCTGAACTACATCGCACGGTTCATATCTCAGCTAACAGCTACGTGCGAACCGATATTTAAATTGCTAAGAAAAGATCAAGCAATCAGGTGGAACGATGATTGTCAAAAAGCTTTTGATAAGATAAAGGAATATTTAGAGAAACCTCCAATTCTTATACCTCCAGTTCCTGGGAGGCCTCTGATAATGTACCTTTCAGTAATAGAGAATTCGATGGGGTGTGTATTGGGACAGCATGACGAGTCTGGTCGAAAAGAGCATGCAATATACTACCTTAGCAAAAAGTTTACTGACTGTGAAACAAGATATTTGCTGCTCGAGAAAACTTGTTGCGCTTTGGCATGGGCTGCTCGCCGACTAAGACAGTATATGTTGAACCATACTACCTTGTTGATTTCTAAGATGGACCCAGTAAAGTATATCTTTGAAAAGCCGGCTCTTACCGGCCGAGTGGCTCGTTGGCAGATGATTTTGACAGAGTATGATGTCCAGTACACGTCGCAAAAGGCCATCAAGGGTAGTATTCTGTCTGATTACCTTGCCGAGCAACCAATTGATGACTATCAGCCGATGATGTTTGAATTCCCCGATGAAGATATCGTGTACTTAAAGATGAAAGATTGTGAAGAGCCTCTTGTCGAGGAAGGACCGGATCCCGATGACAAATGGACACTGATGTTTGATGGGGCGGAAAATTTGAATGGAAACGGTGTTGGGGCAGTACTCGTTAATCCTAAAGGTGCACACATACCTTTTTCCGCCAGATTGACTTTTGAAGTAACCAACAACGAAGTTGAGTACGAGGCCTGTATCATGGGGATTGAGGAAGCCATCGATCTAAGGATCAAAACTATGGACATTTATGGAGATTCTTCCCTAGTGATTAACCAAGTCAATGGAGACTGGAATACTCATCAGCTGCATTTGATTCCTTATAGAGATTACACCAGAAGGATCTTGACTTTCTTCAAGACAGTAAAGTTGTATCATGTACCCCGAGACGAAAATCAAATGGCTGATGCCTTATCCACATTGTCTTCCATGATTAAAGTTCATTGGCAGAATTGTGTGCCACACGTTGCTGTGAATCGACTCGAGAGGCCTGCGTATGTGTTTGCAGCCGAGTCTGTTATTGATGAGAAGCCGTGGTTTTATGATATTAAGAATTTCCTCAAAAGCCAAGAGTATCCTGAAGAAGCGTCAAAGAATGACAAGAAGACACTGAGAAGGCTAGCTGGAAGCTTTTACTTGAACAAGGATGATGTGTTGTACAAGAGGAACTTTGACATGGTTCTGCTCAGATGCGTGGTTAGACACGAAGCAGACATGTTAATGCAGGAAGTACACGAGGGATCTTTCGGTACCCATGCTGGTGGTCATGCAATGGCCAAGAAATTGTTAAGAGCCGGTTATTACTGGATAACCATGGAATTTGATTGTTTCAAATACGCTCGGAAGTGCCATAAATGTCAGATCTATGCAGATAAAGTGCATGTACCACCAAACCTTCTGAATATTATGAATTCTCATTGGCCATTCGCGATGTGGGGCATCGATATGATTAGAAAGATTGAACCTACTGCTTCTAATGGACATCGCTTCATCCTAGTCGCGATTGATTACCTTACCAAGTGGGTGGAAGTAGCTTCCTATGCCAATGTTACCAGACAAGTGGTTGCTCGATTCATTAAGAAAGAAATTATCTGTCGTATTGGGGTTCCTGAGAGAATCATCACTGATAATGGTTCGAATCTCAATAACAAGATGATGAAAGAGCTTTGCAAAGACTTTAAGATCGAACACCACAATTCTTCTCCTTACATACCAAAGATGAATGGTGCTGTAGAGGCGGCAAACAAGAATATTAAGAAGATTGTGCAAAAGATGGTTGTGACGTACAAGGATTGGCATGAGATGTTGTCTTTCGCTTTGCATGGGTATCGTACCTCAGTACGTACGTCAACCGGGGCAACTCCGTTTTCACTTGTGTATGGCATGGAGGCAGTCTTGCCAGTAGAAGTTGAAATCCCTTCTTTGAGGGTGATGATGGATGTAAAACTTGACGAGGCTGAGTGGGTTCAAGTCAGGTTTGATGAGTTAAATTTAATTGAGGAAAAGAGATTAGCAGTTGTGTGCCATGGACAACTATATCAGAGAAGGATGAAGAAGGCCTTTGATCAGAAAGTGCGTCCTCGAAGTTATCAGATAGGTGACTTAGTTTTGAAGAGGATCCTTCCTCCCGGTACAGATAACATGGGCAAGTGGACTTCGAATTATGAAGGTCCATATGTTGTTAAAAAGGTCTTTTCTGGTGGAGCCTTGATGCTTACAACTATGGATGGTGAAGATTTTCCGTCTCTTGTGAATTCAGATGTAGTCAAAAAATACTTCGCATAAACTGACCCGCTGGACAAAAAAATAAAGTCCAGGTAAAAAAAGGGCATCCCGGCGAACCAAGAGAAAAAGAAAAGAAAAAGGTTAGGGCAAAAGTTAGGGATAAAGAATAAAAATAATATGTACACCCGGTAAGTCGAAAACCTGCAAAGGCGGCTTAGGAAAAAATGGGTATCCCGGTGGATCGAAAACCTGAAAAGGAGGTCCAGGCAAAAGAGGGATTAAAGCGAAGACTACAGTCTGAGTTATCTGTACTTCATCGCGTTTCAGTGTCTACCATCTTGAAGGATATGATCGGTCCAATCACTCTTCTCAGAAAACGAAGAATTTGGGGGAAAGTGAAGATCTATGAGTTATAACAGAATTGGAAAATAGTGGAATGTCGTGTTCACATTGCCAATAGGCTAGTTTATTTTCTCTTTTGGCGCAATTACCTCTTCCTAGGAATTGCTTCCTGATGTATTTGCCTTTATAGGCCATTTTCAATCAATAAAAGTCGTTATTCAGTCAAATTGCTCTCTTGTTTTTTTAATTCTACTATTTTGTTTGCAAAAAACGTCCGAATTTTTTATAAACATTGCATCTAAAAACATGAAGGCTAGACAATGGCGTGCGGAAAGATAAAACATCTGAAAATCATTTTGAATGTTGAGTACACTTGAGTATATTTTGTCCATACGATCCCATGGGGCATGTATGTCTTGTCGTTTTGCAGGTTACTATCTTTGATCGATGGCTAAAGCAGATGAGCCAAGGTTTGTTCGAAGAAAGACCCTGTTGTTTCAACACTGTCCAGTCGTGTAAGAGGTTGGGTCGTCTAAGTCAAGTTCAGAATTTGTTTCCCCAGCATAGTCGAGAGGTTGGTGTTTTCCCAACAAGTAACTCCCCAATTGAGTTGGTTTCTCTACCGTTCTGAGAATGTTATCCTCAGCAGAATTGTTGTATGTCCCCACAGAGTTGGAAGATCGAATCAGAAAGTGTGTGCTCAGTAAAGTGATCATTTGCTTTCCCACCAGGAGTTTTCCTCCCTTTGCATCTTGCATGTAGTAATCATCATTTGCATTCGCATTCTCAAATCGCATAGCATTTCCATTCAGTATGGAGCATTACGCCATGGAAAACTCAAACATATGCATACATGTATTAAACCAGATTGGATCATATCTCCGGAAGAGACGGATCATTTTTCAACTTCAGTGTAGCACATTTGCAGCAGTTGCTCTTGGCAACATTCAGAATCGATAATCCCAGTGAGATTTATTTTCTCACCAGTCCGTGAAAGGAAAGCTTGATTCTCTTCCGATTTAGTCACCAGTAAGGGTCTGCCTTATTTTGACATATGTAAATATCATCCTTGTGATACCGGTAAGTGTCGTGTTGATCCCCGTAAATGTCTGTGCTTTTCTTTGATGTCGGCGAACATCATCTTTCGATGTCGGTAAACGTCGAATTCCAATCGTTGGCCATCAATAAATGGCATGCCTCTCATGGTGTCTACAAAAAAAAATCGTTCTGTCAACACCCGTGTGTGTTCTTTCCCTTTTTTGGTGTCGGTAAACATCATTGTTCGATGTCGGTAAACATCAGTCGCTTATTAACCATCGGTAAATGGTTTTGTCGTTCAAGATTCCCCAGCAGATTCGCTATCCGTAAATATCGAGTATTTCATTGTCGCCATCGGTAAATGGTTTCGTTTCATAAACGTATTCTTTCCTTGGTGTCTGTAAACATCATTGTTCGATGTCGGTAAACATCGAGTTCCTTCCCAGTCATCGGTAAATGTCGGGTTGTGTAGCGCTTTCCTTAATATCGGTAAATATCAAATTTGTTTTGACCCAGTCATCGGTAAATGTCTGGTCTTGTTTCACATCACTGTTCGATGTCGGTAAACTCGAGTTCCTTCCCAGTCATCGGTAAATGTTTGGTCCTGTTTCATTTATAAACATCTTTTTCCTCCCCAGTGAAGCCGCCATCGGTAAATGGCCTTGCTTTCTTTGATATCGGTAAATATCAAATTTGTTTTGAATCCGCCATCGGTAAATGGCCTCGCTTTCCTTGATATCGGTAAATATCAAATTTTGTTTTGAAGCCGCCATCGGTAAATGGCCTCACTTTCCTTAATATCGGTAAATATCAAATTTTGTTTTGAAGCCGCCATCGGTAAATGGCCCCGCTTTCCTTGATACGTCGCCTACAGAGTGAAAATTCTCCGGTTCTTTTGGTATTCAATCCCTATTTACCTTGAAAGTCTGATAGTCGCTGCTTTCATCCGTTCAGGTTCACAGTTGTTTGAATAGCGGCAGCTGTAGCACCTCAAATTTGCCCTCTGCATTCATGCATTCATTTTAGGTCATTTAACATTTCATATTGCATTTCATCATGTCAATCAGAATTAGCTCCAAGAGTTTGTCTTCCAAGAAGCTTGGATATCATCCAAGTCACTTTGTGGGTTCTATCTGAAGGATCAAGCTTAATGGGCTCAGTCTAGTTCAAAATTCAACGGTGAAGTCAAAAGTCAATTGTTGGTCAACTGAGGGCCAAATGGCTAAGGGAATGACTTGAGATACTTCTAACATGTTCAAATAGGGTCTATTCATCGTCCAAAACGTTAGTCTTGAAGGAGCAAAAGTTTGTTCATGAGCTGTCATGCTCGCTAGGCGAGCAGAATGGTTCGCCTAGAGAGTCCCAAGAAAGGCCACCAGAGTCACCTGCGCTCAGAAGGAGTTTCCTGAACTGTCATGCTCGCTAGGCGAGCAAATTCTTCGCTAGGAGAAGCCCACGGGTTTTAAAAATAAAGAAAATATAACAGAAAAATCATGGGCTTGAATTGCCTTCATTCTGAGCCCACCAAGCCACGAAAATCGGGATATAAATTCTAAAACTTCATTAGAACAAAACCCTAACCTAACTAACTAATCTGCATCAGCCTCCAGACACTGAAGAGAAAAATTCACTCTCACCCTAACTCACACACTTTTCACTTCCATCTCACACAAACCCTAACATTGCTTTGCAAACCCAACCGTACATTTTAATTTCAATCGATCTCTCCAACCAGGTTTGCCCTATTTCCATTATTTTATGCTTTCAATTTGAAATTTCTGAATGTATGAGGTATTATGGGTGATTTTGGAAGAGTGGGTATCGTTAGGTTTTGCATGTGGGTTTAGATGTGCATGAATGTGTAGAACAATACCTTGAATGTTTGATCACTCAGTTTCTGAAATGAGTACCATCGGATTTGGGATTTCTGAAATCGTACTGTTATCAATGGAGAATCCTTGGGTGTTTTTGTGAACTTTTGTGAACTTTAATGGCATGATTCATGTGGTTACATTTTGATTCTGGTTTGGTGCAACTCTTGATTGCACCCCATCTTGTTATTCTAATGTGTTTGTCGAGTTTTTTGTGAGGGCTCACATGACTCTTGAAGAGACAGCTTGCTCGGTATTCCACTTTATTTGTGGGATACCATTTGGAGATTTATTCTGATTGCTTTGCTGACTTGTTTTCTTTGATGGTGCTAGTCGTAGAGATCTATGGGTTTCTTGTTTCTTTAGTCGTTGTTACTTCGGATCTTTATCTGTATGGTAGCTCTCTTGATCCCTTTTACATCTTTTCAACGTTTTACCGCTTTCTTAGCTGGAAGACCTCGATAGGAGGCAATGCTTTTGTGTGTTTACTTTTGTGCCTAAAGACCTCCAAGAAGAGGCACCAATGCTAAAGACCTCCATGATGAGGCAATTGACGGATAAAAGGGATTAGTAGTTAATCCCCCGTTATTCAGTGTGTCGTTCTCTATGCTCACACTACGTGTCGATGCTTCAGAACAAAAGCCCAGGATCTTTTGTCTGGTCAGTCAGTGGAGAGGGTTCCACCTTCCTGAATCCCCACTTTTTGTCATGAGCTCACCCTGTCCAGGGTTAAAAGCTATGAGGTCTCATCCTTATTACCCTTTTGATTTGCTCATCCTGACGTTCAATGTCAGTGGTTAAGAGTCCATTTGATTACCTTTCCATGGCTTGTTTGTCGAGGTTGATATGACCCCTCTTGACTAAAGCCCTACCCATGTATGTTTGAGCCCCCTTTGTTGGTGTGTTTACTTTAAGCTACATGTTTTGTGTGGTGTGATCGTCTCCCCATAGGATTGCTAGGCTTCGTATAGTCTCTCGTTTGCATGTCAATTAAGGTAGCACGGTTCCTTCGTCTAGGACTTCCTTTTTGCATGAGCATTCCTAAAACACAAACAAACTCATTGATTTTTCTTCTCCTAAGAACACGTTAACTCCTTCTACTACAGGTGAGTAAGTCTCCGAAGGTCGAGCATCCGGTAGATTGCATAGTAACGTCGTTCATCTAAAAAACACAAAACAAACAAAAATAGGTTAGCCGAGCTACGGTGCTCTGATTCTCAATCCTTCTTGAGATACGTTTGTAGCAGGGTAGGGCCTGTGCGAGCAATAACTCTTTCATTTCCCTACTTTGATTTTCTCTCTTTCGCATCGCATATAGGACTTTTTATACACACACTTTAGACATAAATAGCAAGCGTGGATCCTGTGGAGTAACACAGACGTGAAGGGGTGCGATAACCTTCCCTTCACGTAACCGGCCCCCTTACTCAGTTTTCTTTGGTTCGAGACTTTGTTTTATCCGTTCCCTCTTGGTTATGCAGTACTACCTCTCCCTCCTCTTGGGATAAAAGTACATAGCTGGCGACTCTACTCTTTTTCCTCGCCACTCTTTTCGCGTTTGTACTTGGATTCGGGAAATCCGGGGAGCGACAAATGGTATGTTGTTTGGGTCATGGTTCACACTCTTGTATAATGCATTAATGATTTGTGTATAACACTAATTGTGCTGAGATTTAGAAGCATAATAGACTGCAAAGCAAGATCTTGAGGTTTGGCTTTGGTTTCAACATGAAACTTGACATGAAGATGGACTTTCAATTTGGCCTAACATGGTGACTTTCCTTCTTCGAAACTCCTAGCTCAAATGTGATAAATTCATGCCAATGGGCTCTTTGGGAATATTTCCCATCCTATACAACTTTCATGTTTAACATTTGAAGAGATTCAGCTTGGAACATGGAGATAATTGACAATCAACATTGACAATCTTAACTGCTAAACACTTGGAAAATTTTCCAAGTGTTGAACAATTTTACAACTTTGAGATCTCATCTTCATCACTTCATATCTTCCAATCCTTATGAGATCTTTGGTTCATTCCTTCAACAAAGTTTAAGTATGGAACATTATCTACAAGTTGTTCGCTGTGAATTTTGGCGAACAACCTCTGGTTTACCAAAACTTTATAGAATTGGGTTACTTGCAGGATCAACCACACAAATCCTAGGACATGTGCAAATCTAAATAACTTCGTAAATCTCTAGAACGGATTTTGTACTTTTCATTTGGCTTTATAAAGTTTTTTATGTCGAAAGGTGTTGATTAGAAACGTTTAAATAGATGTAAATTTGACAAGATAAGATAAATGGCAGAAAATAACTGACAAAACATAAAGTGTCGAAAGAAGAAATGCAGAAAGATAATTGACTAGTAGATGTAAAGAAAAATTGGTAAAGAACTTCAAACTTTATAAAATAAAACTTCAAAAGAATTGGTGTTTGTTTACACATACATGTTCCAAATATGACTCTTTTCTCTCACACGGGTACTTTGAGTATTTGCAGGAATTTTGTACAAGTAAATTTTCACACCTTTTTCTGATAACAACTATCCTATTTATATACAAATAAAACAACTGTTACTAACGAACAAATCCTAAAACTGTGACACTTGGCTATCTTCCTTTCGCTAGATGCTTCCACGCGTCTTCTGCCAAACGTCACAACTCTTTTGAATTCGAATTTACACTTCACGTCTTTCTCCAGACTCTGTCGAATTGTTGAAATATTATAGCATCATCCATGTTTGTCAAAGACGTTTTTCCATCTGCAACTATCCTGTCGAAATGTCGAACCATCATTTTGTCGAAATGTCGAACAACTCTTATGGCGTCCTTCGTCGAAGGAACCATTTTGCATACTAATCTTATGGCGTCAAAAACGCATGTATACAAATTGCCCCCCAACAAAGATGTTTCGACCCTTTTTTTGGAGAAACAATCATTTGTTGTCAACCAGTGTTTTGATGCCATGTCATTTAATTTCATTATTCCCAAGTTTTTGTAATCTCAATTTCCAATACAGATTTCATCATTACACTTTCTCCAAAATGTCACGTCTAGCCCACGTTCAGTGTCTACTTCCATCATTTCCTCACATCATGGTTTCTTTTCGACTTCCACCTCTTCAACATCACCATGAAAATCGGCCACGTGTCCCACTATCATCATTAACATTTTAAAGCGTTTTTCATCATCTTCCTCCTATAAATACCCATAAACCTTTTTCCTCTGAACTCTTTTTACGCTTCAGAATCTCCTTTCTTCATGCCCATTTCTTAAACCTTCATATTTCCTGAGAAAAATCCTTTGTTTTTTCTAACAATGGCTCCTCAAAAACCTTCAAGCAGCAAACATTCCAAGAAGAAACAGGATCCAGTTTTCTCTCTTGTGCACGATTTGAAAGGACCAATGACTATTGGAAATCAACAGTATGTTCCTGAACCTCCAAATGAGAAAGAGAAAGAAAGCATCTATAAATCCCAGGTATTAATTCCTGTTCTTATTTCTGGAAATTGTCACGCTATGTTAGGTCCTCTTCCAAATCCAGAAATTAAACGAGATCGTTTAAGAGAATTTTTTCCATCTTATTTCCATACAAAACCCATAGATGCTGGAGTGAAACCTCAGCCTAAGGAGAAAATTGTAGACCAAAATGACCCATCGAGTTCGACGGATGCTGGAGAGTTGAACTTAAACTATTTGAATTATAATAGGATATTTAGAACCTGTCCATGGTCGAACGACCCTTCTGACTACTTATCTTGGTTAGATAAAATCGAAAAGGTTAAAGGGGATTTTTGGAAAGAAGTAGGCATTTTCGACCTTATTCAGTTGTCGAGAGTAGGACCCAATATCTGCCCAAATATGCTTTTGGCTTCTCTCTACTTCTGGGACAGTACTTATAATACCTTTCACCTTCCCTGTGGGATGGTTACGCCTACTCTCTTCGACACATCAGCCATCGTTGGCCTTCACCCCAACGGTATAGATTTCGACCCCACTATCCTGAACGAAGATACCATCGCTTTCAAAACTAGCCTCGCCCCGTACTCTTTATTTACGTCCTATTATCATGACAAGAGCACCACGGAAGTCTCAGATGTCGAACACATAGCCTTTTTGACTCTGTGGCTATCCAAATATGTGTTCTGCTCTCGCTCCCTCCAAGTTGCCAAGAGATTCATCACCATAGCCAATCAGCTTCATGCAGGCACAAAACTATGCTTGAGCGAAATGATTCTGGCGAACCTTTATGAATCTCTGAGTGAGAGCGTACATCTTTTGAAAAACGCCAAAACCCAAGGTAAAATCAACTTATCAGGACCTATCTGGCTCTTGCAATTATGGCTCAATGCCACATTTGAAGCTTCTCTCCCTGTAGAGCCAGAGGTAGATGAAAAAGAAGTGAAAAATAGGACCGTCGAATGGCCAAGGTTGGTGCAAATAACGCCAACTGATGAAGGGATTAGCCTTCGACAAGCTTTCAAAAGCTATGTCATGATGTTTGCCAAGAGGTATCAGTTTACTTCGACCATGGCACCTTTTGCTGATAGAAAAATTGGACCTAAATGGTTTACCCAACAACTGCCTTTGGAAATGCAGAAGGATGAAAATATATTTCTGAATGTTTGGGAATCATTCTTAACCCCTAGGCTCCTTTTTTCTTACCGTAATGCCACTAAAACCCAAATTGCTTTAATAGTTTATCAACCCAACCTTGTTTCTAGACAGTTTGGCCTGATCCAGATAAAACCTCGACCTATATTCCCCAAGAAAGGATCCATCATCTTCTACAACTCTCTTCATACTGAAGGTGAGGGCAAAGAACTGTCGAAGAAACTGACTGATGACTCTCTCGACATCCGACCAGTGATCTTTCGACCATCATTCCTATGTACTCCTGAGTTCGATGAATGGTGGAAAGATTATTATTCCAACAGATTTTTCGACGTAGCTGCCTTTGCTACACAATTAACAAATGCTTTCGCTTTTGTGCAGGATCGGACAAAAAAGGTATTCAAAGACACATTAGGGAGATACAAAAATTTCAAAAATATTTCGAAACTGCGTATAGACCTGATGATCTTAGTCGAACCATACACAAAGCAGCAGCAGAATTAAAACGTAAATTGACAAAGAAGTTTGAAAAATTGTCATTGCCTTCAAATATTCGACCAGAGGCGCGCTATGACCTGGCTTTCAGTTGTCATCCACTAAAGTTTCCTCCTTTACCAACTGCTGAATTTGGCGTGGCATTTAGCCCTCCATTTCCAGATTGGTTCGTTTGTGGGGATTTTATGAAAATTCTTCGTCAACAGTACAAAAAACCTGTTGAGCGTGTGGTTCCGACTAAGTATCATCTGGGCGAATACCCAGGACACCTTCATATTGAAATAGAACACGTTCGCGTGGAAGATCCCATTCTTGAAGGTGTTCACAGAAAACATGAATTTTCTTTTGTTATTCTAACTGTATTATCATGTGTTTCTTATATTTGTTTCTGAATCTTCTTTCTTTCCTTAGCCGTGAGGATTCCTGCCAAGAAAACTTCTGTTGAAACATCACCAAGTGCTACTAAGAAACATTCGACAAAGGTACAATCCTTTTCTCTTTTCATTTATTTTTTCCTTTTAAAACTAACTGGCTTTGGTCTGCATGACTAGGTAAGTCGAAAACCCCCAACAGTCCAAAAGAGAAAGAGTGAAGAGGAGAAAGAAAAGGATAATGTTCCTAATGAAGAATCTGGTGACGAATCTCCAGAGCTAATCCCCCCTCCTCCTCAGAAGAAGAAACTCACAAAGGTCTCTTCCCAGAGATCCATCGTTAAATCAACCAGGAAGGATTCTGCAAGTACTCCCACTACTAAACTTCAGTCGAAGGACACGGAGAATGGGAAATCTAGCTTTAACATTGAGATTCCTGAGGTAAGTCTTTATTTCGACCGTATATATTCACCTTCTTTGCATCTTTTTCTTCTAAATCTTAGAATTATTTTCAGGGACAAGTGGCTGTCGAAAGAACACCTGAGAAAATTTTGGAGAGAACAGTCCCAGAAGAAGATATCCCCACAAGTGATCATGACATGCAAACTGTAGCAGAATTCGACGCTACAGTGGGTGAAGCTTCTGAAGATGAATCTCCTCCTCATCCAGGATTAGATGTTGCAACTCAGGGTGATGATACTGACATGGAAGCTGGGATCGAAGATGATCATGAAGACGAAATTGCCCAAGATGGGGGAGACCAGTCGAAACAAATGGAGGCTGAGCAAACTTTAGAGCGAAACACTCCATCTGCTCTTGACCAGACCCCAAGAAGTGGCAAATCAACTGGTTCGACTAGTTTCTCTCACGAGGAGCTTGAAAATCTCAAAGTGCAGAGACCCTTAGAGTATCTGAAGGCTATGCTTAGTACTCGTTTTAATTTTCAAGATTCCTCACAGAGCAGTTCGACTACTTCTGGGGCCACTTCTGAAGCACCATCTCTTGGCAACATGTTGACCAAGATTAAGACGAAAATCCTTGATGTCGATTTGTTCAAAGTCTTGGAAGAAAACGCCCTTGCCCATATTGACCTCAAGAAAATTCTGAAGCATGTCAATGTCTTGGAAACTTCTGCTGAGGTTGGCAGTTTTGTGATGGAGCTGACGACCCTTATTGACTTGGCAACTTCAGATCTTCATCGTCAAAGAGATCTTACCCAGCAAATCTCCTCCAAATATGAAGCTCAAACTGCTGAATGGAACGCTGTTGCTACTTCGACTGGCAAAGTTTCAAAGCTACAGCAGCTTTCTGAAACTTACATCAAAGAAGTTGCTGTTTGTGATGATAATATACAGAAATGGGAAAAACAAATAGCAGCATTTCAAGAGAAGATCTCTCAAGAGAAGAAACGCAAGGCATCTATACAGCAACCTAAGCAGACTGAGATTGACGACGAACTGAAGGCGGGTATTCGACATGCAGAAAAGGGCCAGCAACTTAGTCAAGAGATTGAGACTCTCTCCACTCACAAAAGTCTTTGTGACCATCGACTCCAGTTTCAGAGGAAAAAATTTGCCACGTTGAAAGAAACTTTTGCTAATCTCAATCTGTAGTCGAATTAATTTTAACAATTCTCAGCCCTTTGAGGCTTTCTTGTAATAACTTTAGTGCCATTTTCACTTGGCAGAGCTATCACAATTATGTTTTCAATTATTCGAATGTTATTTTTACTTCCTGCAATATTGGCTTATATTTTTTCAAATATTTACCATTTATCTTTAGGATTCTCTCATCCTTCCCTATTTCTTTAATCTCATACGCGCCATTTGAAAACATTTTCAAAATCTGGAAAGGTCCTTCCCACTTAGGAGACCATTTTCCCATTAACTTATCTTTTCGATCCATAGGAAGGATTACTTTCCAAACAAGATCACCAATTAAGAAGGTCTTGAATTTTACTTTCTTATTGTAAAACTTTTCGAATCTTTCTTTTTGTCTTCTTATTAGATCTAGCGCACGTAGTCTTTCTTCGTCCAGATCAACCAATTCGTCCATCATCATGCTCCAATATATATCTGATGGGGTTTCGTGATGCCTTTGCACTCTAACTGACTGCAAATATATTTCGACTGGTAAAACTGCATCATGTCCATAAGTCAACTTAAATGGAGTCGAATTTGTTGCTTCTTTTGGAGACATTCGACAAGCCCACAAAACTTGATCTAAAGTTTTATGCCAGTTTCTAGATTTTTTCCTACATGCTTCTTGATCAAATTTATTACTACCTTGTTGGCTGCTTCAACTTGCCCGTTGGCTTGAGCATAGTAAGGTGGCAAAGTAAGGAGTTTAAAACCTGTTTCTTGTGCAAATTTCTGCATGTTTTTACCAGTGAACACAGATCTTTGGTCTGTTGTTATTGTTTCAGGTATCCCAAATCTGTAAATTATGTACTTTTGGATAAAATCTATGACTGCTTCTTGATCCACATTTACCAATGGTATAGCTTCAATCCACTTAGTGAAATAGTCTATCCCAACCAAAATGTACCTTTGCCCTTTTGAAGAGGCTGGTCGAATTTCACCAATCAAGTCTAAAGCCCATCCTCTAAATGGCCAAGGCTTTATAATTGAATGCAATTCACTTGCAGGAACATGGGGTATGCCTGCATGTACTTGACATTCCTGACATCCTTTTGCAAATTCGACGCAGTCCTTCAGCATTGTTGGTCAATACATTCCTTGTCGAAATAATAACCACTTCATTTTATGATCTGCTTGGTGTGCGCCACACGCTCCATTGTGCACATTCGATAAAGCTATGTAGGCTTCATCTTCACCTAGGCATTTCAACAAGACTCCTTCTGCAGTCTTTTTGAACAATTCGTTTCCAAAAAGTACATAACTTAAAGCTCTGTATTTTATCTTTCTTTCTGCTTTCTGATTTAGGTCTTGTAGATAATTCTTGATAGGCTTTCTCCAGTCTGCAATTCCTGAATCATCTATATTGAATATCTCAAAATTTTCTTCGTCACCGTATCCTAATCTTATCGACTCCAAATCTAATGGGGACAACTTGGTGGATACGACTCTCCCTCTGACTTCAATAGCTTCTTCTAACTTTTCCTTCGACACTTTGTATCCAGACGCTAGTTGAGCAAGATCATTCGCCTCTTGATTCTCCAGCCTGGGAATGTGCCTAAAGGCCACATTGTCGAATTCTTTGAGAAGTCTATTGGCTATTACAAAGTACATGATTAAATTCTCCTTTACACATTTATATTCTTTAGTCAACTGCTTTATCACCAGTTCAGAGTCACCCATTATTTCGACTCTTGTTGCCCCTAGTTTCAACAAGATTTCAAGTCCAGCAATCAAAGCTTCATATTCTGCTTCATTATTTGAACACAGACTTTCAACTTTGTACTTGAATTTTGTTGGAATTCTGTCAGGAGAAATAATCAACATCCCAACGCCAGTTCCATTTCTATGACTGGAACCGTCGAAATACAGTTTCCAAGGTTCTAATTCGACATATTCTACATCTTCACCTATAGAATGGTCAGCTATAAAATCAGCAACCACTTGTCCTTTCACAGCCTTTAGAGGCAGATATTTCAAGGAGTATTCTGTTAATGTTAAAGCCCATTTTCCAATTCGACTATGTAAAATAGATTTAGACAACATATATTTTATTACGTCGAAATGGGAGGAAATACATACATCAACAGGTTTTATATAATGCTTTAATTTCATACAAGAGAAATATACACATAAACATAGTTTTTCTATAATACTATATCTAGTTTCAGCATCATTCAGGACTCTACTGAGATAATAAATGGCCCTTTCGACGCCATTCTCATCTTCTTGACACAACATACTTCCTAATGTTTTGTCTGATGCCGAAATGTACAATCTCATACTTCTTTTTCTGCAAGGAGACATTAGGATTGGGGGACTAGCCAGGTACTCCTTGATTTTGTCGAAGGCCGCTTGCTGTTCTTACCCCCATGCAAAGTCTTCCTTCTTTAGTCGAAGTAGAGGAGAGAAACCTTGCGTCTTCCCACTAAGATTGGAGATAAATCTTCTGAGGAAGTTGATCTTTCCTAGTAGAGACTGCAAACCCTTTTTCGTTGTTGGCGCTTTCGCCTCCATTATGGCTTTGGCTTTGTTTTCATTTATTTCGATCCCTTTCTTGTGGACCATAAAACCTAAGAAATCACCCGCCTGCACACCAAAAGCACATTTAAGTGGATTCATTTTCAAACCAAACTTCCTCATCCTTTCAAAGGATTGTCGAAGATGATCTATGTGACTTTTTCCTGAAACAGACTTAATTACGATATCGTCTATGTACACTTGCATGAAAGTTTCAATAAAGTCATGAAAGATGGAATTCATAGCACGTTGGTAAGTTGCTCCAGCGTTCTTTAAACCAAAAGGCATTACTACCCATTCGTACGTTCCTATTGCTCCAGCACAGCGGAAGGCCGTTTTAGGAACATCTTCTTCAGCAATAAAAATTTGATTATAGCCAGAGTATCCGTCTAACATACTTAAGTACTCATGGCCTGCTGCAGCATCTATAAGCATTTCTGCCACTGGCATAGGATATTCATCCTTTGGGGTAGCCGAATTTAAGTCTCGAAAATCAATGCATACCCTAAGTTTGCCATTTTTCTTAACTACAGGGACAATATTTACAATCCATTCGACATACCTGGTTGTGCGGATGAACTTGCATTTTAGAAGTCTTTCGACCTCTTCTTTTATTTTCGACAGAATTTCTGGTGCGAAGCGTCGTGGAGTCTGCTTTACTGGCTTCTTTCCTTCCATTATTGGTAGCTGCAGTTCGACCAAACTTCTGTCAAGACCAGGCATCTCGTCGTAATCCCATACGAAGCAGTCTTTGAACTCTTTCAGCAACTGGATTATTTCGTCCTTGAACTGGGGGTCCATTTTTGCGCTTCTGTAGGTTGGTCTATTTTCTGCCCCCACTCCTAAGTTTATTTCTTCTAATGGATCCTGTGCCACCATCTTCTCGTTAGTTGACACAGGATTTTTTTTGAACCCTAGAGGTTCGTCGTTATAAATGGCGTCAAGCTTTTGGTGTTGTCATTCGCCCATTTGGTTGTTATCATGATCCTCTGCAACGTCTCTTTGGAGACATTGTTTGTTGGAATTTTCTTCGTTGGCTTCGACAGCCATGTATTTTACTTCAGCCTCAAGGGCCTCTTTGAGTTTATTTTCGGCTATGTAAGTCGTAATTTTTTCGAGCGCTGATTCTTTACTCGTCATCGTCAAATTCGCTTCCCCATCTTGTTGGCGCTATATGAGTAGTTCCCCACATGTAAGATTCGCCAATTACTTCTTTGTCCCACTGGAAACCATGTGTAGGATGAAGGTACATGGAGCAGTAGGCGTTGTCTGTTGCCTTTAAGTCGAATTCGGCTGGGCTGCATGGAGGTATGTGAGCCAGGTTCTTGTCGAAACTTTGATTGTTGACATTGTTTATCTCTGTCATGAAATAGCTTTGATCAGCCTCAATGTTTTCGACGATCCCGTCTAGCCTCCATATGGCTATTCGCTGATGCATTGAAGAGGGTACGACTCTTACGCCATGAATCCACTCCCTTCCAAGCAGTAGGTTGTAGTTCGCCCTTGAAGCAATGACCATAAACATCGTTGGCCTTGTTATGGTTCCAACAGTCAAATTCACTTGGATGACACCCATAGTGGTTCCTATTTTCCCTTCATAGTTCGACAGCACCATGTTGTGAGGTTTTGCGTCTGAATCATCCTTCCCAGTTCTCTTTAGCATAAAATGGGGCATCAAATTTACTGCTGCTCCCCCATCCACCAGTATCTTGTTTACACCAACATTCTCCACCTTTCCTTTTATGAATAAAGACTTCAAATGCACTTTCATGGAATCATCTGGCCTTTCGAAGAAAGCATTCTGCTCTTCGACGCACCCATTGTTCATCACGTAGTAGCAGACGGGCATGTGTGCCATTGTTTCTTCTTCCATCTCGTCTTCTTCGTCTTCGACCTCCATTATTCTATCATAATCTCTAGGGAGAACAGACATCACTTTGCAGATCACATTAAAGGATGCTTATGAGTCAGATTCGAAGTTGTTAGTTATTTCGTCGTCTTCCTGCATCTTCTCTTTCGACGCCACTGGTTCGACGATGCTACCAGGATTGATCTGGAGGGAAGTCTCTTTTCTGCTCATTATCTGACGATTGTTACTAGACTCTGCTTTATTTTTGCTGTCAGTGTCTTTTCCATTCACGCTTTTTTCTACGGCCTCCTTTTCTGCCCTCTTCTGCCTCTGGAATCTTCTCCATTGGGATCTCGACATAGGGTTTTTTCCTTTGTAGTTTTCTGAAGGATATGGTCTTGGCTTGTGCTTTTCCATTTCCTTCTTGCCTTCCATTGAAGCGCCTCTCTGAACCTCGAACTTTCTCCATTTTTTCTGCCCTTGGACATCTCTAATGGGTTGAACCCATTTGTCATCCGTTGCTTTGTTTGATGGTTTATAGGTGTTATGGTGTCTGTAACGCCCCGATTTTTATTAAGTGTTATTATTATTATTTTTGTAATGTTTGATTTATAATTATTTCGGTAAAATATTTTATTGTGTGTTAATTTATTATTAGAATTTAATTATGAGAATTGTGGTATAATAGCTATTGGGCCTAGTGGTGTATATAGTAATTAAGGGAGGTGTAACAATTAAGCCCATTAGTTAGTTTTATTTAATTAAAATAAGGAATAGAAATAGAATAGAAATAGAATAGAAATAAGATAGAAAGAGAAAGAAGATAAATAGAAAGAAGTAGAGAGAAAGAGGAGAAAAGAGAAGAAAAGAGAGAAAAGTTAGGGTTTGGAGGAGGAAGAGGAAATTGGAGAAGAAGGGCATCATCTTGATCAACCCAAGCTTGCTAGAACACTATAGAGTAACTCAATCATCATCTCTAAGGTAAGGGTGTGAGTTATCATTTCCTATAATTATGAAAATGATGGGTTTTATGTGGGTAATGGTTGTTAGAGGATATTGTTGGGTTTTGATGTTGTGGTTGGATTCCTTGCTTTGAAAATGTTGTTTGTGTTCTCGATGTAGTGTTGATTGTTTGTGACTATTGAACATGTATCAATTCTTTGCAAAATGTTAGGGTTAGGTTTAGAAGAATGATAAATAACATTGTGTGTTGTGTTGTTGTTGATGGTTTGGGGTTGATGTATGTTGTGAAAAATATGTTATTGTGTTGATGAATCAAAGTATGAGTAATTTCACAAATTGTGAATTTAGGAAGTGTTGGAAATTAATCGAATGATATTTAGAATGATGAAATAAAAGTTAAATTGTGGTTAAAATGGCTTTGTAATATTGAAAATATTGTAGTTCGTTGAATTCTGAGAATGAGACTTTTTACAGAATCGTAATCGGAGGTCCGGAAGGTATTTAACGGTCAAAAACGCATTTTCTCTGTTTTCTGCTAAATTCGCGGCGCGAAAGAGAGTTCGCGGCGCCAACTGAGTTGAAAACAGAATTCTTTTGTAAATTTCAAAAAGTCATATGAAATTTTTTGGTCCCCGTTCGAAGCGTTGCGAAGCTTATGAAATTTTCTACATGTTGTTGATGTTTATAGGCCATTATAAGGGCTTATTTTAATAAGTGATTATTTTGGAAAAGTGATTAATAATTGATATAGTAGGAAGCCTATTTGATTAATGAGGAATACCACTTAACTATAGTGTGTAGGTGTGTGATGTAAATAAACATAGCATGAGGTTGAATTACCTAAGAGATTGTATGATGAAACAATTGATTGTGATGAATATTCTCATTTGTTTTATATATAAACATATGTATGAATGTTGGTGAAGATGATGTTGTGTGAATGCTTTTACGCATGTGAATGGCGACGTGGCCTAAATGGCAATAGCGACGTGGGCTTCGGCCATTGTGATGAGTTATGTTGATGCGATGATGATTTTGGTGTATGTGTATCATTTATCATGGAGTCACATACATTTGCATAAGCGACGTGGCCTTTTGGCAATAGCGACATGGCCTTTTGGCAATAGCGACGTGGCCTTTTGGCAAAAGCGAAGTGGGCATAAAGCCTTGGCCTTGATGGCAAAGCGACGAGTCGGTACCGCATAGCATTTGCATAGTTGAGTCACATATGTTGGTTATGTTTATTTCCGCATTTTGTGATAATTGTTGTTATGTGACGGTTTGATGTGCGGTGATATTTTGCGATGATGCGATGAATCGTAATGTTTTATGATGGATTGATGAAATGTTAAAGTGATGAGATGCTATGATGTAACATTGATGTTGTGGATGATTATTGACTTTGTTTATGATTAAATACATAAGCATTCAAGTGAAGGATTGTGCGATGTGGTAACAATATTTCTAACTTTCCGAACTTACTTATATATTGCTTATCATTTTCTTGATTATATGATTTGAGTATCTCACCCTTTTGTTGTTGGCCGTTACCTTTATATTGGTAACGTGCAGGTGCTCCGCGTTGAGAGGAGGATAGTGGTAGCACACTTTTGGCGTCATTGCTCTGATTAGGATTGTAACACTCAGGGGTTAATGGACGTTTTTCATGATTTTGATAGTAACAATGCCCTTTTGTATATCATTGTATATGATAGTTGTGATGGGCATTTGTTTGCTTGTTTTCTTTTGAATGTGTAGATGTACGACTCAACTTAATTATCTAAATGGTTTTTGTTGCGATGTTTTGTGTATTGCTGCTATATGGACTAGGTGAATCCATATACAGCGTTGTTTATTATTTAACAAGGATTAAGTGGATCCTTGCGCAATTGCCGTGTTGTGCAATTTGTTTAAGTGTTGATGAAATGATATATGTGATGCCTCAATTTTGTGTGAAATTTGTTTACTCTGATTTTTAATTGAATTTACGATGGGTAGAATTGGGGTGTTACAGTGTCTCTCTCCATGCCTCCACTGGTGGTGATCACTTCTCCTTGGGTCATATCTTACTGTCCCCCAATTCTCTTTCCTCTTGGCTTTATCCACTGCTTCCAGGTTGGTTGTTGCCTTCCTGTCGAAGATTGCACTGCAGCGTGGGCATAGCATTACTTCGGTTTTCATCCTTTGGCACCTCTTGATGAATTCTATTATATTTTCTTCCTCTTTGGGATACGCCGGCCTTTGGTACTCCTTTCGACGACGATCTTCACCCATTTCAGCTTGATCTCCCTGAGATACTTCCACCATGTTTATCCCAACATTTCGTTCGTCAGCAATGCTTAAGTCGTTCATTTTCTTGATGAGTCCTTCTTCTTCGACTTCGACACCACTTGGTATCTGGTCCGACTCCTTTTCTGGGCAGCAGCACCAAGACATGTTCCTGGGACCATGTTTGCAACAGCATTTGTTCCAATTTCTTTTAGGGTCTTCCATTATTCTGCGCAGGATTCCACTGGTCATAGGCTTCGTAGGACCATTCACAACTTCTGTTTTGATTCTTATGACCTCTTTGCTGAAAGGTCCCATGGTGTTGACGCAGTTTGCGGCATCACCTGTCTTTGTTTGATCAAAATCAAGGCCTTCAGTAGACTTGTTTTCAATGGTGAGGTCTTCAGTAACCTTCCTTTTTATAATAGGGGGATTCTCAATTGTTTCAGATATTTTTTCATTGTTGTCTGAAGGAACATCTCCCCAACCGCTTGGTTGGATTGTGTTGATGTCGATCTGAGAACTTGTCGGCGCATTGTATTTCACAAGATAATCGTACTTCCCACTTGGTTGTCCCAAGCAGTCTCAATTCTCGTCCTGTCGAACCAAACCATCTTCGGCAGTATTGTCACTGTCCTTTTTGTCGGAACCTTCAGTAGTTTCCATCTTATTCTGGTCGTCAAAGCCTTCAGTAACTTCAACTTCGTTCTGGTTTGCGAGATCATCAGTAATCTCCATCATGTTGATATTTGTGTTGAATTCTCCAACAACTTCCACCATTTCGAGATTGCCATCAGGAGCAATTTCGATCTCCACCATGTTCACAATGGATGGTTCAGCGTAATGGGCTTCGACTGGCTGCATGGGATTCGAATCGATCCTCATTTGTTGTTTTGGCTTATCACCAAACTTCAGCCTTCCGTCACGGATAGCATTTTGAACGAGATCCCTGAAAAGGAAACAACGAGACGTTTTATGGCCCAGAAAATTATGGTATTTACAAAAACCTCTCTTTTTCTGTTGTTCCATAGGCGGTTCTTTAGCGCCTGGTGGTTTTATTAATTGACCATCTTTAACCAACAAAATCGAAAATTTCGTCACATTTGGTGATGTTGAATGTATAAGTTCTTTTGGGGAACTTATCATTGGTTTCGACTGGGTTTCCGTTCGACGGAGTTAGTACTTTACACGAATAAGGTGGGCCTTGTTTTAGTTCTTCTAAGTCAATCTCTTGTTCGTCGAAGTTACTTGGTTCGTTTTCAGCGTACTCATCATCTTGGCGAACCCCTACGTAGGCCACCCTTTCTTTTTTATTCTTATTTGCTCTGAATTTCTCTTCCCTTAACCTTTCAACCTGTCTCACTCTATCTGCTAATTGTGCCATATCCCTCAGATACTGGGTATCTAGTTTCTTCCTTATAGAATAATCTAGTCCCCCTGCGGCCATTTCGACTAACTCATGTTCTGGCACTGGAGTGAAACATCTAGCCTTTAGCAATCTGAACCTATTTAAATAATCATCTATTGGTTCTGAGTGTTTTCTCTTAACACTGGCTAATTCTTTCAGACTTATTTTTGTTTGTCCCATGTAAAATTGCTCATGGAACAACCTTTCTAATTAGGTCCACGTATACACTGAGTTTGCAGGCAAAGATGTAAACCAAGTGAACGCGTTTTTCGTCAAGGAACTAGGGAAGTATTTTATTTTCAAATTTTCATTACGGGTTATTTCCCCCGCTTCGATCAGATAACGTGCCACATGTTCTATGGTGGACTCACTAGTGTCTCTTGAGAACTTTGTGAACTTAGGAACTTTCCACCTTGGTGGCAGTTCTTCTTGCAGAATATATTCCGATAGTGGGGAAGCGTAACTGGGCCTTTGTAATCCCATGTTCATCCCATTTTGTGCCATTATCGTTTCGACCATGACCGCTAAATTATTTTCGACATGAGGGTTATTATACCGGATTCGCTGTTGCAACACAGCATCCGCGTCCTGGCCTCTCTGGATTACTATCCTTCTAGGTTCTTGTGAAATAGGGACTTCGACACAAGGCTGTTCGACTACATCCTCTTGGTTTATGACATTTGTCTGAGGATTGTCTAAAGGCATTTGGTTTATCGTAGGCTCTTCCTGGACCGCTACCACTGGGTTATGAACCACTTGTTCTCTGTGTCGAGTTTGAGGGACCCCAAAAAAGTCAGCAATGCGCGTCATCTGCGCTGCCAACAATTGGTTTGTTTGGGTGGTGTTTTGAATAAGAGGATTAAACACCGCTCCCATTTGTTGCATCAACATTTGGACCATATCATGATTACTCTCGTCCATTTGTTGTCTAATTACCTGCGCCGAATTATTTGTTATCGGTGCCACGTAAAGTGGTTGTTGATTTAGTCTACTCATGTTTCCGCCATATCCTGACCCTTGTAAAGGTGAGGACATATTGGTCATAGAATCAAAATACACTACCGGGGAATTATGTAGATTTGCCATTACTGAAGTTGGCATTCCAAATGGTTGTTCCCTACCAGGCAGAGGCTTGGCGAAATTTGTCACAAAAGGCCTAGAAGTGTTTCCCATAGGAGGGGGTGTCCCAACAGGCATTTGTTGCGCCCTAACGAACGAACTAGGCGCATTTTGCGAAATTGAAACCGCTGGTATTGACCCTGTTGACGAAGGCATAGCCTCTGACACAGGAACTGATCCTACATTGCCTCCCGTCGAAGGGATAGGGTTGGATACTGGTATGGCTTCACTTGGATTAGGATTATTTGGATTATTTGGCTGATTCGCCATTTTCCTTACTCTTGTTCTTTTAGGTCTTTCTACGTCAGATACGGCTAATTTACCGCTTCTTAGTCTCATACAACGAAGAAAAAACCTTGATTAACGATTATCTAAGTTTTAGATTTCTGCACTGTCCCACTGGGCGTGCCAATTTGTTCGCTGTGAATTTTGGCGAACAACCTCTGGTTTACCAAAACTTTGTAGAATTGGGTTACTTGCAGGATCAACCACACAAATCCTAGGACATGTGCAAATCTAAATAACTCGTAAATCTCTAGAACGGCTTTTGTACTTTTCATTTGGCTTTATAAAGTTTTTTATGTCGAAAGGTGTTGATTAGAAACGTTTAAATAGATGTAAATTTGACAAGATAAGATAAATGGCAGAAAATAACTGACAAAACATAAAGTGTCGAAAGAAGAAATGCAGAAAGATAATTGACTAGTAGATGTAAAGAAAAATTGGTAAAGAACTTCAAACTTTATAAAATAAAACTTCAAAAGAATTGGTGTTTGTTTACACATACATGTTCCAAATATGACTCTTTTCTCTCACACGGGTACTTTGAGTATTTGCAGGAATTTTGTACAAGTAAATTTTCACACCTTTTTCTGATAACAACTATCCTATTTATATACAAATAAAACAACTGTTACTAACGAACAAATCCTAAAACTGTGACACTTGGCTATCTTCCTTTCGCTAGATGCTTCCACGCGTCTTCTGCCAAACGTCACAACTCTTTTGAATTCGAATTTACACTTCACGTCTTTCTCCAGACTCTGTCGAATTGTTGAAATATTATAGCATCATCCATGTTTGTCAAAGACGTTTTTCCATCTGCAACTATCCTGTCGAAATGTCGAACCATCATTTTATCGAAATGTCGAACAACTCTTATGGCATCCTTCGTCGAAGGAACCATTTTGCATACTAATCTTATGGCGTCAAAACGCATGTATACACAAGTACATCCTTTGAGCATGAAAAATGATGGCTTGAGGAAGAAGTTACAAACTTGTAAAGTGGGCTTCATGAACATGCAATTTCATAACTTTGAGAAATTTTGAAAACCCTAAATGTGACATTCTTAACTTTTTCTTGATTTTCTTGATTTAATTTGATCAAATGCATTCATCAACCATATTTTCATGATTCTTGGCTTGATAAATCCATGGTTGATCAAAAAATCTCAAAAGTCAAACTTTGACCTTGAGTAGTTGACTTTTCATCAGATGAATTTCAAATCTTCAATGATTAATGAATTAAATTTCCTTAGCCAATTCAAGCACGTGAATGGATCATAATAAAGAACTTGAAGACCTTGAATCATATTTCAAACCATTAGATCATGTCTTGGAAAAAAAAGTCAACATCGGAGCAATCTTGATCAAAACCCTAATTTAGGTATCAAATGAATTTGGAACTTGTTGATCTTGAACGGATGCAATCTTGAACTTGAATATGATGAATGGAAATCACTTAACTATTGTGAATGAATGAGAAACTTGAACTACTGAGGAATGTTCATAATCTTGATCAGTCAATCACTTGAGCTCCTTAAACCAACACACCTACCTTGTGAAAGAATCAAACAAGATAACATATATTTTTGTATTATCATAAGGTTGGTAATGCATAAAAGACACACACATGAGATGTTTGATGTTATGCAAATGATGAAAATGAGATGGGATCTTCAGGGTAAAAATTAGGATATTAGAATTTGGAACCATAAGATTGGTGAATAATGAAGAAATTAGAGTGTGGAGAGAGAGAGAGAGAGAGAGAGAGAGAAAGAGAGAAATTGAGAGAGAAAAATTAATTGAGCGTGAGAATATTTTTTCATTATTTCGTTAACATTAATTAGGATGCCTCGAAGGCATTTATACAAGTGATTGGGATAGAAAACAACAAGTCAAATAACAGAAAAGTCAAAAACTCAAACCTGTCATCAATTTCACAAAATCTGTAATCGATTACAGCTGAAACAAAATTGAAATTAACTAACAATAGTAATCGGTTACTACGAATGTGTATTCAGTTACACCAATTCCAAAAACATTTTTCTTCAACTTATTTAATTTAATTTGACATCTGTAATCGATTACACATCCGTATTAATCGGTTCCAATACTTGAATTACTCTTTTTTTATTTTAAATAATCACTTAAAATACATATCGATGAGATTTATAATTTAAATCCGAAATAATAAGATCAATTACATTTGTATTTTTTAATTGAGCCGGATAATTTTCGATCAAGTCCCTACAAAATAAATATATAAAGAGTAATGTTAACTTGTGTCCTAGGAGCACAAGTTAATAATTAAAGAAAGTAATATTGAGTTGGAAATTATGTATTAATTTTAAGAAAAATATAAAATTAATTTTTTAATTAATTTTTTCAATATAAACTTTTTATAATTGAATTTCTTGTGTTAAGATGACCCATGTATAAAACAACAAAAGATACAAAATATATAACTGAACAAGGCATGGGAAATGGTTTGAGTTAGGTTTGAATTTCAGCCGGTTGTTTCTTTTTTAATTAAAAAAAATTAGCGACACGTTAAAAATCCATACTGCTAATTAAATACTTTACATAGTTAGGCGTTAGAAACACGGAAAGCATTTTGTCATCAGCGTCGAATATAAAAAGAAGCAGGCATATCTCGCGTCCTTAGTTGTGTTTGAGTAATAATATAAATATTATGATATTATACTACTAATAAAATGAGATCTGAACAGAATGAATCAAAACCTGAAACTCAAACTTCCAATAATCCTTTGGCTCACAGGCAAGACTATACGTGCAAGACATTCTCATAAGTTATTTAGAGATAAATACTAGTATTTATATGTTTAATTCACTCTATATACAAATCATTAGTCATCAAGAATTTAATTAATATAATTTTATTATAGAATTTAAATACATTGTATATAATTTTAAACTCTCCAACAAAGTTTTGGAATATTAATATATTTTATATACACTCCGAGATTACGGCTGAATAAAAGCATTTAATAATTTATTTATTTATATTATATAGTTAAAGTCTCACACGCTAATGTTTAGTTTTATTTTGTCCTCACGCTTGAGTTTAAAACACTTGGTTAGGCGTTAAAAACACGGAAGGCATTTTGTCATCATCCTCGAATACAAAAAAATGAAGCAGGCACGTATCGCGTTCTTTTGATTTCTGAGAACATTTTCGTGTTATAGTACTCTTTTTGAAAATCTTTTCACATCCATTTTCCATTTACGCGTTTGAAAATAAAATTCCTGCCGAAGAAATAATCAAGTTGACTATTATCACGTTTGAAAAAAGACGCAGTTAAAGTTCTAGAATAGTCGGAAAATAATTAACACAATGAAGATTGGATCCGCATTTGAAATTCCAAAACCAATCCATTCAATCAAACTAAGTATTTTCAAATTAACAAATCAAACCAAAATTTGTTACAACAGAACAAGATTGGATCCACGCTAATATGGATATTCAATCTTCAATCATCAAAATAAACAAAATCATATACACACATCTAATCTAATAATATCTATAATTATTACATGATAGGTAAAGATGATTCAAAATCTATCAAGTCTCATTTTCAGAAAGTGACAAATGAATCATGAGGAGGTAGAAGAGGAAGGAAGTGCCTTGTGGAGGAGACCCTTCGCGTTTGAGAGCTGATCCATCAGAGAAACGATGCGATCGTGGTAATCACGCGCATGATAGACGGATTCTGCCTCAAGCTCTCCGAGCTGTGAGCAGAGCCTCTCTTCGGCTTCCTCCGCCACGCGCAGTCTCTCCCACGTGACCTGTAACTGCCGTCTCATTTGCTCTTCTCTCTCTTTGCTTTCCTTCAACTCCTTCTCGAGCTCTTCGTTTCTCTTCTTCAGCTCTGACTCCGACGCCGGAGCCGCGTTTTTTAGCTCGTTTTTTCCGCGAGTGCCAATCACTGCCATCATAGGGGACATGAAAATACTCATGAAATTAAATTCTAGATTTGAAATTATATATTTGGAGATAATAGAAATGCGGTGAAATGAAGAAGTTTTTTTGTTTTGGGGTTGAGTTGAGTTATGTGAAGTTGCGAGGTCTGTATAAATAGATCGAAATTGGGTGTGTCCAGGTTCAACGAATCTGGTTTTCACACTTACTGTTGAACCGGTTCTGATGTTGCTGACGCATCTGCTTTGCTTGCTTTGTTGGTTTGAGATCAAAGTAAATGTAAAACCATGACTTCTTCGTTATAAAGAAAGTATTCCTTTGTTTTTAGTAGTAATTGTTTATATATAATACTATTAATTTGATTTTTAGTCATATTTGAGACGTTATTTACGTGTTGCCTTTCTTAGAATCTTGCACTGTCCTACCATGTGTTTGCATGGAAAATACCAATATATCATACATTTCAATATATATATATATATATATATATAATATATATATATAATATTATATATAATATATAATATATTATATATATATATATATATATATATATTGTTTTAAAAAAAATTCTTTTTTTTATAGAGCAACCATCCATTACTTTAGCATAAACTTGAAAATATAATCAGAGCCACTCATTGTTTTGACGGAAGAGTGTAAAAGATTAGAGGATTTGTCCATTGTATTGGTTGGCCCTTTGAAATGTATTTTTTTTAAATTAAAACTGAATTTAATTTTAATTATTATAACTATAATGTATAAAATTTAATATTTATTAAAATTGTTCATAATTAATAATTTATTTAGATAATAAAATATAAAAATATTTTTTATAATTAAAATAATTAAAGCTATATTTAATTAATAAATAAAATAACAATAATAATACAAATAAAATATTATTGAAAGCAATTTATTTATGTAATAAAAAAGTACACTAACCTCAATCTAATTTTGATTTTGATCCGGTCGATGAAAACGTGAGTGGGTTCCACGTGCAGGAGTTTGTCCAATTTAGGTAGACCTTTTACAATTTTCATCAATATTTGCTGGCCGAATAGAGAGCCCACGTCATTTCTAAGATCCATTAATTCAGCGACCATTTCATCATTTAATAAGTTTATCAACGTCACACTACTATAATTTAATTTGGTCCCCTCGTTATTCCAATTTGGTTAGGTAATAGGTGACATTGAGGTATGCATTAAGGGGATGTAGGATTGTTGGTGTTGGGATAACTTTTGGATGAAGATTTGTGAGTTGTAAAAAGGGATTTGTGTTTGGTAGTTGTGTTCTGGTGGGGTAGGTTGTGTGAATGAGTATTGGTTATAATGAGTATTTGGTGGTGTTTGTGGTTGGGTGTATGATGTTAAGGGGGTAAAAATTGAGTTTTGTTGTTGGGCGTTGTCGGGGGTTGAGTTAAATGATGGGTATTGTTAATGGTAGTGTTGGCTTGGGGTATAAGGTTGTTGGGTTGGGTTGAAAGGTTATTGGATGTTACACAAAGGTTGTTGGGTGTAGGTGTTGGTTAATGGTCTGGTGTGTTGGAAGTTTGAAGATGTGAGTTGGTTAAGAGGGTCAACTAGTAATCTATTTTGTTATAGATACAAATTTGACACAAATACATGTCAATCTATAGGGTCAGTCCCGACTTTTTAGAGGCTCGAGGCAAATAATAAAAATGGACCCCTAATAAAAAATACATTTTTTTAAAAAGAGAAATGTCTTGTATTCTTCAAATAAAAAGATGTTACTACATCCACTTCTATATGAAATCTTTGTATTCGTCAGCATCAACATTAGTTATAACTACTTCCTCCTCCAACCTGAATACTGCAAAAACATTTTCATAAGTCTAAATAAATAGTATAAACAATATTAGGATCCACCTTAATATAGTTTGAAGATGTGAGTTGCTTATGAGGGTCAACTAGTAATCTATTTTGTTATAGATACAAATTTGACACAGATATATGTCAATCTATAGGGTCAATCCCGATTTTTTAAAGGCCCAGTGCAAATAATAAAAATGGATCCCTAATAAAAAATACATTTTTTTAAAAAGAGAAATGTCTTGTATTCTTCAAATAAAAAGATGTTACTACACTCACTTCTATATGAAATCTTTGTATTCGTCAGCATCAACATTAGCTATAACTACTTCCTCCTCCAACCTGAATACTACAAAAACCTTTTCATAAGTCTAAATAAATAGTATAAACAATATTAGGATTCACCTTGATATAGTTAATCATAATAAGCTATCTATGATAGAAGTCTTAGACAAGGGAATATCCTTACATAAGCAAAAGTCTTGCAATGACCACACATAAATATAATAATGAATTTGTCAAGAAAATAAGATTCAGAAACATTGAAGAAAAAAAAGATCACCAAATCATAAAGTTACCACACTAGATGGAAGAGAAAATATCTTCACGTTCATACCTAATTAGGCAACAGTAATTAAAAAAGTATATAACAAGGAGGATTGAATCCATAACCTTTACCACCATATTTGCTTAAAAATCAATCTCCTACCGCTTGGCAAATGACAAATTCATGTTAATTATCCATTTCACAATTTATTTAATATAATATTAAATATATATTCTATTTTTTTAAAACAGAACGAGATCCCTTGGTTTGGAGGCCATGGACTAAAGGTCGTCTTGCCCTTGCTCAGGATTGGCCCTGCCAATCCATGTATTCCCTACTGGATTTACACTCGTTTGACATGATATCTCTTTATAAGACAGTGTTGCGACGAATTTTGCCATTGATGACGCTCTTGTCTATAATGGTATTTTCAATCTGGAAATTTCCGTTGGTCTGACGTTTGTGTGGTACTCCTCCATGGACCTAGGTGGACCCGAAATTTCTTGTTGAATCCTAAATTGGAGTTTAACCCTATCTAAATTATGCATTTCAACAGTAGTGAAACAAACTAAAAGCGTTGTTGAACTTCACACGTCACTTTCAGTTGAATCCTCATCTTCAAGTCCAAAATAGGGCCTCCATAGAAAATGTTACATTGTAGTAAAAAGGATTAGTTAAAAAAATTTATAAATAAACTTTAAATATTAGTAGTATAAGTCTTGAAGAGAATACATCAGCCATATCAAAATGATCAAATAACGTTTGATATATAGGAGCACAATGATGGGTTTTTTCCTCGTAATTCATCTGATATATAGGAGCACAATGATGGGTTTTTTCCCCGTGATATATAGGATCATCTAAAAAATAAATAGTTATTAGAAAATACCTAGAAATAACATATCTAAAAAATAATTTGTTTTATACGTACTTGGTCACATATAAAAATTAGAATGGATTGAGATTCCTTGGTGACGGTCTTAGCATTATGGACCAACCCCAAGCTTGAAGTAAAGCCCCACAACCAGCAAAATTATGCATATTTTTTTAGCACATCTACACAAATTTTTGTATAGATGCGCTAAAGTAGCAACACCCTAACTATATCTACCAATTTTATTTATGTCTGCTAATAGTGGTAAAAACTGAAGATGTATAGTGTTACCATTAGTATCATGAATAATAAGCTGGCAAAGAGCAATAAAAGATGCATTCTAGTTTTCCAAAGGTTTACTTCCTCTGGGGAATTCTCATATAATCTCAAAGCATTGTAATGATCCTTTAGCCATTTCATTTTAATGCTTTTCCCTTTTCTATCACCATCCTCCAATGGCACCTCTAATAGTTTTAGAGTCGTCTAATATGCCACATTTTTGCGCCCAATTACTGCTAAACCATTCACGCGTAAACCTAACAACATGTGTACATCCTCCATAGTGACTATGCATTCACTGTTAGAACAAGATTTTGATTCTGCAATATATCTCTAAGTTTTGATGATAACAAAGAATTAAACAATGTGGTACCCTAATAATTCTGAAGACTCTGCAAGAGATATTTGAAGACTCTGCAAGAGACATATGACGACTCTACGAAAAGATATCTGAAGACTCTAACTCTGAAGACTTTGATCATGTTCACTTTTATACAGGCTCAGGAACACGCCATCAGATATCACCTGGTCATAAACTTAAGTTGGAAGCATTCAAATTGTAGTACAAGTCTTTTTTAGGAAACATTTGATTATGCTCCAAGACTGCTATGGAAATGACAAGGAATTTATTACCTTTAAATCTCACAGTTGGCAAGAAATCTTTATTAATTTCCCCCAACGGTATCATCTCAAGTGTTATATAAAGGACTCCTTACAACTTGCTGAACACACAACTTTGACACAACAACATTCTCATACTCTGATTATTCTTCATCGTTATTGTTGTAAGAAATAGTTCCATACAAGAGTTATTGCTCAACATTGTGTGGTTGTCTTTCATTGTTCTTAAAGTGTGTTTATACTGCTTACCTAGAAGCATCTAGTGAAACACTTGTAATTCTTGAAATTGTTTGTAATTCCACAAGTGACTTATTTAGGTCTGTAGACTTGAGAGGGCTAAGAGGTTGCTAAAAATCTTAGACGAATTTTGTAATATGTTTAGATTAGTGGATTAAGTCCTTATTGAAGGTGAAATCGCCTTGGTCGGGTGGACTGGAGTAGCTTTGAATTTCAAGTGAACCAGGATAAATCATTTGTGTTGTTAGTTTATATTTTTTGTGTATGGTGTTGCAAAAAGTTTTTAATTCCTGTGAAAACAATTCAAACCCCCTTTCTTGTTTTTCTCTACCTTCATTCACCAGTTCAAAGATGAAACATGTGAGTTTCCAGTCTCCATCTTTCGCATAAGGTGAGAATAAATTTTCTATCAACATCATATGAAGTTATATTAATCATAGGCTTTCAACCATGCATTAGAGGTTTTGCATATTGTAAGCGTATACTTCAAATTGATGAAATCTGGTTGTATGGTAAATACAAGGGATCGTTACTTATTGCAGTAGAGCAAGATGGGAACAACAATAATTTCCAGTTGCCTTTGCCTTTGTAGAAGGTGGGACTGCAGGTGGTTAGAGGTTCTTTCAGCAGAACTTACGAAGGTGTGTGGCTTCTTAAGCTAGACATCAAATAACAAGAGTCTCCACCGCGCTTTTATTGTTTCCAAGGGAAAAGGGAAAAGTACGAACAAAACCCAAAAATAAGAAGTTTTCAAATCAAAACTAATAAAATTCCAGAGATTACAGGTAAGGGGGTTAGTTACACAGAGGGAAGGTGTTAGCACCCAAAGTGTCCTAGATACTCCTAGGGAGCCCTTTCTTGTGTGCATATGTATTTTGTACAAAGTGATGTTTACAAACAAATAGAATGGGGGGTGAGAAAAGAATTCATTGATTATATTTTTGTGTTTGACAAGACCTTCGGACTTATGCCTACGTACCAACATAAAATGAGGGATCAAAACCTCGTAGTTCGTGATACAAATTTCAAAGTGGATGCATTGCTTTTAATAAAAAATTAAGTTTGAAAGGCACAATGGCCTAAAAATGGTTTGAATGAGTTAGTTCTTTTTGACTTTTGAAAATTTTAAGTCAAGTATAGTTAAGTTTATTTAGAAGCTTGATTTAAGAAAAGAAGTTTGAAAATGTAATGGCATAAGGCCGAAGTTTCTAATTTGCAAAGGGTCTAAGTTTAGAAAATAACAAGTTCAAACAAAGAAATTTTTTAAAAGGAGGGAGAGATTTTGAAATTAAAGAGATGGGGAGGAGATGAAGAGACTAATCCTAAGCATAAATTTAAAAGTTAAGAGTTGAAAAGATCTAACCAATGGGTTGCAATCCAATAGGCAAGAATGCCATATAGAAACCCCAAATTCCCTTGGATATTATAATCAAGCAACAAACAATGCATACAATATTAACTCGAAGAGCAAAGCATCAAATAAAGATAGCCACATCCAAGCTTTAGCCACTCCATAATCTTCTTCAAATTTGCCCATGTAATAGATGAATTCCACAAGTCACAAGATCAAAGTAATATCTTCACAATGATCATGTTGCAGATGAACTCAGATGTATCTTCAATGATGTATCAGATGAAGTTTCAACTTACAAGCACTTGGTTATATGAAAGTTGGCATTGGCCAAGTCCTTTTGCATAGGGGTATTGCCTAGATTTTAAGTCCAATTGTCTCAGATCAAACCAACAGTCCACACAAGAAGTTTTTTAGTTTTTTTTTTCTTATTATGTACATTAATGATCAAAGACCACACAAACAAACAAAATATACACAAACAAGATATATCACACAATATGGTCCAAGTGGACAAAGTGAAAAGGCATTAATATAAACAATTATAATGGTATGAATAATGACAAATGAATAGAGCTTAAAAAATTAAAGTGCATTAAAAGTAAATGGCTTGAAATTAAATGTTAGTGGTTAATGAATTAGAAGTTAGTATTGTTTTTACTTTTGCTTTTCATTTGAAGTCATTCTTTGGAGAACATGTTGGTGTAAGCCCTATAGGTCAATACTTTTGGTACTTGTATCGAATTATTTATTAATAATAAAAGGCATTTTCCTTATTATGATTGATTAATAAAGTCCCTGGAATAGATAGTCCGTTTAATGTATTAAGTGTGACTTAATCATGAGAACACATTAAACATAAGGACACTATTCTTAAAGTATCCGTAGTCGAGCTTTAGTGTGAAGTGGGATAACATTAAAGCATTAAGACTATTATGTTTGTAGACTGATGATCACATCTCATGGATCATGGATAAAGAGTTATCAAGTCTTAAACATAGGTATGAATATTATGAGCAATATTTATACCGGATTGACCCGCTATGAGAATACTATATAGAAAGTTATGCAAAGTGTCATAAGTTATTCTCATGGTGATAATGGTGTATACCACTCTTCGACCTGAAACCACTATGGACCCTAGATGTAGAGTCGAGTGCTTTATTGATGATCCAACGTTGTCCGTAACTGGATAACCATAAAGACTGTTGATGGGTACTCCACGAAGCATGCTGAGGGACATGAGTGACCTAGATGGAATTTGCCCATCCTGCATAACATGATAAATGTCTATGGGCCCAATATTGAACTGGACAAGGATGACACGGTCTATGCCTTGTGTTCAATATAGACATAAGGGAAAAAGGGTAATTATACACATAAGTATTATCACAAAAGGTTTTGTCAGATCACATGACATTTTCGTGTCTTGGGTAGCAGTGATGTGTTGCTAGATACCGCTCACTGTTTATTATGTTAAATGTGTGATTTAATATAATTGCCAACGTCACGAAAACCTACAGGGTCACAGACAAAGGACGGATTGATGAGAGATAGAGTAAATGAGGAATACCGTAAGGTACGGTGCCCTTAAGTGAATTATAGAACATCGTAAGGTACGGTGTACTTGAGTAGAATACGAAATATGGTAAGGTACCATGGGCTTAAGTGATTTTGGGCATATTATAAGATATGGGCCAAAATACACTTAAGTGGGCCTTTTAGCTTGAAGCCCACACAAGTGATTCTATAAATAGAACCCTTGTGCAGAAGCATTCATAGCGGTTGCATTATTTTCGTTTTCTCTCTCTCTCTCTCTCTCTCTCTCTCACTCAAAGCCTTCATTCGTACCAGCTAGCACTGAGATTGAAGGAATCCGTTCGTGTGGACTGAGTAGAGACGTTGTCATCGTTCAACGTTCGTGATCGCTTCGTGGATATGCATCAAAGGTTTTGATCGTCACAAGAGATCTGCACCAAAGGTTTCAATCGTCACAAGAGGTAAATATTCTATCACTGATCATGACCATTCGTAAGGATCTCTAAAGGAGAAATTTTTTTATTTCCACTGCGTTTTGGACCGCAATTCTCCTTCAGTGGTATCAGAGCCACTTACGAAACCATGACTCGGATAGCTGTTTAACTTCTGTATTAATATGATTAAAAGACAGAATGAATCAATTAATTAAACGGGTAATTAAATTTGGCGTCATGGGTGTACGAGTTGGATGATTGATGTTGACTATGCTTCGGTACTGACATTAGTATGGTGAAGCAGCGATACATCGATCGTCCATAGGTTACGCAATTGAGACCGATCAACTTATATATGATATAAGTAATCCTAATGCAAAGTACGGTATATGTGATATACTGTTTCTGTTTCGTTCATTCAAACACTAAATGGTTGTTTTCCTTTGAGCGATCAATGGTCATTTGCTTCGGAATCCGACATTAGTATGGTGAAGCAATGACCTGTTGATCAATCATACTGAATCAACAATCGAGGTGTGTTTGACGGTCTGAAATTGGCGCATTAGGGTTGGTGACGGCGCAAGGGTTGTGCCGTCAAAAATTTGTGAATTTAGGGCTTTTGGAAGAGGTCTGTAGACTGTTTCAAAGTTCTGTTATTTTGGCCGCGTGAAGCTCGTGACGAGCGTAACAAGCTGAATGCGTGACGGTCGTAACAAGCCCGTGACGGTCGTAACAAGCCTGTGACGGTCGTCACATGCTTTGTGACGGTCGTCACACTCACAGATCCAAAATTGTCTGTGACGGTCGTCACACGCCTGTGACGGTCGTCAAACTCACAGAGTCAAAATTTTGGGGTTTCTGTTTTGTGACTACGCAAGGGTTGTGTTGATGCAAAACAATATCCATTTCAAATGAATTGTTCATTAAAATTTTGGACCACCGTCCGCTGACCGGGCAGCGGAACCCCCGGCTAACTCTGCGTAGTGTGATCGGTCGCTAAAATTTAATTTTGTTTTAATTAATTAAAGGAATTAAAAATTAATAATAATAATAATAATAATAATGTGTTTATTATTATTGCCTTGTGGTGATCAGTTATGGCCTTAGTTATCCTTTATTTTGTTTTGGGTTTTAAAATACGACATGCGTATCGTGCCTCTCCTTTTGATCTCTTAATGTAACTTCTTTTCTCATCTCAAACCCTCGTATGTAAAACGATTTTCTTCTGGAATGTAATGTTATGAAGAAAGAGAAGAAGACAATGTTATGAAGAAAGAGAAGATTTCAATATCAAAGGAGGACAATCTTGAAGATCTTGCTTGGAGAAGCTTAGAGAAGAATTCAATATTAAAGGAGGACAGCCTTGAAGATCTTGCTTGGAGAAGCTTAGATCGTTATTAGGTTAACTTAGGTTCTCTCATTGGCTTGGAAGAACAATTGCGCTAGGGGCCATAACTATTTCAATGTGTATGTATGTTGATGCATGTGAGAGACGATTTATATGATAAATAAGCCGGTGAGATCATAAAATTGCCATTCCCTTAAATTAAATATTAAGTTTATGCTTTCCAAGTTTTAACACTCATCAAGACTAGTAATGGATAATGTAGGTTTCGCCTACGCGAGGTGCATGATCTATATATTAGTAAGGTGCGATGGGATAATTGTAATATCCAATTGTTAAAACAATGGGTCAAACTTAACTAAACAAATTATAATAAGATTATATATATGTTTAGAAGCAAGAGTTGGGAATGATCCATATGATGGATTGGAATAAGGAGTTATTCACCCAACTGAAATATTCGAGAGTTGTATGAGATACAATTGGAAGGAGTTCCTACCTAAATAACCTAGTTTTGTGTAATCCGCCTACGCGGACTTAGAACGAAGTGAAATATGGATCTCGACCCACTAGAAAATCTTCCAACGGGATTTTCCGAATCAAATGATGAGGGTCATTTGTTTTGAGTAAAATAGTGGGAGCATATTTAATTAAATGCCTAATTAAATATGTCAATGATACTTATATTTTCATTAATTCTTATGTAGATTACCATGACAACAAACACCTCTAACAACATATTGTGATCAAACCTTGAGAAAGAAAAATTGTCTGGGACAAATTTTCTGGATTGGTACCGAAACATGAGGATTGTCCTCAAACATGATAAAGGGAAAGGTAAGGAAGTTGCCAAACCCAAACCCACTATTACTGCTTTGAAGCCTAGTGGAAGCATAGAGAAAGAAGGCACCTGCTTCCATTGCGGTAAGACCGCACACTGGAAGAGGAACTGCCCAAAGTACCTGGAAGATAGGAAGAATGGAGTAGAGACTCCAACTTCAGGTATTTTTGTTATTGAAATTAATTTATCTACTTCAGCATCATGGGTATTAGATACCGGATGCGGTTCTCACATTTGTACAAATGTGCAAGAACTAAAAGGGAGTAGAAAATTGGCAAAAGGTGAAGTCGACCTACGAGTTGGTAATGGAGCAAAGGTTGCTGCCTTAGCCGTAGGAACTTATGAATTGACTTTACCTAGTGGTTTAATAATTCAGTTAGAGAACTGTTATTATGTACCAGCAATTAGCAGGAATATTATTTTCGTTTCTTGTTTGGACAAGATTGGTTTTTCATTTATAATAAAGAACAATTGTTGCTCAATTTATTTGAATGATATATTCTATGCTACTGCACAAATGAGCAATGGACTGTATGTCCTTGATCTCGAAATGCCTATATATAACATTAATACTAAAAGGATGAGACCTAACGAGTTAAATCCAACTTACCTGTGGCATTGTCGATTAGGCCACATAAATGAGAAACGCATTTCCAAACTCCATAAAGATGGACTCTTGGACTCTTTTGATTATGAATCATATGAGACATGCAGATCTTGTTTAATTGGAAAGATGACAAAGTCTCCATTCACAGGAAAAGGTGAAAGAGCTAATGATCTTTTGGCCCTCATACATACTGATGTATGTGGACCACTGAACATACCAGCCAGAGGAGGTTTTCAGTACTTCATCACATTTACTGATGATTTCAGTAGATATGGTTATGTGTATTTAATGAAACACAAATCAGAGTCCTTTGAAAAGTTCAAGGAATTCAAGAATGAAGTACAAAACCAACTAGGTAAGAATATTAAAACTCTTCGATCAGATCGAGGTGGTGAGTATTTAAGCCTAGAGTTTGATGACCATCTAAAAGAGTGTGGGATCCTATCCCAACTTACTCCTCCTGGAACACCCCAATGGAATGGTGTATCTGAGAGAAGAAATCGAACCCTGTTAGACATGGTCCGATCCATGATGAGTCACGCCGATCTTCCAAACTCCTTTTGGGGACATGCACTATTGACAGCAACTTACACACTTAACCGTGTTCCATCCAAAAAGGTTGAGAAGACACCATATGAGATATGGAGTGGTAAGAAACCACATATGTCTTACATAAAGATTTAGGGTTGCGAGGTTTATGTGAAACGACAAATTTCAACTAAGCTTGAGCCTAAATCTGACAAATTCTTATTTGTGGGGTATCCTAAAGAAACAAGAGGGTATTACTTCTACAATCCTTCTGAGGGCAAAGTGTTTGTCGCTCGAACTGGAGTTTTCCTAGAAAAGGATTTTATTTCCAAAGGAACCAGTGGGAGGAAAGTAGAGCTTGAAGAAATTCAAGAATCACAAAGCATAGATACACCTATGGAGGAATTAGAGCAGGAAACACAAGAAGTTGTGGAAGAGCAACCTGCTCAAGTAGAACAAGACCAGCGTAGGTCAAGCAGGATACGTCAATTACTTGAGAGATATGGATATCTCATAACTGATCAAGGTGATGTATTACTCATGGATCAAGATGAGCTTGTGACCTACCAAGAGGCCATAACTGGTCCCGAGTCTGAGAAGTGGCTAGAAGCCATGAAATCTGAAATGGATTCCATGTACACAAACCAAGTTTGGACCTTGGTAGAGCCTCCTGTAGGAGTTAACCCTATAGGATGCAAGTGGGTCTTCAAAAAGGAGACTGACATGGATGGTAAGGTAAATACCTATAAGGCAAGACTGGTTGCAAAAGGATATAAACAAATTCATGGGATTGACTATGATGAAACCTTTTCACCAGTTGCAATGCTTAAATCTGTTCGGATTTTACTTGCTATCGCTGCATATCATGATTATGAAATATGGCAGATGGATGTCAAAACTGTTTTCCTTAATGGAAATCTTCTTGAGGATGTATACATGACACAGCCTGAAGGATTTGACATACCAGAGGAAGCCCAAAAGATATGTAAGTTACAAAGATCAATCTATGGATTGAAGCAAGCTTCTAGAAGCTGGAATCTTCGTTTTGATGAAACAATAAAACAATATGGATTCATCAAGAACGAAGATGAGCCTTGTGCCTACAAGAAGGTTAGTGGGAGCATGATCGTTTTCCTGGTATTATATGTAGATGACATATTACTCATTGGAAACGATATCCCTACCCTACAACAAGTAAAGTCTTGGTTGGGGAATTGCTTTTCTATGAAGGACCTAGGTGAAGCAGCCTATATATTAGGAATCAGAATCTATAGAGATAGATCACAAAAACTGCTTGGCCTAAGTCAGAGTACATACATAGACAAAGTGTTGAGACGCTTTAATATGCATGATTCCAAGAAAGGATTCATACCTATGCAACATGGCCTGTGTCTATCAAAAACACAATCCCCTTTAACTAAGGAAGAAAGGGATCACATGAATAAGATTCCATATGCATCTGCAATAGGATCTATCATGTATGCCATGTTATGTACTCGACCAGATGTCTCGTATGCTTTAAGTGCAACGAGTAGGTACCAATCTGATCCTGGTGATGCTCACTGGGTGGTTGTCAAGAATATCCTTAAGTATTTGAGAAGGACTAAGGACTCATTCTTGATATATGGAGGTCAGGAAGAGTTGGCTGTAATTGGATACACCGATGCTAGCTTCCAGACAGATAAGGATGACTTTAGATCGCAATCTGGTTATGTGTTTTGCTTAAACGGTGGCGCTGTGAGCTGGAAAAGTTCAAAGCAAGATACAGTTGTTGATTCTACAACCGAGGCCGAGTATATTGCTGCCTCAAGTGCAGCAAAGGAAGCTGTTTGGATCAAAAAGTTCGTTAGTGAACTTGGCATAGTTCCTAGCATTGTGGATCCCATTGGTCTCTACTGTGATAACAATGGTGCTATCGCACAAGCCAATGAGCCTAGATCTCACCAACGATCCAAACACATACTTAGGCGTTATCATATCATTCGAGAGATAATAGATAGAGAAGATGTGAAAATATGCAGAGTACCTACACTTGACAATATTGCTGACCCACTGACAAAGCCTCTTGCGCAGCAGAAGCATGATGGCCATACTAGATCTATGGGTATTAAGGGTATGCCTGATTGGCTCTAGTGCTAGTGGGAGATTGTTGGTGTAAGCCCTATAGGCCAATACTTTTGGTACTTGTATCGAATTATTTATTAATAATAAAAGGCATTTTCCTTATTATGATTGATTAATAAAGTCCCTGGAATAGATAGTCCGTTTAATGTATTAAGTGTGACTTAATCATGAGAACACATTAAACATAAGGACACTATTCTTAAAGTATCCGTAGTCGAGCTTTAGTATGAAGTGGGATAACATTAAAGCATTAAGACTATTATGTTTGTAGACTGATGATCACATCTCATGGATCATGGATAAAGAGTTATCAAGTCTTAAACATAGGTATGAATATTATGAGCAATATTTATACCGGATTGACCCGCTATGAGAATACTATATAGAAAGTTATGCAAAGTGTCATAAGTTATTCTCATGGTGATAATGGTGTATACCACTCTTCGACCTGAAACCACTATGGACCCTAGATGTAGAGTCGAGTGCTTTATTGATGATCCAACGTTGTCCGTAACTGGATAACCATAAAGACTGTTAATGGGTACTCCACGAAGCTGTAAGAACAAAAATTGTTCTACAACAGATTCCTTGATTTTGATGATAACAAAGGATGAAACCAAAAATGGCACCCTAACGAAAAGTTTCTAAGTGTGCAGGGTTCTAAAGATAGAAGAAATAAATCTGATGATGTCATCAGATGCACAACAAGATCAGATACAAATTATCAAGTATCAGAAGCATCTAAAGTGGAATCTCGTTTCAAGAAGCTCTGACTCTGGACAAAACTGCAAAGTATCAGAAGCATCTGAACATGAAGTAAAGTCTAGAAGCTCTGATTCTGGAGAAACGTTATCAGCGCCATCTGAACTCTCAAGAGATCAACATCAGAAGCAAGATTCCAAGATTCTCCAGAAACACAAATACTCTGATTATGGATTTGCTAATCATGAAAGAGTAACGTTGAAGACAAGTAAAGATTTTCAAATTGGATTTCCTGATTAAGAAAGAGACGTTAATCTCCGCTTCCAGAGAAAAGATACTACTTGTGGTAAGTAGTCACTTCAAAGATGAAAAGTTAAACTGCAGAAGCTATTTAAGTGATGGAGTAAACTCAGTTTAATATCCACCAGATTCAACTCTACTCCAACTCATATATAAATAGAGATGCAATCAACATTCAGTAAGAAGAAAATCAACTAGCCAAAACTATACTGAATTATTTCACGCTCAAGAAAATCATCTTTGTTTTCAAAGAATTTCACTAAGCTTTTGCTTATCAAGTGAAAAATCTGTTCTTAAATTTGTAATACTTGCTTAACTAGAAGCACTCTAGATTACATATCTTGTATCTTTTTTTTGTTTGATTTCCTCAAGTGACTCTTTGTAGTCTGTAGACTTGAGAGGACTAAGAGATTTTCTTCTCTCTTAGGGGTTGTTTGTAATCTTTCAAGATTAGTGGATTAAGTCCTTGTTGAAGGCGAAATCACCTTGGCCGGGTGGACTGGAGTAGCTTTGTGTTATAAGCGAACCAGTATAAAATCATTGTGTGATTTTCTTTTTGGAAAAGCGCTTATTTTTCAAACAATTCAAACCCCCCTTTCTTGTTTTTCTCACCTTCAATTGGTATCAGAGCACCGGCTCTGTTATTGATTTTCAAATCAAACACTTAACCGTGTAGAGAGATCCAGTGCGAGAAAAACAAATGGCTCACTCAAATGAAAGAGATTCTTACAATGCTAAACCTCCTGTTTTTGATGGAGAAAAATTTGATTACTGGAAAGACAGAATCGAAAGTTTCTTTCTGGGTTATGATGCTGACCTCTGGGACATTGTCACAGATGGATACAAACCTCCAGTCTCAAATGGAGCTGAAGTTCCCAGAAGCAAAATGTCAGAAGATCAGAAACGTGAGTTCAAAAATCATCACAAGGCCAGAACAATACTTCTAAATGCTATATCATACAACGAATACGAAAAGATCACCAACAGAGAGACGGCTAAAGATATACTTGACTCTCTGAAGATGACCCATGAAGGAAACTCCCAAGTCAAGGAGACGAAGGCTCTGGCGCTGATCCAGAAATATGAAGCCTTCAAGATGGAAGATGACGAAGCTATAGAAGCTATGTTTTCCAGATTCCAAACTCTTATTGCAGGTCTTAAAGTGCTAGACAAAGGATACACGACTGCAGATCATGTTAAGAAGATTGTCAGAAGTCTGCCAAAGAAATGGAGACCAATGGTTACTGCTCTGAAGTTATCAAAGGATCTGAACAATATCAGCCTTGAAGAACTTGTTAGTTCTCTCAGAAGCCATGAGATAGAACTAGAGGAGGATGAGCCTCAGAAAAGGAACAAGTCAGTGGCGCTGAAGTCCAGACCTGAAAGACGGAAGTCAGACAGAACCAAAGCCCTTCAAGCAGAAACTGCAGACACTGATGACTCTGAATCTGAAGACTCTGATGATGAAGAAGAACTGTCCCTACTAACCAGAAGAGTTAAGCAACTCTGGAAAAGGAGGAACAACAACAACTTCAGAAGATCAAGACCCAGAGGGGATCGATCAGAGTCAACTTCAAAAGGTAAACCTAACAAAGATATTACCTGTTTTGAATGTAAAGAAACAGGTCATTACAGAAATGAATGCCCCAAGCTGAAGAAAGATAACTCTAAGAAAGAAAGCTTCAAGAAAAATACCTTCAGAACAAAGAAGGGATTAATGGCCACCTGGGACGATAGTGAATCCGAATCATCAGAATCTGACTCTGATGAACAGGCCAACGTAGCTCTTATGGCTACCACATCCAGCAGCTCAGATGAAGAATCTGAAGAGGTATTTTCTGAACTTTCTAGATCTGACTTAGAATCATGTTTATCAGAAACTCTTACCTCTCTTCAGAAATTAAAACAAAAAGTTAAAGACATTAAAGGCCTTCTTAAAGCAAAATCTGAAGTATGTAGTAGACTTGAGACAACAATTCTAGCACGAGATGATACTATCAGATCTCTAACGATAGAAAGAGATGGAGCCAAAACAAAAAGCTTAGAATTAGAAGAAACGTTGTCTCAAGCACCACAAACTTCAAATGAAATTATTTACAAATATGA
Source organism: Lathyrus oleraceus (assembly GCF_024323335.1). Taxonomy (NCBI): domain Eukaryota; kingdom Viridiplantae; phylum Streptophyta; class Magnoliopsida; order Fabales; family Fabaceae; genus Lathyrus; species Lathyrus oleraceus. The sequence continues at coordinate 170,117,241 of NC_066583.1, read as the reverse complement.
AGAAGCCTTTCAACAATTTCTGAAGAATGGGATAGATAGGAGTATTATGGCATCCATGATTTATGGAGTAGGTCAGAATAATAAAAGGGGAATTGGGTATGATTCTGAGGAAAATAAAACCTCTACCAGTAACCAGCTTAAATCTCCGTTTTCATATCATTACACACACACACAAGAACAAAAATTTAAGAATGATAGAAGACCCAAAGTTATAAGAAACTCTGGTAAGACTAATCTAAAAGGACCCAAGAGATTCTGGGTACCGAAAGATAAGATTATCTATGTTGCAGATATCCTATGCAGCAAAGTTCAGACACCAGTCATGGTACCTGGACTCTGGATGCTCGCGACATATGACGGGAAGAAAGTCTATGTTCTAAAGCCTGGAACTTAAAGACGCTGGATTTGTAGGCTTCGGAGGAGATCAGAAAGGAAGGATCAGAGGCTCCGGAACTATTGGTAATGGTACTCTTCCCTCTATATCTGATGTTCTTTATGTAGAAGGATTAATGCATAACTTGTTATCCATAAGTCAATTAAGTGATAACGGTTATGATGTAATCTTTAATCAAAAAACGTGTAAAGCCATTAGTCAGAACGATGGCTCTGTCCTTTTCACAGGCAAGAGGAAAAACAACATTTATAAAATAAATCTTTCTGATTTAAAAGATCAAACGTTAAATGTTTAATGTCAGTTCACGAAGAGCAATGGGTATGGCATAGACGCTTAGGCCACATTAGCATGAGAAACTTTCTCAGCTAACTAAACTTGAGTTAGTCAGAGGCCTGCCTAAACTGAAGTTTTCTTCAGATGCTCTGTGTGAAGCTTGCCAGAAAGGAAAGTTTTCAAAAACATCTTTTAAAAAGAAAAATGTTGTTTCTACCTCTAAGCCTCTGGAGCTTCTTCACATTGACTTATTCGGTCCTGTGAAAACAACATCAGTCAATGGAAAGAAGTATGGACTAGTAATCGTTGATGATTACAGCCGCTGGACATGGGTAAAATTCCTAAAGCACAAGAGTGAGTCCCACTCTGTATTCACCAGTTTCTGTTCTAAAGTGCAAAAAGAATTTGACTCTAAAATTGTTAGAGTCAGAAGTGATCATGGTGGAGAATTTGAAAATAAAGATTTTGAAGAATTATTTGATTCTAATGGAATATCCCATGATTTCTCCTGCCCTAGAACTCCACAACAAAATGGAGTTGTAGAGAGGAAGAATAGGACACTCCAAGAAATGGCCAGAACCATGATCAATGAAACAAATGTAGCAAAGCACTTTTGGGCAGAAGCTGTAAATACAGCGTGTTACATTCAGAATAGAATCTCTATTAGACCTATTCTGGAAAAGACTCCCTATGAACTGTGTAAGGGAAGAAAACCCAACATTTCATATTTTCATCCTTTTGGATGCATTTGTTTTTATATTAAATACTAAAGAACATCTGAACAAGTTTGATTCCAAAGCACAGAAAGGTATTATGTTAGGATACTCATAACGCTCTAAAGGCTATAGAGTATACAACACAGAAACCAAAATTGTGGAGGAATCAATTCATGTTAGATTTGATGATAAGCTTGACCCTGAAAAGTCAAAGCTAGTTGAAAAGTTTGCAGATTTGGAAAATCACTCTCGTAGAATCTGAGAAAACTCCAGAAGCAACTGTCACTCCAGACTCTGAAGAAATTAAATCTCCAGAAATTCAAAGGAAAGTTAAAAGTCGTATTAACGTATCTGAAGATTTGATTTTGGGAAACAAAGATGAACCTGTTAGAACCAGATCTACCTTCAGAACCTCTGAAGATATTCCTCTGGGACTAGTGTCTCTGATTGAGCCTACGTCCTGTGATGAAGCTCTTCAAGATAACGATTGGGTGGCAGCTATGCAAGAAGAGTTAGATCAATTCTCCAAGAATGATGTCTGGGATCTCGTTCCTAAACCCAGAGGCACTCATGTCATTGGAACCAGATGGGTTTTCAGAAACAAGCTGAACGAGAAAGGAAAAGTTGTCAGAAACAAAGCTCGACTGGTAGCTCAAGGTTATAGTCAACAAGAAGGTATTGATTATAATGAAACTTTTGCTCCAGTCGCGAGGTTAGAATCTATTCGTCTTCTTGTATCTTTTGCTATTAATCATTCTATCAAATTATACCAAATGGATGTCAAGAGTGCATTTCTTAATGGTTATATTTCAGAAGAAGTGTATGTCAATCAACCTCCAGGTTTTGAAAATTCAAACTTTCCAGAACATGTTTTCAAACTTAAAAAATCTTTATATGGACTAAAACAAGCCCCCAGAGCTTGGTATGAACGTCTGAGCAATTTTCTTCTGGAACAAAATTTTATCAGAGGGAAAGTTGATTCTACACTCTTCTGTAAAAATCATGAAAATGATCTCATGATATGCCAAATTTATGTTGATGATATTATTTTTGGTTCTGCTAATATCTCTGTTTGCCAAGAATTTTCTAAGTTAATGCAGGCAGAATTTGAAATGAGTCTAATGCAAGAACTAAAGTTCTTTCTGGGAATTCAAATTAATCAAACTCCAGAAGTCACGTACGTCCATCAAAGTAAATACATTAAAGACGTTCTGAAGAAGTTTGACATGACTGAATGCAACTCTGCAAAGACTCCCATGCACCCAACTTGCATTCTGGAAAAGGAAGAGGTAAGCAACAAGGTTTGTCAGAAGCTCTATCGAGGTATGATAGGCTCTCTTCCTCTATCTGACTGCTACTCGTCCTGATATTCTCTTTAGCGTCTGTCTTTGTGCCAGATTCCAATCAGATCCTAGAGAATCTCATTTAACAGCTGTTAAGAGAATTCTTAAGTATCTGAAAGGAACTCCTAACCTGGGCCTGATGTATGAGAAAACATCAGAGTATAGGCTTTCTGGTTATTGTGATGCAGACTACGCAGGAGATAGAATAGAACGAAAAAGCACATCTGGAAATTGCCAGCTTCTGGGAAACAATCTAATCTCCTGGGCTAGCAAAAGACAGTCAACTATTGCTCTATCAACTGCAGAAGCAGAATACATCTCAGCATCACTGTGCACAACTCAGATGCTCTGGATGAAACATCAGCTAGAAGATCTTCAGATATTTGAGAGTAACATTCCTATCTTTTGTGATAATACTGCTGCTATTTGTTTAAGTAAGAATCCTATTCTACATTCCAGAGCCAAACACATTGAAATTAAACATCATTTTATTAGAGACTATGTTCAGAAAGGGATAGTAACGCTGAAGTTCATTGATACAGAACATCAATGGGCAGATATCTTTACTAAGCCTCTAGCTGAAGATAGATTTCTTTTCATATTAGAAAATCTGAACATTAAAAATTGTCCTGAATGAAGTATGGCTCTGAAAAATATAAAATAAGATTCTGATAAAAACAAATATGATTCTGCCTCTGACTCTGATACTTCTACAAGTTAAGAAGATATCTGAATCAGAAATCTTCAAAAACTAATCTCTTGGTATTCCTGAAGATCAGATACATTAAACACGTGGAGCTCTGAGCGTCAAACCTTAGAACTTCTAGACAGCTGTCAAGAAATTCAAAAGGAAGACGTTTGAGTTTTCCTCGAGCAGTGTGCAAACTGTGGGATTAGACATTCATTTATGAGCTGTAATCATTTTTCCCCCCAAGCGTGCTATTTTGAGTATTGTGTTTAACGCATTCTGAGGTGTCGTTTTGCATGTGTTTTACTTAAGGTATATAAACACTTTTCTCACATTTCACACACTTATCACTCTCACTCACTCTTAAACCCTAAACCCTTCTCTGCAAGTTCTCTGCAAGTTCTTCACCTTCTTCATCAATCTTCTTCATGAATGCTCAAGAGCAAGAAGTTTTTAACTTCTCCCAACAGATGGAATCCGCTTCTAATCCACAAACCTCAAACACTCAAACACCCACTGTTACAGGCGTTACCATAACCCCTGTTTATCAAGAACCTCACATTTTGGAACGTGAACGCCACATTCATCTTGCAACCTCCTTTGAAAATTTGGATGTACTGTGTGAATCGCTGGTAGATTTTGAGAACTTGAGAAGAAACGGTGTTGATCTTACTGAAGATCTTCGCAAGCAAGGTTGGGAGAACTACTTCGACAGGCTTTATGGTCCCATTTACCCTCTTCTTGTCAAAGAATTTTGGAGACATGCTGATGCAGATGACCAGTTCATTGTTTCTTTTGTTCTGGGAGTAAAGATTGTCATCACTGAAGCATCAATTGCTTCCTTGCTAAACATGGAGAAAGCTGGAGGTAAAAGGATTTACAACATTCCTCCAAGGTCAAAGCGCATCACTGAAGTCATTAACCCTACAATCTTCAAACCTAATGTTGAAGGAAACCCCTCTAAGAACAAGGAGCTTCATCAGAACCTCCGAGTTTGGCTAAAGATTATTCTGGGAACAATCCATCATCGTCCAGCCTCCAACTCTTCAGATTACATAAACGCTGATCAGAAATGCATCCTTTACTGTATTCAGAAGGGTATCCAGATCAACCTCCCTGTTCTCCTCTTTAGATATCTGAGAGATTCAGTCAGAGAAACGAGGAATAATATGAAGCCCAGATCCTACATTCCTCTGGGAAGATTGCTCTCTGATGTCTTCATTGAGCATGGCTTGGTAGATGATCTGGAGAAGACCAGATGTATGGATGATCTGGCAATTGATGTGGGAAAGCCTCTGAATGCCAAAAACCTGAAGAGCATGGGAATCATCAAAGAGATTAGAGTCAAGCCCACTATGGATGTGTCCTGGGAATGTCTAAAAGATCAGAGGAAGATGCCTCATGGCCTGGTCAGATTCTTCAAGGATGAGCCCAGAGACGCTGTTGCCCTCTATCTTCATCGTATGCTGGAAGAAGGTGTTGATGTTTCTGATTTCCGCCTTGAAGACTGTCTGGACTCTGTAGAAGATCTTGTCAGATACAAGAGAGGTGTCTCTGAGAAACAGATAGCTGCTGAGGCAAGGAGAGCAAAGAAAGCCAGACTTGGAGAAACTTCTGGCACCAAAGCTTCAGCACCTCTGAATGCCTCTTCCGGTAAGTCTGTTCCTCCTGTCTCTTCTGAATCTATAATGGCTTCCTCTAACCCTCTCTCCTCTCAACCAATTTTTACTACCTCTGAAATCCCACCCTCAATCACCAGAACCTCCCAACCAACACCAGTTCTAAACATAGCTAGAACTTTCATTCCTCCCTCTCAACCTATACAAACCCACCAAAGCACTTCTTCTTCCTCATCCTCTGAATATGAATCACCACCCCCTTACCTTTCCCCTTCTTCTGACCAAGAGTTATCTGATCAAGAGTCCTCTGACCAAGAACACTCTGACCCTAACTCCCCAACAATAGCTGAAATTTATGCTAAAAATTTCGCTCCACAACCCACAAGACAATCTGAAGTAACCTCACCCCTCCAAACTTCACTTCCACCACAACAAACAACAACCTTACCCTCTGAAACTCAACCATCTGATCCCTTCACCTCTAATATCACTCCACCATTTATTCCCGCTGTACCTGGACCAGACTCTGACCCATTAGACCTAAATCCACTATATGCTTCATCCCCTAGTCTTCAACCAGACGCAGATTCTGAATTTCAACCAGAAGCAGAATCTGAACCTCAACCTCTAAATCTTAGCCCTTCAAACTCTCCACCTCATTCACCTGAACCTGAACCTGAACTTACCATACCTACCCTTGAGGAGGCCATTATACAGGTTGCAGAAGCTTCAGTCCAGAAGGTCAAGTCTCTGGCTAAAAACTCTGAAGTTAGTGATGATCCTAAATCTGTTAGGACACACTGGAACAGAGTCATTAGTTGGATGACCTCTGAGTCTTATAGGCTGAAGAGTATCTCTGAACAAGTCAGAAATGGCTACATCAGAGATGCTGAGGAAAGGCTCCAAGAGAGATTGGCCAGAGAAGCTGAGGCCAAGAGATTAGAAGAGGAAAGATTGGCTAAGGAAGCTGAGGAAGAAGCAAGAAGGTTAGAAGAAGAAAGGCTGGCAAAGGAAGCAGAACTTCTAAGGATTAAGGAAGCTGAAGCCAAGGCTCAGGCGGATGCAGAAGCCCAAGCTGCTGCTGAAGCTGAAGCTCAGCAGGCTCTGACTCAGGGGGAGTCTTCCTCAGCGATCCCTATGATTCTTCATGCTCTGAAAGAGATCAAGCAAGATCAGAAAGAAATCAAGCAAGATCAGAATGAGCTCCGTGCCAGGATGGACAAGCAAGATGCTTTGAATGAAAACATCCAGAACATGTTTGCCATGTTGCTTCAGAGACTTCCTCAACCTCCAAACCCTTAGGCACTTAGGATTTATTTTGTTTGCTTGCCTAGTGTTTTTGCTTCTGTCTTCTTTAGCTCTGATATTCTCTTGGATCTGATGTTTTTGATTGCTTTTGTGCTTTTGATTAATGACATGTTTTTCTCTTTATTGTCTTGTTATTTTTTTATCTACCTTTTTGATTCTGACAAAAAGGGGGAGAAATCATTAAATAGCTCTGATGAAAATTGTCTAAAACCTTAAGCACTATGCAACATTTGTAGATATAGCTCTGATAAAAATAGCTCTGATTAAATAGCTCTAACATTAAATTTAAGAAATTGCAGAAAGTTTTCAGAAATCTCATTACTTGAAAAGCTCTGGTAAGAACTTCTGAACTCCCTAGCACTAACTCAGGGGGAGCTTCTGTCTATCTGATCTTATTTTATTCATGTTTCATCTGCTATTTTAAGTTGTTTTGTCATCATCAAAAAGGGGAGATTGTAAGAACAAAAATTGTTCTACAACAGATTCCTTGATTTTGATGATAACAAAGGATGAAACCAAAAATGGCACCCTAACGAAAAGTTTCTAAGTGTGCAGGGTTCTAAAGATAGAAGAAATAAATCTGATGATGTCATCAGATGCACAACAAGATCAGATACAAATTATCAAGTATCAGAAGCATCTAAAGTGGAATCTCGTTTCAAGAAGCTCTGACTCTGGACAAAACTGCAAAGTATCAGAAGCATCTGAACATGAAGTAAAGTCTAGAAGCTCTGATTCTGGAGAAACGTTATCAGCGCCATCTGAACTCTCAAGAGATCAACATCAGAAGCAAGATTCCAAGATTCTCCAGAAACACAAATACTCTGATTATGGATTTGCTAATCATGAAAGAGTAACGTTGAAGACAAGTAAAGATTTTCAAATTGGATTTCCTGATTAAGAAAGAGACGTTAATCTCCGCTTCCAAGAGAAAAGATACTACTTGTGGTAAGTAGTCACTTCAAAGATGAAAAGTTAAACTGCAGAAGCTATTTAAGTGATGGAGTAAACTCAGTTTAATATCCACCAGATTCAACTCTACTCCAACTCATATATAAATAGAGATGCAATCAACATTCAGTAAGAAGAAAATCAACTAGCCAAAACTATACTGAATTATTTCACGCTCAAGAAAATCATCTTTGTTTTCAAAGAATTTCACTAAGCTTTTGCTTATCAAGTGAAAAATCTGTTCTTAAATTTGTAATACTTGCTTAACTAGAAGCACTCTAGATTACATATCTTGTATCTTTTATTTGTTTGATTTCCTCAAGTGACTCTTTGTAGTCTGTAGACTTGAGAGGACTAAGAGATTTTCTTCTCTCTTAGGGGTTGTTTGTAATCTTTCAAGATTAGTGGATTAAGTCCTTGTTGAAGGCGAAATCACCTTGGCCGGGTGGACTGGAGTAGCTTTGTGTTATAAGCGAACCAGTATAAAATCATTGTGTGATTTTCTTTTTGGAAAAGCGCTTATTTTTCAAACAATTCAAACCCCCCTTTCTTGTTTTTCTCACCTTCAGAAGCATGCTGAGGGACATGAGTGACCTAGATGGAATTTGCCCATCCTGCATAACAGGATAAATGTCTATGGGCCTAATATTGAACTGGACAAGGATGACACGGTCTATGCCTTGTGTTCAATATAGACATAAGGGCAAAAGGGTAATTATACACATAAGTATTATCACAGAAGGTTTTGTCAGATCACATGACATTTTCGTGTCTTGGGTAGCAGTGATGTGTTGCTAGACACCGCTCACTGTTTATTATGTTAAATGTGTGATTTAATATAATTGCCAACGTCACGAAAACCTACAGGGTCACACACAAAGGACGGATTGATGAGAGATAGAGTAACTGAGGAATACCGTAAGGTACGGTGCCCTTAAGTGAATTATAGAACATCGTAAGGTACGGTGTACTTGAGTAGAATACGAAATATGATAAGGTACCATGGGCTTAAGTGATTTTGGGCATATTATAAGATATAGGCCAAAATACACTTAAGTGGGCCTTTTAGCTTGAAGCCCACACAAGTGGTTCTATAAATAGAACCCTTGTGCAGAAGCATTCATAGCGGTTGCATTATTTTCGTTTTCTCTCTCTCTCTCTCTCACACACACTCAAAGTCTTCATTCGTACCAGCTAGCACTGAGATTGAAGGAATCCGTTCGTGTGGACTGAGTAGAGACGTTGTCATCGTTCAACGTTCGTGATCGCTTCGTGGATCTGCATCAAAGGTTTTGATCGTCACAAGAGATCTGCACCAAAGGTTTCAATCGTCACAAGAGGTAAATATTCTATCACTGATCATGACCATTCGTAAGGATCTCTAAAGGAGAAATTTTTTTATTTCCGCTGCGTTTTGGACCGCAATTCTCCTTCAGAACACTCAACCCACTTATCACAAGCATGGATCCTTGAACCAAGACATCTTCCAAAGGAAGGAAAAAAGGCCAAGTTTCCACATAATACCATGAAAGATGGGAGACTTACAATCTCACTAACTAGAATGTTATGCCTTTTTGTGTCAAAATTTAGCGTTATGTTAAGCAATCGTAATTGGACTTATGTAGAAGTCACAATTATTTGAGGCCGGGCAATAGAATTTTGGTGTTAATGCATGTTAGAGACATGATATAATGGACTATGCTCATGAAATATACCACACACAAAAAGAATATGCAAAAGAGGTGGCCTAATCTCATCCATACTTATGTTAATTTTTCAATCAACTAGCCTTAGGACTTTGAGATATCATAGGCCAAATGGAATGGATGCATAAAGAAGGGGAATTAGATGAAGAAGGGGGGGGGGGAATAGATCAAAACTCAAATTGGTCAAAGGAGGACTTTTACCAAATTAAGATCATTCATTCATTTTGGGAGATGGAATGTACATTCCATCAATCCCCTAAGTCCAATGATCTTAACCTAACAAAGTCAAATCAACCTTGACCAAGGCCTAACAACACAAGTCAAACTTGTACAAATCATCAAGATAGCTCAACACAATTATTTGGCATTTATTCAATTTAAAAAATACTAAAAATAATGCATTAAATTAAATATGGTTTGTCAAATTCCTAAAATCTCATCAAAACACCAAAGAAATGGCCATGAGATTTATCATAGGTCAAACAAGGTCAAAGGACATTGGAGAAAAAAATTCAGAATTTTTGGAGACTAAAAAGTATTTTTAAACAATTAAAAATATTCACAAAATCAATTAAATCATGAAAAATATTAATAATGATTCAAAAAATAATTTTAATTCAAAATATGAAAGAGGAATTTATTTAATTTTTTTTGGTGAAACTCTCATATTTTTTGGATCAATATCAAAATTAATATGAATTAATGAAAATCAAATGAAAATCAAAAAATCAAAAAAACGTGGACCACTTGATCTCCCTCATTAATTGAGGTGGCAGATCAAGTGGATGAAAATGTGCGTTCCATGGTGGAACTTAGTCAGCGCGCCACACGCGTGGTAATCACAACCAATGCTCAAGATTAAAACATTTTAAATGAGATTAATGGCCCAGAACCTGTCCAGCACACCATCGTCGCTGGACCTCCGGTCACCTTCTTAGGTGAGGTCCACCGGACTGGTTCACTCATCACCATCAAGAAAATGAAAAAAGAGGACATGATCTGAAAGAAAAAATGGCGTAGAGCACGAATCTGACCTCAATTTTAACTAACTCCAAATATATATAAAGATATGATGAGTTGAATTTTGAGGTGTGTCAACTGAGTTGCTTCGATTTAACCTCAAAGCAACTCAATCTTCTTGCCTACATTGGTAGGACTTCAGACAACCAAAGATCTAAGAGAATTAATGAGAATCGAAGAGAAGAAGTTTTCTGAAAATTACCTTCAATGCTGTGCAGAAATGGATCTTGCTTGCTTCAAACTTGACTTGATCACACTCGAGGAGCTTGCAGAAGTGGTTTGGCAATGGTACAAAGCTTTGGATCCTGGAGTTTTTGAATCTCCAAACAGTGAGATTCAAACTCAATTTTCAAGTTGAAAATTCTCAGGTTTTCTTTTGAATTGTGAGGGTTTCAATTGGGGGGCAAAGCTGGCGCGCAAGGTGTCTTAGAAATGAGCTCAGAGGCCTTGTATTTATAGCATTTGAGAGTGTTATTTTCACACTTAAAAAATTGCTACCCTTCATCATCATTTTTGAAATCGACATAGGCTACCCTTTTACCTTTATTTGCCCTAGCCTTTTCTTCCTTCAAACATTCTAACTGTTGAACCCTATCAGCCAGTTGGGTCATATCTCTCAGATATTGGGCATCTAATTTCTTCCTAATCGAATAGTCAAGGTCCCTAACGGCTATTTCGACCAGTTCATGCTCTGGCACTTGTGTAAAACATCTAACTTTGAGTAATCGAAACCTATTCAGATAGTCATCAATTGGCTCAATAAACTTTCGTTTGATACTAGCCAGTTCCTTTAGACTTATCTTCGTTTGTCCCATGTAAAACTGCTCATGGAACATTCTCTCTAGTTGGTTCCAAGTATGGATCGAACTTTGGGGCAGGGTGGTGACCCATGTGAAGGCATTCTTGGTGAGAGAACTTGGAAAAAACTTTACCCTAAGGCTCTCATTGTTTGACATATCTCCTGCCTCAATTAAATATCTAGCCACGTGCTCGACAATCGATTCAGTGGTATCCCCAGAAAACTTAATGAATTTGGGGATTTTGGTTCTAGGGGGTGCTTCTGCCTGTAAGATATACTCTAACAGAGGTGATGTATAATTTGGCCTTCGAAGGCTGAAATTTACCCCATTTCAAACCATAATCCTCTCGACCATGACTGCTAGATTATTATTTGCTGCCAAATCATCATGTCGAACTTGCCGTATGATATCATCGGCGTTTTGGTTTCTATTTACCATTACTACCCTTGGTTCCCTGGGTATTTGTGGTTCGATCATATGGGGTACTACTCCTACCCTCTAATTCCGCATCTCTGGTTGCAGTTGATTTTATGGGATCTGGTTAATAGTAAGGTCTTCTTCAAAGGTGGTCTCCTGGTTTTCTCATACCCAATCCCTAAGAGGGTGTCGCTGGAGTTATGGTACACCCAGGAATTTAGACATTCGTGCCACCTGCGCTGTCATCTATTGATTTGACTGAGCCGTATTTTGAATCAGAGGATTTAACACGGTGGTCAATGTTTGGGTCAACATTTGGACCATCTAATGGTTACTTTCGTCCATCTGTTGTCTCCACGCTGCTGTGGAGTTATTGGTAAGACTAGGTAGTTGTGTCTGGTGTCTCAAACCTGAAGATTGGTTAGTTCGACCCATGTTAACCCTAGACCCATGTACTGGAGAGTTTATGTTAACCACTGGTTCTGAGAGAGTAGAGACAGCGTTGTGTAAATTGTCCATCACTGAAGTTGGCATTCCGTATGGTTGTTCTCGACTACCAAATGGTATTGAGAAACCAGGGGGTACCAAATGTCTGTTTGGAATGTCTCTAATTGGTGGGGGAGTATGTGGAGGCCCCCTAGGCCCGATGTAAGTTAAAATCGGTTCAGTATGGGAGATCGAATGCATAGGCATCGAACTCACCATAGATGGAACAATTCCATACACGTGCATTGTGGCCGTGTTCGCCCCTATCGAAGAAGAAGGGGGCGTTATGTTACTGGTTGATGGATTTTGGGAGTTTTGGTTATCTGGCGCATTTACATTTGCCATCCTCGTATGAGATTCTCTCCTTGGTCGTTGTTCGTTGTTTATGGCTACTTTACCACTCCTTAATAACATACAACGAATTCTTTCCAAAAAAAAGGAAAAAATGACTTAACAACCAAAACTAAAAACAATTCCAAAATGCTAGCACTGTCCCACTAGGCGTGCCAATTTGTTTACCTTGAAAATTAGTAAACAACCGTTGATCTTCCAAATTTCTAAATTTGGTTACTCACAGGATCGATCAGATTGATCTTAGGACATGTGCTAACGATTTTTAAAATGAACTTTAGTAATCATGAACACTTCGACAGTATTAGTGGGACTAGTGATTAAAACTTACGGTAAAAGGCTAATATGAATTAAGGAGAGAAATTGTAAGAGACTATGATGATAACCAAGTGGCAACGGTAAGTGTTCGAAACAAAGAAATATTAAGACTATGAAATAAAGAAGTAAAAGGAGACTGTTTGAATTAACAGTAAAGAAATGTATTTCTGGAAGAAAAATAAAGATAAATGGTATTGCTTTAAAATAACTAACAATGGTGTAAACAAACGTACATTCTTTGATTTATGGTTCCTCTTCACACGGTTACTTGGTAAATTTACAGACTATGTACACACTTTGACACCCTTGATCCTAACACTAAGACCCTTTATTTATACTCAATCGAAATAACTGTTTCTAAAGGTCCTTCAATCACGTCGAGACACATGGCACCTTTCATGAATGTAACTATCCATTATGCCCCACGTGTACCTTCAACGGTTTCAGATAAGAGCAAAGTTCCTTCCTTTATTTGAATTTTGAATCTCCAATCAAAAACCGTCTTCAACCATTTTAAGAAATATTTCTCAAGTCCTAACTGCATGTTGACCTTATTACCCAAAGACTTTCGACTGGGTCTTTTTAATATCATATCCAGTCGAAACATCTCTATCCAGTCGAAACATCTTTATCCAGTCGAAACATCTCTTCATGGTCGAAACATCTCTACATAGGATTTCCCTTTTGGTAATTCTTCAGTGGGCATCAAAATTATGAGCTAACAATGAGTTCATTTGTTGGATTCAAGTGTGTTCATTTTACTAAAGAAATCTCACATAAAACTTGAAGTATCAACGTCCAGAGAAAAGAGTCATGGCTAAGAGAATGTATGAACAATGAAACATCATTTTTTATTTTTAATACAAAGTCTTTAAATTCCCTTTTATTTTGCTTCATAATTTTACCTTCGATCTTGTTTAAGTTACATTAATTTACACTTTCAGTCTTTGTTACATTTTCTTTACATTTTTAAAGTATTCAAAGTCGACATCTTTTGCATCCTTTTAGTCACTTAAATCGCTATTTTGACTAAGTCGAAAATAGGTTATCCATCAATAGAGAAGTAAAACAAGGTTTTGACACTATGTCATAGGATTCACTAGTTGGTAATGCAAGTAACCTTTAATTAAGAGACTAGGGATGTTTTTTCGATTTTCAGCGTAAACACACTGATGTCGGCATTCCATAAGATTGATCACGCCCCGACATATGCATTTTAAAAGATGTGGTAAAAGGCCTATATTTTTCCGCCGTAATTGGTCTAGGAGTCACTGGGTGAATCTGAGTTATTGAAGGGGAAAAAACCATCCCTTCTTGCATAGTTGTTGGTGTAACTGCCGTCGACGGTATGGTCATCGTGCCAGTAATCGAATGGATTAGCTTAGTCGACGTCGTAGTGACCGTACCCGCCCCAGTGCTATTAGAGGGTTGTTCTCCATTGTTGTTTCAGAGAATAATCATTCTTTTGATGTATTTCCTTGTAGATTTCCTAATTTCTCTTAGTTATCCTATCACTCCTCAATCTCACGCACACTCACAAAAAGAGAAGTAAATGAAATGAAAAGCTTAACAAAAATGACAGTTTGCAAACGAAACTTAAAACTTCACATAAAATTGTCCCACCACGTGTATCAATTTGTTTACTGGTGAATTTGGTAAACGAAACAAGTTTCTATTAATACTTAAAGGATCAAACTCGAAAATATCCTGAAACATATTTGTGCGAATTGTAGTTTTTAAACATGTTGTCGTCGAAATGGAAGAGCAGTGTTTGAAAGATAATGATCTGAATTTAAGTGAAATTGAAATGTAAAAGCTTTGCAAATAAAGTGGCTGAAATCGAAAAGCAAAGATTTAAAGGTAAAATGATAGAAAATAACTTGAATGTAGTAATGACTTGAATGTAAAATGCTTTGAATTCATAAAAGTGGAACGTATACGTACACATTTCCCCACTCGTTTATCAATACGTAAATACTTTGAGTTTGCAGGATTTTTAGTACAATTACGGGACCCTATGGCATAAGCAAAAGTCTCATATATACTAGCCTAAAAATAACTACTCACAATAGTCGACTAGACACATTGTGTCGCGTCTCATTCTCATGCAGTCGTTATCTTCGACGAACTTCCATGTGTTTCTGAATAACCACCTGACCTTATCCACGTCTGATTCATTCGATTGATCAAACAACCAACCCAAATATTGGAAATTTTACTAAGTCCAAATTCCATACATTCTCTTGGTCTTTGCCTAGCATTTGACTGGTAATTGTTAAGTTACCCTTCGACAAACCAAAATCATCAATTCAATCTTATGGTCTCAATCGACCATGTTTGACTTCACCTTACTATGAAATGTCTTTGTGTCTTGCTTACTATTAATATTTATGTCGAAAATCCAAGATAACAACCCACAACTTAAAATTTCTGACTTCGTCAACGACTGTCGATAACACTTATCTTTTTAACATTCGATGTGTATCCAACAATATGAGTCTTTGACTTCTAATATATTTTCACGTATTTTTTATTTTTAAACTGCTTCAAACTTTTCTACTATCGAAAGCCTTTTCAAATCGTCTAAAGATTTACATCAAAAAGTATATTTATCAAATTTGTAAAAGATTATTTTAATGTTGAAATCAAGACTTAACCATGTGCACATATTTATACATATCTCATATTCATGTCGACACTAAAAAAAAAACTCACGCTAACTGAGTGGCTCTTAAAATCTACTTTACTTTTTATCTTTTTCTATTTGTCTCTTCGCACGTTGAAACGATCATTTGGGTGAGCGTTTCTTCGTTAAGCTACTTTTTAAAAAAGTAGTCGAGCATGAAAACGACACTATGGTGTTTGGTAACCTCACAAAATATAGCCAACCAATTAATAATAATAAGTCAAAAATGTAAGGTTGCACCACTGTATGTCTTTGCCGAAAATGGGTGGGGAATCTTTTGTTTTAGAAGAAGAGTAGGGTCACTTATATCATAAACTATTTGATAATTAGTCAATCTATCTGATATTTTGATTTGACTAATTATCAAAATGAATAGTACAATTACCACTATTGTGTTACATCACATCTTATCAGTGTGTATAGTTTCTTTTTTTCAAATAGATTAGAACTAGTAACCTTTAAATTTAAATTTAATTCACTTTTACTACATAAACATAAATTAATTTTTTTAAATTAAAATCAATTTTACCACCTTCAATTTTATTGAAATCAATTATATTCCCTTCAATTCAAACATACACTTATAAAAAGATATGAATTTTGGACGGCGACGAAACCCCTTTTTGACGACATGAAAATGAGTGATTGCATTTTTGTTTTTTTCCTCGCAAATTATTAATTATAATTTCCAAATACCGCCATACGATGCTTTTCTCATCGTGGTGGACCAAATGTCCACTTCCATTGCTCAATAATCAAAAAGTATATATTCATCATTGGACTCAGCCACACATTACTTTGCCTCTAAATGAGTATATTCGTACGTGTGAGAGGAATATTCTCACACGTGTCAACTCATCAACTGTAAACACTCCGAGATCATGGTTGAATTAAAGCTATATTGACTTACTTTAAATAAACAATGAAAAAACTCTCACGCTAGTTTTTAGTTTTATATTGGTCTCACGCTTGAGTTTAATCTAATTATTTAATCACATGATAAAATTTTCGTATTTCACATACAAGTTAAACTATTTCTTATGTCCGTAAACAAAATAAGAATAATAATTTGAAATAATATTATCAGTTTAATTTTCATTTATTAGATGAGCGGGATAATTTGTGTCTATTTTTATCTTATGAGGATTAAGTATTCACATTTTATTACTTTATTATTGATCAGTCCCTAGAAACTGATTATAGGAAACACGGGTACAGACTATAACAAAACAAAACGAAGCATGAGAAATGGTTTGAGAATTTATGAATGAGATTAATTTTTTTTACATGTGTATCAGAATTATATGATATATATATATATATATATATATATATATATATATATATATAATATATATATATATATATATATATATATATATATATATATATATATATATATATATATATATATATATTATATATATATATATATATATATATATATATATATATATATATATAATTTAATTGATATACACGGACAATGTAAATAACTTTTACACTGTCAGTTAATCACAATCATTGATTTATTTAAAATGGTTGACTTTTATTTTAAACACTTAAAAAGTAATACAAACAGATGATTGTGATGTATTGATAGTGTAAAAAAATTACACTGACAATGCATAACAATTAATCTTATATATATATATATATATATATATATATATATATATATATATATATATATATATATATGATTAAAATAAAAGTTAAATATAAAGAAAAATTTAATAATCGTGATTAATTAGTAGTTTTTTTTTTACATTTTGAATTTTTTATCTAAATAATTAATTTTTTCAAATAAATTTTTCATAATAACCACATTTCTCACATATTTTTCAAAATAATCCACTTTCAAATAAAAAATGTGGAATGAAAAGTTATTTTCAGATGAATTGACGATTTCAGTTAAAAAATAAGTAGTGTCACAAATTAAATTGGCTATTACATGTGATGTAGTCAATCCAATTGACGATTGCATGCATGACTTAAATGCTAGTGTCAATTCATCTGGCGCATGAGTACAACAATTTAGTGGTGGTGCCGATTCTACTGACTATTATGTGTTGGATGTTTTTTTTAGTATAAATAGAAGTGTCTTCTATCATTAAGTCCACGCCTCTTTTCATATTCTTCTTTTATCTTTTCTTCACTAGCTCTATTATAGTTATATATAAAATAACAAGGTTACAAAAATTAAAAGAAAAAATAAATTATCATGCAGAACTTGCTCTAATATTGAGAAAAAAAATTGATTGTGTCTGGGCCACATAATCTTACCATTTTACCAGTCGTATCCATTTTTGTTCTAATACGCATTCTGTTAGGGCGACCATTTTTCTTCCTTCGTATATTTTCGTTGTGTCAGATTAGTCCCCTTGATATGTAAGTCAATAATCATCCTTTGCTACCATCAGGAAGCTATTGTTGTACACATTGAATAAGTTTATGACTTTGTAAATGGTGGATAGATGCTTGGAAGCGTCCTGCCGAGCATATGAACATGTCACAACGACATGGGAGCAAGGCATACATAAGGCTTGAAACTTGCCACAGTCGCACCAACCTATTTAGTTCGACCCGATAGTCTCCATCTGGACACTACTCATTATGGTCCATTGTTTCCTTTACACTGAAAGTGTGTATATGACAGTCTGTCATACGGTGAACTGGACTTTATTGGATTTTTAATCGCAATGTCGCGGTTAGCAAGAGTCGCCACCGACTTTTCTTTTATCCCATAAGGAAAGGTGGAAAAGAATAGGAAAGACCTTAATTTTAAATTCTTAGGTTCGGGAGGTACTTTATACAAAGGGAAGGTATTAGCACCCTTTGTATCCATGGTTATCCATGGGCTCTTAATTGCTCAATCATTTATGTTTTCTAGTTTGAAAAAGGTGGTTGAGAAATGTGTGAAAAATGTTTTGAAAATGAGAATTTAACTTTGTAATGATTCTTGCATGAATGTATACAAAGTGGTTATCTCGTATAGTTTTTGAAAGTAGTTTAGAAAAATATAACTCGGCAATGATCCTAGTACGGATGTATGCTAAGTGATGATTTTCCAAAAGATGTTTGAAAGGTGTGAGGTGTGAAAAGTATTTTTTTGTTATGAATGAGCAATTAAGGTTATACCTGTCCGAGGTCTTTCCGGGCATTTCCTATCCTTATGAGGGTAAAACTGTCCTGACTATTGAGAAGTAAGTAGTTTTATCCTTGGGATGTAGAAGGGTCATCGTAGGGTCATTGATAGGTCATTGAAGGCAACAGTAGTGAGGATACCTTAGCATTCGAAGGGACGATCATCATTTAACCATAGGCTACACCGAAGGGTCATCGAGGGACAAAATCGTATTTTCGAAGGCAACATCCGAGGGACTATGATGATTTAACCGAAGGGTCTTTGCTAAGGATATCCCCATATTCGCGGGACATGACCGTATTACGTAATCGTGGGGTAATAAAGAGAGATTCGATATCATTTATTTAAAGTCCGGATTTTAACAATTAATTAAATAGCCGTAATCAGTTAGGTAATTAGGTCCACCGGAAATCAATGAAATCAATACATTAAAAATCAAGCTTGGTGATTCAAGATGAATCTCCATATTAAACTTAGGTCATCCAAAAGCCATCTCCTCAAGAATGTCCACACCTAAAGCGGCATGCCTAGCCGGTTATTTCTTTGGAAGTATGCTGGCCTTTACATCATGCAACACACGGATTAGAGCATTGAGGCAAAATACAATTGGAAATTGCCCCCTAAAATAAATATAACAGTCAGAAATTTAAGCCAAATAATGCAGAATCATCATCAGGTAAACATGAAATGGGCAGCAAAAAGGCAAAGCAGCCCCTGCTCCGGTCGCCTCTGCTTCGCCTAGCGAAGGCTCGCTGCGGGCTCGCCTAGCGACGAGCTAGCGAGCGGCCACGGGTTTGAAATTTGAGAACATTATGACCTCAACCTGCAGCATGGCTTATGGCATCCAACACATAATTATATGGTTCAGTTTCACAATATTCAAGCACATTTAAATTCTCATGCAAAACTTCAAAATGTTTATGAATTCAATTATAATATCCTCCACAAAGTAAGAACATGAAGTGGTACCATATGCCAAATGAGAGCACAAAACGACATCACATGCAAATTAAGACACTAAAGCGGTACCACATGCAAAATAAGAACCTAAAGTGATGATCACATGCCGATTAAGAATCCTAAATCATATGCCAAGTAAGAAACTAAAGCGATAATAGTGATGCAAACCTGTTTGCAAATCGAGTTGCAACCTTGAATTGGCGAGCCGGATTGAGTTGGGCGACGGTAGCTTCGGAGCGGGTAAGCGGCCTTCAGGGTTTCCGCCTTCTGAACTCTTTGGATCAGCAAGGTTTCTGTGTTTCTCCCTCTGGATGCGTGTTTCCGTCCGTCTTCGTCCGTCTCTGTCTGTCTTTTTCGTGGCAGAGGAGTAGGTATTTATAGTAGTGGTAGTGGTGACCTAATGGGCTTAGAATGAGGTCCAAAACTTCAAACTTTCGCGAGCTTCGCTAGGCGAAGGAATTGCTCGCCTAGCGAGCAAACTAGGTCTGGGCTTTTTCCTGGGTCCAACTCTTCGCTGGGCGAGTGACATGAGGCAATGTTCGCTAGGCGAAGGAGCTGCTCGCCTAGCGAGCCAGTTATTTTGGGCCGCCTGTGGATTGGGCCTGTTGTGAGTGGGCTTTTGTCCATTTGATATCAGTGCCTTGCAGATCAAGTCAGAGGGTCTTGGAAAATGCTTTGTAGTATCAATGGGCAAATTTTGGGGTATGACAGTTGCCCCTGTTCAATATTCTCGAACCGAGAGAGTAGAATGGCATGTGCCATTCGTGGTCTGGAGGTGAAAGATTATTGAACACTTAGAATGCCCCAAAAATTTGCACTTGTCCATTTGTCTTGACGGAGATGGGCTTAAAGATGCCATCCAAGAAACTTGCTGAGGAGATTTCCAGATGGTGTCGTACGTTAGACGATATCTAGAGACATGGGTGTCACACCGGGTCATACATCCGACCGTATGGTGAGTCATCCATTATGCCGTCGACTTCGCTGGGGAGTCAGAGTATGCTATATACTGCTGGGGATATGGGATCAGCATGGATCATACGTTAGACCGTGTCTGAATACCAGAGTGAGTTGTTCATTAGGCGGATGACTTTGCTAGGGATGAAAGATCAGAATGGATCGTACGCTAGATCGTATCTGAGTTGCAGAATGGGCCGTACGTTAGGATGAAGCTGCTGAAAAGGGAGTAGTCGTATACTAGACTACCATTCAGGAATGTACCTGTCCGAAGGTAGCACCTGAGAAAGGGAGTAGCCGTATACTAGACTACCATTCAGGAATGTACCTGTCCGAAGGTAGCACCTGAGAAAGGGAGTAGCCGTATACTAGACTACCATTCAGGAATGTACCTGTCCGAAGGTAGCACCTGAGAAAGGGAGTAGCCGTATACTAGACTACCATTCAGGAATGTACCTGTCCGAAGGTAGCACCTGAGAAAGGGAGTAGCCGTATACTAGACTACCATTCAGGAATGTACCTGTCCGAAGGTAGCACCTGAGCAAGGGGAGTAGCCGTATACCAGACTACCATTCAGGAATGTACCTGTCCGAAGGTAGCACCTGAGAAAGGGAGTAGCCGTATACCAGACTACCATTCAGGAATGTACCTGTCCGAAGGTAGCACCTGAGAAAGGGAGTAGCCGTATACTAGACTACCATTCAGGAATGTACCTGTCCGAAGGTAGCACCTGAGAAAGGGAGTAGCCGTATACTAGACTACCATTCAGGAATGTACCTGTCCGAAGGTAGCACCTGAGAAAGGGAGTAGCCGTATACTAGACTACCATTCAGGAATGTACCTGTCCGAAGGTAGCACCTGAGAAAGGGAGTAGCCGTATACTAGACTACTATTCAGGAATGTACCTGTCCGAAGGTAGCACCTGAGCAAGGGGAGTAGCTGTATACCAGACCACCATTCAGGAATGTACCTGTCCGAAGGTAGCACCTGAGCAAGGGAGTAGCCGTATACCAGACTACCATTCAGGAATGTACCTGTCCGAAGGTAGCACCTGAGCAAGGGAAGTAGCCGTATACCAGACTACCATTCAGGAATGTACCTGTCCGAAGGTAGCACCTGAGCAAGGGAAGTAGCCGTATACCAGACTACCATTCAGGAATGTACCTGTCCGAAGGTAGCACCTGAGCAAGGGATGAGGGTCTAACTTGGTCGTACATTAGACTGTATCTGGGCAGAATCCGAGGACTTGACGGTCTAACTTGGTCGTACATTAGACTGTCACTGAGCATAATCTGGTCTAACTTGGTCGTACATTAGACTGTATCTGCAGAATCTGACTTGAAGGTCTAACTTGGTCGTACATTAGACTGTATCTGAGTTATTGAAGGTCAGAATGGATCGTACGCTAGATCGCATCTGAGTTGAAGGAGTCATGTGTTGAGATGAATCAGGGTGGACCGTATGCTAGGCAGTACCTGAGAAGTGAAGGTCCAACTGGGTCGTACATTAGACCGTGTTAGGAGTAGTTGAAGATCAGAATGGACCGTCCGTTAGATCGTATATGAGTGGAAGGAGTCATATGTTGGGCTGAATCAGAAAGAACCATACGCTAGGCTATATCTGACAGCATTTGTATATGTTGTATTTGCAATGAATATCTGGGATGAACTTATAGAGGCCATCGTTAGGAGGATGTCTGAATGAATGTTGACATGGAGTATATCTGAAAGATGTATCTGAAGAAGAAAGTAGTCGTACGCTGGACTACACCTCGGAATGTACCGTACGCTAGGCAGTATCTGAGGGATATAGTTAAATCTTGAGTGTAATTGATAAAGATGTCCGTCTGAATGGACCTTTGTTTTGACTGTGTCAGGAGGATGATTAACCTGAAAAATAAAGTTAGCTTCATGCCATGTCATGATGCATGAGATGCAAATGTTGTATGCATGCGAAATGATGTAATGAGTGAATTATGCGTTTGGAATAAATGCGAGCATTGTGTGCATGTATATGTTATGAAATGATGTAATGTATATGATGCGGAATGAAAATTGTATGTAGGTATGTGATGTGAAATGATGTAATGAATGCACTATGTGTCTGAAACGTTCTTCCAGGGGACTCTACTGGGGAAACAAATCTCAGTCTTCGGGTCGGAGATATTTGTATTGATGATCCTTCCTTAGCTAGGGGATACTTGATTTTTATCTGATGGCAGAGATATTCAACAGAGCCTGGCTGGGGGTAGAAGAGATGACCAGTCTAGTGATGCTACTTTCTTCCGGGGGATAACTGGCTTAACCGGGGAATAGAATTGGCAACAGATTCATTGGAAAGCCTGGTTAGACCTTCTCCTCGATCCTGAAGTCCTTTAGTAATTGTCATTGTTATTTTATGCATGTATTTTGATAAACATTGATCATATTCAAATGCATATATCAGTTCAAACTAAATCAATGGACGTTTATGCAAACAAAACAGAGAAAGTAAAACAAAAGCATTCTTTTTGGAAATAAAATTGTATTGATTTTGCAAGAGGGCCTATAAATAGGCAATTTGAGTACAAGGAGACAGAAATCCTAGTAAGAGGAAATTGTCAGGCAAACGAAGAGAAGCTATGAGGAAAAATCCTGTCGATTCTAATTCCACTACTGTCATTATGTCTTCAAGCATCTCATCTCCTGCTGTCGGATAGAAGTGATTGGCTTGTTCAGTCCCTTGAACTTGGTTGAGGCAGACAGAGAATGAGGCATAGTCATACGCTTTAATCCCTAATTTTTGCCTGGACCGCCTTTTCAGGTTTTCAGTCCACCGGGATACCCTTTTTTGCTCAAGCCGCCTTTTCAGGTTTTCGACTTGCCGGGTGTACGTCTTTATATGTTTATCCCTAATTTTTGCCCGAACCCTTTTGGTTCGCCGGGATGCCCTTACTTTTGCCTAGGTACGTCGACCTAGCGGGTCTCTTTTATGCGTAGTATTTTTTAACTAGGTCCGCGTTCACAGGATGCGGGAACTCTTTGCCATCCGTTGTAGCAAGCATCATGGCTCCACCAGAGAATACCTTCTTAACTACAAATGGCCCTTCGTATGTGGGAGCCCATTTGCCCTTGGGATCACCTTGCGGTAGAATGATACGCTTGATAACCAAGTCGCCGATTTGGTACACTCGTCTCTTGACCATTTTGTTGAATGCCTGGGTCATACGCTTCTGATATATCTGCTCATGACAAACAGCCGCAAGTCTCTTCTCATCAATCAAATTTATCTGATCGAGTCGAGTCTGAATCCATTCATCCTCATCTAAGCCTGCATCTTTCATAATTCTTAAAGAGGGGATCTGAACTTCCACTGGTAAAACGGCTTCCATTCCATAGACTAAAGAGAAAGGGGTTGCCCCTGTCGAAGTGCGGTAACCATGAAGAGCAAAAGGTAACATCTCATGCCAGTCTTTGTATGTTATTGTTATTTCTTGCATGACCTTCTTGATATTGTTAGCAGTCCCCACAACGCCATTCATCTTTGGCCGGTACGGAGAAGAGTTATAGTGCTTTATTTTGAACTGCGTGTAGAGTTCAGTTTAGTACCATTATCAGTGATAACTCTTTCAGGAGACAGCAGGTTTCTCGAATGTATATTTGATAAGATCCATCTTAGAAATCAATAAAGTGGTATGATTCAACATATACTGTCTTAGTCGGCGAGCAGCCCAAGCCAAAGCACAGTAAGCTTTCTCGAGCTGTGAGTATCTTGTTTCACAGTCGGTACCTTTTGCTAAGGCAGTGTATGACATGCTCTTTTCGACCAGACTCGTCATGTTGCCCCAGCACACCCTATTGAATTTTCTAACACGGTCAAATACGTGATTAAAGGTCTTCCTTCAACTGGTGGCATCGGAACCGGAGGTTCTTGGGGATACTTCTTGATTTTGTCATTCATCATTCCATACCATCTCTTGATTTTTCTTTTTTAGTAATTTGAAGATGGGTTTGCAGGTAGCAGTCAAGTGTGGAATGAATCGGGCAATGTAATTCGAGTGCCCCAAGAAACTTCTGACTTCTCTCTTGTTTATTTCAGTACCCGGATTTACAATTTCAATTGATTCCTCATGCGGCTGTATAGTCTTTCGTAGTACCAGTCTGGCAAGTTCTCTAGGGACTTCACAATCTTCCTCACTTCCATCCTCGGCTTGGTAGATCGGATTTTCAAAGTCATAATGAACAGTAGCAGAGTCATTACCAACAGGATCCAGAGTGGATATGGATCGGCAAATTGTTACGTGAGTGTGTGCAAGAAAACATAGCTTGTTTGAAAAATGACAGGAAAGATAAAGAGCGCAATATTTGAATGCAAAAAGTCCATTGATCTATTGAATATAAATATGCTTATGAAAATGACAAAACCTCTTGAAAAATTAGCTATTGTGCCCCGGGCATAGACACAATGCCTTAAATGCTAAAACAACAATAACAATTACTCCTGACTAAAGGAAATCGGGATAGTGTCTTCAGCCTTCCAACTATCGAGTCTGTCACCAATTGTTGGGGAAATCCAGCTATCCAAGTCACAGTCGTTATCAGTATCTTCCACAGCATTGACAGTCTCATCTTGATTAGGCAGAGGGGCAGTGATGACATTAGGAGTCTCAGGCGGATCAAATTCAAATTCTCCGGCATCGATCATATCCTGAATTTTGTTCTTCAACGACCAACAATTGTTTGTATCATGCCCGGGGCTATCGGAGTGATATGCACACCTGGCATTGGGATTATAACGAGGAGAAGTAGTGTTGGGTTTTGCAGGAGGATCTCTGAGGGTAATTAAATTTGCTTTTAGCATACCCTGCAGTGCCTGTGCTAAAGTCATATTGATCTTCGTAAACTGCCTTCTTCCCGGGTTAGTGTGCCTCACAGATTTCTTGTCTTTTTTCTTCTCGAGCAAGAGAGCCTTCAGTTCCTTCTGCCCCCTGGATAAGTTCAAGATTATCTCCTGGAGTTGAGCATTCTGAGCATGGAGATCCTTGACAGTTTGTTCGAGGTCCATTTTTCTGTTCGGAGGAAAACCGTGAGAACACTGATCCCTTTAGAGTACCTGTTATGCTATGTTATGCTATGCAATGCATGAAATGTTTTCAAGGCCTTTTGGAATTTAACTTTGCATAAACTACCGAAAAGGGAAACTTTTTTTTTTTTGTTTTTTTTTTCATACAAAACAGAGCAAAGTTAAATCCCTAAGTCCTTGAAATGGTTAGTACAATGTTATGATGTCATGATGTTATGATGCTATGATGTTATGAGGTTAAATAAATAACAAGCACAAGCAACTCACACAACCATCATTCCTAGGTTTTAAGGCTTGCATGAGTTCCATAGGTAAATACCCTCCCCACTGAAGTTTAGTTGGTTCAACCTGTCCTAGAATAGTAACCGGGTTCTAAAAGGATCTCCAATCATTGACTTTCCTTTAAGTCCACTTCAGTGCAACACCAAGTGGTTGACCGAAGCTTCCCTAAAGTCCAATCTCAAAGAGTGTAGTATCGAGTATCAACCAACCCCAGTCGGAACCGAAGTCAGTTATCTCACTACTTTCTAATGGCCAGGATAAGTCAATTAGGGTTCTAAAGGTCTGGTTAATGCTTTGATGACACCACGCGGAAGCCAAATTTTTCCTCAAGTAAACATGAGGAACATCAGGACATCCAAAGTGTCACATTAACCGTAGCTATCATTTTGACCATTCCAGTATACGCCGGATAGTCGCGATGATCTATTGCTACTTACCTAAGGTACATTAGATCCGGGTGTAGGATCTTTCACTCAAACAATCCCTTAAACGAAGGAACAATTTAAAACATAAATGATTTTTTTTTTTTAAGATGGACCTCTCTTTAATCGTCCCCAGCAGAGTCGCCAGTTCTGTCATACGGTGAACTGGACTTTATTGGATTTTTAATCGCAATGTCGCGGTTAGCAAGAGTCGCCACCGACTTTTCTTTTATCCCATAAGGAAAGGTGGAAAAGAACAGGAAAGACCTTAATTTTAAATTCTTAGGTTCGGGAGGTACTTTATACAAAGGGAAGGTATTAGCACCCTTTGTATCCATGGTTATCCATGGGCTCTTAATTGCTCAATCATTTATGTTTTCTAGTTTGAAAAAGGTGGTTGAGAAATGTGTGAAAAATGTTTTGAAAATGAGAATTTAACTTTGTAATGATTCTTGCATGAATGTATACAAAGTGGTTATCTCGTATAGTTTTTGAAAGTAGTTTAGAAAAATATAACTCGGCAATGATCCTAGTACGGATGTATGCTAAGTGATGATTTTCCAAAAGATGTTTGAAAGGTGTGAGGTGTGAAAAGTATTTTTTTGTTATGAATGAGCAATTAAGGTTATACCTGTCCGAGGTCTTTCCGGGCATTTCCTATCCTTATGAGGGTAAAACTGTCCTGACTATTGAGAAGTAAGTAGTTTTATCCTTGGGATGTAGAAGGGTCATCGTAGGGTCATTGATAGGTCATTGAAGGCAACAGTAGTGAGGATACCTTAGCATTCGAAGGGACGATCATCATTTAACCATAGGCTACACCGAAGGGTCATCGAGGGACAAAATCGTATTTTCGAAGGCAACATCCGAGGGACTATGATGATTTAACCAAAGGGTCTTTGCTAAGGATATCCCCATATTCGCGGGACATGACCGTATTACGTAATTGTGGGGTAATAAAGAGAGATCCGATATCATTTATTTAAAGTCCGGATTTTAACAATTAATTAAATAGCCGTAATCAGTTAGGTAATTAGGTCCACCGGAAATCAATGAAATCAATACATTAAAAATCAAGCTTGGTGATTCAAGATGAATCTCCATATTAAACTTAGGTCATCCAAAAGCCATCTCCTCAAGAATGTCCACACCTAAAGCGGCATGCCTAGCCGGTTATTTCTTTGGAAGTATGCTGGCCTTTACATCATGCAACACACGGATTAGAGCATTGAGGCAAAATACAATTCGAAATTGCCCCCTAAAATAAATATAACAGTCAGAAATTTAAGCCAAATAATGCAGAATCATCATCAGGTAAACATGAAATGGGCAGCAAAAAGGCAAAGCAGCCCCTGCTCCGGTCGCCTCTGCTTCGCCTAGCGAAGGCTCAGCGAAGGCTCGCCTAGCGATGAGCTAGCGAGCGGCCACGGGTTTGAAATTTGAGAACATTATGACCTCAACCTGCAGCATGGCTTATGGCATCCAACACATAATTATATGGTTCAGTTTCACAATATTCAAGCACATTTAAATTCTCATGCAAAACTTCAAAATGTTTATGAATTCAATTATAATATCCTCCACAAAGTAAGAACATGAAGTGGTACCATATGCCAAATGAGAGCACAAAACGACATCACATGCAAATTAAGACACTAAAGCGGTACCACATGCAAAATAAGAACCTAAAGTGATGATCACATGCCGATTAAGAATCCTAAATCATATGCCAAGTAAGAAACTAAAGCGATAATAGTGATGCAAACCTGTTTGCAAATCGAGTTGCAACCTTGAATTGGCGAGCCGGATTGAGTTAGGCGACGGTAGCTTCGGAGCGGGTAAGCGGCCTTCAGGGTTTCCGCCTTCTGAACTCTTTGGATCAGCAGGGTTTCTGTGTTTCTCCCTCTGGATGCGTGTTTCCGTCCGTCTTCGTCCGTCTCTGTCTGTCTTTTTCGTGGCAGAGGAGTATGTATTTATAGTAGTGGTAGTGGTGACCTAATGGGCTTAGAATGAGGTCCAAAACTTCAAACTTTCGCGAGCTTCGCTAGGCGAAGGAATTGCTCGCCTAGCGAGCAAACTAGGTCTGGGCTTTTTCCTGGGTCCAACTCTTCGCTGGGCGAGTGACATGAGGCAATGTTCGCTAGGCGAAGGAGCTGCTCGCCTAGCGAGCCAGTTATTTTGGGCCGCCTGTGGATTGGGCCTGTTGTGAGTGGGCTTTTGTCCATTTGATATCAGTGCCTTGCAGATCAAGTCAGAGGGTCTTGGAAAATGCTTTGTAGTATCAATGGGCAAATTTTGGGGTATGACACAGTCAAAGATTGTAACCGCATGTATGCTAGTTTTGATAGATTTATCTTTCATCACTTTCATGCAACTTTCACTGAATAATTTCCCCGACTGTAACACCGAACTCCATTTTTCACCTCTGGTTGTGAAAAGTAATCCCAAATTAAAATAGGTTGCTCTCACCAACGCGATTATTGGAAGGTTTCTAATGCATTTGAAGACGTCATTCATGGATTCAACAAGGTTTGTTGTCATGTTTCCTGTAACAACCCAATTTTTAGTAATTATTATATTTTATTTTTATTTATTTGGCGTGTTAATTAATTAATTGGTTATTAAGTGGTATGATAATCGATTATATTAATTGAGTTGGTGTGTTAATTAATTATTTAGTTGATATGAAATATAATTAAATAATTGAATTAATTAACTTGGTGTGCATATTGAGTGGTTTAATTATTTGAATTAAATAGAGATATTTAAATATTAGGTCTTATTGGGCCTATTAATTAAATTAGAAGTATAATGACTTAAGTCCAAATAGAATACTAATATAAATAGTAAGAGGTGAGGAGAGTGAGAATTAGGATTCATTTGATCATTGAAGGCAATAGAGAAAGAGGAGAGGAAAAGTAAAGAGAAGAGCTAGGGTTTCCAGAAAATTGAAGAGGTAAGGGGGGAATCCTTATTATTATGGGTTAGTATGATCGGGTCAATGGGTAGAAGCATGTTTAGGATAAAATCCCTAATTTTGCATGGTTTTGGAATTGTTAGGTCTTGATGAATATTCTCGATTTGTGATGATTTGATTGAGTTAAAACTGTAAATCAATGTTATATACTTAGAGTATTGTATGAGTTATAAATTTCTGAACGTGTAGCTTTTTACGGAATCGAAATCGGAGGTCCGGAAGTCCTCCAACGATGAAAAACGCAGAAAATTCTACATGCTGTTTTACAGTAACCGGTTACTCACCGAGCGTTAACCGGTTACTTGCTTAAAAATCTGCATTTTGTTAAACTGAGTAACGGGTTACCCACCGAGCGTTAACCGGTTACTTACTTAAAAATTTGCATTCTGTTAAACTGAGTAACGGGTTACCCACCGAACGTTAACCGGTTACTTGCTCAAAAATCTGTTAATTCTGTTTTACAGTAACCGGTTACTCACCGAGCGTTAACCGGTTACCACTGTTTGAAAAGTGAAAATTTGATATTTTAAATGCTGTATCCGTTTTCGAATGAAATCTAATTGTGCGTATTTGATAATTAGTTTATATATGTGAATGGTGGATTGTGAATGATATATTGTTGTGTATATGTACCATTGGTGGATTGTGAATGATATATTGTTATGAATGTGTGTATGTACCATTGGTGGATTGTGAATGATACATTGTTATGAATGTGTATATGTATCATTGGTGGATTTATGAATGATATATTGTTATGAATGTGTATATGTACCATTGGTGGATTGTGAATGATATATTGTTATGAATGTGTTTATGTGCCATTGGTGGATTGTGAATGATATATTGTTATGAATGTGTATATATACCCTTGGTGGATAATTCATAGAGTTGAATTATGGTGATATGTGGAATGTTAAGATGGTAGAGATGATCTTAATTGCATATGTATTGGTATTTGTACATTCATTCATGGCATGCATGGTCGGCTTCATGGTGGAAACGGTGAAACTGTGGGTTCACATGGTAAATAGACGTTGATCCTTAATTGGAAATAGGCGTAGCAGACATTGATCCTTAATTGGAAACAGGCGTGGTAAATAGATGTTGATCCTTAATTGGAAATAGGCGTAGCAGACGTTGATCCTTAATTGGAAACAGGTGTGGTAAATAGACGTTGATCCTTAATTGGAAATAGGTGTAGCAGACGTTGATCCTTAATTGGAAACAGGCGTGGTAAATAGACGTTGATCCTTAATTGGAAATAGGCGTAGCAGACGTTGATCCTTAATTGGAAATAGACGTGGTGGCTTGGATTCTAGATATTGAATCGGAAAGCGGTGAAACGTTGGATTCACATTATGGTACCACATGCATAGAGTCACATGTCTTGCATTGAGTCATATTAGAGTCATGTGATAGTTGAATGTTTGCATTGTTGTGATTGTGATGTGTGTATGAGATATGGTAATTGAATTTGGTGATGTTTGGATACATAACTTGGCAAATTATGTGATTATGTGATAATTGTCGTTATGTGTATTTTTGGGAATATACTATTGGATGAGAATATTATACTCCTTGAGTTTTTATGTGTGCTTGAAACATGTGAAATAAATGTTGTTTAATATTATTTACATGGTTATATGAAGTGTGACAAATTCCTTTAATTGTTGATTTAATCATTGTGCTTGATTAATACTTCTTCATAATGATTTGAATTCTCACCCTTTCTGTTTGAATGTTACCTTTACATGGGTATCGCGCAGATACTCAGGAGTAGTATCGCTGAAGTAAGTGGACGGTAGCTCACTCGAGATTAGCTGGAGAGTTGCGGTACTTCGTTT
This sequence comes from Lathyrus oleraceus, assembly GCF_024323335.1. Taxonomy (NCBI): domain Eukaryota; kingdom Viridiplantae; phylum Streptophyta; class Magnoliopsida; order Fabales; family Fabaceae; genus Lathyrus; species Lathyrus oleraceus. Next base: position 170,086,511 of record NC_066583.1, on the reverse strand, counting down.
AGAGACTAAGTAGTGAGTCAATGCTTTGGTCATGTAACACTGGGTAGATTGGTAGTATGGAACTCATATCTGATTTGGATACGTTTTATGTTATTAATTGTGAACATGTTTAATTGAAGAGATTATTGAGAGATGATCATGGTATGGGACATGGATCATTTGATGAAATGCATGGATATTCATTATTTTCCGCTGCGAACGCATATGCTTGAATATTCATGATAATTGAAATGTGTTATTTTAAATGACCAGGTGTATTGTATATTGATGATGAATGATGTTGGTTTTTGAAAGCTCTTAGTTTTTGAAAACGTCGATGTGACGCCCTTTTGTTTATATGCGTGCTTATTTACTCTGATTATATGTTAAGTATTTTGGGATAGAAAAAGGGGTGTTACATTTCCCCATTTGCGTCCTTCGTCAAATGTCGTTGTTCACTTCTCCAATGGAATGTTATCCACCCACCTTAATGCATCTGCATTTGACAATCTAATTTCCTCGTGGTAGTGTCAAAATGATGTTTGATTTAAAGCATACCCTACAATCACAACCTTTTTCCAAAAGTTCTTGTCTTTGATTTTCTGCATGAAGTTTTGTGCAATATGTCTAATGTAGTAGACATGGGTAGGAAGAGGATTTTGCTATCAGTTATCAGGATTATTTTATGCACTCTCAATAGATGCATGTCTCTCTGAAATCAAACAGAGATTGGGTTATGGAGCAATGTGTCTTTTGAGATTCTTGAGAAAGAAACTCCAACCACCAAGAGTCTCACCTTCAACCAGAGCGAATGCAATGGGAAAGATATTATTATTGTCGTCTTGTGCCACTGTCATAAGTAATATTCTCTTGTACTTCTCGTATGACCATGTTCCATCAATTTGAATAATAGGTTTGCATAACACAAAACTTATGATGCATGATTGAAACACCCAAAAGAGTCGATCGAGTATTCTATTTCCACTAACACAAGTTCTGTCTAGCGTATATGTCGACACTATCTACAAAATTGAAATAGTTCCTGAAGCATATGTCTTAAGTGCCACCAAATATTGTGGAAGTTCTTTGTATGAATCCTCTCAATTTCCATATACTCGTTCAACAACTTTTGTCCTTCCAATCCACATTTTCTTGTGCAAAGGAGTATGATTATACCGTGTAAGGATATGAGAGATTATTATACTTACCTTTACTAACGATTCCTAATTAACAAGAGACAAAATGTCTTGATATATCATTTTAGAGCTTAATTTACGATGATCTTGTACAATATTTGTGAAAGTGCAACTATGAGTTGGATCTATAGAACTTATCTCCGATGAATCACTTATCTTCTTGTAAGAGCTACTAGCCGAAACATGCAAAGCATATTACGAAAAATAATGGCATACCTTCTCACATCAATGCGATCTACGGTATAATCAACAGAGTTTTCTATGTGAAATTTTTTGATAGCTCACACACAATCTTCATTAGTGCGGAACCGGTCTCCCACTTTTAAATCACCCTCTGACTGTATACATGGGTTGTAAAAAATATCAGAGGATGACTCATCGTCATTCAAGTTCAAGTTTGTCATATGTTGAAGCAAACAATATACATGACTTGGAGGTAATGACATTTGATGATCGTAGTGTTCAGTGTTGGTGCTCAACAAATAACCGACTTGTGTCTCACTTTCTCATTCTTCATCATCAACAACGTCGACTTCTGCTTTAGATTCATCTGAATCTTCTACTTCATATTTATTTGAATCTTCTACTTCAGATTTTGGTTGATCAATTATTTGAGATTATTGAGATGGAAGAGTTTATTGGAGTAAAGTATACAAGCCAATATAATTGAAACTGGAATGTTCATGGCTAACAAATATATTTTCAACATCTTCATCGTCTCGAAACTTTAGCGGATAAAACTTAACATGATTATTTTTTAAAAAAGTTGGATTTTTATATATCATTTATAATAAAAGGACCAGACCCTAGTTTTCATTCTATTCTATTTTTCAAATGCAAGAAATTTTAATTTCTATTGATTGCAAATCAGACAATTTTGGTGTTTCGAAAACCAAACCCAGATACATCAGAGACATATGTCTCTCCGTTGTAGTGAGTATTAATAATGTATTTGGTATAGAAGACATGGCTTGAGTATTTTGGTATGAAATTGGTTAGAATGTTCTAAACTTGGTTTAAATTTATCTGAACTTGGGTTGTCATGCAACTTTAATATACTTGGTGTTTCCAACCACTTTATTAAGACTCACAAACTTAATTGGCGATTGTTATCAAAATTACAAGGTCGTCGCTAGTCCAATTGACACTGGTGTTAACCATGTTTGAATCCAGTGCAACCAGTACAACATGTGTAACTTGCATGCAAGCAAATCCTGCAATGTCTACTCTACATGCAGCATGTGCAACCTGCAAACCCTATGAAGCATGCAAATACCACACTCTCTCATTATCTCCTATTTACCTATAAATAAGACCTACACTCAGATCATTTTCATCATTAACAACAAATACTACTCTCTCACATTGACTTGCCAACAAACACTACTCTCTCTTCTCACTTGTAAAATGGCTCTATTGACTATGGGTGAAACGCACAGAGGAACAATCGCCAACATTGAGACTTATGTAAGTGTTTATTTTGCTGCTATGGGCTATACTTTTTCTAACACGTTATTTTTATGGAAAAACTTATTTTCCTTTTTTTAGGATCCAGCTAGGTTTCGTACTCATGTCCATGAATATGTCTCCCTAGACATGTTGATTCAACTGTATATAGAGTTCACCAATTTTAGACATGTTAGCAAAATCACATCTTACTCCGCTGATGTTATGATTATATTGGCTTTACTAGAAGATGGCGACCCAAAACACACATTTTCTTTTTTTCAATCGGTGAATGTACCGTACAACTATAGGACATGTTCATGTTAATGAGGCTACCTATTAAGGGTAAGGCGGTCAGTGGAATAACCAACTTCGCAAATTCAATATGCGAGGAGCTTTTGGGTGCCGATTTTTAGATATTAACCCGAGAGGCCAAGGTATCTTACTTTCGCACCTTAACACATATTATAGCAGTTTAACATTAGATGAAAAATTCTACCGAAGAAAGGAAAATAATTAAAACTATGTGTTATTATGCTATTAATTGGTTCATTATTATTCCCAAAAGGTAATGGTTCTAGTATGCATATTATGTATTTAATTTACCCTTATTAAAAAACGTAGACAAAATAGGAACATATAGTTGGGGTTTGACTTGTTTGTCTTATCTCTATAGCGCTTTGTGTAAAAACGTAACACATTTATATTTTTTATGGGTGCATCGTTTTGCATAAAGTATGGGGTTGGTCTAGATTATCATTCCTAGCACCCATCAACAACAACAACTTCACATTCACATATGCAAAAAAAGTAAGTTAATAACATTATTTCCATTTACTTACTTTATCCATGATTATTTCTAAATAATTTATTTTAACTTTTTTGGTTTAGATGTTCTTCTCATGGTATGACTTACAATAGATGTCATAGACACTACATAACTCAGTATCACAATCTCTTGGATCACCTTACACCAGATGATGTATTGCCACTAAATTAATCATTTCATAATAATTTATTTTTAATATTACCCATTTTATAATCTAATTTATTTTTCCTCTACATTTTATTTGGAGGCCATATTTAGGCCAAAAACATCATCATTTAATTAGAGAAGAAGATACAATTGTTTGGACTGCATGCACACTGATAATCAGGTTTACCACTATGGAGATGCGTCATAGTGACCATGTGAAACTGCAGTTCGACATGCGTCAATAAATCTCAAATCCCCCGACATGCCTCAGATGTAACACCCCAAATTCGATTAATTGATTTAATTAAATTATTTAGATTTTTATTTACTTGGTGTTTTAATTAATATAAATAATGTGATTATATGTGTTGATTGAGGTGTAATGGTATTGGCAGAGTGTGGTGAGAATATGGATGCTTGGTAGCATAATTGATAATACCTAGAAATTATAATAATTAGTATTTTATTTAACATTAGAAATTAAAAAAAAAATTATATTAGAAATATTTATATTGATTAAATTAAAAAAAAAAATAGGAGTTAGTAGAGAAATAATGGACAATGGGGATATTTGGGAGAATAAGTTGGGGGTAGAAAAGGAAATACCTAAATTGAGGAATTAAGTTTAGTTATAAATAGAGGAGTGTGAGAATTGAGAGAATTTTACTATACGTGAAAAAGAAGAGTTGGAGAAAAGTGAGAAGAACACGACTTAGGGCATGAGAGGGAGAATCCATAGGAGTTACTTGCTTTTGCTCTTTTTGTTGGAAATCTAAGGTAAGGGAGGAGAAACAATTTTCATTATGAGTGTATTGTATGATAGGGTAGAGAAGAGAGGTCCTTGCTCTCTTTAGGGTTGTATGGTTATGTTTTTGATGAATTGTTTTTGTGTTAGAAATCTGGAAATTGATGATTGATTGTGTTTATCTATGTGATTTGGTGGCTGAAAACATGCTTGAGTCATCATGTTTGTGCATATATAAATTTATGCCATTGATGAATGTTTGAATGCTTTGGTCATGAATATGATTGTTGATGTAATTATATGATAAATTGCTATGAATCATGATTAATATATGTGTTATAAGATGTTTGATTGTTGTGATAATATTTACACTGTGTCGCATCCGCGAAAAACAACTGGCGGGCTAAAACAAAACAAACAGAGCAGTCACCGTGCGTTATTTATCCCAAAAGAGGGAAAGGAAACGCTCGAAGTAAACCTGGGAAAGACATGGTCTCGCGACCAAAGAGAGATGGGATCGGGAGTCGGTTATGCGAAGGGAAGGTATTAGCACCCCTACGCATCCGTCGTACTCGACGGGATCCACGCTCAGAAAGATAGAAGAAAGGTTGCTAAACACTGCTCAAAAGAATGCACACTCACACTAGAATAAAACACAGATGGAAGAAGAGGGGAAAGGGCTCGCTAGGATATCGCATCCTATGCCTACGTATCTCATCTGGAATGAGAATCAGAGCTACCGTAGTTCGGCTCACGCATGCCGAAACAAAACACAAACACAGGAAACCGACTGCCAATCGCTGGACTTACGTCAGACTCCACACAAACAGGCAAACATGGAAACCGAACGCCAATCGCTGGACTTACATCAGACTCCGAACCAACAAACACACTCAGGAAACCAACTGCCAATCGCTGGACTTATGTCGGTATCCAAACACACAAAAGGGGTTAACAGGACGCTGAGTCGTCAAAAGCAACAAAGAAGTTGAACAAACAAGCTAACAGGGAGTCTGGTACTCGAGCCTGCTAGCTGTCAAGCAAACACACACAAAAAAAGAAAAAGGTGAACCGGAACACGCTAAAAGGGAGTCGGGAACTCGGACCTGAAAGCTGTCAAGCAAACACACGCAAAAAAAAGAAAAGGGTGCCCGGAGAGATCTCGTACGATCTTCTGCCTACGTACCTCATCTGGTATGAGGATCAGGGCAACATAGTTCCCCTACGCAGGGAAGAACTTCTGACCTAACCAGAGACTGGGAAATGACAAACTAGAAGAGAGACTAACTCGAGCCTAATAGTTATCATGCAAATTCACCATCGTCCTAGGTTGAGGTTTCTATCTAACTTGCACAAGCAGCAAGCTATCCTAAACAGCACAAGCAAAGCAATACAAATACAAGAGCAAGCATACACACAGTTAGCACACACTATATACAAACAAAGTGGGCTCACACAGGGTTAGGCTTTAGTCAAGGGGTCATGTCAACCTCGACAAACAAGCCACTGTATCAGGGTGATGTTAGCTCTTAACCCTAACATTGAGAGTTAGGGTGAAGCAGATGAAATGGAGATGAGGGGTGTGCCTCATGGCTCTTATCCCTGGTCAGGGAGAGCATTGAATAATAGAAGGTGTGGGAGTTCAGAAAGTAGGAACTCTTCTCCACAAAGATTAGACTCTATAGATCTTGGGTTAAGATCCACAAGGCATCAACATGTAATGTGAGCCAAGGGATGACACACTGAATAACAGGAGATGGACTACACATCTCTTTTATCTGCCAATTGCCTTATCAAAGGACTTTTCTTGCTTAGCACAAAATTAAACACACAAAGACATTGCCTCTTAAGGAGGGCTTCAGACAGGTGCCTGGCCACATAACAGGCTAGGTCTTCCAGACTACATGAAGAAGAGAGGTTATACCTAATTGGTTAAGCAACCAAGCAAAAGCAAGTTCAAAGTGAACTTAAGCGACTTATGTACCTGAAAACAATCTAACTCAGTCAGTATACAATTCACAAAGTCAAACAGACAGTTAATAGTCAACAGTCCACAATAGTCAAACAAATAATGCACCAATGTGCAAGGCACAAGCTCAACTCAAATGAGCTAAAAGCCACCTACAAAACACATTAATATTAGTCATCATCAACCAAATAATCCAACTCAAGCAATGTGAATCAATTCTCTCATGGCCATATGCTCCTTATCCTGAAAACAAAGCTCAAACATAAGCACAAACCACTAGGACAAGGCCTAGGGTCAAAGAGGGAGAAATAACTCAAAACAGAACATGAAAATTGATATGAATCAACTTAAATCAAATGAGAACAATATCCAAGTGGTCCCATGTCAATAGCATCAACCAATTTCATTTCACAAATCATATAAGGCAAGGCATGCAAATTGGAAACTCATTGAAGCAACAGAATGAATAAATCCACATCAATTCAAAAATGATTTAATAAATCTCAAGAAAAATCATGGCTAAACAGAACACATCACATGATCATCACACCAAAATTAATGGCATTTGGACAAGTTTAAGCATGGCAATCAAATTCATCAAGTCAAGGTAAGCAAAACAAGCTCAAATAGGGCACAATTAGATGCATCAACTTAGCACAAGCCTAAAACAGAATCCAAACATGATAAAGACATCAAACCAAAGCCACAATAAACTTCAAAGTGTCTAGAAACAAAGTTCAAAATTACAAGTTCATAGGATAAACATCCATCATTTCACAAATCATTGAAGTTCATGACTATTCAAAAGTCCACAAATGACCAACCAGAATGGAAAATCCCAAACAAATCAGAAATCAAATCAAAAATTCCACAAAAAGTCATGAGCAATCCTAACATCCAGAAGAAGCATCATGCAAAAAATCACATTATTTAGCATTTATTTGGCATGGCAAAGAAAATCAACAAGTTGAGAAAGAAATGGTGTGACACACATTGTCACACCTACATTAACCAGACCATATCTCAACAACCAGAAATGCTAAAAATGCAAACTCAACACCAAAAGGTTCCTAAGGATGTCTAGTTTAAGCATGAAAAGTTTCAAAGGCATTGGATTAAAATTCATCATTTCACAAAGCATTTGGCAAGGTAGGTCAAGAAAACACATGCATACACAAACCCTAGGAAAAATTAAATTCCAACCGTGCACAAATTGTGGAAAAAATCTCATAAAATACTAGACATGATGAGAAACAACATGCAAAAATTCCCAGGTCACTTGGATCATTAATCATGGAGTTATGAATTTTTTAAGTGAAGAAAAAATTAAAACAAAACATGAAAGCATGGTATGAACATAGATGAGAAAAATGGAATAAATCAGCAAGGCATATTGGAAATAGCCAGAGCCAAGGATCGAACTGGCCACGAATTTGAATGTGGCGCGTTTTATGTGAAACGCACTGTTTCACTAAGTACATGTGGCAGCAGGAAGCAATTTGGACCAATCATTTTGACACGCAGAGTACACGTTGGACTAATGCATGGCGAATAACACGAAATCACATGCAAAACGCGCTCATGAAGATCAACACATTCTGGAAATCAAAACCCTAAGTTCTTCATGCACATTCATCGTGTTCTTCCCAGGTCAAGAACAATTGTGCCAGAAATTCAAAACAAATACACCATTGCAATCATCTTTCAACATACATCAACATGCCATGCTTAATTTGACCTAATTCAAACTATATCAAAAAGATTCGATCAAAAGAAGTTTCATCCATCAACCTTAGATCCAACATAACTCACTCGTTTCTCCATGAAAATTGATGAAACAAAGCTCAAATTAATCACCAATGAAAGATCTACAACATGCATCTATCAATTTCATAAATCATGAGAGTCGAATTCTAACCTTCAAGAAGCAACAGAAGTGGAATTGGTTGATTCAGGTCTTCAAAGGCAGAAACAGTTGATCCTTAGCTCCTATATGATGGAATGGATGAATGCTTGATGCTTAACCTTGCACGATTTGGCCAAAAAATCCAACTGCCATTGATGGAGGTGAGCTTCAACAGTCCTCAAATCAGCTTGAAACTTGATGGATCTTGCTTCCAAAGTGTTCAATTATGCTTGTGGATGAAGGATTAATCAAGAACAAAGCAATGTTTATGAAGAATTTTGATGAAAAAGTGAGAGAACCAAAATGAAGAAAAGTGTGAAATAGATCTAAATCTGAGAATTATGAACTGTTAATCCATTTTCTGTTATGATTATGCTATATATATGTTGTGCTAATGAAACTCTTAATCACAATTAAGCCAATGCAAGTGGATTAAGCTAAAACCAAGTGTTTATGCAAATTGTCCAATTCACCCTCATGTATGTAAAGCAATGCTACAGTACCCGAGTTTGGCTTGGAATTCATTCAAAAATCTGTTTTGGAGCCAAGGCAAGTGTTAAAATGTAAAAACAATGCACCATTTTCAAATTGGAAATTTCCCTCCAAAATTCAAATGAAAATGCAAATATTTTTTGATCAAAATGCATGGCTTATGATGCATGAATTGGATAGTGCATGTCAAGAGAGAAATGTTGCAAAAAGAACCATCTCAATTGGCCTTATGGTATGAAAGTTGTGCATGTTTGAAGTTCAAATTCACTTGGCCATGATTGATCCATATCTCTTCAACCACACATGAGAAATTGATGTTCTTGGACATTTTGGAAATGGGAGAGAAAGATCTACAACTTTCATGTTCAACAAAATTTCATTTGAAGCATTTTTGGTCATGTAAACTTGTGGAGAAGACCTTTCCATTTTTGGCAATTCCAAATTACAGGTCACTTACTATTTTTGGAAAGTTTTCATCTGACCTCAAATTCTTCATTTGTTGATGTTTGCAATGTCAAATGAGACTTGTATGGACATGAATGAGGCATCTCTAACCATCTGCCACCTTCAAATCCATGATTGAATTGACAGTTGACTTCTGTTGACTTTCTAGGGTTTCAGATGAATTGCATCTTGACTGATGAGCTTTGAACCTTCAATGCTTGATCAAACCATTTCAAAATGATCCCCAGGTCACATGAACTCATCTCCTTGAAAAAACCCTGATAGACATAATTCAACTGATTAGGGTTGACCAGAGGTCAAAACCCTAATCCCAAGGAATCTGATCAGGCACCATGAACCTTGATGATGATGTACCATTTCAATCAAGATAATGATCAATCTCCTTGAGGAACCAATAAACCCTAATTGAAGCACAAACCCTCAGATGGCTAGTGATCAATTCATGAGACCCTCAAGCTTGCATCCTTTAACCTCTTGATCTTCTGAGAAAGACCTAGGAGGATGACTTGCTCATTGTTTCCACATGATATGCAAAGATGCAATGACTAATGACCTAAAAGATGAAATGCAATATGTTAAGCTAGTCCCAAGAGAGGAGGGAAAATTTTGAGGTGTTACACACTGTTAAATTCGTGTCATATGTTAATTGAATGTGGAAAGTTTGGTTGTGATGATGTATGAATGATAAAGGATGAAGGGGATGAAAATCATATGTTAAAAACTGAGTTTTCAGAAAAATTCATCAGTGACAATCAATTGTCACCCCATGAGAATCGATTGCACGAATTCTTTTTTTGGAAAAAAATACCATGACAATTGGTTGCCACATTCAGTTAATCGATTGTATGGCTTAAAAACGTGATTTTTGGAAAATTCAGAATCAAAGCATTTTTTATAACAATCGATTGTCATCCCTTGACAATCGATTGTTTTAGGCCAATTTGTGATTTTTTTTTATTTTGATCAATGGTGCATTGTCTGATGATTTTGGTCGTAACTTTAGTTTCGTAGGTCTAAATAAGGTGATGTTTGAAGCATTGAATAGCTAACACGCAAAGTTACCTCACGGTGGTGCTTGATGAGATAATTGATTTGTAGTCGTGTGTTCATTGTAGGAATATATGTGATGACATGTATGATTAACTGGTGAATCGTTGTGTTTACTCAATGGTGAGTGGATGTTATAATGAATTAGCATGATTGAATAATGTGTGAATATGCATTTGATGAGGTGTTGTTGTTTGATGTTGTTTGTTAATTGTCATAATATTGATTAATTGTTTCATATTTATAATGATGTTTTGCATAATGATGATAAATGCATGGTAATATTTTTTGTGATTGTTTTGGTGATAATACATGTTGTTAAGAGTCATGCATCATGGAGTATGGGCTTCGGTCCGATTTTGGTGTGCCCTGATCCAATGGTATAGATTGAGGAGCAAGTAACTAGTTCCGAATGGGAATTAGTGATGGTTATTTATGGTGATAGTAACAATTTGGTGTGCTTTGTTCCGATGGTGTGAATTCAAGAGCGAGTATCTATTTCCATTGAGGAATTAGTGAAGCATTAGTATATGGTGATTAGTATAATTTTGGTGTGCTCTGGTCCTATGGTGGGGATTCAGGAGCGAGATGGACATGCATTATCCATAAATGGTATCACATGCATAATGAGTCAGTTGTGGAGTACATTGCATACATGTTTGCATATGTAATTGATTATTCATGATGTTGTTGATTGGTTGAGAGTATTTAGTGTAGTTAATGAATTATTATGAATGCATGTCGTTATGAATTAGTGTGAGACTATGGTGTTGTTTATTGTGTATTGAATGTGTGTGATGTTGTACGTTTTCTACATTAGCATTCTTTACACTATTTATATTGAATGTTATTTCTCACTCCCTTTGCTCATGTTGTCCACCATGGACATCTTGAAGATACTCAGGAGTAAGCAATTTTGTTATGTGTGGAAGGTGGCTTGTCAGAGCTACTCTTCTCTTTTATTTATTCATTTTGTCGTTCATTAGTGGATTTTAGTGCTCTGACCGTGTAACATTGGGGACATGAGTTATTAGGTTTTTGAGTTGATGTCAATTTTGTTATTTTGAAGTTATCAGTTTATTTATGAAGTTGCTATGAAATGTTTTTCCGCTGCATAATATTCAAATGTTTTTATGTGTTTTTATCAGGGTATCGTTGGTCACACCTTAAGTTGTCGAGTAAACCTTTTCATATAAGTTTAGGGGTTAGGGTGTTACATCAAACAATGGCATAAACGCAAAATTAATGAACAACAAACCTGTGACAATTGGAAAGACTTCGCTAAATCTCAGTGTCGTAAATGGAGGCACCGTAGTTAACGAGGCTTACTTGACATTGTGATGCCAGCAAATTCTAAACTAACTAATAATTATATGGTTTGGTACAGATCGTTGCAATTGGGTTTATCTCCGAAGATAGGTATTTATACGACCAACACCAAACCACTTACACACAAGAAGCTTTAACGTCTACCCCCCCCCCCCCCAAATTACTAGACCACTTACTCACAATCCTCTACCAAACAAAATTACTGGCCCATAAACACACAAGCCCACAACCAATACATGTTAGACACCCAACCATAAAACTAAGAGCATACCCCATACTATACCACCAACAAGATGATTATTATCAAAACACCCAACATCCATATGCCCCCAACACATCATTCTACCATATCCAAAACACACAAGGAACATATAACACCAACACTTTCTCCTACCATATCCAATACGCCCAAACATCACAACAGCAAGACATGCAACAAGCATATGGCTATCAAACACCACAATAATCATTTCTTCCCTTCTCTAACAAATCTTTCACACCAATGTCGCCCTTTAATTGTCCAGGTTGTACACCAATAACCCCATGAATATAACCCAATTACTTTGGCTTGGGTCACGAACTCAGTTACGGTAGCGCGTCATTCCATACTCAATACTACTTATTAGGGAATCTGATGATGGTGTTCATGAGATCTCAAATCCTCAAACACCTAGGATGAATCAACAACGAGTGCAACAAGTTAGGATATATAGGGGTGTGAAATTGGTGGTCGGATGACCAACCTGATCGTCCTCGTTAGTGTTAATTTTATTTTCGTATGTAAAAGTAATTTAAATTAAATATTAACATTTATTAATTTGTTTTTTTATATAATTTATTATTTTTTATAAATAATAAAAAAATACACTCTGACACATATGAATTGACGCTGACACTTAAGCCATGCATCTAATTGTCAATCATATTAACTACATCACATGCAGTAGTCAATTCAATTAGAGACACCACTATTTTTTAATTGAAGTCGTCAATTCGTCTAACAACAACTCTTCGTTCCAATTTTTTTTGTTTGAAAATGGTTTATTTTGAAAAATATGTGAGAAAAGTGGTTCTTAAAAGAATGTATTTGAAAAAGTTGTTTATTTAGATAAAATTGTCTATATATTTCAATTAAATTCTTTATAAATATTAATAATATAATTATATATATATAATAATAATTATTATATATATATATATATATATTATATATATATTATATATAATATATATTATTAATGGAAAAATATATATAAATAATTCAACTAAAAATTGGATTAAAGATTTAACTTTTGACCACCAACATACCCTAAACCAATGTTTATATATATATATATATATATATATATAATATATATATATATATATATATATATATATATATATTATATATATAATAATATATATATATTCAACTTATATTTTGTTAGTGCGTGAGACACTTTTAGTAAGGAGAGAAAGAGAGAGAACAAGGAAATAAGGATTTTATTATTGAATTGAATAAATAAAACGGAATTACAAAGTGTCTATTTATATACACCTAAGTGACATGACTATTAAGTAAAATAACAAACCAAGTAACAAACCCTAAATCCTAATTAGCTTTGGACTTGGGTCACACAACTCAACTTAGATTATATCTAATATCTCAACATACCTCATAGAATCCAAGTTGTCGAAACACACTAATCATTGTCGATCTGAACTATTCCTAATTTCTCTCTCAATATTAAGAACATGTCGATCTTCAATCCTTTGGTGAAAATGTCGGCCAGTTGTGCTTCACTTGAGCAACGCCTTACTTCAAGTTCACCTCGATTCACCTTTTCCCTTAAGAAATGAAATCTAGCTTCTATGTGCTTACTTCTTCCATGCAAAACTGGATTCTTCACAACATTTATGGCTGACTTGTTGTCGATCTGCATTACCAGAGGTTTCTTCACTTCAACCTCGATTTCTTCCAGCACATATATGATCCAAATTGCTTGACACGCAACATAGGATCCGGATATATATTCAACCTCACACGATGACAATGCCACCACAAGTTGCTTTCTCGAGCACCATGAGATTTGGGCATCATATACTTGATCGAAATATCCAATAATGCTTCTTCGATCTTCCTTATTTTCACACCAATCGGCATCTGAATAACAAGTAACCATAGCTTCTTTGCTTTCAGAGTCTCTTCGAAATAAAATTTCATAGTTTTCCGATCCTTTTAAGTATCTCAGGATTCTTCTTGCAGCCTTTATGTGTGACACCCTTAGTTCACTCATATATCTGCTCACTAATCTTACTGAGAAACATATATCAGGTCGACTGTTGCACACATATCGCAGAGATCCGACAATTTGTTTGAACAAAATTGCATCGACTTTTTCTTCCTCTCCATACTTCTACAACTTCAAATTTGGTTCAATAGGAGAAGATGCAGGAGTCAAATCATCCATCCTGAATCTCTTGAGTATCTCTTTGACATACTTTATTTGATGTACCACCATACTTTATTTGAAATTCCATGCCTATGAAATATGACAACTTTCCCATATCCGACATTTCAAATTCCTTCTTCATCAGCTCTTTGAACTTTGACAAGTTCTTCAAGATATTTCCAGTTACTAGTAAGTCATCCACATATAAGCAGATGATTGTTATATCTTGTGCCACAACTTAAACATAGACACCATACTCAGATTTGAATTTGACGAATCCCAATTCGACCAAGTATGAGTCGATCTTCTTGTTCCATGCCCTAGGTGTCTGCTTGAGACCATAGAGCGCTTTGTGCAACTTGTATACTTTCCTTGCTTCCTCATGAATCACAAACCCAGGAGGTTGTGTCACATACACCTCTTCATCCAAATATCCATTCAAAAATTCTGATTTTACATCTAAGTGAAATGTCGACCAACCTTGCTTACATGACAAGGCTACCACTAGTCGAACAGTTTCCAATCTTGCGACAAGTGCAAAGACTTCAGAGTAGTCGAGTCCTACTCGCGGAAGAAATCCTCGAGCTACCAATCTCTCCTTATGTCTTGGTATCGACCCATCAATATTGTGCTTCAACTTGAACACCCACTTCACTTTGATAGCTTTTGTATGTGCTGGAAATTCAACCAACTCACATGTGTTATTTCTTTCGATTGCTTTTAACTCTTCGACCATAGTAGACTTCCATTTAATATTATTTAAAGCCTCGTTATAGTTGATTGGTTCAGTACCTGCAAGTAAATCAAAATGGACTAGTTTTCGATCTATTATGACTTCATCATCACAAACCACTTCATAGTCTTAAAGTCTTGTTGGACGAGCTTTAGATCTTTGAGGTCTCTAACTTGTGCTAGCCATAACCTCTCCGACTTTAACTGTGTCGAGTATGTCAGCAACAAAATCGACTCCAACAAGAATATCGACAATATCTTCGAATTCGACATCATTACTTGCTTCGTTGAAATCATAGCTCATCAATGGTTTGTTAATTGCATTACTAGAATTCCATTCCCAAGAAGATTTTTCATCAATCACAATATCTCGACTAATCATAATCTTCTAATTGATTGGATCGAACAACCTACATGCTTCAGTTTTATGATATCCTACCATAATCACATGTTCACTCTTGCCATTAAGCTTTCTTCTTCTTACATCAGGAACATGTTTGTAACACATGAAGCCAGACACCTTCAGATGACTCACTAATGGTCGTTTGCCACTCCAAGCTTCTTCAGGAACCCTGTTCTTCATCTTTCAGGTAGGGCACTTGTTCAGTATATAACCAACAGTCGAAACAGCTTCACCCCATAAAGATTTTAGAAAATTCTTCGACTTCAACATTCATCTTGCCATGTCCAATATGGTCTTGTTTCTTCTTTCTGCTACTCCATTATTTTGAGGAGTATAACGAGCAATTACCTCATGATCAACACCATGTTCTGCATAAAATGCTTCAAATATCTTGGATGTGTATTCGCCACCTCCATCTATTCGCAAAACCTTGATCTTCTTTTCACTTTAGTTTTTGACAAGCATCTTGAATCTCTTAATGATTTCGAATACTTCGTCCTTTCTCTTGATCACAGAGATCAACAACTTTCGACTAAACTCATAGACAAACGAAACAAAATACCTATTCCACTAATGGTATGCTCCTCAAAAGGACCACATACGTCTGAATGTACAACTTCGAGTATGCAGAAGGATCTCATTGGCATAGTCAAGACAAAAGACTTCCTGGACTGCTTTCCAACTAGACAACCTTCATAGAGTTTGTCAGGCATATCAAGACATGGCATACCAGTTACCATATCTTGAGTGATCAGTTGATTGAGCGACCTAAAATTCAGATGGCCAAATCTCAGATGCCACAACCAATTATTTTTATGGTCGAAAACTGTTTTCAGACATTGTACCTCAATCGAACTGATCATGGTCTTAAATGTTCTATTCTTCGACATAGGAGATTTCAATACCAAGTTATTCTGGATGTCGAAAAGTTCCAAGGCTCCATCTTTCATAACCACTAAGAACCCATTTTCGACCAGTTGTCCAACCCTTATCATATTACACTTCATTCCAGGGACATAGAGCACATCTTTGATCAAGGTCTTCACTTCATTACTCCTTTGAATAACTATGTTGCCAATACCTTTAGCTTGCAACGAGCTATTATCAGCAAGTTTAACCTTTCTCTTCTTCGACTCGTCGAAATATACTAACCATACTTTTCGACCAGTCATGTGATTCGAGCAACCTGAGTCGAGGAACCAGACTTGGATTCGACATGGTCATCTGCAACTGCAACCATAACCAGTATATCATCAGAATCATCTGAATATTGACGTGCAAGGTTTACTTCTTCATCCTTGCCTTTTGTTGATCCCTTGTCTTTCATATACTAACAATTCTTGGCCAAGTGGCCCCACTTTTCATAGTTATAGCATTACACGTCTTTTTTCTCTTCTTTGTCTTTCTGATAGGAATTTCCTTCTCCTCTTTTCGAGGATTCAAAAGCTATATCATCAACCTTATTCTTGTGAGGATTTGACCAAGACTTCTTGACCTGAGTCTTGTCGATTTTTCCTTTGAACTTGTTGGAACCACCATTCTTCTTCCATGACTGAGCATGTAGTGCTTGTATCGAGTCTTGAACTCATTTCCTTTCAAAAATCCTAATCGCATTTGCCTCCAACGAACAAACAAAATCTTCTAGTTTTAGGGTTTCAAGATTGTTGGATTCTTGAATAGCTACGATAATATGATCAAAGTGAGAGGTCAATGTACGCATTACCTCTCAGCTATCATCTTATTAGTTAGGGTTTCACCACAATCCTTCATGAGATTGACGAGTTTCTGCACCTTCGACACATAGCCTGTAATCTTTTTGTCTTCTCCCATCAACAATAATTCATATTATCATCGCAAAGTTTACAACTTGACAAACTTGACTTTCTCGCCTCCTACATAGTACTTGACAAGAATATCCCATGCCTCCTTCGTCGATTCAACATGAGCGATTATGTCGAAATTAGCTACATCAACCGCCGATTAGATGTAAAATGCCGTCTTGCAATCCTTCTTCTTGGCATCCTTGTGAGCAGTTCTCTATGTTTCAGTTGCATCTTCATTAACCGCAGGAACACCATTAGTAACCAGTTATAAGATTTCACGAAAGTCAAATAGAGATTGTATCTGTTTTCTCCATCGAAGTCAATTCTTGTCATCAAGAGTTAGAAGGGAGTTTGATAAATTTATGTTATCATTCATCTTTGCAGCGATTAATCAACTACAACCCACGGTCCCGGAACACAGTCTCTGACGTGTGATTCTTGAAAATACGATCAAGAATCTAACCGGATTTCTAGATACCTTGTTAGTGCATGAGACACTTATACTGAGGAGAGAAAGAGAGAAAATAAGGAAATAAGGATTATATTATTGAATTGAATAAATAAAACTGAACTACAAAGTGTCTTTTTATATACACCTAAGTAACTTGACTGCTAAGTAAAATAACAAACTAATCAAACTCTAAACCCTAATTAGCTTTGGACTTGGATCACACAACTCAACTTAGATTATATCTAATATCTAGATATTTGATATTAAAGTTTTGTTTGGGAGTTTTGAGGAGATGAGAGAGGACTTTGAAAAAAAATGAATAATTTAGGAAAAAGAATAGAAGGATTTAGATGGAGAGAGTTTTAAGGATTTAATTTTATTCACAAATCAAAATATCCTTAAATTGAAGTACTAAAAAATTGTATTTACGAGGATTTTAGAGAGTTTTGAAAGACTTAGACAAATTATTCAAATATAATTTATAGTTTTATAATTTTTAAAAATTAAAAATATATTAATTATAAACACTCTTTCATCATTATATATAAATTCTTTTTTTTAATATTAAAAATTTCTCTATATCTTTTATTAAAAATATATTTTTTGAATTCTTCCTTTTCACATAGTTAGGCGTTAGAAACACGGAAGGCAAATGAAGGATCATCATTCCCTCCTGTTTTCTTTTGTGTGCAGCACCAGCTACATCCGTTAGATTAATTATATATTTCTCTCACTTTTAGTCAATTTGTATATTTAATTTTCCAACCATTGAATCTAACGCAGGATAGACACTGAATGAGATTGGCACAAGAAGATCCATAAGCAAGACATTCTCATCATTTAATCGGAGAAAAGCTACTTAATTCGCTCTATATACAAATCATTAGTCATCAAGAATTCAACTAACCATAACTTTATAAACTAGTACAGTTTGCATCATTAAATTTAAAAAAAATCAAATATATATATATATAATATATTAATAATATATATATATATATATATATATATATATATATATATATATATATAACGATTAATTACTCTAAACTTTATTTTAATTTAAATTATAATCTTTTAATTATATATATTCTAATAATTAATTAATATTTTTATTAAATTAATCATTAAATTATATTTAATTTAAAAATTATAATCTTTAAATTAAATATAATTTAATAGTTAATTAATATTTTTATTTAATTGATCATTCAATTAGATTCAATTTAAAATATATTATTTAGAATAAACTAAAAGAATAGTTTTAAAATAATTTAATTTCCACTTTTTATATATATATATATATATATATATATATATATATAATATATATATATATATATATTATATATATAAAATGAAGAAGAAACCAAAATAAAGTTTTGAAATTCCAAAACCAATTCCATTCAAACAAACGAAGTATAATAAAATTAACAAATCAAACCAAAAATTTGTTACAGCAGAACAAGATTGGATCCACGCTAATATGAATCATCAACCATAAAAATTAAACAAAATCACATACATACATCTAATCTAGTAATAGCAATAATTATTAAATAGTACTAGTTAAAAGATACAAAATCTATCAAGTCTCATTTTAAGAAAACCAGAAATGAATCATGAGGAGGTAGCAGATGAAGGAAGTGCCTTGTGGAGGAGATTCTGCGCGCTTGAGAGCCGATCCATCAGAGAAACGATGCGAACGTGGTAATTGTTGGAAATCTCCCAAAATTCATGGAGAATTTCAATCAATCTTGATGAACAAGATTGTTATTATCCACACAATAGTAATGAAAAGAAAGAACAATGGAGAAAGAAAAAAAGAACGATGAAGAAGTAAAGTAATAAAATTCTGCAGAGTTTCTCATCTGCCCACAAATTGTGAAAAACTTCTTATATTCATTTTGCAACTGCAAAATACTGTGAATTATAATATTATGAATACTCTATTCACCGCATTACAAGAATAAGGGTTACTCCCTCTATTTATAGATTTAGGTTAACTTGGACCTCAAGGCAAAACCCAAAACTATAAAAGTTCAAAATAGCTAACACTACTAAAATATGTATAAGTCGAAATCCTGTGTGAAGCAACATGCTTCGACACTTCGACACACTAACACAACTCAACACACAAGGTGGTTCAATACTTCTTTGCTCTGTCGAGCAACCTGCTTTGATATAAGGAATTATAATTCAACAGCAATTGCGCGCATGATAAACGAATTCTGCCTTAAGCTCTCCGAGCTGTGAGCAGAGTTTCTCTTTAGCTTCCTCCACCACGCGCAACCTCTCCCATGTGACCTGTAACTGCCGTCTCATTTGCTCTTCTCTCTCTTTGCTTTCCTTCAACTCTTTCTCAAGCTCTTCGTTTCTCTTCTTCAGCTCTGACTCCGACTCTGGCACCAGAGCCCCATTTTTTATCTCGTTTTTTTCGTGAGTGCCGATCATTGCCATCATAGGGGAGACGAAAATACTCATGAAGTTAAATTCGATTGGAAATTATATATTTGGAAATAATAGAGATGCGGTGAAATGAAGAAGTTTTCTGTTTTTTTGGTTGAGTTGAGTTATGTGAAGTTGCTTTTTATATAATATATATATATATATATATATATATATATATATATATATATATATAATATATATATATATATATATATATATATATATATTATATATAATATATATATATATAATATATATATATATATATATATATATATATATATATATATATATATATATATATATATATATATATTTGAGGCACAAGTTAAAAGATAAATATATATAAAATAAATTAAATTGTGTATTGAATTTATTAAAAATCTACGAGTTAAGACAAGTTAGTCTTACATGTTTGTTCCTTTTTATTTTTGAATTGCTTATGGTTGTTAATGTTTCTTCCATTTTTGGTTTGTCCCCCATAGTTTAGGATTTTGTATTGTGTGTGGTCCATTTTCCCTGAAATATTGTCGTGTTAACTGAAAATTTATTGTCTTTTTATGTGAATGTAATGCCAAATTTACCATTCTTCATAGGGTAATGTCAACTTGTGTCCTTGGGACACAAGTTAAGAATTAAATAAAGAAATATTTTTTTTGAAAATTATGTATTGATTTTATCAAAAGCTTTTAATTAATTCTTTTATTACTTTTTTCAATACAAATGTTCTATTTGTAGGTTTTTTGACTTGTGCCCCTAGGGCACAAGTTAGCATTACCTTTCTTCATATTTGTAATGTACATGAGATGAGGTTACTTAAGCTGGTATTTTACACCAATGGTTGTTTTGTAAAAGACCCTAAGTTAAGATATGAAGATGGGGATATTTGTGCATTCAATGGACTAGACACTGATTTCTGATCCTTTTCTAAAGTTCCTGACCTAATTAAGGGGATGAACTCAAAGGGAATGTGGATGGTAACAATGGAGCCCTAAGTAACAATAGAAAATTGTCATACTACAACTACTGCACCTGTAACTCAAGCATTTGTTCAACCTGTAACTCAAGTAATTGTTCAACCTGCAACACAAACTTATGTAGAACAAGCAACATAAGCTTCTGATGAACCTACAACACAAGCTTATGTAGAACCAACAACACATGCTTTTATACATCATGCAAATTAAGCTTCTATAGAACCATCAACACAAGCTTATGTAGAATCAGTGTCGCGCCGCGAAAAATACCTGAGTGTATCGTACGCTCGAAATACAACAGAATCACCATTGAATTTTATTTATTCTAAGAGAAAGGGAAAATATCAACAAAACCCATGGGAAAGAGAAAAAGAGTAAGGAAGTCAATTATGTAAGGGGAAGGTATTAGCATCCCTCATATTTGTTGTACTCAATGGGAATCATTTTGATTGTTCTTTGTGCAGATGAGTGTTATTATCTAAATGTTACTTGTGATTGATTAGAGGGGGAAATAAGTTTATTAATTAATGTGTCACCAAGGATTCAAACCTTTGTGCCTACATATTCTCACAGTGCAATGAGAAAATTATAGCTCAGTAGTTCGTGGTAGAAAACTACCTATTTGTTGGTTGTTTTTTGGGAATAATGTTATAATCATATCCTGGAAGTGTTTCGACGTTAGCTGATTTTGATCCTAGTTTGGATACTTTAAGCCTTTAGTCTGACTGCTAAGGAACAAATTATAGCAGCTCTTTTTATGAAAAGAAAAAAAGTTGTTTGGGAAATGAATTGAAAAAGGTTTATGAATGTTTGTAAAGGCGGTGAAGGTGATGAGAAGATGTTATTTGGACCAAGAATGTATTACTTAAACCTATAAAGTGGTGTCTAAATCAGAAGTGTGGCATTTAACCAATAACTGGTGACTAGTCAATGCAGAGTTGTAGGATTTTACCTAGATCCAGGGATCACGTCCTACAAAGAGGGGGTGTCTGCTTAAGCCTGGGTCTCACAAGGAAAACATGTAAGAGGATAAGGGGTTTGCCTAAGCCTGAGTCTCACAAGACAAACATGAATGAAATGGGGCTTGCCTAAGCTCAAGTCTCACAATGGAAGCATGCATGAAATAGTATGTCTAAGCCTGAGTCTCAAAAGACATACATGCATGAGAAATAGTTTACTTAAGCCCGAGTCTTACAAGGTAAACATAAAATGAAAAGGGAGTATGCTCAAGCCTGAGTCTCATAAGGAAGACATGCATGAGAATGAGGGGTTTTCCTAATCCTGAGTATCACAAGGCAAACATGCATGAAGGGGCTTGCCTAAGCCTTGGTCTCACAAGGAAAGCATGCATGAAAAGGGTTTTAACCATGAGAAGGTGATTAAACCATGAATGCAGTGTTTAGCCAAGAGAAGGTGATTTACCTTTAGAGTTGTGTATGGTTCAAAGATGGGTGTTTAACCTAGAGAATGTGATTAACCCATGAATAAGGTGATTAAAAAAAAGAAGGTGATTAACCTCAATAGTAGTATGGTGTCCGAAGAGTATTCTGTTTGGTCCAAAGAAAATAGTGTGGTGGATATTTATTGTTTAAGTGTTGATATGAGGATGAAAGTTGAGAAATGTTTTGATTTTAATTGCACTAAAGTCTATAAATGGAGGCGAATACGTTGAATAACTGGGGCCTAAGTCCCATATTCAAAGATATTCATAATAAGTGTAGGAATGATCCCTCTCATTCTTCTCCATTTCTTAAGGCGTGTGATGCACAATTCACATCATAATTAAAAAGTGTTTGAAGTTTTTAGAAAGATTTTGTGTTTGTTTTGAAAAGGATGAGGTAAGGTGTGCTTGAAGGAATGAAATTTAGCTTAGCATGATCAAGTCTTAATGTCCTTATATCTCCAGGATCTTGAATGTGAATGGACTAGAATCTTGTCTTAGTGTATTAAGTGTAACGCAAGTGTAAAGATCTAATTCGACTAAGTCATCAAGGGACTTATGATCACTTGAATGAATAGGGATCCTAAGGGGATCGTACAATTATGTCCAAGAAAGTCATTCAAAAACTTGTCTAGTTCATAAAAATGTAATTAATTGATAAAAAAATGAATGTGATAAACTAATCAATCAAGATGATAATGCCAAGAGTCATGGATTGACATATGAGATTATGAAGAAAAGCAAAGGCATTATCACTTGAATTAACATATTAAACCCTAATTTCTAATTTATCACTAATTGAAATCAGAAATTAAACCTAAAAAATTTAATATAATTAAAAGATTAACCTATTTGGAAACCTAACCTAATGGATTATATATTTTTAATGACTACTAAAAAAGAGTATTTTTTATATGTATTTTAATGTGTTGATTTGTTTTTCCACCCTATCTCTAGTTCTAACACTTAAATCCTCTGAATATCACTAAATCTCCCCATCCACAAAAGATCTCCAAGAACCCTAATTATTTGTCCCAAAATTAAATGGCCATGACTTACAAACCTAAGCCAATACCTTAGGGATTTTGTTTGTCTACTCCAAAGATATAGAATGATAACTGAATTAAATCAAAATAAGGAAGAAATGGAATACCAATCCTACCTACAAGGAGGAGATATGCCCTGGGAAATGTTGACGGTTGAAGATGGAGTTGCAGAGAAAATACCAGAGGAATGCGCCAACAGGTAAATGCTTGAAACCCTGCTTCTTCCAATTGCTCATTCTTATTTTTCTCCGATCAGTTTGTAAGAAATTGCTACGTGTTGTTGTTGCTGAGTGTTAGAGTAGAGAGAGATGGGGTTAAGCTTTATTAAAGAAAAAATTCAATGTGAAGTTTTGCTCAATAATGGAGGACTTGAGCTCTGAGTGTGACAATGAGGTTATGAGTAGAAAGAGTAGAGAGAATTTGCAGAGTGGTGGATTGTCATTTTTTCTCGTAATTGCATATGAGTGTTTAAATAGAGAGAAAAATGCCAACTGAATTGGGTAGCTTTAAGGCAAGGTTGCTAGAGTTAAGTCAGTTGTGAAATTGGATGGAATTTTAGTTTGTTTGGAATGCAAGTTAGTTATGGTGATTAACAATGTTAGTTGGTAGTTAGTAAGTTTGTAACTTTGACAACTAGGTTAGTTGTTAGGCTAGTTGAATTGAGTTAGAATTTGGAAGTAATTAGTTATGTTAATGGAACTGCTATGTTAATCGATTTAGTGTGTTTTAGTTAATATCAGTTAGTAGGAGTTAGAAAATTAGTTGATGTTAGAAGTTTGACCTGTTAGTAATTAGAAATAGGAATTGAAGGTTAATTGAATTAGTAAGATAATTGTTAGTTAGTGGTCTGAAAACAGTTAGGGTATTGTGTTGGTGTAAGCCCTAGAGGCCAATACTTTTGGTACTTGTATCGAATGATTTATTAATAATAAGAGGCATTTTCTTTATTATGGTTGATTAATAAAGTCCCTAGAATAGATAGTCCGTTTAATGTATTAATTGTGACTTAATCATGAGAACACATTAAACATAAGGACACTAGTCTTAAAGTATCCGTAGTCGAGCTTTAATGTGAAGTGGGATAACATTAAAGCATTAAGACTATTATGTTTGTAGACTGATGATCACATCTCATGGATCATGGATAAAGAGTTATCAAGTCTTAAACATAGGTATGAATATTAGGAGTAATATTTATACCGGATTGACCCGCTATGAGAATACTATATAGAAAGTTATGCAAAGTGTCATAAGTTATTCTCATGGTGATAATAGTGTATACCACTCTTCGACCTGAAACCACTATGGATCCTAGATGTAGAGTTGAGTGCTTTATTACTGATCCAACGTTATCCGTAACTGGATGACCATAAAGACAGTTGATGGGTACTCCACGAAGCATGCTGAGGGATATGAGTGTCCTAGATGGAATTTGCCAATCCTGCGTAACAGGATAAATGTCTATGGGCCCAATATTGAACTGGACAAGGGTGACACGGTCTATACCTTGTGTTCAATATAGACATAAGGGCAAAGGGGTAATTATACACATAATTATTATCACAGGAGGTTTTGTCAGATCACATGACACTTTCGTGACTTGGGTAGCAGTGATGTGTTGCTAGATACCGCTCACTGTTTATTATGTTAAATGCGTGATTTAATATAATTGCCAACGTCGCGAAAACCTATAGGGTCACACACAAAGGACGGATTGATGAGAGATAGAATAATTAAGGAACACCGTAAGGTACGGTGCACTTAAGTGGGAGACGAAATATGGTAAGGTACCAAATACTTAAGTGATTTTGGCATATTATGAGATATGGTCCAAAATGCACTTAAGTGGGCTTTTTGGCTTGAAGCCCACACAAGTGGTTCTATAAATAGAACCCCTTGGGTAGAAGCATTGTCACTCCATTCCACTCAGACAGAAATTCAAGTAGAGACTTGGAATTTTGTTTCCCTCTTTCTCTCACTCAAAGCCTTCATTCATAACAGCTAGCACTGCGATTGAAGGAATCCGTTCGTGTGGACTGAGTAGAGACGTTGTCATCGTTCAACGTTCGTGATCGCCCCATGGATCTGTATCAAAGGTTTGATCATTGTCAGAGATCTGCACCAAAGGTTTGAATCTCCACAAGAGGTAACGATTCTATCACTGATCATGCTCATTCGTAAGGATCATTAAAGGAGAAATTTTTAAATTCCGCTGCGCCTTGGATGGCAATTCTCCTTTCAGTGGTATCAGAGCCACTTACGAAACCATGAATCTGATAACTGTTTTTGTTCTGTAATAATATGATTAAAACAGAATGAATCATAAATTAAATTGAGATCGATCAAGTTACATATATGTGATATATGTAATCCTGATGCAAAATGCATTATATATGATATAGTGTTCTTGTTTCGTTCATTCAAAAACCTCGATGATTGTTTTCCTTTGAGCGATCAATGGTCGTTTGCTTCTTGATCCGACATTAGTATGGTGAAGCAATGACGTGTTGATCAATCATACTGAATTAACAATCGAGACGTGTTTGACGGTCTGAAATTGGTGCATCAGGGTTAGTGACGGCACAAGGGTTGTGTTGTCAGAGAGTTATGCGATTGGGCTTGACTGCACAAGAGTTGTGCGTTCTAAACACTTTTCCGAACAGTGTTAACCGGTTAACGCGTATGGTTAACCGGTTAACGTAATACGAAATAATTTTTTTTAATTTTTGGAACAGTGTTAACCGGTTAACGCATATGGTTAACCGGTTAACGGAATGCGAAATAAATTTTTTTGAGTTTTCAAACAGTGTTAACCGGTTAACGCTTTTGGTTAACCGGTTAACGCAAGACGAAATTAAAATTTTTGAGATTTTCAAACAGTGTTAACCGGTTAACGCATTTGGTTAACCGGTTAACGCAAGGCGGAAAACAGTTTTCCAAGAAATTTTTCAACAGTGTTAACTGGTTAACGCATATGGTTAACCGGTTAACGCAAGGAAGAAAAGAATTTTCTAAAAGTTTTCAAACAGTGTTAACCGGTTAACGCATATGGTTAACCGGTTAACGCAAGGAAAAATTCACCGGTTCGGCTAGAAAAAGTGCTTTGAAGTATCAAGTGTTTATACGAAAAACGACGTCAATTTTTAAATGAATTGTTCATTAAAATTTTCGAGCGGGGCGCTGCCCCTTAGACCCCGCAAGGGGCGCTGCCCCCTTGACCCACCGTCCGCTGACCGGGCAGCGGAACACCCGTTCCCGCTGTCCGGGCAGCGGACCCCCGACTAACTCTGCGTAGTGTGATCGGTTGTCGAAATTTAATTTGATTAATTAAAGGAATTAATAATAATAATAAAGTGTTTATTATTGTCTTGTGGTGATCGGTTATGGCCTTAGTTTTCCTTTGTTTTGTTTTGGATTTTAAAATACGACCTGCGTGTCGTGCCTCTCTCTTAATCTCCCAAATGTAATTTCTTTTCTCATCTCACTCCCTCGTATGTAAAACGAGTTTCTTTCATGTAATGTAATGATATGAAGAAAGCAAAGAAGTCAGTGCCAAAGGAGGACAACCTTGAAGATCTTGCTTGGAGAAGCTTAGATCGTCGTAGGTTAGCTTAGGTTCTCTCATTGGCTTGGGAGAACAATTGCGCTAGGGGCCATAACTGTTTCATTTTTGTTTGTATGTATGTTGATGCATGTGAGAGACGGTTTATATGATAAACAAGCCGGTGAGATCAGAAAAATTGAAATTCCCTCAAAACTAAATCTTAAGTTTTATGCTTTCCAAGTTTTAACACTCATCAAGACTAGTAATGGATAATGTAGGTTTCGCCTACGCGAGGTGCATGATCTATATATTAGTAAGGTGCGATGGGATAATTGTAATATCCAACTGTTAAAACAATGGGTCAAACTTAACTAAACAAATTATAATAATATTATATGTGTTTTCTTTCCAAGTTTTAGCACTCATCAAGATTGGTATAGGATATGTAGGTTTCGCCTACGCGAGGTGCATGTTCTATATTAGTAGGGTGCGATGGGATAAATGTAATATCCAACTGCTAAGACAATGGTTCAAACTTAATTATAATTTTATTATATATGTTTAGAAGCAAGAGTTGGGAATAATCCATATGATGGATTGGAATAAGGAGTTATTCACCAAATTGAAATTTTCGAGAGTTGTATGAGATACAATTGGAAAGAGTTCCTACCTAAATAACCTAGTTTTGTGTAATCCGCCTACGCGGACTTAGAACGAAGTGAAATATGGATCTCGACCCACTAGAAAATCTTCCAACGGGATTTTCCGAATCAGATGATGAGGGTCATTTGTTTTGAGTAAAATAGTGGGAGCATATTTAATTAAAGGCCTAATTGAATATGTCAATGATACTTATATTTTCATTAATCCTTATGTAGATCACCATGACAGCAAACACCTCTAACAACATCCTGCGATCAATCCTTGATAAGGAAAAATTGTCTGGGACAAATTTTCTGGATTGGCACCGAAACCTGAGGATTGTCCTCAAACATGATAAAAAGTTGTATGTCTTGGAAACACCTGTTCCTGAAGAGGAACCTCCTAGTTCTGCACCTAAGGCAGAAAGAGATGCTTATAAGAAGCATGTCGATGATGCCAATGAAACTGCTTGTCTCATGCTGGCTACCATGAACTCAGAATTGCAAAAGCAACATGAGAACATGTCAGCGTTCGATATGATCGAACACCTGAAGTTGCTCTATCAAGAG
Organism: Lathyrus oleraceus; assembly: GCF_024323335.1. Taxonomy (NCBI): domain Eukaryota; kingdom Viridiplantae; phylum Streptophyta; class Magnoliopsida; order Fabales; family Fabaceae; genus Lathyrus; species Lathyrus oleraceus. Next base: position 170,058,447 of record NC_066583.1, on the reverse strand, counting down.
CAAGCAAGGCATGAGAGGTTTGAAGTTTCAAAAGCCCTTTTTCAAAGCAAGTTAGCTGAGGGAGCCCCTGTAGGTCCCCATGTACTCAAGATGATTGGGTATGTGGAAAACCTTGAGAGATTGGGTTTTCCCCTCGAAAAGGAACTTGCAACTGATTTGATCTTGCAATCGTTGCCAGATAGTTTCAGTCAATTTGTCCTAAATTTCAATATGATTGATATGGACAAGTCTCTTCCTGAACTGCTCGCCATGTTAAGAACTGCCGAGCAGAATCTGAAGTCAAAAGGGAAGTCCATTCTGATGATCGGAAATGGAAAGAGACAGAACAAAAGGCCCGCTAAGCAGAGTGATAAGGGGAAGGGCAAGGAAGTTGCCAATCCCAGACCCACTGCTGCTTTGAAGCCTAGTGGAGGCATAGCAAAAGAAGGCACCTGCTTCCATTGCGGTAAGACCGGACACTGGAAGAGGAACTGCCCAAAGTACCTGGAAGATAAGAAGAATGGAGTAGAGACTTCAACTTCAGGTATTTTTGTTATTAATTTATCTACTTCTGCATCATGGGTATTAGATACTGGATGCATTTCTCACATTTGTACAAATGTGCAGGGGCTGAAAAGAAGTAGAGATTTGGCAAAAGGTGAAGTCGACCTACGAGTTGGCTATGGAGCAAAGGTTGCTGCTTTAGCCGTAGGAACTTTTGTATTGACTTTACCTAATGGTTTAATAATTCAGTTAGAGAACTGTTATTATGTACCTGCAATTAGCAGAAATATTTCCATTGCTTGTTTGGACAAGTTTGGTTTTTCATTTTAATAAAGAACAATTGTTGCTCAATTTATTTGAATGATATATTCTATGCTACTGCACAAATGAACAATGGACTACATGTCCTTGATCTTGAAATGCCCTATTAATAACATTAATACAAAAGGGTGAAACCTAACGAGTTAAAACCAACTAGGTAAGAATATTAAAACTCTTCGATCAGATCGAAGTGATGAGTATTTAATCCTAGAGTTTGATGACCATCTGAAAGAGTGTGGGATCCTATCCCAACTTACTCCTCCTGGAACATCCCAATGGAAGGGTGTATCTGAGAGAAGAAATCGAACCCTGTTGGACATGGTCCGATCCATGATGAGTCACACCAATCTTCCAAACTCCTTTTGAGGACATACACCATTGACATCAGCTTACACACTTAACCGTGTTCCATCCAAAAGGTTGAAAAGACACCATATGAGATATGGAGTGGTAAGAGACCACATATGTCTTACATGAAGATTTGGGGTTGCGAGGTTTATGTGAAACGACAAATTTCAACTAAGCTTCAGCCCAAATCTGACAAATGCTTATTTGTGGGGTATCCTAAAGAAACAAGAGGATATTATTTCTACAATCCTTCTGAGGGCAAAGTGTTTGTCGCTCGAACTTGAGTTTTCCTAGAAAGGGATTTTATTTCCAAAGGAATCAGTGGGAGGAAAGTAGAACTTGAAGAAATTCAAGAATCACAAAGCATCGATACACCTATGGAGGAATTAGAGCAGGAAACACAAGTAGTTATGTAAGAGCAACCTGCTCAAGTAGAACAAGACCAGCGTAGGTCAGGCAGGATACGTCACCTACCTGAGATATATGGATATCTGATCAAGGTGATGTATTACTCATGGATCAAGATGAGCCTGTGACCTACTCATGGAATCTTCGCCTTGATGAAACAGTAAGACTGTATGGATTCATCAAGAAGGAAGATGAGCCTTGTGTCTACAAGAAGGTTAGTGGGAGCATGATCGTATTCCTGGTATTATATGTAGATGACATATTACTCATTGGAATCGATATCCCTACCCTGCAACAAGTAAAGTCTTGGTTGGGGAAATGCTTTTCTATGAAGGACCTGGGTGAAGCAGCCTATCAGAATCTATAGAGATAGATTATGAAATGCTTGGCCTAAGTCAGAGTACATAGACAAAGTGCTGAGACGCTTTAATATGAATCCAATCTGGTTATGTGTTTTGCTTAAATGGTGGCATTGTGAGCTTGAAAAGTTCAACGCAAGATGCAGTTGCTGATTCTACAACTAAGGCCGAGTATATTGCTGCCTTAAGTGGAGCAAAGGAAGCTGTTTGGATCAATAAACTTGGCATAGTCCCTAGCATTGTGGATCCCATTGGTCTCTATTAAGATAACAATGGTGTTATCGCACAAGCTAAGGAGCCTAGATCTCACCAACGATCCAAACACATACTTAGGCGTTGTGTGAAAATATGTAAAGTACCTACACTTGACAATGTTGCTAACCCACTGAGAAAGCCTCTTGCGCAGCAGAAGCATGATGGCCATACTAGATCAATGGGCATACGGGGTATGTCTGATTGGCTCTAGTGCTAGTGGGAGATTGTTGGTGTAAGCCCTAGAGGCCAATACTTTTGGTACTTGTATCGAATGATTTATTAATAATAAGAGGCATTTTCTTTATTATGGTTGATTAATAAAGTCCCTAGAATAGATAGTCCGTTTAATGTATTAATTGTGACTTAATCATGAGAACACATTAAACATAAGGACACTAGTCTTAAAGTATCCGTAGTCGAGCTTTAATGTGAAGTGGGATAACATTAAAGCATTAAGACTATTATGTTTGTAGACTGATGATCACATCTCATGGATCATGGATAAAGAGTTATCAAGTCTTAAACATAGGTATGAATATTAGGAGTAATATTTATACCGGATTGACCCGCTATGAGAATACTATATAGAAAGTTATGCAAAGTGTCATAAGTTATTCTCATGGTGATAATAGTGTATACCACTCTTCGACCTGAAACCACTATGGATCCTAGATGTAGAGTTGAGTGCTTTATTACTGATCCAACGTTATCCGTAACTGGATGACCATAAAGACAGTTGATGGGTACTCCATGAAGCATGCTGAGGGACATGAGTGTCCTAGATGGAATTTGCCAATCCTGCGTAACAGGATAAATGTCTATGGGCCCAATATTGAACTGGACAAGGGTGACACGGTCTATACCTTGTGTTCAATATAGACATAAGGGAAAAGGGGTAATTATACACATAATTATTATCACAGGAGGTTTTGTCAGATCACATGACACTTTCGTGACTTGGGTAGCAGTGATGTGTTGCTAGATACCGCTCACTGTTTATTATGTTAAATGCGTGATTTAATATAATTGCCAACGTCGCGAAAACCTATAGGGTCACACACAAAGGACGGATTGATGAGAGATAGAATAATTAAGGAACACCGTAAGGTACGGTGCACTTAAGTGGGAGACGAAATATGGTAAGGTACCAAATACTTAAGTGATTTTGGCATATTATGAGATATGGTCCAAAATGCACTTAAGTGGGCTTTTTGGCTTGAAGCCCACACAAGTGGTTCTATAAATAGAACCCCTTGGGTAGAAGCATTGTCACTCCATTCCACTCAGACAGAAATTCAAGTAGAGACTTGGAATTTTGTTTCCCTCTTTCTCTCACTCAAAGCCTTCATTCATAACAGCTAGCACTGCGATTGAAGGAATCCGTTCGTGTGGACTGAGTAGAGACGTTGTCATCGTTCAACGTTCGTGATCGCCCCATGGATCTGTATCAAAGGTTTGATCATTGTCAGAGATCTGCACCAAAGGTTTGAATCTCCACAAGAGGTAACGATTCTATCACTGATCATGCTCATTCGTAAGGATCATTAAAGGAGAAATTTTTAAATTCCGCTGCGCCTTGGATGGCAATTCTCCTTTCATATTGTTGGTATTTTCTCAATAAGTTTTTCTTTTAAAGTAGCAGTTGCCTCAAAGATGGTCCGACGAAGGTCACGAGGGTTGTACATTGTTTCGAAGTAGCATTGGAAAGTGAAAATTTCTTTAATGTGCATACTTGTACCTTTCTTAAACTTAGTATGCAAAGAAATGAAAGCTTTAGTTAGATGATGCGCCTTGGTTATCACATAGACAAAACGATTTTTGGAACTTGAAAGGGCTAAGCTTTAAACCTTCTTCAGCCTGTTTAGCAAGGAGTTCAAAATATGCATCTTCGAACATTCCGATAGTGCTCAAGCATAAGTCTTTATTACGCTGGAAGTAGGATTTAGGTTTGAGATGACAAAGACCAAATTTTCAAGCCACCAGGTTAGGTTGATACCCAATAAAACCTGATTGGCCCTTTTTTTTGTTGAAATCCTTGTTGACAATACCTTTGGTGTCAAAAAAGCTTTTCATATCTCATTGGATTCAGCCTGGTGTACAACATCGATTGTAGGGAATTCTCTTCTGAACCATGCAGGGCCATAATGTCTATCCACGAAAGGTGCCATGTGGGAGGTAAACATGTAACACTTTGCAAACATCATGTAATATTCAGTGAACCTCTCTTGTGTCGAAAGCCCTTTGTCATCAGGAGTAAGCAAGGTTAGTATACTTCTTTCAATGGACCAGTCGTTAGGTTCTTCAATAGGTTTGTTGGGTTTGTTAGATACCAAAGATGGCTCAAATATGGAATTGAGCTAGATTTGGAGGATCCAGAAGGGACCAAATAACATAAGCGTGCCTTTGGGATTTTTGGTGAGGATAAATGTCTTCATGGCATTAGATTCCATATTTAAAGCTTCATAGTGTGATGCCAAAATTAATTGGCTTAAACAAACGTTTCTTCTAGAATGTAGTTGATTGGAAATAGTGATAAACTTTTTTGCCACTTGTAAAGAACTTGAGCAAAAAATAAAATGTAACAACTATAGGGACAAGTAGGCAATATGTTCTTCGTCGGAAACTTCCTTGGTTGTCTAGCCGATATGGTCAATAATGAAGTTGGTAAAGCTAGCACGTTTTGAGTTAAAGCCAATGTTGTCGTCAGTTTGGATAGATAGGTCGAACACTTTTCCAGTTGGTCGAAAACCAATAATGGAAGCTACATCAAACAGTTTCGGCATAATCATGACACAACGCAGTTGAAAGGTGTTTGTCGAACCCTCCCAAAAGTGAAGCGCGACAAGCAACGTATTTTGGTTGTATACATGACCTACCCTAGATAATTGGATCAGGTCGAAAAGACATTGATCTTTCCAAATATGTCCTTTCTTGGACTCTACCTTATTTAACCAATTAAGGTAGTTTGATTGATTGGTGTAAGAAGTTGAGCGAAATACACAGGTAGACATATAAGTAAAATCTAAGGGTTGATCTACAGTTGCAAGGGTTTTGTACGGTGGTAACAAGGGAAGATCTCACTAACTGTTGCTACATTCATATTCAGATTAGGGAAAGGGCTGAAAAAAAGCATGAATAATGTCAGAAATGGTAAAAGGAATTAATACTTGAGATTTCCAAATAAGGGTTTTTTCTTCTTGAAGAGGAGGTTCAGGGACGTATAATTGATTTCCAGCAAGAATGCGTGTAGTAATGGAGGCGACAACAGGAATCCTCTGGTTTGGAGTGGATGTGGATGTCATTTGAGTTAAAGCGAGTGGAGTTTGAATTTTTGTAGAAATAAAATTTTAAGTTTTGTTGAAGATGAAGAAAATTGGAAGAAAGTATAAGAATATGAGAAGAAAGCAATTTGTAGCTTTAGGAAGAAAATCGTTCGTTTTCCCTATTTTTTCCTTTAAAAGAAAATAAAATTAGAAAACGTTTTGACAAGTGTCCCACGAAAGGTGATAAATGGGAAGTTGGATTTGTGTGTGGACCACGTTTTCCCTAGGAACTTGGAGCCATAATGGTTTTTCTATCCTTCGAATCATCGAAACCTACTAACCACCCTCTTCGACCAGTCATGTGATTCGAGCAGCCCATGTCGAGGAACCCGGTCTTGGAGTAGACATGCTCATCTACAACTGCAACCATAAGTACATCTGAACCTTGACGTGGAAGGTTTTCTCCTTGATTATCCTTTCCTTTTGTCACTCACTTATCTTTCCTGTATCAATAATTCTTGGCCAAGTGACCCCACTATTCACAGTTATAAAATTGCACATTTTTCTTCTCTTTTTTGTATTTCTGAAATGAGGTTCCTTCTCCTCTTTTAGAGAGGATTTAGAAGCCCTATCTACGACCTTATGCTTTTGAGGGTTCACACAAGACTTCTTGCTCCCAGTCTTGTCTCCTTTATCTTTGAACTTGTTGGAACCACCATGTTTCTTCCATGTATGGACCTGTAGTGCTTGTATCGAATCTTGAACCCCTTTTTCCTTTCGACAATCCTTAACTCATGTACCTCCAACGAACCAACCAAATCTTCTAGTTTCAAGGTTTAAAGATTGTTGGATTCTTGAATGGCTAAGATAAAGTAATCAAAGTGAAAGGTCAATATACTTATTACCTTCTCAACTATCATCTTATCATTTAGGACTTCACCAGTGCCTTTGATGAGATGGATATGATTATGCACCTTCGAGACATAGCCTGCAATCTTTTCACCTTCTCTCATTTGCAGTACTCATACTGCCTTCGCAGTTCCTGTAATTTGACACTTTTAATCTTCTTACCACATTCGTAATACTTGACAAGAATATCCCATACCTCATTCGCTGATTCAACATGAGAAATCTGATCAAAATTCGTCGCATCTACAGCAGATTGAATGCATAACGTAACCTTGAAATGTTTACTCTTGGCATCCTTATGAATGATTCTATGAGAATCGTTTGCATAGTGAGAAAGTTCAGGAATACCATTAGTCGCCACTTCTAGGGTTTCATGAAAATCAAATAATGATTGCATTTGTTTTCTCCATCGGATCCAATTTTTGCCATAAAAAATTGGAAGAGAATTGGGAATACTGTTGTTACCATTCTTCTTGCAGCAAACACAATTCACCATTCTTGAAAACATGACCATCGATGTGCAGTTCTTAAATACACGATCAAGAAAGATGAACCAGAGACTCTAAATACCAATTTGTTAGTGTTAGTGCAATTTGGTGAGAAATAAATTAGAGAGAGATAATAAAAAATAATTGTATTGGATTGTTAAAAACTGAATTACAATATATATATATATATATATATATATATATATATATATATATATATATATATATATATATATATAAGTAGATTACTTGCACTCCAAGTAGCTAACATAATAAATTAACTAATTTGCTAACTTGAATTTATTGGTGCACAAGGTGATAACGATGAACAATGAACAAGAGAGAGAAGAGAAAATAATAACAAACTTCCACTACTCTTGAAATGGTTACAAAATGGTTGCACCGAAAATGGCACACACACTGCAAAAGGAATAAAGGTACTAATGCTCACACCATTCACTTGCTTAAATATAATAGGGACTTTTAGGAAATACTAAAATACTCTGTAACAAACTTTATCAACAAGTTTCTACAAAATATGAATTACATCTAACACTATCCCTTAATTCATATTCAACTTAACCAACACTAACAACACCAATTCCATCCCTTAAGCAGAGAAATTGATCAGTCTTGATCGCCTTCGTCAGAACATATGTCAGCTGCTTCTGAATGCTACAATGCACAACTTCTAGCACTCCATTTTGAACCTGATTTCTCAGAAAGTGATACTTAATCTCAATATTCTTGTTTCTCCCATGCAACACTGAGTTCTTGGAAAGATTGATTGTAGACTTGTTATCAATCATCAACTTCAGAGGCTTGTTTACCTTGATTTTCAGATCCTGCGGTAAATTCAGAAGCCACACAGCTTGACATGCAGTCACAACACCTACAATATATTCTGCTTCACAGGTTGCCAAAGCAACCACTGTTTGCTTCTTGGAACACCAAGAAATAAGACTTCCCATAAACTTAAACAAGTATCCATAAGTACTTCTTCTGTCTATTCTGTCTCCACACCAATCAGAATCTGAGTAACTCAGAAGTTCTGAGCCAGTTTCAGCACCAGAAGGGAACAAAACTCCATACTTCAGAGTTCCCTTTATATACCTCATAATTCTGACAGCAGCTTGGTAATGAGACCATTTTGGTTTACTCATAAAACTACTCAACATTCCAAATGCATAACAAATATCAGGTATGGTATTACACAAATACCTCAAAGAGCCTACCAACTGTTTGAACGTTGTCGCATGTACATCATCACCATCAGAATCATAATCCAATTTCTGATTTGTATCAGTAGGTGTGACAACAACTTTACATTCAACAACTCAGACCTCTTCAAAAGCTCAAGTTCATATTTAACTGATGTAAAAATATGCCTTTCTCAGAGTACATAATCTTCATCCCTAGAAAATAAACCATATTTCCTAGATCAATCATCTCAAACTCATTCGTTATTTCCTTCTTGAACTTAACTATCTTATGTTCACAACTTCCTGTTAGTAATATGTCATCAACATACAGACACACCAGAATCATATTGCCTTCAGAAGTATGCTGAACATATACACCATACTCCATCTCACATTTCTGAAATCCATGCTTCTTGAAAAATGAATCTATTTTCAAATTCCAGGCTCTAGGGACTTGTTTCAGTCCATACAAGGCTTTGTGTAATTTGTACACCATCCCTTCCTGATTCTTTTTCTCAAATCCAGGAGGTTGTGACACATAAACCTTTTCTTCTAATGGACCATTTAGAAATGCAGATTTCACGTCTAAATGCATCAAAAGCCAATTCCTATTAGCATCTGTCGCAATCACTAACGTAATTGTTTCATGTCTTGCTGCAGGCGCAAACACTTCAAAGTAATATAACCCAAATTTCTGCAGAAAACCTCTTACAACTAACCTTCCTTTGTGTTTGCCAATTGATCCATCTAACTTTAGCTTCACCTTATAAACCCATCTCATGTTGATGGCTTTCTTGTTCTTTAGAATTTTTGTCAACTTCAAAGTCTTGTTTCTCTCTATGGCATCAAGTTATTCTTTCATGGCCTTCATCCAGACTTTTTGCTTGAGAGCTTCTTCCGTACTCACAGGTTCAGAGTCTACTAACATGACACACTGAATAATTTCCCCTTCAGAATCTACTTCAGTATCTTGCATCATGTCAAACTCTGCAAACCTTTTAGGAATGTTTCTGATTCTTTCTGGCCTCTAAACTTGTTCAGAACCTTCTGATTCTGGAACAGTATCAGATGCTGGAACTCCAGAAGTACCGACTTCAAAAGCATGACCACCTTCTGAATCTAGATTATTCCCAGAATCTGGACTACCACCAGAATCTGAATCACCATCAGAATTTGGATCAGAATCAGATTCTTCCTCAGAATCAACCTCGCCTTATGATTTTGATTCACTCTCATAATCATTTTCAGGCTCTAACTCATCTTCAGATCAGAATCAATATCTTCAGAAGTTAACTCTGCACCGAAGTTGGACTGAGACTTGCTCCAATCCCATACTTCTGACTCTTTCACAACAACATCTCTGATGACTTCAACCTTATTAGTGAATGGACAATAAAGCTTATAAGCACATGTACTATGATACCCCACCAGTAACATCACCTTGCTTCTATTATCCAGTTTCTTTCTAGTAGCATCTGGAACGTGTTTATAACACACATAACCAAATACTCTAAAATGACTCACACTTTGCTTATCTTCAGTCCACCTCTCAAAAGGAACAATTTCCTTCAGCTTCTTCGTTGGACTCCTGTTGAACATGTATGTTGTAGTGGCAACGACTTCTTCCTACAAAGTGTTCGGAAGCTTCTTCTCCTTTAGCATGCTCCTTGTCATATCAAGCAAAGTTCGGTTTCTCCTTTCAGCAAGACCATTGTGTTGAGGAGTATATGAAGCAGTTACTTCATGCTCAATTCCATTCTCCTCACAGAACTTCTTGAACTCTATAGAGTTATACTCACCTTCACCATCAATTCTGAGAATCTTCAGAGTCTAAACACTCTATTTCTCAGCCTTGATTTTGAATTTCTTAAATTTAGCAAACACCTCGTGTTTGAACTTTATAAGGGATACCCATGTCATCCTTGTGAACTCACCCACAAATGACACAAAGTATTTATTCCCTCCTAGTGAAGGTTCTGGAAATGGTCCACACACATCAGAATGCACTACTTCCAAAGCATGTTTTGCTCTGGGAGCTACTTCTGATGCAAATGGCAGTCTTGGTTGCTTCCCTCTCATGCACACATTGCATGACTTTTCTGGTTTCTTAATTGCAGGAATTCCACGTACCGGTTTCATTGAATTCAGATGCCCTAAACTTCTGAAGTTCAAATGACCAAATCTTTTGTGTCACAACTCACTTTCCTTCACAACACTTGTTGCACTAAGGCACTCAGAGTCTGCAGTTTTAACATTCACCTTGAATGTTCTATTCCTTCCCTGTTCTGACTCCATAATCAGCTTCTGATTACAGTCATACAACTTCAAAAGATTGTCCTTCATGGTAATTGAGAATCCCTTCTTAATTAATTGACCTACAATCACCAAATTGCTCTTCACGCCAGAAACATACCATACGTTCTGAATTAACGCAAATTTCCCATTATTCAGAATCACTCTAACATTCCCCATTCCTTCAACATTCAAATACTTATCATCAGCACATCTGATCTTGATCCTCTTCCCAGAGTCAAAATCAACCAGCCATTTCTTATTTCCAGTAAGATGGTTTGAACGACCAGTGTTCATATACCACCAGTCTTCTAGAGATGCACTATCAGAATCAAAAGCCATTAATTACACATGTTCATCATCAGAACTTTTGGCTATATTCGCTTCTTATGATTTCCTCTCCTTCTTTGATCAATAATCTGCAGCGAAGTGGTCAAACTTCTTACAACTGTAACATTGAACTTTTCTCTTGTCATACTTCTCCTTTCCCTTCTGACTTCCAGAATTTGAGGTTTCTGAATTTTGAGACCTACCATGTCTTTTCTTGGCTTCTGACCAGGATTGCTTCTGGTCTTTCTTGACAAAAGGAGCTTTCAGAGCCTGCTCTACCTCTCTCTCAGAGGTTCATTCAATCAGACGCAACTCTTGCGCCTCTAGACTGCTTTGCCGTTCTTCTATTCTCATGGTGCTCAGATCCTTAGAGTGTTTAATTGCTACAACGATGTAATCAAACTAAGGAGTAAGAGATTTAAGTACCTTCTCAATGATACTTTCTTCAGAGAGAGTTTCTCCACACGACTTCATCTCATTTGTGATCAAAATCACTCTGGAGATGTAGTCAAGTACCTTGTCATTTTTTTATGCTAAGATTCTCATACTGCTTACGTAGAGACTGAAGTTTTACCTTCTTCACTGATGCATCACCGCCGTAGCACCGCACTAGTGTGTCTCACGCAACTTTCGTCATCATCGAATCAACGATTTTCTCAAACACGTTCACATCCACACACTGATGGATGTAGAACATAGCCTTCTGATCCTTCTTCCTCAGATCACGTTGAGCATTACTCTGCGCATCTGTTGCATTTTCTGGAAGTGCAACCTGAACGTAAACGTCGTTGATGAGATCAAGAACATCTTGAGCTCCAAACAACACACGCATCTGAATCATCCAACGATTCCAGTTTTTGTCATCGACCACTAGAAGCTTGATATTCAAATTACCATTTCCGTTCATTTTCAATCTTGTGCAATACACTCAGATCTCACCTAAACACAATGTTTCTCAATCCCGCAGAACCAAGATATGTGATTTTGTTACGATTCTGAACAGAAATTCAACACGAATTCTCCGAACAGAAATCAATCACACAATGCCTCACTGTTTCACTCGTGTTTCCCGTGGTGTTTTCTTGTGAATCTGAACCGGAGCTCTAGATATCAATTGTTGGTGCACAAGGTGATAAAGATGAACAATGAACAAGAGAGAGAAGAGAGAATAATAACAAACTTACACTACTTTTGAAATGGTTATAAAATGGTTGCACAGAAAATTGCACACACACACTGCAAAAGGAATAAATGTACTAATGTTCACACCACTCACTTGCTTAAATACAAGTGAGAATTTTAAGAAATATTAAAATACCCTCTGATAAATTTTGTCAATAAATTTCTATAAAATATAAATTAATTTTAACAGAATTATTTCAGAATCCTTACCTGCCAATTTTATAATGATGAAATATGTTAATTCAACTCTTATATTAATTCAATTATGAATCTCTACAAACCGAATATATGATTCACGAGAAGGTACAAACTAAAACAAAACAAAACATAAAACTGGCATGGGAAATGGTTTGAGTTAGGTTCGAATTTGAGCCGGTTGTTTGTTTTTAGCTAATTGAATTGAATTGAATATACTTACCACAAAAGTTTGGCGTTAGAAACACGAAACTCATTCCTCAATTGTCGTCGTCATCATCATCATCGAATAATATAAAAAAAGAAGCATCTTGCTCTCGCGTCAGATTAAGATTATATTATTGATCATAACAAAAAAAAATGAGATCTGAATAGATCAAATAAAAAATCAGAGTCAAAGATCCCCCATTTTCCTTCGCCTCGCAAGCAAGAGCATACGTGCAAGCCATTCTCATTAGTTCATTGGACACAAAAAACTATTTGTATGTTAGAAAATAATTTTAAATTTTACTAATTACAATTTTATAATGTCCGAAAAAAACTACTCACTAGTACTGCATGTATAAATTAGAATGCAAATTCTTATCAATAAATAGTATATTTTGAACAAATTAAGTTGACAATTGATAAAAGGGCGTCAGCTTTTAAAATATTCACATTTAATCAAATATGAGCAAAACAAATCCATAAAATTTAAACTGTTTCATCTAAAATTTTGATTAAACACGTCAATTGTTTTTGTTTATATTTCATTAGCTCCTGATATTACATTTTTGTTTTGATATCTTTTTGAAAACTCTTTTCACACGTACTCAATTTTCAAGTCTTTTGCGTGTTTGAAAATATAACTCCTTCTAATTAAATAGTCAAGTTGACATTATCACGTTTGAAAAAAACGTGCTTTTGAATTTCTAGAATTGCCTGAAAAATATTGGAATTCACGCGATAAAAAAAAACAAAATAAAGTCTTGAAATTCCAAGACCAATCTATTCAATCAAGTTAATTCACTTTATGAATGATCGTAACTTTGTACATTTAGGTAAGGTAGTGCATTTTAAAGTTTTTTCATTGAATATAGTTGTTTGTTTTTAAAATTTTGATATACATATATCAGATGTTCTAAGAGATTTCGAGACATTGATGTTTGATCAAAATACAATGATAATATAACATATAGTTAAGAGTACTGAAACTAATAGAACACACATAGTTGTTAACCCGGTTCGGTGTATAAAAACATCTACATCTGGGGGCTACCAAGTCAGGGAGGAAATTCACCAAATAGTATCAGTTTGTAGACATTCAGCAAACTATCTTCAGTTTACAATCTACTCCCTAATCACTATCCGTGCTTAACTTCTACCTAAGACTCACTTAGGTATGAGACCCCTCTCACTTCCCTTTCAATCACAACACTGATGAAACAATACAATTTTGAAAGTTTCAGAAATTACACACACAATCACTCAATGCTTAAAAGCTTAAGAGTGATTGGCAGAACTTACAACTTAATATAGACAATCCTACTCTTATACCAAGATGATATTAGAGAGCCTCACAATTAACATGAACACACAAACCCTAAAAACTCAGTGAAATAATATTTGATTCTTGTTGCAATTAGGTTTGTGGCGTTCTATTTATAGATATAGTCTGGACTGGATTTGGGCTTAAAAAATGCAGCAAGGCAGCTGCTAAAAGTCTGCAGAATAATCTGCATAATATAGGTCTATAATCAAGAGTTTCCTAAAATGTCTCAATACTTAGAAAAACATAATAACCTTAAATTCAAACAGAACCTCTGATTCCTCAATCTTGGACGCCATATAGGATTACTTAATATTCCCATAATATTCAGTAATCTGATAATCAAACAAACTGTTACCAAGATGTAAACCTGTAATAGACAAGATGGCGGATCCACATGTTAGGACATCTTGTTCAACATGTTGCTGCTAAGTTAGTTTTACCAAAATTACTGCCAATTACAAATACAGAGAATTAACAATCTCGACATTTGGTAAATTTTGGCTAAAACAATCAAGTAACCCTTGCACACAAGCACCATAATCCAGGTTACAACAGAACTACATAGGTTTGAAAAAAAAATCAAACACACATATATCAGAAGCAATCATGCAATTACATAACTGACAAGTTTTATACTCCCCATGTCACACATAATCAGGACTCCCCCTCAAGGAAACATACAACACAATATGACATGTCCAAGTTCAAACATCAGAGGCATATGCAGCAGAAGAAAAATAAGCCTCACAAAGAAAATAAATTCTCAGACAAATTGATGTCAGGACATCAAGTCTGACATCTTTTCGCAGCAGTCCAAATATTCTAAAACAGGAACCCCTCCTCAAAAGTAGCCAACAGTTAGTGGTTAGTGGTTAGAGCACATAGACATTACTCCCCCTATTTAGCCAAAATAAAGAAACCACAGTAGCACATAAAGTTAAGTAGCACAAACAAAAATGCACATAAGGGTGCTTGAAATCCTGGTCAGAGACCACAAAATAAAACCAAAAAACAACACTACAATCAGATATCTTTCTGACTATCTGAGTCAGTAGTAGCATACTTCTCTCCTTCAACTTCTTTATCTTCATCATTCTTAGCATCATTGCCACCAGCAGAGTCCTCTACATCAGCTCCAACATTGTCATCACCACCATGTTCAACTTCCTTTTCCTCTTCATCCATCAAAGCCTTGATCAATTTTTCAAGCTTTATCTTTGTAGCAGTGCTAGACATGTGGAACCATCCAATTCTTTACATGTCTTCTTCAACTGTGCAATAATGCTCTTATTCAAAGTGGCAGGGCTAGGTACCTCTGAAGATGTCATGAAAATATTTGGAACATGTGTTCCAGCTAGGGGTGTTCGCGGTGCGGTTTGGGCGATTTTGGCGATAAAACTCATCTGAACCGCAAGAGAAAAAATATGCGGTTTGGTTTGGTTCGGTTGACTTTTAGAAATAAAACCAAACCAAACCAATGCGGTTTGGGTTGGTTCGGCTGGTTCGGTTTTTTATAATATTTTTATTGTGCCATACATACACCTATATAGAACAACATAACTTTATATTTAGTCATTCATACATGACTAAATAACATCAAAACTCATCATATTTAGACAAAAATGTTTCATTCAATATACAAAAAATTAGATTAGACAAAAATGAAATAAAATACATATATAAATAGTAGCATAAAATGATATCGAAGACATTATAATAAAACATAAAAAACATATGAGATGAGAGATTAGAGAAGATGAAAAAAAGAACATAAGAGATGCGAGATTGAGAAGAAAGGTGCGATAAAAATGTAATTAAAAGAGAAAATAGTAACATAAAAGATGAAAAAGAAAGAACATAATAGATGACTTATTAGAGTAGAATAGGCGAAACCTACATGGAAAAGAAGACGAGAAGAATGTGTGATACTACTATGAGAGATTTAAGAAGGTTGAAATTGAAATCCTAAGCGTGAGTAAGAGAAAATCGTTTATAATTGTAAGGTTAAGGCATACTAGGTTTGATGTTTTGGTTGGATGTGGGATAAGTAAAATTTGGATTGTAATATAATGCGGTTTGGTTGGTTTAGTTCGGTTTGCAAAATACAAACCGCAAACCAAACCAAACCGTGCAGTTTTGTTAAAAAATGACCCAAACGAATCCGAACCAAATGCGGTTTTTTGCGGTTTTGGTTTGGTTTGGTTTGCGGTTTTCTATTGGGTTGGTTTGGTTTTGAACACCCCTAGTTCTAGCAAACAGTTTGTAATGGAGGGATAAAGGAGATTCTTTTTTCTTCATATTATAAATAGGCAATAAGATTTCAGGATGTTGGTTCGGGATTATCCCACAAATGAGTGAAGGAAAGTAGATAGACATCTTCACAGCAGTTGAGAAGGCCTGCTTCAGAACTTATTCAAAAATGTACTTTCCAAAATCAAAAGCTCTTCTTGTTCCAATAACATATATAAACTTCCCAAGCCCAATAGAGATGGTTGAAGTGTGATTTGTAGGCACCCAGTTGACAGTCCCAATCCTATGAAGGATTGTATACTTGACACTCAGCTTCCCAGTTGATAACTTTCCTCTGTTTGGCCAGTGTTTCACCTGTTTGGTAGTTATCTCCTTGCACACTTGGTCATCTGTAACCTCTAGTTCAACCTGAGGTTCTTCAGTCCTTCCCAGAAACTTGTTGATCACAGCAGGAGAAAATGTCACAACATTTCCTCTAACATACACCTTCCTATAGTTTTCCCTCTTCACATCATCATACCCATCAGGAATGATCACCACAAACTCCTTGACTATACTTTCATAGCAAGGACCAAATTTTGTGATAGTCTTCATCAAACCAGCAGCCTCTATAAGCTCCATAACCTCCTTACATTTTAGGGCATCCTTACCCAATTCCCTCTCCAAAGATATCCTCTTTTAAATAACATACTTCCATCTTTCAGCATTCTTCACATAATGTAAAGACACATTGTCTAGTGGAGCCTTGGGCATAACAACATAAGGCTTCTTTGGAGAAGATCTTCTCACAAGAGTGATGTCCTGGACATCCTATTTGACCTCAAACTCATAATCACTTGAAGAAACAACTTCCCTCTTTCTCGTAGGAGTAACAACTTTACTCCATGATCTAGCAGGACGAACAAGAGATTTTCCTTTGGAACATCTAGAGGGAGTGATTTTCATACCACTAGATTTTCTTTTTATCTCCTTAGAAGGAGAATCTTCAAACATCAGAGCCTTTCCTTTTCTTCTCTGAAGTCTCTTAGCTATTCCAGAAGCCAAGAAGTTGGTAAGAGGTTCCTCATTAGTTATTAGGTCATCAACATTGACAACATAATCAACCTTCTTATTACTTCTTCTTTCATGAGCAGCTTGCTCAGGGACACATTCATCAGCCTTCTTCTTACTCCATATTGCATGCGCAACCTGCTCAGGGACACATTCATCAGCCTTTTCACTAAAATCACCATCAGGGCTAGTTTCTTTTGCCAAAGACGTTTGAACGCTTGAACACAGAGGTAACAAACTTCCGAAGTTCCTTAGCAATGGCAATCCTGTCCGCTTCGACTTGATTCTCAGTGACACCAGTATGCTTAGTAGGATTTCTCATCTCAGAACCTTTAGACCTAGAACCCTCTTCAATAATAGTCTTATCTTCACTAGTGATTATAGGCTCAGAAACAGAAGACTTACCAGAAGTCTTGACATTCTTTGAAACAGATGGCTCTGCTTTCTTCTGAGTGGGTGCAAGAATCATGGATAAGGGAGCAACATCTAAGACAAGATCAGACAGATTGATCATTTGAAATGGTTCATCTGCCCTAGCAGTTGGATAAGATGACCCAAATGTTTTCAGTTGAGACATGCATGTGCTTGGGTGAAGATTGTTTCGACATATTTGGTAACACTTGACACAGACGGAATGGGGAAGGACACATGAGAGAAGGTGATCACAAATTTCTGGAGAGGAACGAAGCGTTTGAACAAAATGGGTAGCGTGTTTTCGTCCAAAAAGATACACAGTGAAGTAATGGGCTTAGACAAGTGTGTCGTGTGTAATGATGAGAGTTAAAAACTTGTTTGACACACATAAATAGATGTAATTGCTATAAGCGCTCATAAACATAAATACCAAGTTTTCCTCTTAATTTTTCAAACTGAACTGCATCCAAGGCTTTGGTAAAAATGTCAGCAAGTTGATTTTCAGTGCTAACATGCTCAAGTGTTATGACTTTGTCTTTAATAAGTTCTCTAATAAAATGATGCATGGTGTCAATGTGTTTAGTCCTACAATGCTGAATAGGATTTTTTGAGATATTAATAGCACTCAATTTGTCACAGAATAATGTCATGACATCTTATGTGACATTATATCCAGTCAACATTTGTTTCATCCATATTAGTTGAGAGCAGCTGCTACCTCCTGCTATGTACTCAGCGTCAGAAGTAGATAGGGATACACAATTATGTTTCTTCCTGAACCATGAAATCAAATTGTTTCCCTAAAAGAAACATCCTTCAGAGGTACTCTTCCTGTCATCAGCACTACCAGCCCAATCAGCATCACAATACCCTACTAACATGGAATTTGAATCATGAGAATACAACATTGCATAATCACGTGTACCATTCAAATACTTCAGAATCCTTTTTACTTGATTGATGTGACTCACTTTGGGTCTTGTTTTATAACTAGCACAAACTCCAACAACAAAAGTTATATTTGGTCTACTTGTTGTAAGGTATAGAAGACTACCAATCATGCTTCTATATAAACTCTGATCAACACTAATGCCCTTTTCATCTTTAGATAACTTCAAGTGTGTAGGAGCAGAAGTTCTTTTGTGACTAGCATTCTCCAATCCAAATTTCTTCACACTATTATTTGCATATTTGCTTTGACAAAGAAAGATGGAGTCTTCCATCTGTTTGACTTGGAGTCTAAGAAAGCAAGTTAATTCACCTACCAAACTCATTTCAAACTCAGATTGCATTTGCTTGACAAAATGTTGGACCGTCTCCTCTAACATCACTTCAAATACAATATCATCCACATAGATTTGAGCTATCATAAATTTTCCATCCTTCTCTTTGACAAAGAGAGTCTTATCAATTCCACCCTTTCTATATCCATGGTTGATGAGAAACTCAGTCAACCTTTCATACCAAGCTCTTGGAGCTTGTTTTAAACCATACAAGGCCTTCTTTAGTTTGAACACGTGATTTGGGAAAGTAGGATCAACAAATCCTTTTGGTTGTTCAACATACACTTCTTCATTTAAGTAACCATTTAAAAAGGCACTTTTAACATCCATTTGGAACAATTGAACTTTAAAAGACATGTCATTCCAAGTAACAGTCTGATAGATTCTAAGCGAGCCACAGGAGCAAATGTTTCATCAAAGTTGATTCCTTCCACTTGGGTGTATCCTTGAGCAACAAGCATGACTTTGTTTCTGGTAACAACACCTTGATCATCTGACTTGTTCTTATACAACCATTTAATAACAATAACATATGTCCCTTCAGGTCTTGGTACCAAATCCCAAACCTCATTTCTTTTGAATTGGCCAAGTTCATCTTGCATATCATTAATCTAGAACTCATCAGTCAAGGCCTCCTTGATATTCTTGAGTTTAAATTTAGAAACAAAGCAGGAATTTGACATAACTTCCCTTTATCTGGTAATTATCCCTTCATTTAGATTTCCTATTATAATCTCCTTAGGATGATCTTTGTGAATTCTGATGGAAGGTCCTTTTTCAGTTGACTTAGTCTCTGCAGGTTCAGTATTAGCACTTGAGTCTGCAACATCTTCAGGAACATCATTCATATATGTTTCAACATCATCTGTGACATCAGCTTCTTTAGTTGAGTCATCAACAACTATATTTATGGATTCCATCATCACCCTAGTTCTGGAGTTGAATACTCTATATGCTCCACTGTTTGTAGAGTATCCCAGAAAAATTCCCTCATCACTTTTAGGATCCATTTTTCTCCTTTGCTCACGATCTGCCAAAATATAATATTTACTTCCAAACACATAAAAATACTTCACAGTTGACATTCTTCCTTTCCACAATTCATAAAGCGTAGCAGATGTACCAGTTCTGATAGTCATTTTATTAAGGATATAACAAGCAGTGTTCATGGCTTCAACCCAAAAATGATATGGTAGTTTCTTAGCATGAAGCATGACCCTCACACATTCTTGAATAGTCATATTCTTGCGCTCAACCTCACCATTCTGTTGAGGGGTGATGGCTGAAGAGAACTAATGAATAATCCCTTCAGAAGTGCAGAATTAATCAAACTTGCTATTTTCAAATTCCTTCCCATGGTCACTTCTAATCCTGACAATACCACAATCCTTCTCTCTTTGAATATTTTGACAAAGTTCTTTAAATAATTTAAACACTTCTGACTTCTCTTTGATGAAATTCACCCATGTGAATATTGAGAAGTCATTAACAATAAAATAGACATACCTCTTTCCTCCAAGACTATCAACCTGCATAGGTCCCATCAAGTCCATATGAAGTAGCTCTAGAACTTTTGAAGTGGTCAGATGTTGGAGCTTCTTATGTGACATCTTTGTTTGCTTCCCAATTTGACATTCACGACAGATTCTTCCTTCATCAATTTTCAGCTTGGGAATACCTCTGACTGCTTCCTTTGACAAAAGTTTCTTCATACTTTTCAGATGTAAGTGACCAAGCTTTTGATTCCATAACTTAGCTTCATCTTCTTTTGACATCAAGCATATGGAGAAAAAAAATTATTTCTTAAGGAGTCCACAAATATCAGTTATCTTTTGATCTGGCTCCCTTCATGATAACTTCATTCTTCTCAATTGTTAACAGGCATTCAGATTTAGTAAAGTTAACTTTGAGACCTTGGTCACATAGTTGACCAATACTTATCAAATTAGCAGTCAACCCTTTAACAAACAGTACATCATCAAGACTAGGAAGTCCATGATAGTCCAGCTTTCCAACAACCTTTATTTCACCTTTTGATCCATCTCCAAAAGTGACATAGCTAGTGGAATATGATTTAATATCCACCAAGAATTTCTTGACACCAGTCATGTGTCCATAACAACCACTATCAAAATACCAATCCTCTCTAGCAGAGACTCTGAGGGAGGTGTGAGCTATGAGTCCAGAAGTGCCATTTTTGGGAATCCACTTTTTCTTTGCTTTAACAATAGTCTATTTTTTTCTGGGTTGTGAAACAGGTTTGGGATAGACATAGAGTTTGTAACAGTAGGATTTTATGTGATCAAACTTTACACAATGATGACATCTCCGTCATTGGGTTTTGCTTCCTGAGTAATCATCCTGATGTCTTTGTTGATGTTGGGACATTTGATTTGGCATCGTTTGTTCCTGTTTTCTTTTAGGATGAACAAAATTCATGGCAGACCCTTTTACTTTGTTCATCACAACTTGATTATCATAACCAAGACCTTTAACATTTCCAGCATTCTTACCAGTTTGAAGAGTCCCATCCAGTACATCAGAGCTACTGTTAAGCATTCTTACAGACTCAGTCATATTGTCAAGTTTTGAATTGAGCAATACAACTTCATCCTTCAGATCAGAGATGATAGACAGATGCTCCACTTTTTTAGCCTGTAGTTGGGCAATGACTTTTGATCTTCTCCCAGTTAACACACTTCTTCACTTATGAGGCACAACTCCTTGTATGACTCAGCAAGTTCCTCAAAAGTGAGTTCTTCGTAATTTAATTCTTCATCAAAATCACAAATTTCAGTCAAAGCAGTAACCTGTTTGGCAGATTCAACTTTAGGGTCTCTTT
The DNA here is from genome assembly GCF_024323335.1 of Lathyrus oleraceus. Lineage (NCBI taxonomy): Eukaryota > Viridiplantae > Streptophyta > Magnoliopsida > Fabales > Fabaceae > Lathyrus > Lathyrus oleraceus. The sequence continues at coordinate 170,037,042 of NC_066583.1, read as the reverse complement.
CAGAATCATCTTCTGACCATGACACAGATAGACCCTTCTTCTGCTTCTTGAGGTAAGTGGGACACTCAACTCTTATGTGTCCAAACCCTTCACATCCATGACATTGGATTCTTTTTCCTTGGTTATTCTTTTCTTCAGTTTTGGGCCTTCTCCCCAAATCCTGATTTTTGTTGTTGTCGAATGACTTGTTCATGACATTTGATATTGTCTTCCCGTCCATCTTCTTCATCACTTTGTTAAATTATCTTCCAAGTAACACAATAGCATTAGATATCCCTTCATATGTATCAATGTCAGATTCATCTTCTAAGTCTTCAACATGAGAAATAAAGGCTATGCTTTTCTTCTTTTCAGATTTTTCACTGATCCCTAATTCAAAGGTCTGAATAGATCCCATAAGTTCATCAACTTTCATGTTGTTTATATCTTGGGCTTCTTCAATGGCAGTTACCTTCATGTCAAATCTCTTTGGAAGAGATCTGAGAATTTTTCTGACCAACTTAGCTTCTGACATCTTCTCCCCTAGGGCAGTTGAGGCAATGGCTATCTCAATAATATTCATGTGGAAGTCATGAATGCTCTCATCCTTCTTCATTCTTAAGTTCTCAAACTTGGTGGTAAGAAGTTGAAGTCTTGACATCTTTACCTTAGAGGTTCCTTCATGAGCAGTCTTCAAGATCATCCAAGCATCTTTAGCAATAATAAAATTATTTATCAGTCTTTAGATGTTCTTATCCACTCCATTGAATAGGGCATTCAATGCTTTGGAGTTTCCCTGAGCTAATTTATCATCTTCGTCATCCCAGTCTTCCTCAGCCTTTAACACATCAGTAATATTAACATCTTTATCTCTAGCCATTGGTGGATCCCATCCCTTGACCATAGATTTCCAAGCCTTGTTGTCCATGGATTTAATAAAGGCCATTATTCGAGCTTTCCAGTAGTCATAGTTGGTTCCATCAAGAATGGATGGTCTGTTCACAAATCCTCCTTCCTTGTCCATTGTACCAGAAAGTATCTTCCATGAATCTCACCCAGACACAAAGCATGATACCTGCTATGATACCAATTGAAATTCTAGTATGCAGATATCAGATGTCCTAAGAGATGTCGAGACACTGATATCTGATCAAAACACAATGACAACATAACATACAGTTAAGAGCACTGAAAGTAACAGAACACAAAGAGTTATCAACCCAGTTCGGTGTACAACAACACCTACATCTGGGGGCTACCAAGCCATGGAGGAAATCTACTAAATAGTATCAGCTTGTAGAACTTCAGTAAACTATCTCTAATTTATAATCTACTCCCTAATCATTACTTGTGCTTATTTTCTACCTAAGACTCACTTAGGTATGAGACCTCTCTCACTTCCCTTTCAATCACAACAGTGATGAAACAATGCAATTTTGAAAGTTTCAGAAGTTACACTTCAAAGACACACAATCACTCAATGCTTAAAAACTTAAGAGTGACTGACAGGACTTACAACTCAATAGAGACAGTCATACTCTTATACTAAGATGATATTAGAGAGGCTCACAATTAACATGAACACACAAACCCTAAAAACTCAGTGAAACAATATTTGATCTGTACTGCAATTAGATTTGTAGCATTCTATTTGTAGACATAGTCTGGACTGGATTTGGGCTTCAAAAATGCAGCAAGGCAGGTGCTAAAAGTCTGCAGAATAATCTGCATAAAATAGGTCTACAATCAAGAGTTTCCTAAAACTTTGCAATATTTAGAAAAACAGAATAACCTTAAATTCAAACAGAATCTCGAATTCCTCAATCTTGGACGCCAAATAGGATTACTTAATATTCCCAGAATATTCAGTAATCTGATAATCAAATAAACCATTACCAAGATGTAAACCTGTAACAGACAAGATGTCGGATCCACATGTTAGGACATCTTGTTCAACATGTTGCTCCTAAGTTAGTTTTACCAAAATTACTGCCAATTACAAATACAGAGAATTAACAGTTTTAACTTCTTTTTTTTAAATGATTTTTACAGTGTAATATGATTTTGTGTAAAAAAGTTTATAATTTTTTTTTATAAAAGCTTCAAATGAAATTTTGATTTGAATAATTTTTTTTCAAATGTTTTTTTCAAGATATTTCATTATTGATTAAAATAGTTTGTTGGTCTCTGTAAGTTAGCAATTTTTTAGTTTTGGTCCCTGTAATTATTTTTTGTTTGAGTCCCTATATCACATTTTTTGTGTTGCTTTTTAAAGTCAAAATCTGTAGGTTTCCTGTAGATTTTACTTTTAAGGACTAAAACAAATACAAAGTGAGATATAGGGACTCAGACAAAAAATAAATCACAATGACCAAAATAAAAAAAAAAACTCGCTAACTTACAGAGACCAAAAGACTATTTAAGCCTTCATGATTTTATTGAATTTTTTTTTTGATATCAAAATTTCAAAAAATCACTTAATTTTGAAGCTATTTCAAATAGTTTTTCATAAAAATCATTTTTGAGATACAACTTTTTGAAAAAATTGTGATTTCAACTATATTTTGATCTTCAATAATGTATGTTTATGTTATAGGATGTGAAAATTAGTCTTTCAATTTAGAAAAAACTAATATAAAAAAGTTATAATATTTTGATAAACGGTTTTATAAAATCTATTTTCAAAAATACAAAGAAAAAATTCATTTTTTTAAAGCTGAAACAAACAGGCCCATAATAATATTGTCATAAGATATTATACTTGTACTATTAATTAACCTTGTAAATGTGTTGGAAATAATGTACCTAGTAATAATTAAAGGACATAATTGCAAAAAATAGTAATTATTTCTATATTGAAAAGTGAGAATGTCATTCATTTTAAAACAAAATTTATTTACTATAACGACAGTCATTTTAAAACGGAGGGAATAGTATATTGGTGCGAGTAGCATATAAAAGCTCAAAACTAATTCCTTACTATATGGAGTCTAGGTAGTTAAAATGAACAAGTTGGTTATAACTAACTTGTATGAGAAGTAATAAATTAGTTTTGTGCAATATCCTCCACAAGTAGGATAAATGTTGATCATTTCTAACTTGCGTAGAAAAACGTAAAATGGTTGAGGTAGGAGAGGCTTGGCGAAAAGTCTACCTTGATCATTGGATGAAAATGATAGAACCTTGAACATGTCTACTTGAAGTTTCTCGCTAACAATATGATAATCGATCTCAAAATATTTAGTTCTTTCATGAAAGACCGAGTTAGCAGTAATATGAATGACACTTAAATTGTCACCGTAAAGTACATGAGGTTTGTAGATAATGGCCTGAAGATATTGAATAAGATAAAGTATCCATTATAGCTCACAAGTTGCTGCAACAAGAGCACGATACTCGACTTCAGAAGAGGATCGAGACATGATTAACTACTTCTTTGTACACCATGAAATAAGATATTTATCTAAGAAGAAACATTGGCCATATATCGATCTTAGAAGAGGATCGAGACATGATTAACTACTTCTTTGTACACCATGAAATAAGAGATTTCTCTAAGAAGAAACATTGGCCATATATCGATCTTCATGGCTCCACAGAACAAACCTAATCCTCATAAGATAATCCAGTCAATTATAGGGAAAATTCTCTAGGAAAGAATAACCCTTGAGCGTTTAAAATACTTTAGTGTTCCTATGGACTCATTTAAAATGAGAAGTAGTTAGATTGGTGAGGTACTAGCTTAAATGTTTGGTGATAAAAGTAATGTTAGGACCTGTGGTTGAGAGGTATAGAAGCCTGCTAATTAGGAGCCTATATGCACGAACATGTGTGTAGGTAAGGCTTAAATCATGGTGAAGTTTTTTTGGATGGATCAGGTATGGAGACAAGTTTAGATCCAATGAGGTATGCATCAGGAAGAAGGTCTTAACAATATTTTCTTTGGAAAAGTGAAATGCCTTGTTTGGAGCAAGCCACGTTGAGGCCTAAGAAATACTTAAGTTGGCATAAATTCTTGATTTGAAATGTTTAGTGAAACATGTGCTAGATTTTGTCAATCTTATCCATTGAATTTCCTGTAATAATAATGTCATATACATAAGCTAGTAGCAAGGGGAATGATTCATGAGTTTTTTTATGAACAAAGAATCATCAAAGTTGGCTTGATTGAAGTTGAGAGAGATGAGTATATATATGAGTCTTTCATATCATTTTATAATGGTTAATTTAGGCCATAAAGTGACTTAAGGAGCTCAAATACTTTGCTTGTTTTGGATAGGATGATGCCAAAAGGAACTGTTAAATACACATATTATTGTAATTCACCTCAGAGAAATGTATTATTGATAACTCATTATGTGTGAGGTATTCTAGCCCTAAACACTTGATTTTATTTTGTTATTAAGAAAGTTTGTTTGGCTAATTTAGGTTCATTTTGTTGTTTTAAGTAGCTTGTGAAGAGCACAATAGGTGCTCTCTTTTATGAGTTTTTATGTGTTTGTCATATGTGTAAGAACACTTTCTGATAAATTTTAGAACAAAATAAATAGAGCATCACTTTAACTTTAACTTCCAGCTAAGTGTCAAACACACAATAAGGTTACAATGAGTGAATGTTCATTGCAATAGGACACAAGTGGCCACAATTAGAGGATTGGAATAAAAATGAGCTGGAAATAATAATGGATAAGATCAAGCACTACAAGAATAAGTTTGAAAAGTTGTATCATGCAGAAGGGCAAGCGTTGTGTTTGGCTGTGCAGCTGACCTGCCATAGGACGTGTTGTCCCCTATAGATTGGAAAAGTGTACTACATGGAGTTGTTTCAAATAAAGAGAGAATGGACACAAACTAATAAGTATCCATAAGGCCCGTGATCCAATGACAAGACAAAACCCTAAAAGTTATAAGGTATATGTCATACCCCAAAATTTTCCCTACTTTTTTTATTTTTGTCTAGCCCATGACTCATTTCATCTGCATAAACTCCATGACCTAATCATGCATCTACATCAACATTTTTTCAAATGACATCATAAGATTAAAAGGTTCTTTATTACAAAGCATTAAGGTGATTGGCAAGCTTATAATCATGATGTTTCATTTGGACATTTATGGTTAAGGGCACAACCAATTGGTGTTTTTCTTTGATCATGGGAACCCTAATATTTGATTTTGACCATCTGATCATTTTGGATGTTGGGATTACCTAGTGGCTACTTTGGTTCTGGTCTTGTTTGGTTCATGGAAGGAAACTCCATTTAGGTGCTCAAGATGTTCAAGTCAGATTCATTTTGTCAAGGTTCATTTTGTCAAGGTTCATTTTGTCAAGGTTCATGCAAAAGAAGGTTGCTTTAATTACCCAAAATACCCCATTACATCACAACTACATACTCTAATCTCATTTTGATCTTCACTTGCTTCATACCCAATCTTTCTTCATGACCAAGTAATCCTCCATGGCATGACGATGTTGTCTTCAAAGCATAATCAACCCTCCACCAACCAAATCAACATGTACAATTAGCATAATCAATCTCAATTCAGATTTTACCTACTAACTTGATATTAATAACTCAATTTCTTTTTATACCAATGCAAGCCATGATGCAAATCCATATCTAACATCATTTCATATTTTCACTAACTATAACTTTCAAGATTAACTCAAAATCACATAACTCCAACAAGTAACTCTAACAAAAATCAAACATTCAAATTTGATTTACTCCAATAACCATGCTAAACACTAATTCAATTAACCTTGGCAACATAATTTGGCATCAATAATTAACTCCTGCATCCAGCCTGCAAGTTTCTACTTAATAATTAACATGCAATTCCAAACTATATTAACAACTAATCATAACTTGATTATAATTAATTTGACTATATTAACAACAAATGTGCCATAACAGTCCACAAATACTCATTTCATAATCTTTTTTGAATTCAATAGTAGTTATACTCCATTCAATTAGCACACAGTTAACTATAGTTCAACTAATTTCTAATTAATTTTCAAATACGAATTTAGTCTAATTGCCCTAATAGAGAGATAAAAGTTCCATTTAAATTCATTAATACTAACAAGACCTCTTTTACTAACTAACTCGATTCAGTTCAATACTAACAGAGTAATCACACTAACCTAATGGTTCTAACAGAGTATTTTTCAACTGTTTTTAAGACCAACCTAGTTATTTCGCATTCGAACTAACTTTCACAATAATGAATTCCACCATTACAATAGCTAGCTTCATAACATCTAATAACTAACTTAATAGAATTCAATTTAGCTAACTATCACAAACTGAATTTAACAAAATAAATTAACAGAGTCCTAACTTCTAACCAACATTGCCTTAGAAATCTAATAGAGTTAAGTGCCCTAACTATTTCCCGAGCTTTCCCAATTCGGTTATGCAATCCAAACTCCTATATAATCATTCACCACTCTTAGATTCGAAAGGGGGGAATCAATACACAGTCACTGACTCTAATCCTTTCTCAATCACAATTCTCAATTCTCTCTAAGTCTCTCCATCCCCCTCTTACACACTTCAATCACCATAGATATTAGAGCTTCAACATCTGAAGCTCTAAATAGTTAAGCATAATCCTCCAAGCCTCATCTTCACGCAACTCATCAACACCACCCCTTCAAACTCTCTGCATCATCATCACCATCAATCTCTACAACTCGTTTCAATCATCACATTCACAATCATTAAAAATCATTCACCCAATCATATTCGATATCAATCCCTCTGAATCTCTCAATCGCTCTCACTCTGAATCTTCAACCTCTCTAAATTTTTCTAAATTCTCTCAAAGCAACAAGAACAACACATCACAAGCAACAATCATCATAGAACAATACAGAGCCACATCAAATACACCTACAGACTAAAGTACGAAAAAAAAGAAGTAGATGAAGATAGTAGTACGAGAATCAAATCAAATTGAATTACCTCATTGAAGTGTTTTTGGAATTCTTGTTTCTGCATCATCGTCTTCAATTTCAACACACACCAGGACGAGTCTCAGTCTCGAAGGTAGGCTCTAAAATTCTCTTCTTCTTGCTTGTTTCTTCCTACCTTGATGTAGCCTAATTCCCTAGGGACCAAACCCCTAAGGTTTGTATCCCTCTCAAGGTCCCTGCGCCATTTCACTTTTGAGTTCATTTTTAGGGTTCGTATTTAGATGGCCTCGATTTGAAGTGGTTATGGAGAATCAAAGGAAACTGATGGTGGATTGTGAAAAAGGAAGGTAAGACGAACGATTCGTTGGGTATTTGATTGTGTTTGCACCTCCGTCGACGCCGGAGGTGATTTCTGGTGTGACGGAGTTTCTGACCCCAGGTAAAGTGATGATTGTGTTTGAATATAATGAAGGATGAGAATGAATTGATGAACTTCCTACTCCCTCTCTTGCCAAATGCGTGTGATGGGCTCAAAAGCCCTTAGCCCACTAAAATTGCTTGCATACACCCCACACAGGGAACATACCCCATCCGGAGCAAGACATTAGTGAAGCTAGCGGAAATATACCCGAACGTGTCGCACGCTCGAACATACAACAAAGTCTCCATCGAACTTTATTTATTCTCGAAGGAAAGGGAAAACATCGATAAAACCTGGGGGAAATAGATATGTTGGGTAAGGAAGTCGGTTATGTAAGGGGAAGGTATTCGCACCCCAAACATCCATGGTACTCCATGGGAACCGTTTTGATTGTTCTCGCTTGAATAGGTGTTATAACTAAAGATTACTTTCAAAAGAATGGGGAAAGGAAAATAATATATAAAATGATCAATGATGATTGGGGCCCTCATGCCTACGTATCCTCATAGTGCAATAAGGAATTCAGAGCGTCGTAGTTTGAAGAACTAATGACGGGAGATGAAAATAAGTGCAATCTCAGGTATGGTCTAAACCAATGGATAATGTTTTGAACTCCAACAAGGGGGTGAAAACGTGAACCCATGAGTAAAACTGGCATGAACCAACAAGTGAGGGCCTATAACATTGTATTGGAACAACCGAAAAAAGATTGAATTAAGTGTTTGGTTTCATAGCACAAACAACACTTGGTTCACAAAGAGATACGAGATAGAGCACAAAGGTATATTGTATTTGGTTCAAAGAATAGGTATATCACATGGAGTGAAAGGAGGTAGAATATAAATGCTTCAATGGTGATGAACGGAAGAATGCCCTGAGGAAGGAATAATAAATAAGTATGCTCACGGAGGATTCGAACCCTCGTGCCTACGTATTCTCATCGTGCAATGAGAAAATCAGAGCAATCGTAGTTCAGCCTACTATGGCTGAAAACAAAGGAACGAGATTGATAGGATTTCCCAGAGGCAAGGTAGATTGCTTAACAAAGCAAAGACGTGGCATTAACCAACAATGGTGATTAACCACAAGGACAAATGCGATATAGCCAGAGTCTGAACTCCAAAGTCTTACTTGCACTTAAAATTGTTTATTTAATCAATGGTAGTTTTAATGCGACATTCATGCAGGTTTGAAAAATCATTTATTGAGGTGATGTGATAGTGTGTGACGAATGAACCATTAGTTCAAACGCAATGCTGATTTAGATAGTGTATGAAAGATACAGTGGGAAAATGATGCCAATACAGGTGAATAGCAAATATTTAGGAGTCAGTTTACGCATCCTTGTTGTAGTATGCTTTCAAAGTAAGCCATGCTTCAATTAGGTCTTTTAAGGATTGTAATGTGGCTTGGTTCATGGTTATTGAAACAAAGGATGTAAGGCTCAAATTTTGTTTTAACCCACCCCTTCTTCATGATGATCTCCAATCCTACGTTCAGTTAAGTCAACACGCACATTCAACTTTTAAGAGAGTTTGAAGGTGTAAGATCTCTTGAAATGGTAGTCACCTTATTTTGCTCTTCATGGATATTGGTGACCCTTTGATTATTGATATGGTGGTCACTAAATCTTTTTTTGCTTTTGCCGAGGATTTTCATGACCTCTTTTGATTTTTGTCTTGATCCCTAACTTTTTCCTAGACTGCTTTTGAAGCTTTTAGTCCATCGAGATTGCCCTAATTTTTGTCTAAGTCTCCTTTTGGGGGTATCGACTTAACGGGCTCTTTCTTTGATTATTTTTGAAAAATTATGGTCATTGAAGAACGACCGACATAACTTTTGGATTTTGCAAGGTTCCTTATACACTTCAGGATGTGTGCGAAGAATAACACGTGGTTGATCCTCATATGGGATATTTCATCTTGTAATTCGAATGTGTAGTTAGATTAACTGAAAACTACCCTGCCCCAGGTTAAGCGTAAGGGTTTGTAGATCTGAAAGAAACTCCTACTTCTAGGCTCGAAGTGGTTAACTAGGGACTAACTCCTTATCTCTCTAGTGTTTGGGGATTTGAAACAATGTTTGTACATCATCAGCGGGATTTTATCCGAAAGCATACTATTAGCAATTATGGGTTTTTTTTTGTCATCCTCTCTTCAATCTTTGCTAAAGCAACAATTTGATAGGTGAATGGGAGTAATATTTTTTTTTGTTTTTTTACATAAATGGAAAATATGAGTGAATACGAAAAGGATTCGTTAAAAACATGCATGGTCATTTCATTAATATTACCATTAAAGGAAATAAACAATACTTGAAAGCAGATAAGTACTTAACATGCAGAGAAAAATACAAATGAAATGCTAGAAATAGCCAAATGGTTTCCAGTGCAGAGGAAGCTCTCTCGTGCCTGGTTGATTGTTGGGCCAGCTTTCTTCAGAGTTGATCTATTTGTTTTTTCATCGAGTCAACATTTCCTCTAGATGCAATATGACTTTGCTCCAATGGATCCATGATCTTTAGAGAGTTACTTCAAGTCCGATACGAGTGTCGGGAATTCAACTGCGGATTATGGAAAAAGGATGGGATGAGTTTTTTTGTTTATGAAAATGATATGCAATTCATGCTGATGAAATGAGAATGCATGAAATTTTGTATTTGGGTATGCAAAGTGTAGCACCTCAAATTTGCACCCCCCAGTCATGCATTCATTTCATTTTTTTTAGGTCATTAACATTGCATATTGCATTGCATCATAAAAGTCAACTAGAACTGGCATCGAGAGATTCATCAGTGCAAGAAGAGCAAGTTTTTTCCTTGAGTTGAAGGCCACATGACTATTCTAGAGAGCTTATATGAATCAAGGTTCATTTTGAAGCAACTTGACCAAGTGTTAGAGGCTCAAAGTCATCAGTGCATTGCCAGGTCATCTGGGGCCCATAAAAGTCAACTAAAAGTCAACTGAGGGCCAGGAGGTGGAGAAATGGTTTGAGACACTTCATTCATGTCCGAAAGAGGTTTATTCATCATGTCAAACATCTACATTGAAGAATTTGAAGCCAGATCAAAAGTTTCCAAAAATGGAAAGTGACCTGTAATTTCAAGTTTCCAAAAATGGCAAGTTTTTGGACCACTTTCAACTTGACTTTCCAACATCAAATAAGCTTCAAATGAAATTTTGTCCAACATGAAAGTTGAAGATATTTCTCTCCCATTTCCAAAAAGTCCAAGATCATGAACATCTGATTAATGGTTGAGGAGTTATGATCAAGTCATTGCCAAGTGTGCTTGAAACTTCAAAATGCCATAACTTTTGATCAAAAGCTCCAAAATGAGTCCCTCTTTTTGCATATTGCTCCTTATGACATATATTCTCCAAATCCATCATCACATTGCATGAAATTTTATTACATAATCAAATGCCCATGCATGAACATTTTGGAGGGAAATTTGGAGATTCAAATTTGGTGCATCATATGAATAAAATACCATTGCCAACATGTGCATGAGATGATTTTGAATGATTTTGAGCATCCATACAGCACTGTTCACGTCCAAATTCGCATGGCACCTCACATTTTCCAATTTTGGTCATACATCTTATTTTTCTTAATCTCAATTAACCAATGCAAATGTGGATTAGCAATGTGATTAGGACAGAGTATAAATGCCAAATCCTAACAGAATTTCTGGGTTTTTTTGAACATTCTAGATCCAAAATTTCTCTTCCCTCCAAATTTTTCTCTCAATTGAAACTTGAAATTTTTCCACATAGCACCTGGATTTTATTGGATATTCTTGTTCTCTGATCATCATTGAGCGCAGATCCAGCTCTTGATTAAAGAATTTGAGCCAAAATCAAGCTGTGCAAGCTCAAGAACATGAAGATGGAAGTTGAAATCTGAGCTAGATCCAAGCCATTCCAAGCTTTAATTCACGCACAAAGCTTCATAATATCATCTCAGGATTGGATCTACACACTTGCAAGGCCTTGAACACGCTGATTTCAGTGACTGCTCTTCAAGAAGGTTTGGATTCGAAGCTCTTAATTCTCCGTTATTTTGCCATGTTTATGTAGATCATTCATTGCTGAGCATGCTGATATAAGTAGTTTTTGAAATGGTGAAGAATTGATTGAGTAATGTTGATTTAAAGTTTTGGATGTGAAAATGTTTTCCTTCGATTCTCATGATCCATGGACTGTTAGGATTAATTGATGGTAGATTTGGAACGTGCATGTGATAAGCTTTTGAACGGTATATGATTTGCATGAATCTGGAAAAAAATTGTGAACATGTTACTGTAGCACCACCGTCTTCATGAAGAAGACGGTGGAAACCACCGTGCCAACCGCCTTGCATGAATAGTTAGGGTTTTCTGGTTCAGTTTCTGGAATTACACTGTTAGCGCGCCTTTCACCGATGAGTCCTGGGTTCGATTCCGCGCATGGTTATTTTGAATTCCACTTGCATTTTCCCTCATTAGCCAAAACGCTGTCGTTTTGGTGTGCCCATGGTTCGATTCTGGCATGAGGCATTTCAATTTTCATATTATTTCATGTTTTCAATTTTTATTTCATTTTTATTCATGTACTTCAAAAAATCACTAAAAATTGAAAACAAGTCCAAATAATTCCCAATTTTTTCCTACATGTTCATATGGATGTATATTATTTTGTGATGCTGATTTCATGATTTTATCATTTCTGGAATTTTAATTGTGTTGGCTTCTTTGGACATGTATGCAAATGTGACATGCTTCATTCATTCTATTGTGAAATGCTCATACATTGGCCAATTGATTTAAAATTTGGTATGTTGATTCCTAACATGTTGATTGATTTTTGAGGCTTGGTTGTGCATTTTTATCATCTTCCATCTCTGTTTTAGGCACATGAATGTTTGGTGTGACAATGTGTGTCACACAATTTGATGTCATACTTGTTCATTTTCATTTCCAGGTCAATTGAGCTCTGTTGATTCTAATTTTTGGCATGATGATTGTGTTTGACATGTTGTATGCACATAAAAATTTTCATGATTGTTTGATTCATTTCTGTTTTAATATGGAATTTTGATCCTTGATGTCCAATTGTGTGCTTTGTAATTGCCTTTGCCATATCTTGCTCATGAGATGACTTTTTCATTTGCTTTAGACTTGGTCCTTTTTAGGACATGTTCTTACTTGAATAAATGTGCTTCATGTTGAATATTGGTTGCTGTTTTGACTTTTTACTTTGCCTTTGACCCTAGCCTTGGTGCTAGTGGTTTGTACTCATCTTTTGAGTTTTACATTTCAGGTTCAAGCTTCTAGTCTTGATGGTTGATGTTGATCTCATGAATTGAGATGCAATCCTCATTACCTTTCATCTGCTCACCCTGACGGTCAATGTCAGTGGTTAAGAGCCTCAGATACCCTTCCAGATGGCTTGTTTGTCGAGGTTGATATGACCCCTTGACTAAAGCCTTACCCTTGATGTTTGAGCCCCTTGTTGGTGCGTTTACTTCATGCTGTATGTGTTTGTGTGGTGTGATTGTATCCCCTAGGTTTGCTAGACTTCGCATAGTCTCGTTTGCATGTCAATTAAGGTAGCACGGTTCCTTCGTCTAGGACTTCCTTTCTTGCGTGAGCTTTCCTAAAACACAAACCAACTTTATCCCCTCTTAAGGACACGTTAACTACTTCTACTACAGGTGAGTAAGTCTCCCAAGGTCGAGCATCCGGTAGATTGCGTAGTGATGTTGTTCACCTAAAAAACACAAAACCAATAGAAATAGTTTAGCTGAACTACGACAACTCTGATTCTCATGTCCAGATGGGATACGTAGGCACGAGATGCGATGTCTTGTCGAGTTTGACTAACAACTAACTTTGATCCTTGTCTCTCGCCCTCGTTGCGATTGAGACCTTCCTTTTCTCTCGCCCTCGTTGCGATTGAGACCTTCCTTTTCTCTCGCCCTCGTTGCGATCGAGACCTCCCTTTTCTCTTGCCCTAGCTGCAATCGAGACCCTTCTGCTTTGTGTGTGTGTTGGGAGTCTGATGTAAGTCCAGCGATTGGCATTCAGTTTCCCGTTTGTTTGTTGTTTGTTAGGAGTCTGATGTAAGTCCAGCGATTGGCATTTGGTTTCCTGTTTGTGTTTCTTTGTTCGGAGTCGGATGTAAGCCCAGCGATTGGCATTCCGTTTCCTCGTTTGCGTTGTGTGAGTTCGGAGTCAGATGTAAGACCATTGATTGGCAGTCTGTTTCCGGTTGTGTGTTTGCTCTGACGTCTCAGCGTCTTTGGTTTAGTGTTTTGTTTCGGCGTGCGTTAGCCGAGCTACGAGTGCTCTGGTTCTTTCTCTGGCTAGAGAAGATATGTATGCACAGGATGCGATATCCTAGCGAGCACGTTTCCCGTTTCCCCGAACTACGTCGACTCTGATGTTTGTGTCTGACAAACTACGTAGGCCCAGGATGCGACATCCTGCCGAGTCATCTTCTTCCGTCTTCTTTCATCTGTGTTCTATTCCAGTCTTGTGCAGTTTTTGAGCAGTTATTTAGCAACCTTATTCTATTCTTTCTGAGCGTGGATCCCGTCGAGTACGATGGACGTGAGGGGGTGCTAATACCTTCCCCTTGCGTAACTGACTCCCGGTCCTTGCAATCTCTGGTCATGAGACCATTTCCTTTCCAGGTTTACTTCGAGCGTTTCCTTTCCCTCCTTTGGGATAAATAACGCACGGTGGCGGCTCTGTGTCTTTTCCCGCCGGTTGTTTTTCGCGTATGCGACAGCTGGCGACTCTGTTGGGGATATAAGAGAAGTTGACCTCTTGCTGGTCCATCTTCCCTAAGCGAGTCAATCCTAGCGTTCTTTAGGATAGTTGTGGTTGCTTTTACTGCTTTATTTATTGCATTTATGATTATGCTGCGATTGTATATATTTGCATATGTGTTTGCATGCATCATATTATCATTGTGCTGGCTGTGTATCTGTTGCTCTGTTGGGTGGGAATCACAAGAGGTAAAAGGCCCAATACCCAGGCTATGAGTGAACTTTAGGACACCTAGGAATAGAGTGACTCATGGGAAGCGGGTGGTATGGTGCCACTTAGCGGAACATGATATCACGAGCAGTTTAGATTCTGATGGGGTATTATCATTGCATACATCTGGTGTGTATATGATGATATTCTTGAAAGGGTCGTTTATCATGTGTTTCCCTTGACCTTACCTTGGCCTAGATGAAACCCGTGAGTGGGGCGGGAATGAATCATTACAGGTACTGTTGGTGACTTAATCTGTTGGTGACTTGATCTATTGGTGACCGTATCCTGTTGGTGACTTCTGTTTGGTCCTGTTGGTGACTTGGTTCTAAAGTATGGGTTCCAGATGACCTTGATCTATGGTTTCTGATGCCGAGTTCATGCCGAAGCTCTGATCCTGTGCCTCGTGATACACAGCCAACCAGTCATGGTCTCATCATTTGCATCATAGCATGTTTATTTTCAAAAAAAAATAATGCAAAAAAAAGAAGAAAAAAAGAGAAAAAAGCTAACTCGCACATGCATATCATTTCTCAGGTTCATTCATGAGTCTGTTCACATTGAGAGATGGCAGCCATTCTAGAGTTGAAGAGGAAGATTTGCACCTACAGCTTTTACCGTGAGTCGTTGAC